>NW_022103898.1:32584993-32687277 GCF_000313985.2 Echinops telfairi
CCGGGGGCGCGCGGCGGCGGCGGCGAATGTAGAATTGGCGCGTCTGGAAAGTTTCGGTGGGTCGTGCGGTGCCCCCGGGCTGCCTCCCAGAGCCTGGGGATGCCGCCGCGAGCGGGAGGATGGATGCGCGGCTGCGGCCGGGGTCCCGCGGGCTGGGGGGAGAGGGAGAGGCACAGGGGAGCTGCAGGGGTGCCGGCGGCGCTTCCGCCCGGACCCCCGGCCCGCGCCGTGGGGCACCGTGCTGGGGCGTGCGAGGGGGGCGCGGCGCCCCGAGCGCTGCGCACCGGCGGGACGGGATGCTCGGAGCGCGGCTCCCACGCTCCTCTCCCGGCGTGGTTTCGCCTCCGCCGGCACCTGCTGCCGCTTGCAGGACGCTCTGCGTTCTTGAACGCCAGCTTCCGAAGGTCATTGTGGCGGCCTCCAGTGCCGGGACTGTGCGCCCCTGGTCGGGGCGCTGGGAACCGGGTCGGCGTGAGCGCTGGCGGCCGGGAATTAACTTCTGACCGCTCCAGAGTGTGCGAGACGGTCCGCCCTCCCTCTCCCCCGGTTGACAAAAATCAAGTCAAACGTGGGCATTCTTTCAGCCGCAAGTTTGAGTTGCTGTGAACGCTTCCTGGTAACGCAGTCATTGCTTTTCCGTTTAATTTTGAAAGCACAGAACATGTGTTTTTCTTTTTTAACTTTAGGAAGAGGCACTACTTCCCTCAACCAACTCCAAGTCTTGCAAGTGAACGGGATTGTGTAATTATGGGAAGGGGACCGTCAGGCCTTGCCTTGAATTTGGTATTTTCTCTTCTGTATTTTGCTTGTGGGCTTAAAAGTGGGTATGGTAAAACGCTGAGCCTGGAGGAGCGTTGAGTTAGCGTCAAAAACGGCATTTGGTACAAACAAGCAAAATGAATGTATTCTCTTCACTCATCAAAATTTAAAACCTAAAAATTAGTTAAGCACGTATTTGTAGAATAGTTTATAATCTCAATAAGATTCGATACTCTGGAGTCGAAGTATAGGACAACATTGTTTTCTTGGGACCCTAATCGTTAAGCACCCGGGAGTATTTGAAAGAGATTTTCAACATTGTAGCACATTCCCCTCTTCCCCCGCTCGGATTTCGTTTTTGTAACTGCCATTGCTTATTGCTGGATGTCAGTATTCCAGCCCCCTTGCGATTATTCAGACTGACATTTACACACATTCTAATATTAAACCAGGGTAACAAGTACAGCCCATACAATTTAGGAAGTTAAAATATTTGGGGGGTTTAGTTGTACATCAATCTTGTTTTCCTTCCAAAACAGTAAATAATTGTTCGAGATGGTTTTAACCTAATCAAAAAACATTAAAGAGCTAAGTGAATTAAATGTACTACATATAATAATGTGACTTTTGGGATATCTAAAATGAAAATTTGCTGAGGATTTGGGTTAAATATTTGAAGTCTAATGATAAAATGTCTCCACCTAATTGTCTTTTCCTTTTCACAGATTTTTTCTTCTTTTTGTACTACATTATGTGCACCCTCTACCAAACTTTACCTCTCTATATACAGTACAGTTCTAATACAGTATTGTAGGAGGACTTTGTTGTTGTTGCTGTCATTTGATTGTTTGTGGGTAGAGTCTGACTATTTTATTTCTAAATCCCTAGCACCTAGCTAAAAGCTGAGACTGTTTCTTGAACTGGATTTTTGAAAGGTGTGGGTATGGAAATATTGGCACCATTTTGGTTTCTCGGTAGCAGGAAAAAAAGGTGATTTGAAGTTGGCTCCTTTCTCCAGTGTAAAGTGGAATAAACATGGCTGCCAGATTCTAATGGAGTTGTCTGTACTGGGAAGATTAGGGAGAGACTGGGGTTTAGCCTCCGGAGTCCAGTCAAGATCGCAAATACATTGTGTGCCCAAATTAATCACTACATTCAGTAATAGATAGTTTTGCTGTGAGGCCAAGCCTAAGTAAGTGGCAGGTGACTCAAAGAAAGGAATCTGTAAATAGTGGCTTTCTGACAAAGATTAAGATTATTGTGTAATGTGTACCGGTAATTGATATTTGTAGCACTTTAGACAAAATTCAAACCATTACCAAAAAAATCATTTAAAATGGAACTTCACCCGTCGTAGGCAAAAGTTTATTTACTTGTTATGTCCCATCATCGGATGGACTGGAATGTGATAGAGTGGAGAACCTAGACATTTTATACATGAATGAGGTATTTGAAATTTATTTTAATAAATCCATAACAGAACATGCACTATTTTCCAGACTGTTTCTGTGTTGTTATGAATTCGCCTGCAGTGGGCTGATGTATATGTAGGTGTGGTAGTATGACACTAAGGATAAATATTTTGGAACAAAATCACCCATGAATAAATTATGTGTGAGTAGAGATGGATAGGGAGGGAATTCAAATAAGCTGGAGATAGAATTTACGTTTTCTTCAATGTTATAACATGGTCAACTAGATTCAATCTTGGGGCTTCCTATGAAGCATGTAAAAGACATGAGGAAAGCCCAAGCAAAAGGGTATTCTTTATTGTCTAATGAGTTTCAAGCGAGATCAGGGTAATTAAAGACTAGATCTTTGCAGGGGAAAAAGAATAATCAGAGCCTTTCTAGGGATAAAGGAAAAGAAACACATCATGATTGACAAGGAGAGGTACTAAAGCATATAATGGGCATAATAGAGGGAGAGTATGAGGGCCCATTGTAGTATTCACTCAATAATTTGTTCTTTCAAAAATATTGAACTCCTTTTTGTGTACCGGGCACTATGCTTGACCCTTGGGTTTTACCAATCTCTCTCAAGAGGACAGAGTATTACAGTGATTCCATGAAGTAAATGAAAAATTGAAAACTGCTCTAAAGGAGTAGATGGGGTTTACCTCAGTTATTACAAATGATGGATAAAGCTGTTTTCATTCTTACCCAAATGCTTGTAACAATTGTGGTAGTTAATTTGGGAGGGTGAGGGGCAATTCCTAAGATCTACATCCTACTGAATTTGCTATTTCCTCCTATCTTTTATTATGGAAAACAGCATATTCTTTCTTCTAATAGCCTCTAGAAGATCTGCCTACTTTTTTTGTACTGTTAAGAGAAAAATAAATGCTGTTATACAAATTATCTTTGTTAAAATAAAAAGTATGCCTATTTTCTCCCTTGAGGAGGTCTCAGGAGAAAATATTTTTAATGAAAATGGTTACTGTGACACAAATATACTTAAAAACAATCTACTTTATGCCCAATGATACCTTTTTTTACCCTTTAATCAGAGTAGAATATGTTTAAATGAAATGTGAATGTAAATGACTGTTTCTGAGAAAATTACAGTTCATATCTGTTATGAAAGTCATTAAAATTAAATCTTACTAGAAATGTAGTCATTTGTGTGTTTTTATATAAAAATAACTTTTTATAAAAGACATGAAAAGGGCTGTTCACAGCTGAGAATAGAAAATTATTATGCACTGTGCCCTATTTTAAAGGCCTTTGTGTGCCAAGCTAAGGAGTTTAAATTTATCTAAGTATTAGTTTAAAACTTTCAAACAGTTTTGACAGTTATTAAAATATGCCTCTGTTCTAAGACGCATTAAAAAATTATTTAAAATGTGTTAGGTGATTATTTGGCTTAGTCTTAGCTATAAAAGGGTGGGTGGGGGAGGGAGCTGCTTAACATATTTTAGATTTTAAAGACATTCTTTTTCATTCTTTTTAGGGATATGAATTAGCCATTCCCTAATTATGTGCCAATTTAATTGGTAAATGGTCATTTACTTGTGACTTTTGTACTCGTGTCTGTATTTTATAGTAACTTCTTGTTCATAAAAAACAGGTTTCTTAAAAAACAAACAAAAACAAACAAACAAAAAAACAGGTTTCTTAAGCGAAGGATATGAAAACTGATACTGATGCACAGATTTGATCTACATCCTTTATTCGTGTTGTTGACCTTTGGAAATTTTCAAAGCTTGTGACAGAATCAGACCTTTCCATACTTTTTTTGCAAGTGTTTTAGAGACTAGGCTGGTAAGAGGGCAGTTATTATGGAACAGTTATTAGGAAATCAGGAAACTGCCTTGACTGGGGATGGAAAAAGGGCTGCTTGGTTAGGGTACAGGGCAGTTTGGGGTTAAGATAAACCCAGTGAAACCTCCTATTCTCAACCATTAGTTCAAAACAGACATAACGTTAAACCAGCAGTTAATACTGGCTGGTTATTTGATTGCTCCCGTTGAGTTACAGTCTGAGAAAGTCACAGGGGCAGTTCTATTCTGTCCTATAGAATCACTGTGGCAGTGATTTTGGAGTTTTAGTGTATTGGGGAAGTCAGATTATCACAAGTCAGCATTAGCAAATGTAAAAGAAGCACTCATTGGTCCCCACAGCCAGCAGCCAAGTTCTCTCCAGTTCTTAGCCACGTAGTCCAGTCTCTCTCTGGCTCTCAGTCTCTCAGCCAAATGGTCCTTTGGCCTTTGCATCCATGGGCCAGGAAGCTAGCCCACTTGTCACTTGTCCCATAGTTCCAGTCTCCGGCCAGATGAGGAGAAGATACCCCACACTCTTGGAGCTGATCCTCTGAGTCTGCCACAGTCCCTGATGCATCTGGTTTTGGGGCCCTCCGCCATTCAGAGATCTTGGACATGATTTTCCAAGGACCTTAAGAGTTTCTCTGCTGCTTCAAAGATGGCTCATCCTTATAGCCAGGGGGCTGGTAACAAAAACTGACCAATCCCCACTATTAGTGTCACCCATACCTTGTTTGCATGTTTCCACCCAATCTTTGGTGGGTGTTAGAGATTTGGGTAGAAGACCCATATTAACAAATAGCACAAAGGAAGGAAAGAAGGAAGGAAGAAATAGCACACCAAAGAGGGCATGATGGAAATGGAAAAGCACACAGAAGGCTTATATACACACACTGGAGACAATTAACTGTAGGAGTAGAAAAGATGGGAGGGAGGAATCAGTAAGTTTTGAGGACTTCTAGTCTAGGTACTTGTGAAATGATAATACATTATCTTTTTTTTTTTTTATAAGTGTGTCTTGGTGAGGGCAAGATGAGACTTTCTACTTCTGTGAACAGTTACAGGCTCGGAAACTTACAGAGACAGTTCTACCCTGTCCTCTAGGATCATTATGAGTCAACATCTACTCGATAGCAGTGGTTTGGGTTTTTTTTTAAAATAATATTCTTGCTTTGTTTCGTTTTGATTTTGGTGGCTGTTGGACAAACGTTTGGATTGCTATTCACCGGGATGGAGGTTCAAACCCACCAGCCGCTCAAGAGAAAAATGAGGCTATCTATTCCTGTAGAAATTTACAAGTCCTCAGAAATCTTATATCAGGTCACTATGAGTCAGAAACGAAATCAATGGCAGTGGGTAGGTATCTTTAATAAGAGAATTTTAGAGGAGAAAATAATTCTTTGAAGGCAAGATGTATAGAGGTAAGCTGAGTTTGAGTTCTGCCTAAGACTGGGTCAGAAAGGCTAGGACTAAGATAAAGTATTGACAATCAGCTATCTATCAGGAGCCTTGGATGCTAACCAGAAGGTGGTGGTTTGAACTCCAGTCACACCTCAGGAGAAAGATGTGGCAGTCTGCTTCTCTAAGAGAAGCGTAGCCTTGGAAACCGTATGCAGGCAGTTAGTTCTCTTCTGCCCTGAATGGTGCTGAATTGAAATTGACAACAGCCGTGGGTTTGGTTTTTGGCTTTGTCAACTATCTAAAACTGATCTTGAGCCTCTGCTGGTAAGTTTAAAGAGCATTGAGCTAGTTTTAAGAAAAGGAACCATTAAAAGAGGTCAAAGAAATTACATTTTCACCACAATAAATTAAAAAATTTAAAGATCAGAAAGGCATTATTTATTTGAAACCTGGATTGTATGCTGTAATGAAAATGTCAGTGTTCACTAATAGTAAGCAGAAACTGCCATTTTTATGCTGTCGAATATGACTATTTTCTGACTTGGTGTTAATTAAATATTCCTAATCTAATAAAACTTTACATTTTTATTTCTGCTAGTCATTTTAGGTTTCTGTGTTTTAATTTCTTTAATGATATGTTACTTGTATATAAAAAGCATCCTCTTCCAAGAAATCAAATATAAATATTTTCTTAAACTTTAGAGATTTGCTGGCAGGAATTTTGTGCTCAGTTATATGAATTGAAGAAGTTTAAAAAGCATGAATTCTTTTCTTTGAACAAATTAAAGTTTTTATTATCAGTTTGCACTGTAGAAGAACAAAAAAGCTTTGAGAGTATTTATTAACCCACCTGACTTTAAAATAAAGCTAGCTGAGTTGGTTTTTCAAAAGCGATTTCATATCTCCTAATAAATATTTAAAAGAGTATACCAATGTGAAAACAGATAGTACACATACTTAAGTCTTTATATACAGATTCCATTAAAAATATCTGAAGTATTTGTACTTGAAGTAGAATATGGCAATATTATAAATACAGGCAATATCTAGAATCTTTGTGAGGTTTACTTGATGACTTGGAGTTTTCTTTTGGTTTTTGTTTATGTTTTGTGCTATCTCTTAAATGAATATACTGACAAAAAACTTGCATCCAATCTGCTGGAGCCAAACAGTTAATACCTAGCTTCTCAGGAGTAGATTAGCAAATGAAAAGAAGTGCTCTGGACCCGGTGGAAGAAAATGGGAAGTGTGGAGAAAATACTCCCCTCTTCCTCCCCTCCCCCTTTCTTTTCCTTTAGGCTTTGAGTTCCCTGTATGCTGATGCCTCCCAGAATATAGCCTAAGAATGGCACTGAAATTTGGCTTCCAGGCATGCAGTAGAACAAATTGAAGATCTCTGGTAGCCAGCGGGCAGCTGCCTAGCTCTCTAACTTCTGTGGTCCCTCTGCCCTTCCTTTACTAGGTCAGTCACTCCCTACCCCATGCTCTGTGTGTTCTCTGGACATAATGGCCAGGTTTTTTGGTTTGTCTTGTTTTTTTTAATAAGTAGGCAAGGTAAGTGGGCCCCTGCCCTAAAATATGAATCTCATGATCTGCCATTCCACCATTCTGATTTCACTTCTTTGGATTTTTAAAACATTTTATCTTTGAGAGATGCCTTTTTAAATGCAAATACCCCTGTGAGAGGTCAGACCTTAGTCCTTAGCTAACATCCTAATGATCAGTTAGTACCTTAGTTGGGTTTAGTACACTGAGCTGAGAAGAATGGACCCCTGGATAAATAAATGTCTGGGGAAAGTGGGAAGCTGGAAGAAAGCCTACAGTAATGATAATGACAGCAAAAATACACTTAGTGTCGTAGTGCTAAGTGGCAAAAATTATCCTAAGTGCTTATTAGTACCTTCTATCAATCCTCATAACCCTACAAGCATGGTACGTATATGAGGGGACTTCAGAAAGTTTGTGGAAAAATGGAATTAAAAGATAATGAACTTTTCCCACAAACTTTTCGAAACCCCTTCATATATATTACCATAGTTTCTCAGCCAAGAAAACTCAAGTACATGCAACATGAATTTCTCTGGTCACATAGTAAATATAGGCTGATGTTTTAATTGAGGCATTTGGGCATACTTTTATTATTATTTTATTGTTTTATTGATGGCTCTTAAAATTCTTATTACAATCGCACATCAGTTGTATCAGGCATATTTATTCCTATGCTGCCATCATTCTTTCCTAGGCAATTATTTTCTATTGAGCCTTTGGTATCAGCTTCTCTTTTTTCCCCCTCCCAAAGTAGCCCAAAGTCTGTCCACTACCTCAGTGTAATGCCATTAAATATATGTACATAGGCCAATACCTCTATTTTTATGGATTAATATATTTACATATGGACTCACTTATGCTTATACCTCTATCCATAGCTTTGCTTCCTAGATAGGCGTGCTTTTTTAACCTTCACCCTGTGCTGTAAGGCCTCGCAGAGATGCCATCCAATCAACAGTTATTCTTTTCACAATGCTGCATGGAGACATGCTGTTGGATTTTTTCGAAAAAACTAACAAATTTATTTTGTCCCATAATGAAAAGAATGAACTTATTCAGCAATATTTCTTTTTTTTTTCTGAGTTATCTTTTAAGTTTATTGTGCTCCCAAGTTTTTCTTTTCTTTTTTATTTATTTATTTAAAAAATCATTTTATTGGGGGCTCGTACAACTCTTATCACATTCCATACATACATCCATTGTGTCAATCACTTTTATACATTTGTTTCTCTCATCCTAAAAACATTTGCTTTCTACTTGAGCCCTTGATATCAGCTCATTTTTCCCCCTCCTTCCCTAGTGCCCCTCCCCCAAGAACCCTTGATAATTTATAAATTATTATTATTTTGTCTTATCTTACACCATCCGATGTCTCCCTTCACCCACTTCTCCTCTGCTGTCTGTTCCCCAGGGAGGAGGTTATATGTAGATCCTTGTGATCTGTTCCCCCTTTCTCCGTCACCATCCCACCACCCTCCCTTGGAGCCATGCTGTTGAGTTACAGATGTGACTTCCTTTTGTTTGATGACCCTGCCATCATCAAAGTAGATGTTTTTAGTTAGAACTGTAATGAAATAAGCAAGTTCCTAGTAACCAAGGGAGTGTATCTTACAGAATAGAGGAGGAGGGACTAAAAGGACAGTACGTAACTGTGCACATACACAGTATGTGGATTAGCAAAAGGATAATACAGTGATTTCTCTATTTTTTCCAGGCTTTTTTTCTACTGAGCCATCTTTCTCTATTCACTAAAACTTTAGAAGGACAGTTTTTTTTAAGTGTCTGTGGCATTTCCCTCATCATGAGTTCAAGAAAGTTGAACTAATAATTATTGTCTGTTTTTCCAGAAACGTGTTTAAATTATCTCTGCATCTGATCCATTTTGAATAAGAGAGCCCTAGTTTTACCTCTTACACTTGAAATTGAATCTGTTCTTCCAACCAGAATTTGTTACCACTAATTTTACCTTTGCCCCTTCTTCATATGCCTCTCTGTCTTATACAGTTTCTACAGAACTCTTCAGGGCAATTTCATTGCCTATAGGCCCTGGAGGCTTAGATGATTGGGGAAGGGATTCTCCAAATCTCAGGCACCATAGAGTGGATCTAGATGGGGGAGTGAGGTAGGGAGGCACAGGGGTGTGTGAAGGTTCCGGTGGCCACATGCCCTTGGCCTGCCAGACACCATAGGACTAGATCTAAAAGACAACCTGCTTCTCCTGTGTTGAGTAAACGTTAGGTGGCTGTGAGGATAGAAATGGAGAGACAATTTAGGAGGCTTTTTGTGGTAATCTTGGTGAGAATTAGTGGGCATGGACCAGGGTGGTGGCAGTAGAAGTAATACAAAGTAGTTGTATATTGGATGTATTTTGAAGGTTAGAGCCAAAAGTTTTTCCTGAAGGACTGTGTGGAGAGTGCAGGAAAACGAGGAATCCAGGATGACTCTAGGGATTTTGACTTGAGTATCTGGAAGGATGGATCATAAAATACATGAATCACTGATGTCTTGAGCTTGTCATTGGAAACGATTGTTGAAGTCAATGACTTAAAGCGACCCCCCTGTGGGCTTCCTAGAGGATCCCTGTTTACAGGAGTAGAAAGCCAAGGTTTTCTCCCACGGAGCTGCTGGTGGTTTAGAACTGCGACTATGCTTTTCACAGCCCAGTGTGTACCAACTACACCACTAAGACTCTCAACACTATATGAGGAGGGCTTCAAAGAGTTCATGAAAATGTTCCATTACCTTTGAATTTCATTTGAGCAGATTCTGAAGCTTAGGGGATTTTGAGAGAGGTGAAGTAAATTTAAACCTTGTACTTGAAATACATGCACATGTGTGAAGGTTGGGTCTGATCATATTCAGGATATCTAGTGACTAAAAATTAAGAATTGAGAGCTGTGAGGATTTACAAACAAGAATGGAAAAGGACCCCCAATAAACTTACCTTTCAGTTTTCCCAGGCCCAGAAAGTGGTATTTGCAGGCACCAGTGAACAACATGTTATTTTTTTGGCCTAAAAATCTAAAGCATTGTTTATGCCATATACAGTGTTTTCCATGTCCTCAAACTAGGCACCTGAAATTTGTGTTTGATTTAAGTAAATGAGGTTAATAATTTTAACTAGATTTCTGTTCATTATTTTTAAAATCAGAAGTATTCCTGATTAACACATAAAGAAGTAAGTTCTGGGTCAAAATAACCATTTTTTTTAAAAAAGAGTAAGCTTACATCTTCATATCATGTTGAGGACTGCTAAAGTACAGAAATTCATCACACTGCCATCTGCTTTATATGTATTTATATTTACACCTTCTTGCATATTCCTGAGAATCTCTGCAGATCCTGCACATTCTCCTCTTCTGCCCTTTTCCTAAGGCAATTTATCAAAACTTGTCAAGTCTCAGAGTATGCTGAAGAGGGGTGAAGTAAAGTTAATTATTCATTTGCCAACTTGAAAACAAGCTTAATGGTAATTAGAATAATATGATTTATTCAATATAGCTATTATAGCTACTATTTAATGTTTACTATATCAGATAACCTGTTCTCTCAATCTTTCCAATTTGTTCAAAATCATGCAGCTAAGTGTATGTGACAGAGGTTGAACTAGAACCTAATTTTCTGCCTCAAAATCCATACTTGTAACTGTGGTTATGCTTTATTAATTTTACATGCAATTGTCAGTTTTATGTCTTGCCTTTTGGTATATATTTCAGTCTTTACATTTCAAGTTTTTAAGAAAAGGAATGTAGTTTGGGAAACTGCCCTCAGACATTATAGGGTAAAATGTACGGATATTTCGTATAGGGAAAAAATAGTCTGACATTGTCCATTCTCCACCACCAGTTAGCTGAACATTTAAAACATAGCTTTTAAAAAGAAACCACCAGACAAAATCTAGACCAAGGGAAATGAGGCTTGCAGTTCAGACATGGGGTGCAAAGGGAACAAATTCACCACCCTCGTCTTTGGAACACACTTATAAAATAGAAAAACATTGGCTTCTTGTTTTCTTGTTATTGAAACTTTATGCTGTTCTGCTTAGTTTTCAGATGCTTCGGGTGTTGTGAGTGGAGACTTGTATGGATTATGTATTCCTCAACTAGCCGAAATAAATGCTAACAATGGATAAGTGCAAACACGTTGAGCAATTGCAGCTTGCTCAAGACCATTCCATCCTAAGCCCTCAGAAATGGCATTGTGTGGACTGTAACACAACGGAGTCTATTTGGGCTTGCCTCAGCTGTTCCCATGTTGCCTGTGGTAGATACATCAAAGAGCACGCGCTCAAGCACTTTCAGGACAGCAGTCACCCCGTTGCACTGGAGGTGAATGAGATGTATGTTTTTTGTTACTTTTGTGATGATTATGTTCTTAATGATAATGCAACTGGAGACCTGAAATTACTACGAAGTACATTATGTGTAATCAAAAGTCAAAATTATCACTACACCACTCGTAGTGGGAGGATTTTACGGTCTGTGGGTACAAATGATGATTCTTGTTTCTTACACGACGGTGCCAAATCTCTGCTTCAAAATGAAGATCAAATGTATACTGCTCTTTGGCACAGGCGAAGGATGCTAATGGGTAAAATCTTTCGAATTTGGTTTGAACAATCACCCATTGGAAGAAAAAGGCAAGGTGTCCAATTTCAGGAAAAAACAGTAGCCAAACAAGAAGTGAAGAAAAGACGGCAAGAATTAGAGCATCAAATTAAAGCAGACTTGGACATTTTGCCTCCAAGAAAAAGCTTACGCCTACAAGGTCTGACTCAGTACACCACCGCAGTAGAACTAATTCCTGTTCAAGTACTGCCACAGACGCCACCCTCACCACCGGAAGACAAAGTGCTATCTACCCTAGAATTTGTAGGTCTCAAAACTGCCAGCGACTCCTCAGTCATACGAAGGCCAACAGTAACTCCTGGAGTAACAGGATTGAGAAATTTGGGAAATACTTGCTATATGAATTCTGTTCTTCAAGTTTTGAGTCATTTACTTATTTTTCGACAGTGTTTTTTAAAGCTTGATCTGAATCAGTGGCTGGCTGTGACTAGTGATAAGACAAGAGCTTCTTATAAGCATCTGCCCGTCACCGAGACTGTATTTCAAATCAATGAAGGCCAAGAAAAGAATACAGGCTTTCAGTGCTCCAGACACCCAAGCTTAACATCAGGACTAAGTGGTGGAGCATCAAAAAGTAAGAAAATGGAACTTATTCAGCCAAGGGAACCAAGTTCACCATACATTTCTCTTTGTCACGAATTGCATACTTTGTTCCAAGTCATGTGGTCTGGAAGGTGGGCCTTGGTTTCACCATTTGCTATGCTGCACTCAGTATGGAGACTGATCCCTGCCTTTCGGGGTTATGCCCAACAAGACGCTCAGGAATTTCTTTGTGAACTTTTAGACAAAATACAACACGAACTAGAGACAACTGGTACCCGGTTCCCAGCTCCTATTCCTACCGCTCAAAGGAAACTTATTAAACAGGTTCTGAATGTTGTGAATAACATTTTTCATGGACAACTTCTTAGTCAGGTATGGAGCTTTAAACTTTTCATTTTCATCTTGGGTAATTCACATAGTGGAGCCTATAAAATGCAGATTTTCTGTACATCTATTAGTGCTATCATTATCTTCACATTAGAATGGGTGTTTTTTTATGTGTAAATGATCCAGCTAGTTCATATATAAATGTTTCCTTCATGAATCAGGGAAAATTTTAGCATCCTTGGTATTAATACTTTTTTTGGGTAGGGAGGAAAGTTCTGGGAATACTTGTTTAGGTTAATAATATTCCATTGATCTAGAGCAAAATTGAGGAGCGTGTTATCTCAGAGGGAGAGATTTGAAGATGTACGTATAATGAGTATTCCACACACTTGAGTAATTTCAGGGACCAGGGAATAACCCTGGAAGGCTTCCAATAAAGCCAAAGGTCTACAACTTTCATAAGTGTTGTTTTTTTGTGTCACTACAATTTTATTTTTCTACCATTTTCTGTGTCAATTCTATTTTTTCTATGTAAATATTTGAAGCATATTATTATAAGTAAAAGTAAGATTTGTAAAAATAATACTTGTAGACAGCATGTACAATGAAAGAAATCCATACACAGGAAAAAAAGAAAAATCATCCCGTAATTCCACGATCCCACAGTCCAGAGAGAAAACTGCTAAATATTTGGAGTTTATATATAAATCTCCCCACAGTTAGGGGAGAAAACACAAGTATGTTTGGCTTAATGTCTGCTCAGACAATGTCTATCACATATAGATCTGTGGTCCTATTAGGTTTTTAGTGGTGGTGGTGGTTTACAAGGAAACAATCGAAGGATTTTTAAATCCAAAGGATTTTAAAGACCTCAGGTGGGATGGGCACAGCAACAGGAGGCAGGGCTGGTTCTCTTCCTAGCTTCCTCTTGCTCCTCTCCTGGCCCTCCCCCACCTTGGTCCCAGGAGTGGTGAGGACCACCACAGTGGCCTCCCATGAGATTTTCATTGTGCTAATCTCCCAGTGTTCAAATCACATAACCTCCTGTTTCACTGAATGTATTGTGGACAATGTTCAGCACATACTTGTATGTAAATTGTGTGGTTATGTTGTATTCATCTGCTTTATTCTTTTAAGATTATAAGGATTTTCCACAGCCTTAAAAATATATACTGACTTTGCCCAGAACATAGCAGTGTAATACTAAGTATATCATCTTCATTCCGCTGTTGTTAACTTGTAAATAATGTGCTTTTTTTTTTTTCATTATAATAATACCAGTATCTTTTTTCTAATGATTTTTTTGAGTTTGTAAAGAATTACTCTGTCAAAAGGTAGGGCTTTTGTTATTAATCATTTTCTTGGGGGCTCTTAAAGCTCTTAAAACATTCCATATATCAGTTGTCTCAAGCATATTTGTACATATGTTGCTATTATCATTTTCTAAACATTTACTTTCTATTTGAGCCTTTGGTATCAGCTTCTCTTCCCCATGACCCTGTGATAAATTATAAATTATTATTGTTTTAAAAGGTAGGATTTTTGATACACTTAGTCAAATTTCTTTCCAGAAAGTTGTTCCATTTTCTGTTTCTCACAGTGTGCCTGTTTTTTCTTTTATGGGTGAATTTTGAAATCAATAAAAATTGTTATTCCTGCTTTTTTGCTTCTTCCATTTACGTGTGTGATAAATAAACCTTTAGGGAACTAGCCATCTCTGGAGATTCCCACAGTTACTTTGTGGAATGTTTGCCGTGGCTGCCTTTTTTTTTTAATTCAAGAAACTTAAGATCAAAAGGTTAGGCCCTGGTCCTGTTGAGTGAGTCCCAAGCCAGACACTGGGAGTGTTGTTTTCTTTGTATCCATTTGTTATATCTATAAAGTGTAGTAGAACTATTTTATTGCCTGTGCCAGGTAAAGGCCCTGGTAGCCCGGTCGGTAAGTATTGGACTGCTAACGGCAAGGTCCATAGTTCAAATCCACTAGCTACTCCATGGGAGGCAGGTGAAGCTGTCCCCATACAAATGTATTCTTGGAAACCCTATATAGAGTCTCTTAGAGTTGGAATCATTAGGAGTGAGTTTGGTTTTTTATTAGTGCCAGGAATGCAGCCCAACCATTTGTAACATTTCATATTTTGTTGCATTATTGTTGCATGTATGAATCATTAATTCTGTAGAGTTGCCTTCAATCTTGTGCAGTATTTGTTGGCATCAAGACAGCTGAGTACATCACTAACGTATTATTTCCTGTTCTAGTAGAAATATGTAAGTTTCTATAAACACCCCATTTTTACTGTGCTACCTGTATTTGGATTGGGAATTCTCATGTAGTGATGTTGGCTATAAGTGAAAGTATGATCCCATTTAATACAACAATTTTAATATGGGAGCTGCTTTAATAAAGAAAAGTAAAGGTTAAAAAAAAGTAAAGGTATTTATTATAAGCCTTATCTTCTTAATCTAGTAATTGATAGGGTTTAAAATCTATAGAATGACAATATACTAATAATTGTATTTTGCTTGTATCATGGTTCACACAGCAGATTGAGTTCAGGGGTTATAGGGCTTTGAGAAGAGGAAAGAAAAGGGGCAAATAACTTTAAGCCTAATGTGTGAACATATATGTCTTATACACACACACTCACATATATATAATTACTCAAAAACAAACCCTCTCCCAGTAATTGAATTTATTCTTACTGAAAGCCACCCTTTGTAGGGTTTTCAACAGAAGCAGAGAGCCCCATCTTTCTCCCAGAGTGGTTTGTAGGTTTGAACCTCCAACCTTGGGGCTCACAAGTCAAAGCTTACTCAACAGCACCACCAGGACTTTTTATACATAATCTGTTTCTATTAAATAAGTCCACAGTTTGGGTATTTCACGGAATTGTAGATTTGACTCATGCCTTCGGAGTTTATTGAATTCCCAGTTGTTGTACAAACCCAACAATTCATAGTGGGTTTAATGACAGTCTTTGAAAGGGAAAATTATTTTTTAATTTCCTGACCATAATATAAAGAAATTATTCAAAAGTCTAATGGCACATTTTCAGAAGAAAAACTTATTTAATGGCAATGATCTCTAGTAAAAGAAGTAAATGTTTTGGTGGGAAGATTGTACTCCGTGAAACTAGTATTTATGTGTGTGTTAACGTTTTATTTGTGAATTGGGTGAAGGTTTAGAGTAGATCAGTGTTCATTCAACAAATCGTAAAATATTTGGTTTCATGCCACTGATCACAGTTCCCACAAATGTAGCATCACTCGTCCTACCTCGTTCTTTTGCTTCCCATTCCCTTCCTCATTCTTTCCTAACCCTTGCTGCCTCTGAACTCTGTCCTTGGACAAAGTGGGTCCTTTTAGTCTGGAATGGCTGATTGCTCTAAAGAGTGCATACCTTCCGAATATGTTTCTCCCACAGACTATTGTTTGGTTGAAAATTGAGCCACAGGGATGAGTTGGGTTTTAGACCAGAACAGTAACTAACGGCCATCTGCTCAGAGGTTCCAACCGTTTCTATTTGGCCAGTAAACTTGGTCTTTATGTTTTTTTTTAGTTCTGTTCCACATTTTTCTCCCACTATATCCAGGACCTTCTAATCTAATGTGATCCTTTTCAGAGTATTTGATAGTGGTAACTGGGTGCCATGTGATTTTTCTAACTTAAGGGTCATGGCAGCTGAGGTTTGTGTGGTTCATTAGTCCTTTGGATTAATTGTTTACATACTTCTTTGACTTTCTTAAGTGCTCTCTGCTCCAGATGGGGAGAGATCAATAGTAGTTGCATCTTACTTAGAAGACTATTCAAAAGCATTTAAGAACCCAGTGGCTACTCACCAAAGTAGGAGGTAGAACCTTTTCTACCTCCTACTATGGGATATGAACCATATATAGGGATATAAATGACCTTTCTGTCCCCTAAGACTATGGTCCTTAGTCCCCAGGCTCAGCAATATATTCCCTCAAGATGTTTAGTTATGGCTCCGTTTTCATAACTTTGACCCTCTATGCTCCACTACATTCATGGATGTATCTGCAACATATGTAAATGTATGGGTAGAAATATCCTGTCAAACTCCTTCCCACGCCTGGCCAGCTTTCTTATCGATGTGTACATTCATAGATTGTTACTGTTACCTTCACTACAGATTGTGACTGCAGTAGAACTTTCCTGTTACCTCTGACTCTTGTATTCCAGTCTTTCTTTGCCTTGGTCATTTTTTGCTGCCACTCTCTCCCCCTCACTCCCTCTTACTGCATATTGCCTATCCCTTAACCCACATTGAGATCCCTGCCTCTTCTGGTTAGTGACTTTCCCTTTTCCCCATTAGCCATCAGTGCTCCTTTTTGAAAGCCTTTTCTTTTTATAGTAGTGGATTCATAATACAGTATTTGCCATTTTGTGACTAATTTTACTGAACATAATTTCACCCAAGTTCATCCATGTTATGAGGTGTTCCTCAACCTCATCTCTATTCTTCCACATTACATAGTGAGATACTAATATTCTTTATTCACAGGTTACATGTCTTGCATGTGACAATAAATCAAACACCATAGAACCTTTCTGGGATCTGTCATTGGAATTTCCAGAAAGATACCAGTGCAGTGGAAAAGATATTGCTTCCCAGCCATGTCTGGTTACTGAAATGTTGGCCAAATTCACAGAAACCGAAGCTTTAGAAGGAAAAATCTACGTCTGTGACCAGTGTAACTGTGAGTAGAGACTGTATCATCTCTGTGCCTTTCTAAGATTATTAAAGTCAGAGGGGCAAAGAAGCTGGGAGAACCTTGGGAAGTGGCACTTACGAAAGTGAACTTGTTTTTGAGCTCATCAAAAGAAACTAGTAAACACTACTAGTTTATAACTGGCACTATGAATCATGTGTCTAATATCTAAATATTTGGGTTCTATAATCAGTTGTAGAGAAGGGAATAGAGTAGAAGAAAGCATGTCCTCTAGCGCCGAATGAAACTTTTGCTTTCTGAATATTTTGCTACAAATCAAAACAAGTGTACATATTTTATTTATATTGATATGAATACAAACTAGAACTATTCTATTTCTACTTATGTACATAAATAATGTATGTACGTCTGTATGAATATACACATATATAAAAGGAGCCCTAGTGGCATAACAGTTACGCACCAAACTGCTAACTGAAAGGTGGGGGTGATCTGAACCCACCTAGTGTCTTGCAGGGAGAAAAAAAATTGATGAATCTGCTTCTGTAAAGATTCTAAACCCCAAAAGCTAACCCATTGTCATCTGGTGAGCTCTGGCTCACAGCAGCCCTCCAGGTCAGTACAAGGGCCCTGTGATGCTTCCCAGGTTCCAATGGAAACAAACTGTCCCATCTTTCTGAGGAACAGCCTTTGGGCTAACGGCTGAGGGGCTGACTGCACCACCAGGGTCCCTCTGCTGGGTAGATGACAGCCTAGGAAACCCATGGGGCCATGCGCCTCCATCGCAGCGGACCCCTATAAGTAAAAAAGTGACTTGCCAGCATCTTTCAACAACATCATATGTCAAGGAAGAAAGCATATGGCTGGACTGCTTCTGTGGGAATGGGCTCCATAAAAATAAAGATTTATTTTCTTTTTAATCTTCTGGGTATCTCTTCTATGGGAGTTGCTATTCCAGTTAATGTGGATAGAGGGAAGACTGTGCCTTTGCTTTCAAAATGCTCACCATTCCTCGTAGCAGACACAGATGGACAATTAAGATCCACTGTAATGAAGTGCTCTACAGAGAGGTGAGCACAAGAACCAATCCAGGATGGGGTCAGGTGGGGTGGGGGGTGAAAAACTCACCTCAGTTCAAGAGAAGCCTCTTCCTCCAGGGGCTCACACCTTGCCATGGAGTCGATGACCACTGGGACCCTGGAGGGCAGGGCAGAACTAACTGCCCCGGTGAGTTTCTGAGACTAACTCCATATGGGAGTAGTAAGTCTGACATTTTTCCCTCAGAGAAGCTGATGGGTTTGACCTGCTGACCTTGCTTTGGGTTAGCAGCCTAACATAAACCCACTATGCCACCAGGGCTGCTCCTCCAGGGAGGCAGTGTAGGAAACTACATCTGATCTGCTGTGCTTAATTTGATGACTTCAGATTCCTCCATCAGTGTCCACACAGTATTTTAGTGTTTATATCTTTTCACCTTTTCTCCTTAATTTCCATGTCTCAAAAAACGATTGTAGGGTTTTAGATACTAAACTTGTACGGTATTATCAGTTTTATCAGTTGACAATTTTCTAGAACAATTTAATACTAACATTTTTTCCCTTGAGCGCTGTATAGTATGAACTTGATTTTAAATAGCCTCAGATTTATACAGTGTGAGTGAAAAGTCCAAAACCATGTCAAATTTGTTATTGTAAACAATTTTTTTCTTGGATAAAAATATGAATGTCTTAGATGCTTTCACCACCAAATTTGACAGGAGAGAGGTTATGAATGTAGAATTTGGTTGTATAACAAGTTTACCCATCTCCTGGGATTACCAAATACAGGCCCAAGGGAACTGTTTTAATAGAGAAAGGTAAATGTTTAAGTGTTAAGTCAAGGCGTTTCTATCTCCTGTCCAGTGTACTTGGTTTCATGTGTTCCAAGAGCAATCCAGGGGACAGGGCAGCTGGAAACCTGCAGTGCAGAGGTGCACACCTGGATGAGGGGCTTCTAGGAGGATAGCCTCACAATGGACTGGGGGTGCCTCACGCGTGAGAAGCAGCTCCAGCTATTGCTGGAGTCAAAAGCAGGAACAATAAACCCCGGACTCCAGTCCAATTTATATAGAACTTGTCCGTGCAGCTAATATTATGTAAATTTGCCTTCTTGAAAGGACTGAACCAACCCATACGCACAAATTCTTCATTACAACAACCTTCACGTACTGCACTGCTCTCTTCAATCATTAAAATGGCTTTGAGCCTTTTCTTGCACTGAAGATGAAGTGAGAACCATGGGCACCTGTTCCTACTCATCTACAAATTTGACTTAAGTATTTCACATTGAGATGTTGTTACATCGTGGGGTATGCAATCAATAAAACCAAATGTGTATGAATTGTTGAAGCCAATTTGCTGTTCATTCCATTCTAGAACACATCTAAAAGTTTTAAAATAATGAAAAGCACACTGAGGAACGAATCTGGTTGTAACCTGGGGACTGCCTGTATACACATGTGAAGGCGCAGCTCTTGCACATCAAGAGTAAGCCATGGTAGCAGTAGCCTAGCCCTGAGTTAGAGAACTCAATCCACAGGTGGACCTCAGGGCAGAGGGGACTATTGGAATAGCAAGATGTGAGGGAGGTCTCAGAGACAGAGTGGACAAAGGTTTGTCCTCCTGGGCTACTAATCAGGCTGGTCCCTATAGACCTTGATTAGCTTCAATAAATTGTTTGAACACAAACTTGTTAGTAGAGGTTTGTAAAAGGATATTTATAGTATGTTGAAACAGCCTTTTCCTATTGATTGGCAGAGCCCTGGGAATGCTGTCAGGGAAAGTGTTGGACTGTGAACAGCAAGGCCACCAGTTCAAACCCACCAACTGATCTTCACTTAATGGCAAAACAAAATCCATTTAAATTGTTTGTAGGATTACTATTACATCGTGTACTAGTTGTTTACATGTCTGCCTACCTCAACTGGATCTGAAGTTTCTTGAGTGTAAAGCCCTTTCTATCTATACGGTATAATGGCTACAACAAAATAGATGTGAATTAAAAAGTGTGTCCAGCTTTTCCTGTACCTTCAAATCAAATTTAATTTTCAATCTTTTATGTTACAGCAAAGCGTAGAAAGTTCTCCTCAAAACCAGTGGTACTCACAGAGGCCCAGAAACAGCTTATGATATGCCACCTACCTCAGGTTCTCAGACTACACCTCAAACGATTCAGGTTAGTAGTAAATTTTTTACCGACTAGTCACTTATAACTTATATTTTCTTGTATTTAACATTTAGTGAATGGCTTTTTTAAAAAAACATAAAAGAAAAATCCTGATCAAAAGCTTTGACCAATAGATAATGTACTGATTGGCTTCCCTCGCTAAATGGAAAGCTGCTTACATTTTACTCTTAGGTAATAGCTTTCCTTTTGTAAGTATTCAATTAATTTGGGGTGCAATTTTGGGGGGTTTTGTTGTTTTTTCAATGTATAACTTCAAAGTACTTAACCCAATTGCATTCTCCTTGTAAAATATTTATAGTTACAGCAGTTCAGTTTTAAGTAGGTTTTTTATTTTTAATTCCCCCAAATTCCCAAGATATATTTAAACAAGTAAATTAATTGAAAAATCTGTTAGTTAATCTAAGTGGATGATTTCATAACACTGGTTAGCCATGTTTATCTGAGGGGCTTAGGGTTGAGCTTAATGAGACACACTGAGAGTTACTGTATATACTTGAGTATAAGCCGACCCGAATATCAGCCAAGGCACCTAATTTTACCACAAAAACAGCATTAAAAATGTGCTGAAGTGAACCATTGCTGGGTGTGGTGTGGCGTAGCACAGGGCGGGACTGCCACCCCGTTTCGATACTGTGGTTCTCTTTGATAATTTTTAAAAGAAAAAAAATGTGCCGAAAAACTCAGCTTATACACAAATATATACAATTTGCCCTTTTGTGTGGATGGATTTACCCATTCTAGGTATTTTTTTTTTAAACATTAGGGGCTCATACAACTGTTATCGCAATCCATACACACATCAATTGTGTAAAGCGCATTTGTACATCATTCTCAAAACATTTTTTCTCCACTTAAACCCCCGACATTACGTCATTTTTCTCCTCCCTCCCCGCTCCCCCTTCCCTCATGAGCCCTTGATAGTTTATAAATTGGTATTTTGTCATATCTTGCCCTGTCCGACATCTCCCTTTACCCACTTTTCGGTTGTCTGTCCCCCAGGGAGGAGGTCACATATAGTTCCTTGTAATCGGTTCCCTTTCCTACCCACTCTCCCTTTACCCTCCGCTTCGCCCCTCACACCACTGGTCCTGCAGGGCTCATCCGCCCCTGGATTCCCTGTATTTTCAGTTCCTATCTGTACCAGTGTACATCCTTTGGTCTAGCCAGACTTGCAAGGTCGAATTGGAGTCATGGTAGTGGGAGCGGGGAGGAAACATTTAGGAATTAGAGGAAAGTTGTATTTCTCATCGTTGTTACATCACACCCTGACTGGCTCATCCCCGCCCCAAGACCCTTCTGCAAGGAGATCTCCAGTGGCCTACTAATGGGCTTTGGGTCTCCACTCCGCACTCCCCCCATCATTCACTATGGTAAGATTTTTTGTTCTGATGATGCCTTACACCTGATCCCTTCGACACCTCGTGGTTGCATAGGCTGGTGTGCTTCTTCCATGTGGGCTTTGTTGCTTCTGAGCTTAATGGCCGCTTGATTACCTTCAAGCCTTTAAGACCCCAGAAGCTATACTTTTTGATAGCCGGGCACCATCAGCTTTCTTCGCCATCTAGGTATTTTATGGTATGTGGTACTAACAGTTAAGGAACTGAGAGGTTGACAGTTCGTTTATCCAGCAACTCAGAAGAAAGGCCTGGTCAATTATTCCTGAAATATCACAGCCTTTCAAAATCCTATGGATCACAGTTCTAGTGTAATATATATGAGATTACCTGGGGTCAGGACTCAATGGCAACTTTTAAAAAGATAGTTTGTAGGACTCTCTCTTAAATACTTTTAAGTATTTAACTTTTCACATATGGCATAATTGTTTTCAAGACTCAGCCATGAGTCTTCAGAATTTAATTTCCCTTTATTGCTGAGTAATTCTCCTTTGTATGTCTATACACATTTTGTAATCTCTTGATGGGCACTTCATTCTTTCAAACTTTGGGCTACTGTATTTCTGCCATGTACATGTGTGTGGCTGAATCACTACTTCTAATTCTGTTGGGCATACACCTAACAGAATTGCTACCTTTATGTTATTTGTTTCTGTTTAGGGCATCTGCCAAACTTCTCACAGTGGCATCATAATTTTACACATCCAAAACAATGTCCAAGTGTTCTCAACATCCTCTCCAACACTTAATTTGTATAGCAACCACATACCGTATATAATTGAGTATATAGGTAATTTTTGTATACTGTTTCTTTTGCATGTGGGAAAATCCAGTTGGCTCAGCAACGATAGTTGAGGAAACTACTGTTTCCTCAGTGAATGGATTTAGAACTCACGGCAAGATCAGCTGGCATTAGATATATAGGCTTATTTCTAGATTCTCATTTCTATTTTGATACTTATATACTCGAGTATAAGCCGACCCAAATATTAACCAAGGCACCTATTTTTACCACAAAAACTGCATTAAAAATGTGCTGAAAAGCTCGGCTTATACGAGTATATACGGTATATAAAAACCACTTGTCAACTTGACTCCTTGCAACTCCTGTCAGAACTGTATTCCATAGCGTTTCTAAGGACTGACTTTTTAGAAACAGATTGCCAGGGGTTTCTTCCAAAGTGCCTGCCTCGATATCTATGTCTACTTTGTGTTAGTTTCTGGGGTCTTTAGTAGGAGTCGGTCTAGACCAGTGGTTCTCAACCTTCCTCATGTTGTGGTGACGCCCCCCAACCATAAAATTATTTTTGTTGCTACTTCCTCACTGTACTTTTGCTGTTATGGAATCAGGAGACCCCTGGGAAGGGGTCGTTTGACCCCCAAAGGGGCCACAACCCACAGGTTGAGAACTGCTGGTCCAGACCATAAGTTCCCCACACTGATTTGGCCTACCATTCGCTTTTCGTGGGGGGGCCGGAGGGGGGGTGGTTGGGGAAATCACCCAGCGTGCCCTCCCAACTATTAAAAACGTTTGTTGGCCATAATTCAAGATAAAGTGTTGATATCTGCAGCCCACCTGAGTTGTCCCAGCACCCTCGGGTGATATGGCCCACTTTGGGAAACACTGCTCTAAATCCAGTGTGTGATTATTTCCCTTGATTTTGTTGGTAATTTTACCCTGGTTTGTTCATAGGTGGTCAGGGCGTAATCACCGAGAGAAGATTGGTGTTCATGTTGGCTTTGAGGAAATCTTAAACATGGAACCTTATTGCTGCAGGGAGTCCCTAAAATCTCTGAAACCAGAATACTTTATCTATGACTTATCTGCGGTAGTAATGCACCATGGCAAAGGATTCGGCTCGGGACACTACACTGCCTACTGCTATAATTCTGAAGGAGGTATATGGATGGGAGAAAACTCACAGGCTTCTGCTTTTTTAAAATTTTTGAATTATCTTAGATCTGCTGCAGCGTTCAGGTTTATGCAGAAAACTGTAAGTGTGCAATAGTTTTGACTAAGGAGTATAAACCAAAAACGCCAAAGTCACTGCCACCAGTCATTTCTGATTCTTCGCAATCCTATAGACAGAGAACTGCCCTAGTGGGTTTCCAGGAACAGACATAAGGGCCAAAAATAATCACCACCACCAAGGGTTAAACCCTATTCATTTTGTCACTAATTATATAAACGGGTAGAATTTCTATATATAAATATATATGATGAACTTCAGTATATTTTAAAATTCATGTATATTTATACATTTGCATATATGTATGTATGTATATATATATATATATTTAAGGGTAGAATTACACTGGGAATTAAACACAGTATCTGTCTAGTCAGTCATATTCTCTTCCAGAATGATATAATACCCAAGCTTTCTCTTGACAGAAGAGAAAAATGGTTAGTTTCCTTTCAAAAACTTATTTAAATCAACACCTTTTCTTATTAAATACTAGAAAATGTTTTTAAAAGTTCTTTTATAAACAATTAAGGGATATTTCTATTTCTGTGCTTCACTCTAGGGTTCTGGGTACACTGCAATGATTCCAAGCTAAGCATGTGCACTATGGATGAAGTATGCAAGGCTCAAGCTTATATCTTGTTTTATACCCAGCGAGTTACTGAAAGTGGATTTTCTAAACTCTTGCCTCCAGAGCTCCTGTCTGGTAGCCAGCATCCCAGTGAAGAAGCTGATACATCTAATAATGAACTCTGCAGTTGATCCAAAGATTGTAGGGGCTTTCTCCTTATGATTTGTATATAACACTTTTTAAAAGGGCTGACTCCACAATTTTGAGCTTCATTGTTTTTTTTACTGAAGAATCGGTGAACACATTACTGCATTTTATCTCTAGCTATAACAAAGCTCCTTTTTACAGAGACAAAATTAGTATACGTACACATGTATCAACAAAAGGTAACTAAACTTTCCAAAATAATTGGAAATTTTAAACTTTCAGTGTTTACTTCAGGCTAGTGTTACCTCTGTTGTATTTTAATGTCTTCATTGGCCCAGATCATGACTTTGTGCAATTTTCTACTGAAGTTCAGAGTGCATAATTTTATAGGTATTTTTTATAACTTTTCTATACAAATTCTTATTAACAGGAAAATTATATACTTCTTTCACTTGTAGTCTTGCTGAAAGGGCAGGGGCGGGACTCGGGGGGACAAACATTTCTTCCAGGCCATTTGTTTATGGAAATTAACTTTGCCTCTTGAATTAAATTGCTGCATGCAAAGTATAATATTCATGTATCACGTAAATACACACCAATCACATTTGAGACTTTGTTTCAGAAGTCCAACTAGATATTATTTTGGCTAAAGGGACATCATTTTTAAAATTTATTAAGTTTTAATAATTATTACTATTTGTCATAATCAAACTGTACTGTATCCAAATAAGAATGTCAGCTTTATAATGAACTGCAATACTATGGACATGAAAAAATGGCTGAGACTTAAATTTCTCTGGCAACAAATAGGGTTTGTCTACATTCCAATAAATCAAACAATATATTATGTCACAGAAGTAGTCTAGCCTTTGTTTTAACACCATTTTATGTTTAAGATTAGCTCTCTTTAAAGTTTTGTATCACATTGCATCTTGAGATTTGTATCCCTAATAAATAAAAATGTCTTAAAGAGAAACTACAGAGGGCAGAGAAGATAATTGTTTAAAATTGGCAACTAGGCAACATGTCTAGCACTGCATTTTTCTAAATAGAGCCTAGATTCCTTACTCTTGCCCAGGATCAAGTCTCTTAGATATTCAAACATTAGGCCGAAACATTCAGAAGATATTTTATATCATTTAAAGTTGCATTTTGTTTAAAAAAACAAACATGAGGCGCTCTTATGTTCTTCATTAACAATTCTACTAGATCTCTTTCAAGTCTACTCAGAAAGGGGGAGAGTCTATTAACCTCTGTAGATTATAGATCAGCTATGTAACAGATCAGCTCAGTGTTAGCAAGTCATTTATTCCTTTTTTCTCAAGTTGGTTTGTTTGTAGGCTAAATCTTTAAAATACTGTAAAATACTGCTTGCTATCAGTGGTCGCCTCAAAGTATAAAACTATAAAAAGTCCCATGTTGACAGATTTTTCTTAAATTTCAGAAATCAAGTAATTTGAGGCAGTTGATAGTGAAGTACAATAAGAATGTATTAATTGTACAGACAAATCATTTAAGCCAAAAATATAGCTTGGGTATAAAATGACTATGATTTACAATCGTTTTTTTAATAAACACCTACCTATGCAAGTTGTTACCTCAACTGTTACATAATTATACCTCATTAAAGATTTATGTGGACAAGATTCGGAGTTCAGCCTTTTTAAAAAAAAATCTATTTTCTTTGCATAGAGTATATGCTTATTTCAATGCAAAAAAACCATGGTAAATCACCTAGTTCTTTAACCTTTTAAAACTAATACTTGATTAGTTTTGCATAACTTCTTACTGTGAAGCTTAAACTCAGCATGGACTTCTACATTCTGCTAAGATAAGCTAACAAAAAACAACATTTTGGTTGCAAATAATTTACTAAAGGCACTATTGTTTTTGTTATCAATAAAAGGTACATTATTGTAAACATGACAGAATGATTTCAAGAGATACATGGCTAGTAGGTAAACAATACAATTTTTTTCTTTGTGGCAGCTTTCCTATTTACAAGATCATATCTCTTCCAGCCAGTCCAGGGGCATGTATTGATGCTAATATTCCCAACAGTTACCTTGAGTTCACTAATGCTGAAAAGGTCTTAGAGCAAGTACCCAAACTTTTCACTCAAGGGATCACTTCTAAAATTCCCAGGCAAAAATCAAGGAATTTTTACTTCCACCGGACAAGAGGGCTCAAAAATCCCATAGGAACTAGCTGGAGGTCACACACTGTAGCATGTCCAGGCATGAACTGATGGATTCTGCCACCACTAACACAGAAATGGAAAAATAACTGGAAGGTAGCTATTGAACATTAGCACCATAATAAACACGACTCATATGGCTAGAAGCTAGATTGTTTATCCCAATCCCACAAGGTAACATTCATATATATCTCTAATGCTTAAAAAGCAGCTGTTTAATGTCATAAATGGAACACAAGTCATAGATTTCTTTCCTACAGAAAGAAAATTTAAATATAAACTAATAGCATCCCAGAGGCAATAAATCTTTTTTATGCTAAAGCATACAAATTAAGGCTTGACCTTTGTACATTAAGTTTTAAAATTGCATTAGTACACTCCCAACAAATCATTTCAAGGTAAGAATTCAAGTAACTCTAAAGAAATGGTAGTGGGGCTCAGTTCAAACAATACTATACACCTTACATTCTACTTCTGCATTTAGCTGCTGATGGGAGTGCCGCTGCAACCTCCCTTCCTGAAATGCTATCCATGTTATGACTGCAAGCCACTCAAAGGGCAGCATGTTACAGAATGACTCATGAAAAAGCCCAATAGTGTCAATTTAACTTTACTAACAAGATGGGATATTTTCGTGATGATTTTTCTTTGCCATTATGGCTTTCAATGCCCATCCTGACTTGACAAAGATGAACATATCTCCCAATTAAAAAAAAAACAACCACTGAAGGACCTAAAATGTCACAAGTTTGCTAAAACAAGGCTTCAAGTGGGAAAAATGTTCCCATTAAGTAATGTTCACTTGTTAGGGCTTTACAGGAAAGGTGGGGGAGGGAGAAAGGATCAACATGGTCCTATAAACAAAACTATTCCCCAAAGCTCCATTAAGAAAATTATCCTGTCCCCTTTTGTGTATGTATATTTTATTTTAGCCACTATGTCAGAAGAAAGCCCAGTACAGATGTCTACAATCTATGCAAAGGCTCTACATTTTCCTATGTTAAATTTCAGTATTTCTTGTCCAGAATTATAACCGCAGACATTGAAGTGTAGCTCTCAGATCTGAAAACATCTTTATTTCTTAGAAAATGGATTTCAGGAGGTTAAAAAGCAATACCAGAGGGTATAAGTGCAGAATTGGCTGTAGTCATTGAACGCATCCAAGTAGGAATATGGTAATATAAATATCTGAAAAGCATTTCTGAGGTGTTCCAAATGAAATGTGTAACTCATTCCTAACTTATTTGAGCTTTAATATTTTCCTACACCAGGGAGAAAAACAGTTAACATTTCTCAAAGTCCTGAAAGCTTCTTTTCTCTTGGTAAATTTAATTACATTAGAAGGTTTACCTTTGATCAAATTTCTTTTAAAACATGGATAAAAGCTTTAAAGGATCCTCTGTTAAAAGACAATCTGTTGCACATTAAATCTGGTATAGTGTCCAACAAAGCTTAGAAAATAAAGGTGTTGAAGTGGCCTTTGAACTAAGTTTAATAATCATCTCCTCTGCTGACAACTTCTTTACATGTTGGACGTAACAGTATGGTATGTTCAAACTGCGCTGTATATGATCCTTTAATGTCACACAACGGTGGATATGGATCTACAATGCCCAAGTCACACAGATTCTTCAGAGCCAACAAATATTTACTTTCTCCCAAACGATCCAGCCATCTGCGGCAGAAGGCAAGCGTGCCAAAGTTTTCATTGATGACATTTAACAAGTGTTTTGTTCTTGGAAGCCTAGGAGGAGAAATTCCAAGATTAATGGTTGGCTGAAAAAGTTACCAACTCAAAGATTTCCCCATTAAAAAAAACAATCTAGGCTTCACTGGATAATCAAGATTCAAAGCCCCCTTTTTAAATTGCCGCTCAATCAAAAGCGTGTATAGTAGTCTTGTATTTAATTATAGATGCCCGCTGAACACAGCATGGCCACTGGCAATAAATGTGTACCCACCTAGTATAGATGAGTGTTCCTTGTACATGCAAAAGGTGTGTTAACTCCTAATACATACTCACGTAGAGTCGCAAACCAAACCCACTGCTAACAAGTCACTTCTGATTCGTAGTGAGATAACCTCCGTTTTCTTCTGTGGAGTGGCTGGTAGACTAGAAGTGCCAACCTTCTGGTTAGCGGTCCAATACTTAAACCAGCCTTGCCACCAGGACTCCTTTCTGCAGTCCATGAAAATAAATTTCCTTTCTGTCCATCAAGCTCAATGCCTTCCATTAGGTATAAATCTATTCTTCCAACTACCTTCCACAAAAGGCAAAAAAATAAATAGCAAAAATACTAAGCTTACCGATGGGAAGATATGAAAAAGCCCTAGAGGTGCTACCAAAATAACACTGGCATTCTGAGAAGTCCTAGGAACTGGATCTAAGGCCAATTTCTTTGTTATATTACAGAATCAACTGAACTTACTGTTAAGAGGTACAACCATATTTATGAATGTTATCACCTTGGAAGTTTGTCTTTTAAAATTGGGAAGTAAAATAGTAAAAAAACAAAACCAAGCCTCTCACCTTATTGGCACATGTCCAACATCAAAATTTTTCATGTAATGGGAGCACTCCATATCATCATGAACCACTCCTTTCCCTGTGCTGCCGAAAGTTTCAATGGCATACACTTCTCCTTCCTTCAAGGTATAATGATCAAGTCAAGGAGAGAAAGTAAAAAGTAATTACAAGTGCTATCTTCATTTCTGACTGAAGCTTATTTAAGAACAGCATGAACATATACTCTCTGGCACTCTCCCCTCACCCAACCCTTCCCCACTTGGTGACTGTAGCACATTCAATTCCCTACCCTCTCAAACCCCTGATCGGCTTGACAAGGGCAGGAACTTCTTTGTTTTGTTCAAGGCAGTATAGACCCAGTGCCTAGTAAAGAGACTGGTACACAGCAGTTGTTTAATAAATATTAAGTGTTGAATAATCAATCCTTCGACAGCCTCAACTCCCATGGTAGACTCAGCACTGGTCTGACTAGAACCACTTTGTACATTGACACAGCCCAATTTCCTCTGCTGCGGTGGGCAGGGCTGGCAAGTTTATTCTGCTCAACATACCGTATATTTTAAATGATCAAAAGAGCAAGTGTTAATGGCAAACATACCTCCATCCTTGTGGCCTCCCCTCCTTTCACAATGGGCACCGTTTTCCCAGCATGTATCCTGTATGGCCCAATGGAATGTCCATTGAGATTACGGATGGGTTTCACTATCATAACGGGAAAATAACAGTCATTTAGTCTCAAAACACAGAGATCTCTTAGCTAATGGGCAGAGTTCAGGCATTTATTTAGGAACACAGTATGGCACTACTGAGTAATGACAAAGTAGCTATTTTTGAATTAGAAACCTAATTCACTAAATAGGATATGAAAAGATGTTGAAAGATCATTGGCTAAAAATTGTAACCAAAAAAGAATTACAGGATGAGTTCTCAATGAGAGCCATGTAAAGAAGTAATTTTCAAGATAACATCATTAAGACTAACAAAGTATCATATACTCAATGATTACAAACACGAAACACGTTTGTTTGGTTATAGACCAAAATGTAAGGAAACAATGTGCTGTTAACAGTGACAAATAGTGAGAAGGGTGATGGTTAAACAATGATCATAATACCACCGAAATGTATATGTGATGATTGTTGAAATGGTTACATATATATTTTTCACAAATTAAAAAGGTAATGAAATGGCTTTGACAGAATTACAGTCTATGTCATCTCAATATAATTGTCTGAAAATTCTAAACTACAAAATATGCTTAGGTGAATGATAGAAATAATCAACAAACTGGTTTATTTGCAAATTTTAACAGGGCAACAATAAAAAGAAAATCTAAGGATAAAGATAATATGAGCAAAGACACAATTATGCAATTCTTTATAGAATTCAAAATGAAGCATACTTAAAGCAATTATTTACATAGGCATAATTAGGTAATAAAGACATAAACACAAATGCACATAACAGACAAGGCATGCTGTTGGCTGCAGGCAGGACAGACAAACAGATGAGTACAGAGCACCAGAAAGCACTGGGATGGGAGTGGGGGGCTTTATCCCTAAAGACCCTGGGAAAACTAGGAAGCAACTGAGAAAGATGAAAGGAAGGACCCAGATCGGGACTGGCAGCCTTCAAATTCTGAATCCAACTCATCAATGGAAAGAGCCCCCAGCTTTTGAGCCTTGATCTGGCTAGTCACTCAAAACCAAGCCTGCATGTTGATCATCCTATTATCTATCAGCCACTAGAATGATTTGGCAACAGTTGCTAACCTATGACACAGCTTCACATTCCTCTGAGCAGGCCTAATCCCATTTTCTTTCTTTTTATCCCCAAGACAGTAAGATTAAGCAGCTGACTGAAGAAAGCACTTAAATTAATTCTGCAGCGGCCATGTGCATTTAAAAAAACTAAAAACGTAAAGACCATACCTTGATATGTCTTCCCATCTATTTCAACTTCATAAGATTCCATAACTTCTTGGATGGCCTCCCCAACATCACATAAACGGACATCAATTCCAGCACACTAAAAACAGAATAGTGTGAAATTTTTAATCCAAAGTGCAAATTTTAATTTCTCCCTAAACATTTCAAGACAATGGACAATTATAAAAACTCTTTGTACATTACAACTTCTTTCATAAAGGCCCATGGAACACTATTACAATTACCCACATAAGGCTTTAAGAACAGACTACCAGAGAGTACTCATTGTCGTAGCCTGAAGACCTCAAACAATATGCTAAGAAACAGTCACAATTAAACGGCTCATCTACCTTTATTCCAGTGTTAGTGGCATCTTTGACAGCTTTTAATAACATATCATATTTGGGATTAAAGGTGACGGTGAAAGCACAGTCAATAATTCTACCTGAAAGAGAAAATTCCTCTTTTAAATTTAAAAACCAGCTGCTCATTTCATCTACTTTGTATTATTTATTCTATTAAGTACCCTAGATATTTAACAGGCAAAATAAAATGATGGGCTCAAAAGAGGAGAGAACCCCATACTAAGAGATCATTCACAGTCAAAGAGGGGGAAATGTATGAAGAAAGGTTCTAGAATGAAGAGACTAATTCTAAGGCCAGTACATAAGAGGATCTTCAAACAATGCAAGGAGACATTCTATCTTTTAATTCTATTTGTACACAAACTTCTTGAAGACCTCTTGAAGGCTCAAGGGCAGTGATTCTCAACCTTCCTAATGTCGCAACCCTTTTTACAGTTCCTCATGTGTGGTGACCCCCAACCATAAATTTATTTTTGTTGCTACTTCATAACTATAATTTTGCTACTGTTTTGAATCCAGTGACCCCTGTGAAAGGGTTGTTTGATCCCCACAGGGGTCGCGACCCAACAGGTTGAAAACCACTGCTAAGGCAACAGAAATTCAGTTCTCACATAAGCACGAGGAAACAGAACCTTCCATCAGAAAGAACAGGGAGTAAACAGGAGTTCTGGATCAAACTGTTCTTGAAGATACTCACATCCTAATCCCTGTATCTGTGTGCCCTTGCTTAGGGAAAGACTTTTCTTTGCAGATGCTTGTTTGAGGTTCTCATCCTGGAGTAGACCTGTCCTAATCTCTGAGTGGAGTCATAGCAAAGAGGAGGAGAGAAACACAAGTGACACAGTGGGGAAGCTGCCATGTACAGACACATCTGTCAGCAGCAACTGAGCACCAAAGACTGCCGGCAGAAACCAGAGCTGGACGAGAAGCATGGAACAGTTCCTTTCTCAAAGCCTTTGGAAGGAAACAACAGGGTAGGTGGCCCAACCTGGACGGTTAGACTCAGAAAGTGTGAGAAAATAGACTATGGTCCATAGAGCCACCTATCTGTGACATTTTGTTACTGCAGCTCTAGAAAACTAAGGTAGCAAATAGGGTACAGAAAATGTATTGGGGGTGGGGGAGCAATCAATGAATGCGGGAAGTGGGAAGGAGTGCTAGAACTGATTGTCATGATGTGTATATAACTTTTTAAAAACAACTTAAATATGGAAGTATATGATATGCGAATATTATTTGAAGGAGGAAGACTTTTTGCTGGGAGGGCATTGAATTTATTTTAATGGTGGTGAAAAAATTTAGAGGGGGATTTCAGTAATGGTTGTACAACATGAAGAGTATAATCAATGGCACTAAAATATACATGTAGAAGTTGTTGAATTGGAGAATGTTTTGTTTTATCTTTGGGCCAAAATTGAAAAAAAAATTTACACAAATTAATGAGTACAAGGAAGAAGAAAATGTTCTAAAATTGACTGTGGTAAAGACTGTACAACTCTTCTTGATATGTGAAGTGCCAATAAACCTGTTTAAAAAAATGTACAGAACCACAGGTCGCTGAGCACGAGTCCTAGCTTCTGCAATTTCGTACAGCCTTAGGTTAAGTACTTAAGCAGTCCTTGTGGCACAGGGGTTACACATTGGGCTCTAACGGCAAAGTTAGCAGTTCAAAATGACCAGCAGCTCCGGGGGACAAAGACTAGTAGACTTTCTACTTAAGAGTTCTTACAACTTTGGAAGCCCATAGAGCAGTGGTTCTCAACCCTCCTAATGCCGCCACCCTTTAATACAGTTCATGTTGTGGTGGCCCCCCAACCATAAAATTATTTTCATTGCTACTTCATAACTGTAATTTTGCTACTGTTATGTATCGGGCGACCCCTGGGAAAGGGTTGTTCGATCCCTGAAGGAGTCAAGACCCACAAGTTGAGAACCGCTGCTTTAGAAGAAGTTCTACCTCCTCCTATTAAAGAGAGTTGGAATCACCTCAATGGCAATGAGTTTGGTTGGGTTTTGGTTGGTGATGCTGTGGAATAGTTATTGAGTTGCTAACCACAAGGCTGAAGGTTTAAACCCACCAGCCACTATGTGGAAGAACGGTGAGGCTACCTACTCCTGTAAAAATGTATAGCCTCAGAAACCCTACATAGGTTGCTCAAGCCAAATTGAGTTGACAGCAAGGAGTTTATAGCTACACTGAAAAGGCCAGGGGTTAAGAACAAAATTGGGAGTTCAGTTCTCCATAGCTTCATCCATTAGACGGGAGGGTGAGGTAGGGTACAGAACTCACCACTTATGTGTGTTCCAAAGTCTATCTTACAGATGTCATCATACTGTAATACTGTTGTGTCACCAGCATTGGGAGTATAATGGGCTGCACAGTTATTGAGAGAACAACCAGTAGGAAACGCCAGGCCTGCATTTAAGCCATTCTCTTTTATTAGCTTGCGTGAACAGTCTTCCAACTTTTCACTAAGAAAAAAAGGTATTCGGTTTACGTTCACATTCACAGCCCAAGTCCAGAAAGCTTATCAAACAATTACTGTTTTTTTCACTGCATTATTATGTTTTGTCTCACTCCAAGGTATTATAAAATGTTACTCTACTAATCCAAGTTAATTAACTTTCAATAGCAAAAGAGGTTTCCAGACAGAAAATGAACATCAGTCTAATTCATGCATGAGTGTGTACCAAATTTGGCGGCCAATGTCCAAACTTATAGTGCTCTTCAGACTTCATGATATATCTATATTACTAGAAGAATATAGAAGAGATGTTTAAAATGTCTATTTAAAAAAAATTTTTAGCAAAGTGGTATATTGCAATTGGAGACTTGGCAATTAAAAAAGTTTTTTGAAAATCGTGCTTACAAAAAACATATTCACTTTACCAGATTTCTATCATTGTCATTCCAGGCTTGATCCAGCTCATAACATATTTCCTAACTTGTCGATGTGCTTCTGCAGCTTCTCTAAAATCATTCCAAATCTCTTCACTAGCTTGATCTAATGCTTTCTTTTCTTCACTTGTAGTTCTCCAAGTAGCTGTTCGCCTAGAGTAAGCAAAACATAGTGTTAGTGAATTTAAGAAACAGCAGAACAAGTATAAAAGCTAATGGAGATATAATACCACAGTGCTTCAAAAGCTCATGGCAGAAAGGAATTAAAAGATAAATGGAATTTTTCCAACTTGTCGAAGCCTCCTTGTACTAAATAATTTAAGATATTTTACAAAAAGACTGTTACATTTTCAGCCTCTTTGATAAAATGTCTGCCAACTTTCTAAACTACAAGTAGACACATACTTGAACTCACCACAGTCAAGTTCTCTTATTAAGAGGGAGAAAAAATTTCAAGTGAGATTTCATTCATAGACGGAGGGACTAATAGCTGGCCAACGTAAAATAAAAAAAAGAGAAAACTGAGAGGAGTTCTAGAAAACTAATTGGGTAAAAAACCCTCATCCTTCTATTGATAGTAATATTTAAGTTAAACTTTTTAACAGTGTGTGTGTGTGTGTGTGTGTGTGTTGGGGGTGGGGGGTGGGGGGCCATGGGACAACACACGCGGTGACTTCCCAGAGTTTGTCCTATTGCCATGGTGCTGAGTAAACGAACTGCTCAGGTGATGATTAGCATCACATGGAGCTTGACTGAGCTCACTGCCGCAGCAGATCAAAATCACCAGCCTCTCCAGCGGAGAAAGAGGAGGCTTTCTGCTCACATAAAGACTTACAGCCTCACACACCACCAGGGCAATTCTACTCGGTCTGGTAGGGTCGCTACGGCAAAATTGACTTGATGGCAGTAGGTAAGTTGTAACTCTATCTCCTCCCTACTCTTGATCCAAAAGCCTTTCCTTAGAATTGAAATCCTAAATGATCTAAGTATAAGTCATTTTCAGGTGTAAGGATCCTGGTTATATAAAGAAACTTCAAAAAGCTTGTGTACAGTATCCATTTTCTTTTAATTCTATTTTCTGATGCTTTATGAAGTGTCCTCATATATTCTGGCACACATATTACAACTTCACTTAGAGCCATGGCACAAAAATGATGGCCCTGTCCCTGCCCTTACTCTACTGTAAAAACAATGTGGCTGAGGAGTCTGACATTCTCAAACTTTAACAAAGGGGAGAGAGGAGCACCATCGGCCTCATCCCAAGGCTTATCCCTATGCATCAAATGTTTTGTTTTGTTCACTTATAAAACCTAACTTATAACGGGGGTTAGCACATTTTCAGATGTATTAAGTGTTAGCTATAACATGTTAGGCGCAAATGTGACTTTTAAATTTTCTTTGGAGATTATGCATGATTTAAAGAGATGTGTACAGGTGCCAAGTTGGCAAAGGGTGCGGTGTGATGGCTAGGTCTTGCTTCCACTTGGTTGAGCAGGAATCACATGGTTTGGTCAAGTAATACCCCATGACGTTAAAGACTCCCTAAGAGAATATAATCAATTTCATGCTAGGATATGCTGTGAGCAGCCCAGCAATTGTGGAAGGACTGGGGTTGGAAGGGGCCAAATTCCTACATAAGTTGACTCTATCTAGAGAGCTAGAAGGGCCACATTAAGTAATTCAACACTCCACACCCATCCAACTCTTTTTTTTTTTTTAAACATTTTATTAGGGGCTCATACAACTGTTTTCCCAATCCATACACACATCAATTGTGTAAAGCGCATTTGTACATGTTTCTCAAAACATTTTCTCTCCACCTAAACCCCCGACACTAGGTCATTTTCCCCTCCCTCCCCGCTCCCCCCTCCCCCATGAACCCTCGATAGTTTATAAATGGGTATTTTGTCATATCTTGCCCTGTCCGACTTCTCCCCTCACCCAATTTTCAGTTGTCTGTCCCCCAGGGAGGAGGTCACACACAGTTCCATGTAATCGGTTCCCTCTTTCCTACCCATTCTCCCTTTACCCTCCCTGTTTCGCCACTCACACCACTGGTCCTATAGGGCTCATCCATCCTGGATTCCCTGTATTTGCAGTTCCTATCTGTACCAGTGTACCTCCTCTGGTCCAGCCAGACTTGCAAGATCAAATTCGAGTCATGGTAGTGGGAGCGGGGAGGAAACATTTAGGAACTAGAGGAAAGTTGTATTTCACATCATTGTTACATCGCACCCTGACTGGCTCATCTCCTCCCCGAGACCCCTCTGCAAGGGGACCTCCAGTGGCCTACAAATGGGCTTTGGATCCCCACTCCACACTCCCCCCATCATTCACTATGGTAAGATTTTTTGTTCTGATGATCCCTTCGACACCTCGTGGTTGCATAGGCTGGTGTGCTTCTTCCATGTGGGCTTTGTTGCTTCTGAGCTTGATGGCCGCTTGATGCAAGCCTCTTAAAACGCTTCAACTCCCCATTCTATAGGTTTCAAAGTGTAAAGAAATCTCAAATGCTGTTGTACTACATTTTAGAATCAGAACTTGATATAATGAAGATTTTTCAATACCAAACTAAACAAATCTCATGCAAAGAACTTGCATTTCTAAAGACTATATGGCTAATTCTTGAAAAGATGAATGAATGATCATCAATCAGAAATTCCATTACAGAAATTTTCTTGCTAAAAGTTTTGATTTCAGAGGGAAAAATCATTAGCAACATTTCAGAAACCAAGCAACAGGACCTAAACCTACTGACAGGGTCCAAACGAAGGACATAAAAAAGTTAAATCACGATGGAGCAGGTTTTTCCTACATCTTTTGATGTCTAGTCTATTTAATAATATAAATTAATTTAAGAGGGCAAAAATTATAACCAACCTTAGCACACATCAATAATTCCAAAAGGAAACTAACTCATCAAAATGGCAGATGCAGAGCAGAAATGCTTTAAAAATATATTATTAGTATGTCTGTAATGGATTCCCTAGCTGGTACAGTTAAGCACTCAAATAGCCAGAAGGCTGACAGTTCTAATCCACCCAGACACAACTCGGAAGGCAGGTCTGGCAGTCAGCTTCCCTGTGGAGAACAGTTATTAAGTACATATGGGATAGTTGAGTTGAAATCGGCACCATGGCAACCACCACCACCACCACCCACCAAGTCAAGTCTATACAACAAAACTATGAGAACTACTATTTGAAAACAATCTTTGAAGAAAGTTCAGAGGCTATGCAAACACCTCAGATCTCTGATAAAAGAAAGTCTTCAATATTGTATCACATTCACCAGTGAATGTACTGGAGGGAAAAATTGTAAAACCATACAAGCGAAAGTATTTTATTAATTACAAATAGCTATAAATATCAATGAATATACATTAATTCTTAAAATCACACTTGTATATTCAAGGCAAAGGAGCACTGATGGTGCAGTATTTAAGCGCTTGGCTGCAAACCAAACGCTCGACAGTTTGAACTCACCAGCTGCCCCAAACTCAACCCCCCCCACCGCCCCAAATGTACTTTTTCCCCAGAGCTATGTGTTTGAATTTTTTTACAAACCACCTTATCAGAACAATCTGGAGGAGAAAGCAATGGGACCAACAGTTCCTGGGGGACATGGGAGAAATGGAGGTGGGGGGAAAGGAAGTGGTGTTAACACACCCAGGGACAAGGGAACAACAAGTGATCCAAATCGAGGGGAGTGTAGGAGGCCTGTTAGGGTGGGATCAAGGGTAGCGTAAGCAAGAGGAATTACTGAAACCCAAATGAAGACAGAGCATCATAGTGGGACAAGAGGAAAGTCAAAGGAAATAGAGAAAGAACTAGGAGGCAAAGGGCATTTATAGAGGTCTAAATAAAGGCATGTACATATGCAAATATATTTATATATGATGGGGAAATAGATCTATGTGCACGTATTTATAAGTTTAGTATTAAACTAGCAGAAGGATATTGGGCCTCCACTCAAGTACTCCCTCAATGCAAGAATACTTTCTTCTATTAAATTGGCATTCTATGATGCACACCTTCCCAATACAAGCGCTGAAGACAAAGCGGGTGAATGAGCAAATGTGGTGAAGAAAGCTGATGGTGCCCGGCTATCAAAAGATATAGCGTCTGGGGTCTTAAAAGCTTGAAGGTAAACAAGAGGCCATCTAGCTCAGAAGCAACAAAGCCCACATGGAAGAAGCACACCAGCCTGTGTGATCACCAGGTGCTGAAGGGATCAGTTACCAGGCATCAAAGAACAAAAAATCGTATCATTGTGTGTTGACCTCCATGATACAATCGCTGAAGACAAATGGGTGCATAAGCAAATATGGTGAAGAAAGCTGATGGTGCCCGGCTATCAAAAGATATAGCGTCTGGGGTCTTAAAGGCTTGAAGGTAAACAAGCAGCCATCTAGCTCAGAAGCAACAAAGCCCAATGGAAGCAGCACACCAGCCTGTGTGATCACGAGGTGTCAAAGGTATCGGGTATCAGGCATCATCAGAACAAAAAATTGTATCATAGTAAATGAAGGGCGTAGTGCGGAATGGAGACCCAACGCCCATTTGTAGGCTACTGGACATCCCCTTACAGAAGGGTCTCGGGGAGGAGAGGAGCCAGTCAGGGTGTGATGTAGCAACGATGAAACATACAACTTTCCTCTAGTTCCTAAATGCTTCCTCCTTCCCTCACTATCATGATCCCAAGTCTACCTTACATATCTGGCTAGACCAGAGGATGTACACTGGTACAGATAGGAACCAGAAACACAGGGAATCTAGGGCAGATGATCCCTTCAGGACCAGTGGTGGGAGTGGCAATACTGGGAGGGTAGAGAGAGGGTGGGTTGAAAAGGGGGAACCGATTGCAAGGATGTACATGTGACCTCCTCCCTGGGGGGTGGACAACAGAGAAGTGGGTGAAGGAAGATGTCAAGACAGGGCAAGATATGACAAAATAATAACTTATAAATTATCAAGGGTTCATGAAGGAGGGGGGAGCGGGGAAGGAGAGGAAAAAATGAGGAGCTGATGCCAGGGGCTTAAGTGGAGAGCAAATGTTTTGAGAATGATGAGGGCAATGAATGTACAAATGTGCTTTACACAATTGATGTATGTATGGATTGTGCTAAGAGTTGTATGAGCCCCTAACAAAACAATTTAAAAAAAAGACAAAACAACCTCATCACCTTCAAAGTACTTTTCATTACACTTAATACATTTGACACATCTGCAATTCCATTCTTGGAACATTTTTCAAAATCATGTTTGGATGGCTGACAGCACCTCCCTGGTTTTTTTCTTCCTCTTTTATGTCTTCAAATTGCTGTCCTTTCATGTCCCTCTTCATTTGAGGAAACAAAAAGAAGTCCCATGGAGCTAGGTCAGGTGAGTAAGGTACATGGGACAAAAGGCATGTCTTTTTGCCAAAAACTGGTGCACTGAGATGGCTATGTGAGCCATCATGGCTTTGTCATGGTGACAAAATCAGTTCCATCTGCCACAAATCAGGCCTTTTTGGTCGCAGTTTCTTTTGTCACAAATAGGTTCTTTTCACAACCTCTAAAATAGGTTCTTTTCACAACCTCTAAACAGAAAGCCTGACCGGGTGGAACAAACTCCAAATGCACTATCCCCCAAACACTACATCCATTTTTTTTTTTAGGGGTGGTTGTGGTACCCCCTCATATATGTTATATTCATAAAAACTAATGGCGTGACCTCTACTCAGCTCTTGGAGGGGCAGTCTCCATTAGGGGTTTACCAAGGTGTATCTCTGAAGGGAGATTGGGGTCCACATACTCCTGAGTCATGCTCTTTCTTTCTGGGTCAGAAGACCCTGGGCCAATCTTGTAAACTCTTTCTATTGGTCATTATAAACCTATAATGTACGCTTCTCAGTCATAACCTATAGTCCCACCTGTAACTACTGACACACCGATCTGATGCTAATCGTGCACTTGCGACAGTTTCCTTTGGCCTCCCATGCCTTTGTGTCAGAACCTCTGCAGAACCCTGGATGCCATTATGACCTCGTGCTAGCGATCTCCCTCGACCAGACAATGTGTCTTCTTTTCTTTCCTGTTTAAGATTTAATAAATATTCTCCTTAAATTATTTTTCTGAAAAACCAAACACAATTTGGGTTTCAAAACCACCAACTGCTCCTCGGGAGGAAGATGAGGCTTTCTATTCCTGAAACAGTCAGTCTCGGAAACCCACAGCACCGCTTCTACTCTGTTGCACAGGGCTGCCGTGAGTTGAGACAGACTCAGTGGTGATCAGACATGGTAAAAATGCATTACCTTGTACACAAAAATAATTTAAAATGCACGTACATATGACACCAACTCCCTTGATAGAAAACTGGAACTTAAAGGGGAAAAATGAAGTACTGAACCTGCCTTTAAGAAGAAATTATAGCCAGCCCCTAGTTAATGAGCGCAAACTCTCTTATGGTAGAATACCAGCTAATAAATGTAGAAGGAATGAAAGAATTACAAATTCATCATTATACAATTCCCAATGAAATAAATATTAAATAAAGGATCATCAAATAACTACTGAAACAATTATGTGCAAGGATGCTGAAGAACAGTTTGATGGCACCATAAACAGAGAGAACTGGCAGTCCCAGTAACCAAGTGATCCGACAGTAAGATAATAGGACATACATCTGATGCAACAAAATATGATGGATTATGAAGCACAGTTTCACAATGTATCCCTGTCAAAAAATGTATTCCTTATGAAGAGGAAGGCTGAAAATATAGCATTATATTCTTTTCTGTGTTTAAAGAAAAATGGATTTTTAAAATATCTATAAAATCATCAACGGAAGCATTCTTAACCAACTAATGCAGTCCCTGTTTAACCAACACTCCTGAACCCCTCAGTAGAACATACTGGTCAATCGATGCCTCTTCCCCCACAACACCCCCCATACTCTAAATATTAATGAATGACAAGGCAATATTTTGAGTAACACTGCATAAAATACCTTACATACCAGTATACACACGAGTATAAGCCAACCCGAGTATCAGCCAAGGCACCTAATTTTACTACAAAAACTGCATTAAAAATGTGCTGAAAAACTCAGCTTATACACGATTCTGTATTTTCTCACAATAATCCTATGAAGTACCCATTTTATGGTTGAGAAAATGAAAACCCAGACTTAAATTAATTGCCCGTCATAAAGCTAGTAAGTGTTAGAGCTAGGTACTGATAATTTTGGTCCCAGCTTCCAAGTTCATTATCACTTTAAACTTCTCTCTTACTTCTCAGCAGCTGAAATGGATCTTTTCAGAACATTTCCAAGAATCAGGTGAATTTGTTCCCAGACCTGTTTAAGCCATCTGTCCTTGTTACTATGGTTGTGTAATGGAATTATGTACCCGATAATAATCGTTTCTACAAAACCAAAAATCTGTGTTGAAAAGTACCAGTTAAGGCAGATCACCCCAAAACACTTGCCATATTTTGTGTATATTTAAAAAAAATTGACCAAGTTAAACTATAGCCATCTGTCCTTATATTACTCAGCTCCTGTTCCTCTTAACAGATATCCAAATTGGAATTCATAGACTGAATTATGGACAGCTTATGGAACGAAGGGAAAAAAATGAGTAAAACTTCAATAAAAATCTGTGCTCAAATATCAAGATCAACGAATGAATATACGAAATTTGACATTTACCTAAAAAAAAATTTTTATATTTAGTAATTGCCTTTTTGATTCACCAATCTACTACTGGTCCCCATCTTTCTGGGAGGGGCTCCTACTATTTTTTCTGCAATAAATTCACAAGCTTTTAAGTTAGTGGAGACCTATCAAATCTACTTTATTTTATTACTAAGCTTAAACTTTCAAAAGTCAATTTTGAAGATATGTTCCTTACCCATCTTGTGTGGGTGGGTACTCGCACTCTTGTCCTTTGGGAAATACACCGTTAGGAAACAGGTCACATATTGGAACTGAGGGAGGGTCTGTTTGAACTTTTGCTGTGAAATACAAAAAAGTATTAATTTTTGTAACTTAACAAATAAATGATCAGTTCATCCATATTATTATTTTCTCAGTTCCTTTATGGTTGTTAGCAACTCAAAACAGAAAACACTCCCCCATCAAGCTTGTCATCATCTTTCTAATTTCTGCTGCTTGGAAATGGAAACGTTCAAGTCTTTAGAACTTCATTCTGTGTCCCCACATTGTATTCCCTGACTGAAAGCACACCTCTCACGTTAGTTTTCTTCCCCATTCACTACAGCCAGGACGGAGGGACAGGGAGACAAGCTTTCACAAATAAAACCAAGGGATCACCAGAGATTAAGGAGTCTTACAGCAATAAACACTACAAACGTATTAAGTCTTAATAAATTAAGGGGAAAACTCTTAATTCAGGGGTACATGAGATATGAAAACTTAAGGCATATGTACAAACATAAAACAGTTTGCATGTTCACATTTTCAGATATGAGAAAACCGGTTATAGTCTTAGGTAAACATTTTAGGATATTATATTCCAAATTACTCCAAAAGACACCAGTGCTCCCCAAAAGAAATTTTAAGATAGAAAAAGGGACTAGATTTTTCTTTAAAAAATATTTTGAAATAATAAGTATTGTCAATGCAGTTTTCATTTAGGGAAACTTGCTGCTGTGTCCTGGGAGTGACAGTTAGTTTAAGGAGCAACGTGTGTCTTCGATGTGTACCTCTAGGGTTTACCGACTATGGAGTTAAAGCAAAAGCAAAAAGACTGAAGTCTGTCTTCTCCTTCAACCTCACACTCAAACGCAGCTGGAAAACCCTTCTCACCTCTCAACAGGACAGGCACGGCTTCTCGGGGTAATTTGTTTTAAGGGAGCTGCAGCAGTTAGACAAATCGTCCTGCACCAAATGTTACTTTCACCTATTAGTCCAAGCTATACTTAGTCCAAAAATCTACTCTCCACTTCTGATTGCTCCCTCATCTCTCGACAATTTGCTGCTGTTGTTTTCTCCCAAAAGTTAGACAAAGATAGTGCATTCAACCATTCTCGGCAAAGTGGCTTGGTTTTTTTTCACTTCAGCCAGATGGGTTAACCTTGAATGTCAACATTCTTCTTAAGGTGGTACCAAGATATACTACTCAGTATAGCAACATATTACTTGCGCTAAAACTCTCAACTGCTATTGAAAGAACTAACACTTCTTGCTTTTTGATTCACATTGTATTGACCTTAAAAATCCTTAGGGTTCTTATGATAACCTATTTATTTGTCACTGCTAAAGTTCTGCTTGTTACTTCAGTTCAATTCTTTTGGTCTTTTAAAGTCTTGTCAATCAACATACTATTCGATCACCCCAAGTTTTATCTCATCTGAATTTCTGATAAGATACCCTTTAAACAGTGTTAAGCTGTGATCATTAGATAAATCAAAAAGATAATCACAGAATAAAAAAAACTGTACCAGGTCAAAATTCAAGCCTAACCGTTACCACTTACTAGCTGTGACTTGGACAAATGGCTACATGGTGCCAAAAATGCTGTCTCTTCATCTATAAATGAAGAATCAGAGGCAATCTTGAATGACTTTTCAAAATTATAATGTACCACATCCAACTCACCATTTAAGACTATGTATTATCTCCAATAATCTGAACTTCACTTATCATTTAACTATTTGTAATTTTTTCATTTTATAAATGAATAAAAGGCAAAGTGGTTAAAGGAATTGCCCACAATTGTATTATTTAGGTTAATCCAGAAGTAATCAAGAATATCTGAAAAACACAACCAAGAGGCATGTGAAGTGAACTAGAAAGCAAAAATAAAATCAAGGAAAAGAACAGAAAATAGAACCTGAAATAAAGCCAATACAAAACCATACCTTTGGCTCCCAGCCCTCTAATGGGAGCCAACAAAAAAGGGAAGCCATGTGATTTGCATATTTCAAAGTGCTAATTTTCTGACAAAAATAGATCAGCCCCTTGAAGAAACACACATGATTCTTGACAACAGCAAAGTGCCAGAGAGAAATCTAAAGAACAACAACAACAACCCCGACAAGGTACAATGAAGAAAGACTAACAATGGCGTCATGCTAATGCAGTCAGCCAAAATTCTATCAAGGACAAAAGCAGGGGGTTTCAAAAAGCTCGTGGAAAAATGGAATGAAAAGATAATGGAATCTCTCCATGAACTTTTTGATGCCCCTTCGTACAGTCACTGAGTATCTCCTTCTGTTGATCTGTTTTTGTTGACGGGCAAGCATTAGTGTAATTTGGTGAAAGTCACTTCTTGAAGGCACACTTTTTGGGGGGACAGAAGGAATACGACATTATAATCCTGGGAAGATTCCTAGAATGCAGGCAGCGTGTGCTCATTAAATATAGGCTCATGTGCCTTCATAGGTTAGAGCCAGGCTGACTCATGAGTAGTAAGGATGGACAGAAACATACCAGGAGATTAATGACAGACAGAGCCAAGAGCTTCCTTAAAATCAGGTCAACAGAGAAATAAAAACAGATGCCAAGCCCTCAAAATTTGGATTCATGGAACCTCATAGTTTAAAAGATATAACCAGACACTCCATGGTCCCTAATTGTCCAAAGAACATTTAAGAGCCTCAGAAAGTGTTCTGATTTACGCACCAATCTTTATTCTTTAATACTATACAATCTCCTTGTAATGTGGCTTTAGGACCGTGAAGATGTTGGGTTATGCCACTTGTTTGGGATCTTGATTTTACGCCAATATCAAATAGTACAATATAAAAATTACTAATAAAATCTCACTATGCACAAATTTTAAATAATGGGGATTCACCATTTAATGTACACCAAGAACCTCACAATTTCAATGCTAGTCAGTAACTACAAACTGTATTCACCCTACCACCACCTAGTGGCACTACTTTCACCATCCTTGGAAATAATTGTTCTTCTAATTTTTCTAGTGTTAAATTATAAAACTTTTAGGAATTCATAATTACTTTGCAGCATGAACTCCTAATTTGCAATCAACTCCTATTAAGTCCCTTAACCAAATAACAGCTAAAGAAAATACCAAGATTGTTATTTGCTAGTTATTAATTTTAGTAAGTTCTACCTCTATTCGGTATAGCAATATTATCCTCATTTACAACATATCTTTTTTTCCCTCATTTGTCTGAAATTTCTATAACCTTGCTCTGGAGATGGTGCAGAGGAAGGCCTCAAACCGTTTCAAAACTGTTCTTGCAAGCACTGTAGGAATGCACAGGGTCACTCCAGACCCAGACACGCTGGAGGCTTGCAGTTAAAAAGAACAACTTAAGACACTAACGTCCTTTCTTCTTCTTCTTCTTCTTCTTTTTCTTTCCAGTTGCTCCATCTCCATCACCATCTCCATCTAAGAAGATAATTTCAGGTACACATGAATATTAACTTCATAAAAGTAGAAGGACAAAATCAAGCATAAATATATAAGTATGCCCACACATACTGTATCTTCAATAACTTATGTCATGGACCCAATATTCTTACAAAATAATTTTGCATATTGCTTGCTTAAATTATATCAGAATTTGATTGTGTAACTAAAAGCACTTACAAGGCTTTGACTTACTCAAATAAGAAAACTGCTGGAAAAGATATTCTAGAGAATTAATTTCTCTCTTAAAAGCAAGGAATAATAACCAGTGCTAGTTTAATATCAATTGCAATCTTTCTGCGACTTCATCTAAAATAAAATTACAGTCTACATATGCTAGTTAAAACACTCGTATTTCATGACCTTATTTGATCCTCAAAGCAACCAGGAGCTTACAGGCACTTGCCCAATACATACAAACTGGTAAGTGGCAGAACTGGACCAATAAATGCCACCTGAATCCTAATCCAATGATCCTGAATTTACATGAAGGGATAAAGAAAAAGTTATCCTTTGGGGTCAAAATTATATGCAAAATTCAGTATGAGCATATACTGATACTTAATAGTTTTGTTCAACCACACGGAGCAGACGCATGAGTATCATTGGACAGAATACATTAGTCATATAAATTTAAAGATTAAAGGAATGATAAAAGAAAACCCTTTCACCACCATATTCTTCTGTCATAATTACCACACAAAATTACAATAGTTGGTTTATGCTGACCCCCCCCAACTAGACAGTGAGTTCCTTATGGATTAGAAACCATTTTAAAAATTCAGCACATAATAAGTATTCAATACCTGCTTAAAAAATGCTGTCCTAGATGGTGTAATGGTTACACACTGGGCTGCTAACTACAATAGTTCTAAACCACCAATAGCTCAGAGGAAGAAAGATAAGGCTGAATACCCCTAGAGTTATAGTATCAGAAACCTACAGGGCCAGTTCTACTCTGTCTTACAGGGCCGCTCTGAGTCAGAATTGATTTAACAGCAGTGTTTTTTAGAGTTTATCATAGTTAATTTATTATTGTACTGAAGTTGGAAATAGGAAGCAACAATTTAGCAAAGAGAGTGATAATGTGATCTAAGACTTATACAGGTTGAGTAATATCTACCAATATTTTAACAAATTTTTACTGACTAAATTATTTAGCTTAGTCATAACACTTCTAGAGGATTGATCTGCCTTTTACAGGGGAGTAAACTGGAAGAAACCACTAAAAACGATGTTAGTGTCCTAAGTTGCTGCTCTCACTTTTTAACTTTAAACTAGAAATGGTTAACAGGTATACCAGATCTTTTTTTCCTTCGTTTGTCTGAAATTTCTATAACCTTGCTCTGGAGATGGTGCAGAGAAAGGCCTCAAACCGTTTCAAAACTGTTCTTGCAAGCACTGAAGGAATGCACAAGGTCACTCCAGACCCAGACACGCTGGAGGCTTGCAGTATATACCAGATCTTAAACAACTTCCCTCCTTAAATCTGCCAGTTAATCATTTCTAATGGACAAGGGAGAACTGCCCCTGCAGGTGTCTGAAACTACATAACTCTATGGGAGTAAAAGGCTTTTCTTTCAAGTTGCTGATGGTTTTGAACTGCTGACCTTGCAGCTAGCAAGCCCAATGTGTAATCAATCCACTGCACCACCAGGGCTCTTTGCTCCTGGGAGCAGTGAATTATTCATTGTGGCTCTTCGAGCCAAATTTTCCAATTCCAACCAAATTACCTTTTCCTGCATGGGTCCAGTAAAAAGATGAGGGAAGATACGGATAGGATTTGCCTATGAATGATTCCACATATGATTCCCTGCTGTATAAAATGAGCCCTCTTAGAAGCAAGAATCAGGAGCGGACTAAAGAATCATGCAGCAGTGAACCTTCTGGATCCAGATGGCAGCTACACCATCAGAAAAGCAGCAGCAGAACCAGGAACCAAAGCATGGAACAGAATAATGGAATTTCCAACCGATGGAGCAAGTTAAGATGAGTGCTTTTGTGCAAGAGGCTGGCTCTCAGGGTGTGGTGCCTCTGGGCACTTAATTCAGAGAGCTGGGTTTACAGACCCTAAAGAGTTATAGCTGAAAACCTTCAGGTTAAGGCTTCCAGCAGAGTGGGATGCCCTTTGTCGCACCTGTTAGCAGACCTGAAACTTTGTAACATGTTCAGTTAAACAACTATGCTGAGTATTTCTCACTGACACTATACTTGTTAGCTTCCTCAGTAAATCATCCAATCATGAATTTTGTCTTTGAGTTTCTATGTAGCCATTGCAATGGATATAGAAACTAGGGATAAATTATAGATCATTAATTGAGGCAACACTCTTGTCTTCTCAGCTAGGACACAAAAAAGTAGGACCCACAAAGGGGCTTATCAAAATTTTACATTTCTGTTCTCCAAAGCCACTGTTAAAGAAAAAATAAATAAATAAAAGCCAAGCCACATCCTGGAAGAAAATATTTGTAAAACATATCTCTGATAAAGAATTTATGGCAATAATAATAATAATCCAAACAGCACAATAAAAATATGAAAATGGGGGGGGGGAGATACATCAAAGATAGATACCAACAAAAACCAAAACCAAACTCACTGCCATCGAGTCAATTCTTGCTCAGAGAAACCCTACAGGACTGGGAAAAATTGGCCCTGTGAGATTCCAAGGCGGAAACTCGAACCTCATCTCTCCCCCAGGGAGTGGCCAGTGGTTTCCAGCTGCCAGCCTAGTGGTTAGCAGCCCAATGTGCAACCTGCTCCACCACCAGGGCTCTTACGATCTATGAAAGGCAAACACAAGCATTTCACTACCATCAGTCATTAGGAAAAAGCATGTGAGAACTACAATGAGATGGTACTATACACCTATTAAAATGGCTAAAAGTTTTACAAGTGGGAATACCCTGTGTGCTTAGAAGAATGTGAAGGGTCTGGAATGTTCACTTGTTGATGGGAATGCAAAGTGGTTAAGACATTTTATAAAAGACTGACAGCTTCTTATGAAATACACACTTATCACACAAACATGAAACTTACTCTTATGTATTTACCCAAGGGAAACATAGCTATACAAAAACCTGTGTGCAAATTTCATAGAAATTTTATTCCTAGTAAAAAACTTGACACAATCCAAATATACTTCAACTACTAGATCAACAAATAGACTACTGCTACATGATAAAGATGAAAAAGGCTAAAATATATGCAGCAATGGGATGAAGTAGAAAAGTATCATGCTGGATTAAAGAAGGTATGTTTTGTAATGATTCCCTTTGACACTCCAGAAAAGACAAAACTAGAGAGACAGGAAATAGAGCAGTGGCTACGAGGCACTGGGGACTGGATCAAGAATTCAGGTAGCTTTTTGTGGAAAAGGCAATGCTAAATGGAAATGGTCTCTCTCTTGGATGTGGTGGTAGCGACAGTAATGTACAGGTTTGTCAGTACTCACCAAGCCATATACTTGAAAAGTGACTACCAAACCTACTGCCACTGAGTCAATGCTGATGAATGGTAGCCCTCGGATTTCTGAGACTACATTTTTATGAGAACACACAGACTCATCTTTCTCCAGCAGTGGCTGATTGGTCTGAACTGAAATCCTTATAGTTAGCAATTCAGTGCCTAACCCACAGCGCAAACAATTGTGAGCAAATTATGCTTTAATAAACCTAACTTAAAATACTAGTTGAGCAAGTACCTCCAACATATTGCCAAGTGCCCACAGAATCAATTTTAGATACTGATAACATACATTCTAACCCAGCACATTCAAAATTAAACTCAGTAACTTCTTCCTTGCTTACAAAGTTCCCCACCCCCCAATCTCTTAACACTTTTCCCTTCCAACGTCACCAAAATTTCCACCCAAGTTGAAACTCCGGGAGTTCACTTCTCCTTGGTCCCCAAGACTTGAATTCTCCTTCTATAACTACTATCTCGCTACCATCAAGTCAATGCTGACTCATAGTGGCCCTATAGGGGAGGGTAGAATTGTCCTCCTGAGTTTTGGAGACTGTTAACTCTTTAAAAGAGTAGAAAGGCTCATCTTTCTCCCTCAAAAGGGCTGATTTCGAACTGCTGACCTTGCAGTTAGCAGCTCAACATGTAACCACTACACCAGGGCTCCTTAACTGCACTATACACTCTTTCTTTCCATTCTCATAGTGATTGTCAATTTAAATCTCCAACATCACGTGGCTGGACTACTGTTACAAAGCCCCCCAAAAGATTTTGCCTTTCTTTTACTTCTCCTCTCCTATAAGCAACCACATTCAATTATTTTTTCCCCCTAATATACTTCTTTTCTTAAAAAAAAAAAGCTCCTCCAATTAATTGCCAAACATGACGTTTTCACAATGTGCTTGTGAAGGTGGTGCAGGCGCAGGCAATGTTTGTTCTGTTGTGTATGAGGTCACCATGAGTCAAAACCGACTCCCATCTATCACACCCCAAAGTGGCCTCTTCTATCTTTCATTCAAGTCCCATTTCTTCCAATGAACCTTCCTTCTGCATTCAGCCAACAAGCTCACCTCCAAATTTACATAAACTGTCTTGCAGATATACTTTTACCTTTGTTTTGTTTTTTTCATCACACCACCGATTTCTTTAGGAAAATTAATCTGAAACACTATCTTCCTAGTGTCTCAAAAACCTCTCAGCACTTACTGGTTGATCCTGGTTAACAAGATGTGTTAGAAAACCATCGATCCAAACTGTGGAACCCTACCAAACAATAATCTCCCCTCAATGTAAAGAGAACCCTACAACTCTGTACAGACAGAGTAGGCTGGAAGATTAACATTGTCGTCATCTATACCCCGTGGATCTACCTTTGATTGAAAAATTTTTTTAATTATTGCTACGAGCTCAAAGTAAGTTCAGAATCTGATGTGTAAACCAAGGTAAAATGGACCAACGTTAATGTTGAAGCGAAAAAAACAAACCATTCCTTTGAATTCTGGCACTTCATCACAGACTGCGGAACATCTTGAAGGCAGGGAGCATTTTATTTCTAAAAGAAAATCAAACCACTGCTCTGCATTCCCCAACACAATAAAGCACTCCAGGAATTTGTTGCTAATGGCTGACAGGTAGAACACCAGGCTACTAGTGCTTGAGGAAATAAACATTAGCTAATTCTTAATCTCTCCCTCTCCTGTCTTGCTACAAAATTCCAGCTGTTTTCTTAAAGACATTTCACAGCAACAAAATATCACAAGAAGCTACAACTGTGAAGCTGAAAAGCACTCCAATATATTCATTTGTGACTCAAACAACTTTAATATAGTGTAAAAAGGATGGAGTTGGAATCAGGACTTACAAATGAAATTCAGGCTCTACTCCACACAGTACATAGCATGTCACATCGGACAATTTAACCATCATTTCTCAATTTACAGTAGATGAGAATAGCACACACTTTGCTGGGTTTTGAGAGGATAAAATGAGGACACCTATGAAAATATCCAAGGATACTGAGTGCCTAGAACACACAAGTTGTTCAATGTTACACAAACAGAGCCCAACTTATTCTGAGAACTCATCCACCACTTGGCCTGGTACCAAGTACATTTTCAGAAGTTGAGATCTGGCTATCTTAGCAGCTCTCAGTATATACAGTTTTCTAAAGAGTTGCTATTAAATAGGCTTTCTTTGTAGCTGCCGCATTGAGGTCTTCCCAAGTGAAATTCATGTCAGAGAATACTATATTTTGTGAATCAGAAGATTTTAAAGACTATCCTAGTTTTTCCTTTTTCTAGTCAAAGATCTAATTAATCCTTTACCTTCATCATCATCATCTTTTTCTTTCTCTTCCAAAGCTTGTCTTTCCAATTGTTTTGCTACCTCATCAACTGAGGTGCCTGATTCAGTTTCTTGTTGCTCTGTTAAAAAGAAAAAAAAAGTACAAGTCAAATCTAATAAAGACATTCCCATTAGAATACAAGGTGTCTTCAAAAAAGTATAGAGAAATTTTCCATTAGCTTTTCAATTCTATTTTTCCACAAACTTTTTGAAATCCCATTGTATGCTGTAAACATCCTGAAAAACATATAAGAAAGCCCCTTTCTGATGTGTTCAGGAAACAAAGATAGAAACATTATTGTGAACTTTAAAAATGACTCATTAACCTAACCCACTCACTGCCTTTGAATTCAGTCCTACACCAGGTGCCTTCATGGATTGCATGGAACTGAGGTTTATATCAAGATGTACAGTGTTACTTCCACAATGCTGCCAGGTAGATCTGAATAGTCAACCTTCTGATAAACAGTTGAGAGCAAACCCTTTGTGCCACCCAGATATTATAAGAAAACTGGTTTAAAGAAGAAAAAAATGAACATTCTCAAGTGGTATTGTCCATTCCCTCATTCAATTCAACAAAATACCCATTACTTATCTGTTCTATTAGCTACAAAAAAAAAAAAATGACCATTCTTAAGTGGTATTGTCCATTCCCTCATTCAATTCAACAAAATACCCATTACTTATCTGTTCTATTAGCTACAAGATAAACAAAAGGGTAGAAGTTGGTCCCTATCCTTAAGTAGTTAACTTTTTAAAGCGCTTCAACAATTTGACAACTAATAGTTGAATTACCAGAGAAGTCGTTAACATAGGCAAGAAATGCAAACTCTTAGTACAGGATTCACTGGAAGGGCACTTTGGAACTTCATAAAAACAAAGATTCCATCAAGAAAGGCTGACTAAGTTAAGATAGATATAGGAAAAGACATTCGATTATTTAATTTAATAAAAAACAAAACCCTCTGGAACATCTAAGCAAAGGACACAGTCCCTGCCCCGGAAGTAATTACAATCTAGCTAGAGAAGCAACGTGTGTGGGTAGAAAGAGCTTAATTCCTTCCAGGCAGGCAGCGAATTCTAGCTACTGTCGAGAATCCACATTGAGTTAAAACTGTTCAAAATATATCAGAGTCAAACTGGTCAAGACCAGTTAAAGGACAAAGAGTTTGGAATTCATCCGAAAGGCAGGAACAGCCAACAAAATGTCCTACAATTCAATTTTGCTCCCCAGCAACACTCCAACTCCCCCTGCTCCATCACCATCTTCATTCAATTCCGAATACAGCTGCCTAGTCAGCTACTTAAAATTTCTGAACGCTGTAAGTTAGCCTCACCAACGGCTTTCATCTCCATATTCGTCACTTTTGGTCTGGCCACATTTCCCTCTTTACTCTGGCTCTTCATTAGAAACCAGTAAAAATTTACACCACCACCCCTCACTATAAAAAGGACTTGTGCCCCCCCCCCCAAACACCCAAAAAACAGCCAAAAAAACCTGGTTAATCAAAAGTAAGCATTTGTCAAGTTCCCAGCTCAGAATACAATCCAACTGTGAGCTTTTCCACGGTGTTTTCCTAGCCCACTGGTGGATTTCGGAAGTTACAGGCCCGAGATGGTTCTTTTGAGATACACAAGATACTAGCCTGTCCGCCCCCTACGCGGGCCGAGTGCCACCGTACTTCAGGCCTAAGGCTTCACGACGCTGTGACATCAGGCGGCTGAACATTCGTACCACCGCGGCCACACAGTCGGCAATCACTACACAATGACAAGGACGCGCGCGCGCGCGAACACACACGTGTGCACACTCACACAGACCCCCAAAATGTGCAGCCCGTAACAAACATCCCTTAGTGACCGGAGGGGTGGGCGAGGTACAGTGAAAACACTCAGGCTCGCCCAACCACCCTGAGCCAAGATGCACTCCCAGCCTCTCCGGCACTCGCGACGGTCCCGGCTTTGCCAAAGCGCGGCGGCCAAGGACGAGCCCGTGCACGGCTTCCAGCCCGCTCCGGGCTGGGCGTGGACGCGGAGTCCTGGCGAGGCAGGGGCGCGGGCCCGGCGGCCCTGGAGTCCCTCGGGAAGCTGAGACCCAATTCCTCCCCTCCTTCACCCGCGCCCCCAGCCCCCCAGGGCCCCCGACAAGCGGCCTCTATCTGGGACTGGAAAGTCGGGAGCCAGTGCGTTGCCACGGCTCAGAGTCGGAAAGAAGGCCAGCCCTCCGCCCAGGATCCCCAGTCCCGCCACCCGTGCTGGGCCGGAGCCGTTCGGCCATCCCTAGCAGGGCCCGGGAACACACGGAACTCTTCACCTGCGGCAGCCCCTTTACTCTTCTTCTTCTTCCGTCTTTTCTTCTTGGCTGCCTCTTCGTTTGTGGAGGCAGCTCCCTCTTCCCTCTCGTCCGCATCCAAGTCGCCATTCAGGTGGCCCCCGGAGGTCGCGGCCTCCGCCACGCCCGCCATGTTGCACGAGAGCGCGCGAGGGAGTGAGACCGAGCGGCGAGAGCCCGCTCCTTCGTCACCCACCGAGACCAGCGAGGCTGGGCGGAAGTGGCTCTCGCTGGGCGGAAGCGGCTCTCGCTGGGCGGGGCGCGGGGAGTTCTGGGATAATGGAGGACCCGGCGGTGGCGAGGCTGTGGGTGGGGCCCTGGCTCACCTTGCCCGGGGATCCCGGCTGCTCTAACCGCAGCTGGGCGGGAGGACACTGCACCCCCACCGGCATGCTGCGTGCAAGCCGGCCTGTGGGGAGCCGGTTTGCAAAGGGATCTTCAGCTCGGTTGAACTGGAAATGAACGTGCCTGCTCTGTGCAGAAGGGTTTGCACGAGGGAGGGGCGTACCCAACTGGTACAGACAATTTTATCTTCGCGCTTAATCAGTGGACCTGGATGGAGCGAGAGGGAGACAAAAAATTCGTGTTGGCTGGACTGCTTTTGTTTTGACAATCATAGCTCACCGCGAGGCCCAACAGGCTCCCGAGATGATTTAGGAACCTGGAATTCCACGTTAGTTGCTGGGGGCACTAAACCCCGGACGGTTTTGAGATGCGGATTCCCTTCTGCTCGTCGGAGAGGGAGACAAAAAATTCGTGTTGGCTGGACTGCTTTTGTTTTGACAATCATAGCTCACCGCGAGGCCCAACAGGCTCCCGAGATGATTTAGGAACCTGGAATTCCACGTTAGTTGCTGGGGGCACTAAACCCCGGACGGTTTTGAGATGCGGATTCCCTTCTGCTCGTCGGTTCTGACAGCGGTTGGTTCACAGATTCGGGCTCTCTCTGCGGGACTCGGCCACACGTCCTTCAGCTCTTAACACTGGTAGCTCCTAGCCTTTCTGTTACCTTCACCATCCAACAACTACTGCGTGCACACACTGATGACCTTGCAACAAGATCTGACTCTCCAATTTCTCGTTTTCTTGTATCTGTCTCTTGAATATGGAAGCGTCAACAGAATTTCATGTTGCCCATACAAACACACACACACACACACACACACTTTGTGAGAAAGCCCCTGTTCAATCAGTGACTTGAATTTAGTCTGTGGCCTCAGGTTTGTGATAAGCTGTCTACACCAATTCTTTACAACCAAACTGGTTGCCTTCAAGTGGATACCAACTCATGGCGACCCCATAAGTGTCAGAGCACAACTGTGGTCAAGAGGTAAAAGGCCGATTCTTAAAAGTAAGTTGCCAGTTCTTTATTCCAGGCTCAGGACGTAAACCTCCGAGGGAGCTGCAGGGCACCCTGGCCAGATCCAGGGATTTCCACAACTCCTGGTCTGGCTTCAATTTCTCCTGAATACTTTGTCTACCTAGAAAGTTTGAGTGGTTTTTTTTTAAAACTCAGGACCAAGCTTTATAGACATCAAAATGTTTTGAGGGTGCCTCTTTGCCAGTGGGTGTACAGTAAATCTTACACAGCCTCTGACCCAGCAAGATCAGCACATGGTCTTTTAAAGATTCGGGGACCACCCCTTTCTATTATAAACAGTTTTTTTTCATTCCTTTGTTAACGACCTTGTCAGTATCATCTCTTCATACTTCTCCAATCTGTAACCTGAGCAAATCATCAGGGAAGCTGCCTTATATGAAGAAGAATGCTACTCCAAGATTGAAGGAAGGCTTATTAACAACTTGGGAAATGCAGATAACACAACCATGTTTGCTGAAAGTAGGGAGGACTTAAAGCATGTGCTGATGAAGACCAAGGATTACAGCCTTCAGTAAGGATTACAACTCAATGTAAAGAAAAACAAAATCTTCACAAGTTGACCAGTAGGCTAACATCATAGTAAACAGAGAAATGATTGAAGTTATGGAGGATTTTTGCCTTGCTTGGATCCATAATTAATGTTCATGCAAACAGCAGTCAAGAGATCAAAAGATGTGTTGCATTATGTATATCTGCTGCACAAGACCTCTTTAGAGTATTGAAAAACAAGGATGCTACTATGAGGACTAAGGTGCGCCTGACCAAGCCATGGTATTTTCCATTGTCTCATATGCATGTGAAAGTAGGACATTTTAGAATACGGAAGACCAAAGAAGAATTGATGCATTTGAATTGTGGTGCTGGAGAAGAGTATTGAGAGTACCATGCACTGCTAATTGGACAAACTGATAGTTTGGAAGAAGTAAAGCCAGTGCTCCTTAGAGGCAAGGATAGCAAAACAGATTGTCAGGAGAGACCAGTCCCGGGAGAAAGACACCAAGTGGATGGGACAGTGAAAAAGAGGAAGACGCTTGACAAGATGGATTGACACCACGGCTGAAACAACAGGCTCCCACATAGGAACAATTGCGACGGTGATGCAGGATGGAGCAATGTTTCCTTCTGTTGTGCATGGGGTCACTGTGGGTTGGAACCGACGCAATGGCACCGAACAACCACAACAAGTGACTCTATAGTTCTCCACAACATGATCTAACATAATGTGATTGCCTCCTTAATGGGATAGATACAACACTCCTACTCAGATCACAGCCTAGATGCAGTCAATTAAAAGGAAGCTTCCTCAGTTGTGTGGCCTGCTTCCAATATAAGTAGACCTTATGGAGAAGTTTATTTGCTTTTTGTTGGGTCTGGATCTTTTCATCTGACTCATCAACCTCTGGTTCTTTGGACTTAAGCCAACAGCCTGCCACATAACCTGCTAATCCCAGGAGTCATTAACAGCCTGCCATCTGACATGCCTACCTAGAATTCATTGGCTTCTGCAGCTACCTGTCTGTCATCTTCCTGCCAATCTTGAGTCCATCAATCCTGTAGCTGTTGGCGTCAGGAGAGGCCTCCAAACATTTGAACAGTGGGCTCAGAATCTTCCCGAACTTGAACTTTTCCACTTCTACAACGTTAGAGCCATTTTCCTAATATAAAGTTCTCTATATTTTCCTGATGTAAATTTCTCTGTATATAGGCATATATAATAAGCTTCACCAGTTTTGCTTTTCTAAAGAACCCAGCCTATGATGGTGGGTATATAACTTGTTGCTAGTGAGTCAATTTTGTAGAATGGCCCCGTAGGGTTTCCAAGGCTGTAATCTTTATAGAAACAGACTACCACATCTTTCTCCAGCAGAATGGCTGCTGAATTTGAACCACCAACCTTCTGCTTAGCAGCTAAGCAGTTAGCCACTGTGCTAACAGGGCTCCCTTTAAAGCAGTGGTTCTCAACCTTCCTAATGCCGTGACTTTAATACAGTTCCTCATGTTGTGGTGACCCCGCCCCAACCATAAAATTATTTTCGTTGCTCCTTCATCACTGTCATTTTGCTACTGTGATGAATCGGGTGACCCCTGTGAAAAGGTCATTTGACCCCCCAAAGGGGTCACCACCCACAGGTTGAGACCGCTACTTTAAAGGATAGATGAGAAGTATATTAAAAAGTTAATGGGAATGTTAAATGAACTATGTTAGAACATAAAATTTAAACATATGTGGCTTTTGAAAAATTGGTCTACAGCTGGAACCCGAGTTCCATTTTGAATTTTGACATCAGTTCAGTTACCATTTGAGTGCTTGATGTTTCTTCCTCAGTGCTTGTTGTTGCTATTGTTATTAGGTGCCATCGGGGGTTCTGACCTTGGTTCCCTATGAGAATGAAACCCTGTGCCATCCTGTGCCATTCTCATCACTGCTGCTGTGTTCGAGCCCATTGTTGGAGCCACTGTGTCCATCTATCTCCTTGAGTGTCGTCCTCTTTTTCACTGACCCTCTACTTTGCCAAGCTTGATGTCCTTTTCTAAAGATGGGCCGCTCCTGAAAATATGTCCAAAGTACATGAAAATAACTTTTGCCATCCTTGCTGCTAAGGAGCATGCTGGCTATACTTCCTCCATGACAGACTTGTTTGTTCTCCTGGCAGTCAATAGCAATTTCAGTATTCTCCACCAACTACACTTCAATTCCTCTTCAATCTTCTTTGGCCACTGTCCAACTTTTATATGGATATGAAATGATTGAAAATACCATGGATTGGGTCAACCCTCAGTGACATCTTGGCTCTTCAGCACTTTAAAAGGTCTTGTGCAGCAGATTTACCCAATGTAATACTTTGATTTCTTGACTGTCGTTTCTATGAGCATTGACTGCAGGTTCACATAAAATGAATTCCTTGACAACTTCAATCTTTTTTCCATTCATCACAATGTTGTCTATAAGTTGTAAGAATTGTCATTTTCTTCACATTGGGTTGCAATCCATACTAAAGCTGTTGTGTTCAATCTTCCTCAGTAAGAGTCTCAAGTACTCCTTGTTTTTAGCAGGGAAGGTAGGTCATCTGCATATTGAAGGTTGTTCATGAGCCTTCCTCCATCCTGATCTTGACTTCTTTTCTTTATAACCCCTCTTCTCTGATTATTTGCTCAGCATACAGATTAAAGAAATATGGTACAAAGATACAACTTTGATGCACACCCTTCAATGTCCCCTTCTTCTGTTCAAAGGCCGGCCTCTTGGGTCTATTTGTAGGTTCTGCATGAGTAGTTAATGTTCTAGGATTTCCATTCTTCCCAATAGTATCTATCGTTTGTTATGATGCACACAGTTAAATGCCTTTGCATAGCCAATAAAACACAAGTAAATACCTTCCTGGTATTCTCTGCTTTTAGCCAAGATCCATCTGATGTCAGCATTGCTAACCCTTATTCCATGTTCTCTTTTAAGGAGTCCTGATGGTGTAGTGGTTATGTGCTGGGCTGCAGTCCACAAGATCAGCAGTTCAAAACCACCATCCACTCCCGGTTGAAAGATAAGACTTGCTACTTCCTTTAACATTACAGCTTCAGGAACTCACAGGGGCAGTTCTATAGGGTAATTGTGAGTTGGCATCAACTCGATGGCATTGAGTTTGAGGGCTTATGTCTTCTTCTGAATCCAGCTTGAAGTCTGGAATCTCCCTGATGATGTACTACTGCGATTTATTTTTAATTATTGTCAACAATATTTTGCTTGCATGTGATCTTAAGGATATTTTTCAGTAATTTCTACCTTTTCTTGGGTCACCTTGTTTTGGGACGGGCACAAATATGGATCTCTTCCAGTCAACTGGACAGGTAGCTAGATGCCTTCCAGATTTCTTGAAGTCGACTAGCGAGTGTTTCTGGTGCTGCATCAGTTTTTTTAAACATTTCAATTGGTATTCCGTCAACACTTGGGGTCTTGTTTTGTGCTGCTGCCCTCAGTACAACGTGGATGGCATCCTTCAAAACGGTTGGGTCTTCATCTTATACTACTTCTTGAAATGGTTGCATGTTCACCTATTCTTTCTGGTACCGTGATTGTGTATTCCTTCTATTTTCTTTTTATGCTTTCAGTTTTGGTCAATATTTTACCTATAGATTCTATCAGCATCACAACTCAAGACATTAATGTAGCGATAGTCCATGAGTCCAGGCAAACCCAAGGAAGTGCACTTGCCCTCAGAAAGAATGTCATTGAAAAGAAATGAACTTCGATCCTGAAAGATGCTTAAAGGAACTAGGGGACTTGCCTGCGCTAACATTAGAGTCAATTCTGAGCACTGCGTTTCTGGAAAGCTAAGGTTTATACTGGAAGCTCTGAATCTATTTTATATCATTTCAGCCTCCACTGGGTTTTTGCTGACCATCGAGCAACCAAGTAAAAAGCTTTGCTCTCAGGCAGAGTGTGTTTGCAAGTGGCTTGCTGTGACTCCCTTGCCAATTTAGGGACTTGTTTGAGCAGGTTCTTGATGGAAACTGGATAGCAGGGTTGCATGGTCAGAAGTCAGATGTGAACCAAGGGGGTCAGAGGGCCCCAGAACCATCCCTGTAAGATTTTCTAGCCTATAGTAGTGTATGTGTCCCTACCATGATCCCTTCCCTGCATCCATCGTCACATTGGTGTCACCAGTCATGGTTTTGTGACGAATTCCTCTTGTTGATCATGCTTTACAGTGGAGCCATGCAGCTGTGAGTCCTTTGGACAGCATTCTGGCCTCGTGCTGATGGTCTCCCTCATATACCTGATTCTTTTTTGCCTTTGTCTTGTTAAAGACATGATAAAAGGGTGTCTATAAAATATACTTGAATTTGGGATAATTTTTCCTCCAGAACAGGCATGTCTAATGATTTGCCAAACACCGACCATCTTATAACCCTTTTAACCTGCAGTTATGGATGATGGGGCTTCAAAAAGTTTGTGGGGAAATTGAATGAAAAGATAATGGGATTTTTCCATAAAATGTATTGGAACTTAAATTAAAAAAACTACATGTGTGGAAGGAAGGTTGGGGTTTACAGTGAAAGCCCTAAATCCTTTAAACAAACATTTTTTAAATTGAGCCCCCATTGAAATATTTCTGACCATTTTTCAGTGATTTGAATAGCTTTTCTCTTAGGCAGAGTGCATTAGAAAGTGAACTGCTACCACTCCCATAGCCAGTCCTGGGGAGGGAGTCTAGCTTAGACCTTTAGAGACTTGCCTGCGTGTGTCTTTGATGGAATTTCCACATGATCATGAGTCATATCATGACTGCCTTAGTTGAAGACCCCCACAGCCAATCTTGTTAGCTTTTCTATCTAGCACAGTGTCCATATCCGTATTATGATCCCATCCACGACGCTGTAGTCCTGCCTACAACTGTGATCTGCCATGCGACATTTGCCAAGTGACAGTTGTCCTTGTACTCCACGTCCTATTTAAGTGCCCATGTCTCTGTAAATCCTTGGACACCATTATGGCCTCATGCTGATGGCCTGCCTCATCCAGATGAATCATCTTTGCCCTGTTTAATTCTTAATAATTGTGTCTCTATAAGTTATGTTTGAATTTGGGTCTCTTTTCTCTCCTGCAACACAATTTTGTGAAGCTCACTTATACATATCCCAGTATAGTCCTTCTGTAGTCCTGTGATGAAGACTTTGGAACATCACTTTTCTGTCCCAAATTTCAATGTCCTTATTTAAAAGTGAGGGCAGTAATAGTATCCTGTCGTAGGACTGCCCGACAATTCACTTAAATGTGGATAGAGAGCACTTCACCAGGCACAAGAGTCACATTAATAATAGTGATAAGTGTTAGCTATTATTACTGTTAGTAGGCCATGCTCTTAAGAATATTCCACTTGTGTGGACTGTACCACAACTTAGATATCCCTAGGCACACTTAAACAATTTTGAAATTGCAATAATGGATAACAAGTAAGAGATGGTGGAAAAATTTAGGAAAAATTGGTAAAGTCTAGTTGCTCAGTATTAAGGGAAACACCAAGGTTTTTACCTGTTTGTCTTTCTATAAAGATTCTGTTTTTAAGAAAACGATATTTCAAAATATGTTATATATATAATATTATATATATATATACACACACATGCATACCAATGTCAAACCAAACCCACTGCCATTGAATCTATTCAGAACAAACTTGCTTCATCCAACAACATACGTGAGAGACAAATGGAACATAATACATATGCATATGAATTACAGTTACATCAAAATGTGTGCATGCACATAAGGAGTGGTCAGAAGCAGAGCCTTAAAGGATATGTGGGCATAATCAACAGAGGAGCTATGAATTCTAGAATAACAATCATCATTCTGCTATAGCTTTGTGTCTCGAGGGGCCGTGATGGCACAATGGGTTAAGCATTGGGCTGCTAACTACAAGATTGGTGGCTCAAACACACCAGGAGCTCCTTGGGAAACATATGAGGCTCTCTATTCCCATTAATATTTACAGTTTCAGAAATCCTTGGGAGCAGCTCTACGCTGCCGTACAGCGCTATGAGTTGGAACCAACTCAACAGTAGTTTTGGTTTTTGGTTCAAGTGTAGGTTTGTGCTTCTACACAGCATTTATATCTTTTTTTAAGTCTGTTTCCTCATTTGTAAAATAAAAAAGGTGGATTGGTATAATTTAAAGATTGGCATAATTCCAAATTCAGAGCTCAAACTTGCCATTGTTTTTAAATGCTCCTGGTATAGGCCCACAAAATCAAACCAAATTAAACTCACTGCCATGGAGTTGATACTGACTCAGTGAACCTTAGAACTGCCCCTGTGAGTTTCCAAAACTGTAACTCTTTATAGGAGTAGAAACCCTTTTTTTTTCTCCCAATGAGCAACTAGTGTCTTTGGCCCGCTGACCTTGCGAATCACACCCAACACATAACTACTACACCACCAGGGCTCTCTATAGGCCCACAAACGCAAGGCTTTTTCAGTTATTCAATGTTCCTTACCTGTCAGGCACAGTGCTAGGCTTTGCAGAGACAAAATAAATAAGATCTTATCTGTGAGGTCCCAGACTACTTGATAAAATGTACATGTAAGTATGTCGCAAACTGCAAGAGTCATTTAGGAAGGCTTTATCAATGAAGCACTTAAATTAAATTTGAAAGATTATCAGGAGGTTTCCAAGTGTCAGAGAGCAGAAAGACCTTCCCAGAAGAGGTATCTGCAATGCTCATGAATACATAGCGCAGGTTTCTCGCCCTTGCACTCTTGATATGTTGAGCTGAATGTATGTATTTTGGTTAGGGGGGTGCTGTCCTGTGCGCTGTAGCAGCATCGCTACTCTGTAGTCCCTTGACTCCAGTAGCACACTCCTACCCAGTTGTGACAACCAAAACTATTTCTAGACTTTGTGTGGGGGCAGCTGGGCAAGAGGGGAGGGGCAGGCAAAGTTGGCAGTTGAAAACCAATGACATAGAGGCAAGAAAGAATGTGTGATGTTTTAGGGTGGGGTTCATGCTGAAGCATAAGCAAACTTGTACCAGAGTTATAAAAGGACTTTCTAAGTGGCACTGTTGGGTAAGCAGCAGATGGCTAACTTCAAAATCAGTAGCTCAAACCCACCAGTGGTTCTGAGGGAGAAAGATCAGGCTGTCTGTTTCTGTAAAGATGTAAAGTTTCAGAAACCTTACATAGGGTTTCTATGAGTTTGAATCTACTCTGTGGCAATAGGCTTTGGTTATGTAATCCTAAAGAGTATGGGGTTTAGCCCTGGTGGCATAGGGGTTACCTATTGGGCTGCTAACTGCAAGGTCTACTCTGCCCTATAATATTGCTATGAGTAAGAATACTTGATGAGAGTAAGTTTAGTTCTTCTTGTTGTTTTCGGTAAAACAATTAGGCAAAAGATATTTAAATTTAAATATTAAAATCAAAATATTAAATGCTTAATAATAGATCACAACAAATACTTAGAGCGTGTCAGCACAATGAATACTATGTAGCAAAATGATATGCATGCAGCTTATATAGATCCATTAAATTGGTTGTATAAAAAAATGAGGAGCTGACACCAAGGGCTGAAGTAGAAAGAAAGTGTTTTGAAAAGGATGATGGCAACATATGTACAAATGTGCTTGACACAACGGATGTATGGATAAGAGCCCCGATAAGATTATTAAAGTAAATAAATTGTCTATAATACCTACAGAAATATTTAAGTTGGGGAATGACATGCTTTTCTAAAGGTCACACTAATGATGTCTAGATGTAGACCAGTAGTTTTCATCCAGTAAAAGGATACTTGGTTAAAATAGCCAAATCTATTTAACTTAAAGAACTGTTTCCTATTCTGAGAGTATGCACTTTTTGAAATTAAACAGTGGGTGATTTGAATCATTATTATGACAGCGAGAAGACATGGCATTTGTTTTTTCTGTCTTGACAAAGTAAAAAAAGAGAACAACATGATGCCAATTCTTAAAACACTGTTTGAAACTTTTCTGGATGGTATAATCCCTAAGAACAGGTGCTCTCTGCCCTACAGGGAGAGTCATAAAGGGGAGCATCTACTTGTATAGAAGACCTGCTAAGATTCTGTTTTTGTAGTTCTTTTGAAAGACTGTGAGAACCTGGGTAAAGGTGGTTGGGAGGCTAAAGAGAAGCTGGCTTGCAGGGGCCTTTCTGGAGCAAAAGTAAGCAGATGTAATTGAATAGTTCATTGGAAGTAAAGAGGGAGGACGATGCCCAGGTTCCTGGCTTGGGTTCCGGGGTGTGTGATGGACCCAGTCCCTGCGGGGGAGGAGCAGCACGTTCTAGAGGAGGTGGAAGGAAAAGATAAGCTCTGGGCAGTCTACATTTGAGATGTCTGCAGGGCATCTAGGCCAGATATCGAACAGTCAGTTGAAAATATGGATCTAGAGATAGGTTGTCATTAGGGCCTACGCTCACATAGGATGACGTAAAAGGCCGTCACTGAGTTACTCAAGAACAACAGAGGACCAAGATGAGAATACAAGCCGGAAAAGAATCCAAACAGGCTGCTTTTGCTTTAAGGTGGGATTGATAGGAAATGCTGATGAGGGGATTACCTTAAAAATGTCAGGAAGAAAAGGAGGAAATGCTTTCGAGAATCATTCTAGAGAAAGGGAGAGAGAAAATAGTTTAAGAAATGAAGTTTGGTCGGAGATATTAACCATTGTAGAAAGATCGAGTAGAATCAAGTCTCAAAGTAGGCCATTAATGTTGGCTATTGGAAGGCTACTAGTAACTTTAACAAGAATGATTTATTAAAGGACACACACACACACACACACACACACACACACACACACACACACGGGATATCCATTAGAAATTGGGATACACTATGCTGACCACCAGTTAAGGGAGCAAAGGCTCTTTTGGGAAGGGCCTTTCCAGCTATTTAGTGTGGATCTCTTGCCGTCTGTATTTTTCTCCTTATCTTGGTTTTAGGGACCATGGAGTCAGTTCTGATGTATAATGACCTATGTACAACAGAATGAGACATTGCCCAGTCCTGCTCCATGCTCACAATTGTTATCTCTTTATCTTAGCTATGTCCAATGACATCCTAAAATACCCTTTTGCTTATAATGTTGGAGGATTACTGTCTCTTTTTGTTATTGGAGTGTCATTAAGTACTTAATAAAACAACTTCTTTACCTTTCCTGGCATCTCAATGTGGCATCTATGTACTTGAAGCTGCACATTGGTTAGCATAGATGGCCCCAAGCAAAATTCCTCTGTTTGAGATGTCAGAAGGACAAAGCAATGTCAAATGCCTGTCTGCCAGTGATGCCTACCATGCAATACACCCTGGGAGATGGAGAAGCCACATGGACCTACCCTGATATAACCAGACCTCAGGAGCTGGAGAAGCCATGTAGAGACCCCTGCCAGCGCTGAGATGCTTACAACACCACTGGATCCAGAAGACTTCCATTACACTGCAGTGCATACCAGCCTTATTACACTGCCTTATTACACACCCACTGGCCTGTGATCCTCCTGCATTCTGCATCATTGCATATATTTCGTGAGTCTGAAGAGGACTTTATAGATTAGTATTGAACATATGGGCTAATATTGGACTTACGGACTTGATATGGACTGAGCTGTTTTCTCAATATTCAATTGCTCTTGCATATAAACCTCTTTCTTATATACATGAGTATCTATGAATTTGTTTCTTTAGTCTACCCAGACTAACACACAGCCCAAAGAGTGATCCATGACACCATCAATGGGAGTCTTAATCTGTCTCATATGTTAATATTAAGTTAAAATCAACTCCAAGGCACTTAACCAAAAGTAATTAGTGGTTACTAGGGACATAAGGTAGATGGGAAGAGCATTGTTTTACTTAGAGTGCATTGAAGACCTGCTAATGATGGAGGATTATTTGGAAAAATGGTTGCATGACCTGAAGAATCTGATCAGTGTCACCGAAACGTATCTGTAGAAATCAGTGAAATATTGTATGTGTTACTGTGTATATATTACAATGATTAAAAAATGTATATATAAGTAGCCATGATACACCCTATTCTAAATAAATTAAGCAAAAATGAAAATAACGCTATAACCTGCACAACTCCACATGATTGAATGTTTGCAGAAGAGGAAAATATGGTAGGTGACTAAAAATATACAAAAAAAAAATAAAAATCTTATAAAAAGAAAAAAAAAGTGGTTTTTATACTAGCATAGAACTTGCAAATAAAAAGAGAGACATTTCTCCAGAAGGAACCACTTCCATTTCTTATCTTTAAACCATTTGACAATTAATCAGTTGCAGGCATTCTCAGTAAATGTAATAGATGACACCAATACACTCCGTTAAGTATTCTTCCCAATGCGTTATAGCATAGCTTCTGGTTATCCGAGTTCTTTCTGCTTGTTTGTTCTCCTGAGATGTTTTCAGACCTGAGACTGTCCTTGGGATGAGATTTGAAGAGTGCAGAACATAAATGGAATGAAGCAGCACCCTGGGTAATGTTTTTCAGTTACTGAAATGGAAAACCCTAGAGTCACTCTGTGGCAGTATTCGTTCCAACTCTTTCACTGCCATTCTGTCATTTCTGATTCACAGGAACTCTACAGTGTTTCTGAGACTGTAATTCTTTACAGGGGTACAACACCTCATCTTTCTCCCATGGAGCAAGCGGTGATTTTGAACTGCTGATCTTGCAGGTAGCAGTCCAATGCATAAGCACTACACCACCAGGGTGATTCAGTGGTAGAATTCTTGCCTTCCTTGTGGGAGACCTGAGTTTGATTCCCTGTAATGGGCCTCATTGCAGTCACCACCTGTCTGTCATTGGAGGTCTGCATGTGGCTATGCTGAGCAAGGTCCAATAGACTTTCCTAGAGCAAAGGCCTGGTGATCTATTTCTGAAAATCAGCCAACAAAAAGCACCTGGATCACAATGCTCCAATCTGGTCTGATCACAATGGGGTTGGTGCAGAACCTATTATTAAGTGCCACTAAGTCAGTTCTGACCCATAAGAACCCTATGCAGAGCAGAATAAGACATTGCATGGTTCTCTGTGCCGTCCCTACAATTGTTCCTATGCCTGAGCCCTTTGTTGCACCACTGTGTCAATCCACCTCACTGAGGGCCGTCCCCTTTTTACTGCCCTTCTACTTTACCAAACGCGATGTCCTTCTCCAGGGACCGGTCTCTGTGGACAATAGGTCCAAAGAATGTAAGATGAGGTCTTACCATCCTGTTCCCTAAGGAGCACTCTGGCCTTGCTTCTTCTAAGACAGATCATTTAGCAATACATGGTACTTTCAATACTTTTTTCCAGCACCACAATTTTTTTTTATCGTTCCATAAATTAACCCATTTATTACAGGCCAGAGGGGTTTCAGACAGTAGAGCTTCTACTGGTCTTTCAGTTCCTTCCGTCTTCTGATGGCGGACTTGACTGGGACGGCAGAGGTGGTGTTGTAGGTCCAGGCCCCACCAGCTCCTGTCTTCATGCAGGAACCGCAGCGCAGATGCCCACAGTGCGCAGAAGGAGCAAGTGTACTTGGCATGTTGGCTGATTTCAATTTTCATCACCATTTTCCTGAGGGAGGCACCGTAATGGTCCGTATTTGCCCACGATCCTGACATTGTTGGTGCGTTTGGCCATCTTGCTGCAAACTAGTCCCAGCCCAGCACCACAATTCAAATGCATCAATTCTTCTTTGGACTTCCTTATTCTAAAATGTCCAACTTTCACATGCATATGAAGCAATGGAATCAATACCATGGCTTGGGTCAGGCACACTTTAGGGTTAGGCACACCTTAGTCCTCAAAGTAACATCTTTGCATTTCAATACTCTAAAAAGTTCCGTGCACAGATTTACCTAATGTGACACGTGTTTTGATCTAACTGCTGCTTCCATGAGCCTTGATTGTCCAGCCAGGCTAGAGTCAGACAGAGTATAATGTTGTCGAGGAGGGGTCCAGTCAGCCCTGTAAAACCTCTGAGAAATGGGTCTTACAATCATTAAGTGTGCCAGAGTAGGACCTGTGCTAAAAAGAGAGGGATTGCGATCTATCTTGAGAATCCTCCCCGAGCGTGCCCTTGCAAGCATAATGCCTGACAGCTGGATGTTTCTTCTGCCATCCAGGGGGAAACAAAGCATAAAATAGAGGCCTCATCTAAAGAAACTGAACAAATGACTTGGAACCCTACAGAAATTAGAAAAAGAGTTAATGTCAAAGAACTCAATTCTCTATATGTTGGAAATTTATGACATTGTTTATAAGTATTAGAAGACTGGTTGTAATAATACAGGCATTTAATACCTTATATGCTTGGGAATAGAATGGCTCTATTGCAGTTGTCATTAGCTGCCATCTGGGACTCATGGTAACCCCAATAAGACAAAATCCTTGACACCTTCTACCTTTTCTCCATTTATCATTATGTTACCGATAGGTCCAGTTCTGAGGATTTTGGTCTGCCTTACATTGAGTTGTAACCCATGCTAAAGGCTGCAGTCCTTGATCTCTCATCAGTGAATGCTTCAAGTCCTCCTTACTTTCATCGAGCAAGATTGTGTTACCTGTGTACTGCAGGTTGTTAAAAAAGCTTTCCTCCAATACTGATACCACGTTCTTCTTCATATAAGCCAGCATCCAGATTAAGCAAATATGGTGACAGGATACAACCCTGATGCACACCTTTCCTAAGTTTAAAGCATGTTCTGGTCTCACAACTGCCTCAATCCATGCACAAGCTCCCCATGAGCACAATGCAGTGCTATGACATTTCCATTCTTCTCAAAGTTATCCACAGTTTATTATGGTCCACTTAGTCGAATGCCTTTGCATGGTCAAGAAAACACAAGTAAACATCTTTCTGGTATTTATTCTCTGCTTTGAGCCAAGAGCCATCTGATATCAGCCATAATAACTTGTTCCAAGTCCTCTTTTGAACCTGGCCTGAACTTCTGGTAGTTCCCTGTCAATGTACTGCTGCAATCATTGTTGGATCATCTTTAGCAAAATTGTACTTGTGTGCAATATCAGTAATATCGTTATATAATTTGAGCATTCTGTTATTTCACTTTTCATTGGAATGGGCACAAATTTGGATCTTGTCCAGTCATGAATGAGTGATTCCAGTGCTTCTTCAGCTTTATGAAACATTTCAATGGATATTCTGTCAGTTCCTGGAATCTTGTTTGTGGCTAATGCATTCAGTGCAACTTGAACTTCTTCCTTCAGCATTATTGGTTCTTGCTCATATGCTACCTCCTGAATTGGTAGACTGTCCACTAGTTCTTTTTGGTACAGTGGCTCTGTGTATTATTTCCAATATCTCTTTATGCTTCCTGCATCGTTCAGTATTTTTCCCAAAGAATCTTTCAAGATCGCAAGTGGAGGTGTGAATTTTTTCTTGAGTTCTTTCAGTTTCAGATATGGGGAATATGCTGGAGTGTACAAAGTGTGAATCTAGGAAAATTGGAAGTCACAACAATTCAGTGGAACACACAAAGATCAATATCCTGGGCATTAGTTAGCTGAAATGAACTGGTATTGGCCATTTTGAATTCGAAAATCATGATTTACTATGCCATGAATAACACAGTCACGAGGTGTGGGGCCTGGCAGCATTTACTTCTGTTGTACTGGGGTTACCATGAGTCCCAGATGGCAGCTAATGACAACTGCAATAGAGCCATCCTATTCCCAAGCATATAAGGTATTAAATGCCTGTATTATTACAGCCAGTCTTCTAATACTTATAAACAATGTCATAAATTTCCAACATATAGAGAATTGAGTTCTTTGACATTAACTCTTTTTCTAATTTCTGTAGGGTTCCAAGTCATTTGTTCAGTTTCTTTAGATGAGGCCTCTATTTTATGCTTTGTTTCCCCCTGGATGGCAGAAGAAACATCCAGCTGTCAGGCATTATGCTTGCAAGGGCACGCTCGGGGAGGATTCTCAAGATAGATCGCAATCCCTCTCTTTTTAGCACAGGTTCTACTCTGGCACACTTAATGATTGTAAGACCCGAGTTTCTCAGAGGTTTTACAGGGCTGACTGGACCCCTCCTCGACAACATTATAGTCAGTCTGACTCTAGCCTGGGCTGGACCATTCCTATTTCGTGAGACCTCTGTTCCTGCATCCACTTTCAGTCACTGTCGCTTAGAAACTGATAGCCCTGTACCCAAAGATTCCCTCCTAGTCAGTGTGTTGCTGGGGGGCGGGTGGGGGGGTTGTGATTGCTCTTCTTCTCCACCTCCTTTTTCTTCTCTTGGTCTTCGTCCTTGTCCTTCTCCTCTTTGCCCTTCTTCTTCTTTTCCCACGTTTAAAAAACGAACCTACACAGCAGCAAGAGAAAAATCACAGAGCCTTCCGGTGATGCAGAAACTGTGAGTTTGAGTTTCCAGTGTCTGACGATGGCCGGGATAAACAGCAGGAGTGGAATCTACTGGCCACCAGGTTCTGAATGGAATGCTGGCACAAAGTTGTTTGGGAGTCAGAATAGACAGACTTGGAATATTCTCTGGCTCTGGAAATGAGCAGGAGTTGGTGAGACGTGAGGTAAGTTGAGGCTCTCAGGTATTTTGGGGAGCTCATCTGTGGCAGTTGACATCCGCAGGCTCGCCTGGGTACAAGCTGGAAGTGGATGGGAATCCCTCCCCATCCCATATAATTTAAATTATGATATATGGAGTTGACTTCAAAAAGCTTACTGGACTATAGAATTAAGCAATAACAAAACATTTTCTCAAGTTTTTTGAAACTCCCTTAGACATACCATGTAGTTCGCCATTTGGAAGTATATTTGTACAGTTCTGGAGTTTTTTATATAAGATTGTACAATCACCACTGCTATCCAATCCTAGAACATTTCATCAAGCCCAAAAGAAACCCCATACTCATCAGCAGTAACTCCTCATGTTTTTCTTTTCTTAACCGTGGGTAAGCAATCACTGATCTACTTTGTCTCTCTGGGTTAGACTATTATGGTCAATTTATGTAGTTATATAAATTGGTTCAAACAATATGCATAGTCTTCTACATCTGATTTCTGTCAGTTATCATAATATTTTCTAGGTTCATCCATATTGTAGCATGTATCAGTTCTTCATACCTTTTTATAACAAAATAATATTTAATTGTATTTAAGTCACATTACATGAAAGGCCATTCAGGTTGTTTCCATGTGTTAGCTGTTATGACTAATGCTGCAGTTAACATCCCTGCTTGCACAAATATTGGGGGAGCATGTTTTCAATTCTATGGAATTATTGGTAACTCTGTGTTTAGCTTTTTCAGGAACTACCATTGTTTCTCAAAGTAGTTGTCATATTTTACACTCCCGCCAGCACTGTAGCTTACATCCCTACATCCATATTAACACATGTATTGTCCCTTGCTGATGATAGACACCCTAGGCATCCCGGAGGAGCCCTGGTGGGTTATGTGTTGGGCTTCTAAGCACAAGATCAGCATGCATTCCACAGGTGAAAGATGAGGCTTTCTACTTCTGTAAAGAATTACAGTCTTGGAAACCTACAGGAGGCAGTTTTACTCTGTCCTACAGGGTCACTATGAGTGAAATTTGACTTGATGGCAGTAAGTTTGATTTTTGAGTGAGTGAATATGAAATTAAACCTCATTATGATCTTGATTTGCATTTACCTAATGACTAAAACCTTGAGCATTTTTTCATTTGTTCCTGGCCATTTGAAGATATTTTTTCAAATCTTTTGAGACATATCTATTCAAATCCTTTAATCCTTTTGGGGTTTATTTTTTCTTCTTATGTTGAACTGTAAGACTCCTTTGTAATTCTGTATACTAGACTCTTAAGAGATGCATGATTTGCAAATATTTTCTTCCCCTTTTTGGGTTGTTTTTTTCTTTAAAAAACATTTAATTGTGGTATATATATATATAATTTATAATTTCCACAATTTGAATTGCACCATTCAGTGACAGTAACTACAGTCACAAAATTGTACAACATCTATCACTATTTCAGAAACATGAACATCACCCAAAACAGAAATTCTGTCAGCATTAAGCTCCCCATCTCATACCCCTTTGCCCCTAGTTACTTACCTCTGATCTACTTTCTGTCTGTACGAATTTGCCTATTCTCAGTACTTCATGTAAGTGGAGTCCTCTTGTGACTGGTGTACTTTAAACATGTGATAGTAGGTTTCAGGACTTCATTCCTTTTTATGGCTGAACAATATTCCATTGTATGAATATATCACATTCTGTTTAACCTTGCATCTGCTGATAGGTACTTGATGTATGAGCTTCCTAAAGCTACCGTAGGAAACTACCACAAACTAGGTGACTTAAAAGATTAGAAATGTATTGTTTCAGCCCACATGGAAGAAGCACACCAGCCTATGCATCCACGAGGTGTCGAAGGGATCCGATATAAGGCATCATCAGAACAAAAAATCTTACCATAGTAAATGATGGGCGGAGTGCAGAGTGGAGACCCAAAGCCCATTAGCAGGCCATTGAAGATCCCCTTGCAGAGGGGTCTCGGGGAGGAGATGAGCCAGTCAGGGTGCGATGTAACAACGATGAGAAATACAACTTTCCTCTAGTTCCTAAATGTTTCCTCCCCGCTCCCACTACCATGACTCGAATTCGACCTTGCAAGTCTGGCTAGACCAGAGGAGGTACACTGGTACAGATAGGAACTGAAAATCCAGGGAATCCAGGGCAGATGAGCCCTACAGGACCAGTGGTGTTATTAGCGAAACAGGGAGGGTGGAGGGAGAGTGGGTAGGAAGGAGGGAACAGATTACAAGGGACTATATGTGACCTCCTCCCTGGGGGACGGACAAAAGAAAAGGGGGTGAGGGGGGACGTCGGACAGGGCAAGATATGACAAAATACCAATTTATAAACTATCAAGGACTCATGAGGGAGGGGGGAGCAGGGAGGGAGGGGAAAAATGAGAACCTAATGTCGGGGGGTTTAAGTGGAGAGAAAATGTTTTGAGAATGAAGTACAAATGCGCTTTACACAATTGATGTGTGTATGGATTGTGATAAGAGTTGTATGAGCCCCTAATAAAATGTTTAAAAAAAGAGGGTTTCAAGGCAAAAAAATAAAAATTTAAAAAAAGATCCAAAATCATTAACTAGTTTGAGTTAAATAATTTGAACAAATAGAAAAAGAAGAGAAAAATAAGCCAGAAGCTACAAGAAATGTATTGTTTCACAGTTCTTGAGTCTGGGCGTCAGAGATCAGGGTGTTGGCCTTGTTGATTCAATCCGAGGCCTCTGAGAGAGAAACTGCTCCCTGACTTTCTCCTAGCTTCTGGTCACTTCCAACAATCTTTGGCGTCCCTTGGCTGGAAGATACATTTTTACATGGTCGTCTTTCCTCTGTCTCCCTGTGTGCCTTCTCTTTTATAAGAACACCGGTCATATAGGATTGGAACCCACCCTACTCCAGTATCATCTATGTTAACCATGGGGTCCATTGTCAAAGACCCCATTTCCAAACGCACTCATGAACATAGATCTAGAGGCTGTGACACCAACATATTTTAAGCAGGGGACAGAGATACAGCATAATCCATAACGCTTGGGTTAAACTTTTGTGTTTTATGTTATCTCCATTGGCTATTGTGAATACTACTACTATGAGCATTGGTGTATACATGTATATCTGTTTAAATCTGCTTTCAATTGTTTGGGGTAGTGTGAGGCTTACATTAACTTTAGCCCAAAGATTTGGTCCTTTAAACAATTAGTTTTATTGTCATATAATTCGCATATCATACAATTCAATAATTTTAAGTTCAATTATAGTTCAATTCAATAGTTCAAGTATATTAAATATTGTGCAATCATCACCACAATCATTTTATAGAACATTTTCTGTATTAATTATTGTTAGTCTTAAAGATTTGATCTGTCTCCTCTGTTCCTGAAACCTGATCTCTACAAATAGAAAAAGAAAGAAAAATGTAAGTCTTCCATAAAAACCCCAGACCACACCTAAATAAGAGGCTAGGCGAGGTAATGAGGTGACTGACTCTGGGTGAGGGTGACCAGGCCCCAAAGACCCACCATATAATCACCTCACTTTTTGGCCAGCCCCAAAAGACCCTCCTCAGGATCACCTCATGATATGGACTAACCTCAGGAGAGAGGGGCCCAGTTTACATTCTGCTGATAACTTAAAGGTCGGCAGTTCAAAACCGGTCTAGTGGTACCATGGCTTGGTAATCTGCTTCCATTAAGATAATAGCCAACTAAAACCCCCTAAGGAACAGTTTGATTAGAGGAATGGAATTTCTGGACAATGCAGTGATTCTGTGTTTGGAATTCTGAGGGACTGGCAACCTGCTTTCCACAGTGACTACATCGCTTTCCATCCCACCAGCCATGAATGAAGATATCAGGCTTCCGGAATCTACAGCAACACTCTCCCCTCCCCCGAGTTTTAAAATAATAATCATCCTAGTGGGTTTAACGAGGTATCTCATCAACGTCTGGATCTGAGGATTCCTAATAACAACAGTGCTGAACATGCACTTGTTGGTCATTTGTATACATTTGTATACATCTGTCTCATATCTTCTTTGGAAAAATGGCTTTTCAAATTCTTTGCCCATTTTTAATTGGGCTGTCTTTTCATTGTTGAATTGTAGTAATTATTTACATATTCGGGACATTACATATTCTGGACTCATTTCTATCATTCTGTAGGTTTTCTTTTTTCTCTTATTAGTAAGTTCTAATGGTGCCCCAAAGTTTTAAATTTTGATGCAATCCAATATGTTTTTTCTCGTGTTGCTCACGCTTTGGTGTCATGCCGATGAAAGCATTGCCTAATGCAAGATCATGAAGACTTGCCCTTATGGTTTCTTCTAAAAGTATAGTTCTAAAAAATAAATAAATAAAAGTATAGTTCTAGCTCTTTCGTCATGGTCATTGGATGATCGCATGATGCAGGAGTCCAATTCGTGCTGATGACTGGGGTCTGCAGCTGTCTCTCCATTGCTGCTGCAGACTATGTCCCCACCGCCATTGAGTTGCCCGGCACCTGTCAAAAAATCAATAGAATATAAACGTGAATTTATACTTTTAGGGTTTCATTTCCATTCGATTGATCTGTATGCCTATACTTAGCCAGTAACACATACTCTTGATTATTAGAACTAATAATTTTTGAAATTAACAAGTGTGACTTTCTACCTTTGTTCTTTTTTTCCCGCCACCCAAGGTTGTTTTGGCTCTTCTTGGCCCTAGAAATTCCGAGATCCTAGAATTTAGGATCTGTTTGTCGATTTCTGAAAAAGGCTGTTGGAATTTTGAGGAGGATTATGTTGAAACTGCCTATCAATTTGGAAAGTATTACTATCTTAATGTTAAGTCCTTCAGTCCATGAATGTAGAATCTTTCTATTTAGATTTCTTTAACTTCTACAATGTTTTGTTGTCTTCAGTAACTCTTTTATATCTCTTTTGCTAAATTTATGCCCAAATGCTTTATTCTTTTTGATATTATAAATGAAGTTGTTTCCTTAATTTAATTTTCAGGTTATTACAAGAATACTGTTGATTTTTGTACATTGATTTTGAATCCTGGAAAGTTGCTGAATTTAAGTATTATTTCTAATAAATTTTTGTGGATTCCTTATGATTTTTTTATGTGCTATAGCATATCCCCTGAAAATAAAGATATTTTCTTCCTTTCCAATCTTTTTTTTTTTTTTTAAATAATTGGATTGGGGGCTCTTACAATTCTTATCACAATCCATACATCCATCCATTGTGTCAAACACTTTCCTTTCCCATCTTAATGCCCTTTACTTACTTATTTACGGTAGTTAATTATTTTACTTACTTGTTTAATTATGGCTTAATGCCAAAGCAAGAACTTTCAGTACAATGTTGAACAAAGGTGATGGGGACAGACACTTGCCTTGCTCTTGATCTTCGGGAGAACATTTACAGTGTTTCACCATTAAGTGTGATGTTAGCTCTGGCTTTTTTTTTTTTTAATCATTAGGGGCTCATACAACTCATCACAATCCATCCATACATCAATTGTGTAAAGCGCATTTGTACATTCATTGCCCTCATCATTCTCAAAACATTTCCTCTCCACTTAAGCCCACGGCATTAGGTCCTCATTTTCCCCCTCCCTCCCCACTCCCCACTCCCTCATGAACCCTTGATAATTTATAAATTATTATTTTGTCATATCTTGCCCTGTCCGACGTCTCCCTTCACCCACTTCTCTGTTGTCCGTCCCCCAGGGAGGAGGTCACATATAGTTCCTTGTAATCGGTTCCCTCTTTCCTACCCACTCTCCCTGTTTCGCCACTCACACCACTGGTCCTGAAGGGATCATCTGCCCTGGATTCCCTGTATTTTCAGTTCCTATCTGTACCAGTGTACATCCTCTGGTCTAGCCAGACTTGCAAGGTAGAATTCGTGTCATGATAGTGGGGGCAGGGTGCTCTGGCTTTTTTGTAGCTCTCCTTTACCAGATGGGGAAATTTCTTTCTATATTTTGTTGAATGTGTTTGCCATGAAAGGGTGTTGTATTTGCATATATGCCCTTTTGGTGTCCACTTATATGATCATGTAATCTGGCTCTTACATTGATTGATGTACTTTATTAATCTGGCTGTTACATTGATTAATTTGTCAGTGTTAAACCATCCTAGGATAAATCTCACCTGATTGTATCACATAACAATTTCCCTATGCCACTGGCTTTGGTTTGCTGGTATTTTGTTGTTTGGTATTTATATTCATGAGGGATGTTGCTTGGTAGTTTTCTTTTTTCTGATGCCTTTTGTTTTGATATTAGGCTAACAATAGTCTGATAGGGTGAATTGGGAAGATTTTCTTCTATTTCTTCTAAGACCCTTGGGTACTGTTGACGTTTGGTTTTCAGCAGTTTCAGCTTTCCCTTTGTGGTGTAGACTCGAACAATGGGGAGTTCTTTAGTGTCCTCAGATTCATCTTTTTACCGCTTTCTTGCCTTAAGACTTCCTGAATTTCTCAGGAATTACTCTTTATATTTCAAAGTAATAGCGATATAATTTGAAACACTACACATGTTGAAGCCAGTTTTCTCTCCTTCCAAGGAAATACATACTACATTTTACAACAATGTTTAACTGTAATGCCAATTAGCTTGTACTTTCTCACTAGGGGAACAGTATCAGTTTAATGTGGAAATTGTCATCCTTTGATTTTCTAGTGAAAGGGAGGCCACAATACAAGAGGTAGGATTACAACTTTTATCAGGAATGAAAAGAGCCTTCAACTCAGCTGCTACACAGGCAAGAACTTTTTCAATTCTGAGCCTTGGCAGTTTTTCTTCAATAATCATAATACTATTTGATGACCCTCAGTCCAGTGTGCATCCCAGCTCTTAGATGCTGTTGCTGCTACTTATCTATTGCTGCTAAACACAACTCTCCATGTGCGCTTGTATAAAAAGAATGATGGAGAATGTCCTATAACAAGCTCCCAGGTGATGCTGATGCTGCTGGTCCAGGGATCACATTGTGAGTTACACTGCTCTAAAACCTGCCATCAGCAGTAACGTTCATTTTCACAGCCACCGGTTGCTTTCTTATTCAACCTTCATTTCCTTCACTCCTTCATTCCCCCACCATCCTTCCTTTTTCCTCCATCCCTCCTTTCCTTGCCTTTTCTTCCTTTCCTTCCTCGCTCCCTCCATTACTTTTTTTGGGTAGATACCAAAGTTTATTAATGGTTACTAGGGTCAGTATACAGAAAGTGGAGGGTGGAGGATAGGGGTGATGGAAAAACGACATGGATCATGGAATGGTATGCTTATAAACATATTCTTGTAATTGCTGTCAATAAGGCTTAAACGTGTAAATAACCGAACAGGCAAAAGTTGCGTGATAGATATATAAGGGGGCTTCAAATAGTTTGTGGGAGACTTCCATTATTTTAAAATTTTTTCCCAGTGCTCACTGGGGCTAGTTCTTGCTAATTTGTTTGCTGGCTTGCTCTCCCACCTGCATGGCCAGGCACAGGGCCTTCCTGGAACCTTGGAGGGCTGAGAGGTACTTGGTAAAGTTGGCGAGGGTGGACTCTGCTTTGTTCTCAATGGTCTCCAGGTCACAGTCAAACTGCTTGGTCATCAGGAGAGAGTTTAAGTCAGGTTGGCCCTTGCTTTGAGCTCAGGAGGTACAAGGAGTCTCAGGGAAAAGACACATCTGTGATGTATTCAAGTGTCACAGAGTCTTGGCTTCAAGATCTCACATGATATTTGTTAAACTGAGTGTGCACGACAGGCGTGCTGGCTCTTCAATCACTTTGCACTTGGCATGGTTTCCTTGCAACCAGGAGTTTACAGCAGCTCCTGGACGGCCATGATCTCAGTAGCCAGGTCTGCACACAGCGCCGGCAGAGAGGGCAGGAGAGTGAGAGATTTATTAATCCCCTCCATTACTTTTTTAAAAAGTTTTATTAGCACTTCATCCACATGTCATATAATTCAATAATCATATCAAGAACAGTTGTACAATTGTCATCATATTCAATTCTAGAACATTTTCTTCTTCCTTGTGGTCATTGTTAGTCATGGAAGTATTATTATTATTTTCTAATTGTGGCAAAGATATGCACAACAGAACATTCTCCAATTCCACAATTTCTACTTGTATAATTCAGTGTCATTGATTATACTCTTCATGGTGTACAACCATTATTGATCCTTCTCCACATTATTCTACCACCACCCACATGAACTCAATGCCCCCTACGCATCAACTTTTCCCCTTCACCTCTGGTAACCATTGGTCAAGTTTGGTTTCTTCTTTTTTAAAATGATTTTCTTGATATAGAATTCACATATCGTACTTCCATGGTTAAATCGCCTTTAAAATGAGTTGTATATACATAATCACAATCAGTTCTAGTGCTCCCTCCTGCAACCATTGTTTGTTCCCCAAATCCCTTCACCCTCCTTATCTCCAACCCTCAACCCCCACGTCCTTCATAAACCATTGCATCAGTTATTGTCTCTATGCATGTACTCTTTCTGTGCTTCACTAACTGGGAAACCCAACAGAAACAATAAAAAACAAAAACAAAATAGAATGGCAAGGATAAAAAATAATAATAATATAAAAACAAATAATACGTAAGAAAGAAAAGACTGCCATCAATATTTTAAAATCCAGGGAAGAAATTTTTTTCATGGAACAAGCAAGAAATACTTGAGCCTAGAACAAACTCAGGTTGGGTTAATAGAGAGGCCAACTGACCAAGTATCAAGTTTGGTAAGCATAATCAAGTTTACAGTGTTCTCTCTCTGACGGTAAAGCTATCCAAGACCCTTGCCTGTGGTCAGAGGGGAGCTGCCAGAGGGTGACTCTGACTAGATGCTCTGCAGATGGGTTTTAGCCTCCTACTGTCCTTCAGAGCCTTCTATAAATTAGGTGCTCATAAATGTAACTCTGATACTTTTCCCTTTGTCATATTTGGATTTTGTTATTGTCATCTTTGGAGCAAACAAGCTAGTGTGCTTCTTCCGTGTGAATTTAGTCGACTCCTCACTTAGATGGCTGCTCATTTGAATACAAGCCTTTAAGACCCCAGGCACTATTCTGATTGATAGCTGGGCACCACCTGCTTTCTTCACCACACTTTGGGGTAGCACCCTTATCTTCAGTGACCATTTCATGAAGGTGAGTATCAAGCAGAACCATGTTATCAAAACCAACTATTCTTGTATTGGGGCTAGAGTTAAGTGGGAGCCCAGACTCCATCTGCTTGTCTATGGGGTTTGCTCAACTCTAGTTTTCTTTTTTTTTTTTTAAAACATTTTATTAGGGGCTCATACAACTGTTATCGTGGCTCTAGTTTTCTTTGGCAGCTGTATTATGACAAAAACAAAAACCATAACACCAACTACAACAGCAACAAATCAACCAGCAACCAACCAAACAAACAAACAAACAAAAGGCAGAAAAACAAAACCCAAAGAATCAAAAAGGAAAAACATTGTCAATCATCCTTCTGGGGCATAAGGCGGTTGCATTGGTAACATGAACAATGTTTCCAACGACACAACACTCCAGACACTGTCAGTGTGAGGAGTCCATGCAAGGACAGTTTCAGCACAAGCTGCAACCCATGAGTTGTTGCCTGCACAGTTCGATCTCCCAATCGACTGAGCTCTGTTTACCCTAAGCATGGGACTTGGTGCCTGGAGCAAACTTCCTGGATCAATTCTTCCAAGTGCAGATCCCTGCCCAACAGATCAGAACCTGTCAGCTCAATGCAAGGTGAGCATTGAGGTACTACATAGATGGTGACTCTGGATTCCTTTCCATTGGACATCCACCCAGCCCGGGGTCCCCCCAAGGTCCAATGACGGCCATTCCCTCAGCCCCAGTCCTCCCCGTTCTCAGTCCCAGGGTACAGGCAGCTTCGAGGGAGGGCTCAGTTAATTCAGTCAGACCTCTGTCCAGTCTGCTTGGCCTCCCTCATTTTCTTTCTTTCTTTCCTCCTCTCTTCTCTCTCCCTCACTTCCTCTTTTTCTGTCTCTTTCTTCCTCTCCATTTGCTGTCCTCCCTGGCCTCGTTTGCCCCTCTCTCTTTCTTTCCCTGCTCTCCCCCACCCACCACTCCTTGACAGTTGTTGCCAGCCGTAGGCAGATTTGCCCTCCAAGGGGCAATGTCTGAACACATGGTTTGTTGTCATGACTGAGCGAGGGGGTTGGGATACTGCTAAAAATTCTACAGTGCACACGACAGCTGTGTACCACAAATCATTATTCAGCCCAAACTATCAGTACTGCCAAGGGTGAGAAACAATGCAGTGGCAGAAAGCTCTTGTTTGCAAATACAATCCTGATCGCTTTTATGTCAAGTCAAAAAGAAAGGTGGACAGATATAAGAATAGCTGTTTCTCTTCAGACAGCCGTTAAAATTTTATTGAAAATAAATCATCTAAATTTCAAAGCTGACAAGTGCTATGAAAGATAATCTAAAAAAAAAAAGATAATCTAAAGACGTGATTATTTGTCTTCAGATTTCCAATTTCTCTACTTAGGTCTCATGGCCGAATGGACGACGTTACTCAAGTTCAGCTTTTGGACTCAGGGCCCCTCTATTTCTTCGACCAGGTAATAATACAGTCCCGTTTCATCACATTACAATGTACTGTTTGCTTGCTTTTTATTAATGCACCTGTGCCCTTACTTCTTAACCAGAAAGGTTTATTTTGTTTTAGTCTAAACCTACAAGGAAAACATGGATGAAGACAAAACATGAAAACAAGCTCCTCAATTTGAGAAACCCCCCAAGAGCTAAGTATGGGTAAAACATTTTGAATTATTCTGCAATTGTTGGGAGTCTCATTTTAAAAGGCTTATAAGATTGACAGGCCCAAAGCTCACCCAACTGCTCCCCGCCAAAAGCACATATCAAGAAATTACCATTTCCAATCTGTCAAGTCATTTAGAGAATTTTGCTTTCGTTAGCTCATTGATTGATGTAAGCATAATTGATTACATTACCCAGTGAGCAGGGTTCCTTGTTCCTCAACAGGCGAAGCTCCTGCCTTCGGGTATGTGCACTTCCTGCATTGCTTCCTCCTGTCTCTCTAAAAATCTTCACTCACTTGAAGACCGTGTTTCCAGTGAAGTCTTTTTTTCAAATATCCATTCCAGATTTCCACCCTTTCTCTACCTTGGCATTCCTCACCCCTCTCCCTAACTTAGCACTTTTTCTCTCTTCACAAGAGTCTAAGTCATAGGATTTGTGCCTCCCCCCCCCCCCATTTCCCCCTTTAACATTTCACTGTGAATTGAGGGAAGTTTACAAAGCAGATCATCAGTTTTACATTCGACAATTCAAACATATTGGTCATCTCATTCATTGGAATTTCCTCCCATCCCACACCCTCCCTGTGTTTTGTTTCCATCCCTCCTCCTTTCCTAACCCTTCTCAGTTCTGTCCTTGGTGAAATGCTGCCCTTTTGTGTGCCCTCACTAGTATTATGTGCTCTTTATAGGCCTGTTTATTTTTAGCAGAAAATGAGCCACAGGGATGACTTCGATTCTAGAACTGGAAGTGACAAAGGCCCATAGTCTCAGGGGTTCCTCCAGTCTCTAACCGGCCAATAAGCCTGGTCTCTTTTATGATTTTGAGTTTTGTTCCACGTTTTCCCCATTCTCTCTTTCAAACACCAGCAGGATCACTCATAGTGAACAAGTGGGCAGTCTTGGCTTCCAGACTAAGAACAGATGAGCGAGAAGGAGTTGTGGTAGTGTAGTGGATATGTGTTGGGCTGTGAGCCCCATGGTGGCAAGTTGGAAACCACCAGCAGCACAGCGGGAGAGAGACTGGGCATCCTACTCCTGTAAACAGTTACAGTCTCAGGAACCCACTGGGGTCACTATGAGCCCGCATGGACTCGGTGCCAGGATGACATAGTTCATTTCTGACAGATTAGCCACTGAAAATCTTAAGACGAGCAGCAGGACAGTGTTCGATATAGAGCCAGAAGATGAAGGCGCTCCAAATGCCCCTGGGACACTGCCTTCTCAAAGCAGAGTCAACGTCAATGACACCGATGGAGTAAAGCTTTTGAGGGTCTCACCTCCTAAGGTGACACAACTCACAATGAGAGGAGACGGCTGCAAATGTTCACTAATAATTGAAAATGGAATCACAAGTACAGCTCTAGGAAATTTGGAAGTTGTGCAAAATTAAGATAAATATACACATAAAGATCAATACCCTAGACTGAAATCCTAGCAGAAATGGACTGGTATTGGCCATTCTGGATGGGACAATTGTGGTTTACAGTGTCAGGAAGAGCGAATTCAAGAGGGATGGTGTATTCTCTCACCAAAAAGAACATTTCAAGACCTATCTTGAAATAGAGTGCAGTATGTAATAGGATAACATCTATATGCCTACAAGGAAGACCAGTTATTAATATAACTATTATTCAAATTCACACATCCATCAACCACTAAAGCCAAAACCAAACACTTTGCCATCAAGTCCACTCCAACCCACAGTGACCTTATATAGGGTTTCAGAAACTGTAAATCTTGCTGTTGTTTTCCAACAGTTTATTACATAATATACATACCATGTTTCCCCAAAAGTAAGACATCCCCTGAAAATAAGACCTACCTACAGTTTTGCCTCTCACTGAAATATAAGGCATCCCCCCGAAAATAAGACCTCCCCCAAAATAAGGCCCCCCCAAAGCTACCGTAACTCTGGACTCTGGACTGTAGCGGAGGGCACTGCCGCGTAGCTCACTGTTGGCCACAAGACAGCCGGAGCAGACAGGAAGTGTGAGGTCTCTTAATAAAACAATAAACAATAAATGTGTACCACATTCTTCTTCATGGAAAAATAAGACATCCCCTGAAAATAAGACCTAGCGCATCTTTGGGAGCAAAAATTAATATAAAACACTGTCTTATTTTCAGGGAAACAGGATATCATACAATTCAATAGTTCAAGAAGAATTATTCAATCATTATTGCATCAATTTTAGAACATTCCCCCGCCCCATGTTAAACCACCTTTAAAATGAGTTGTACAATCAAAATAAATTCTAGTGTTTCTTCCCTCTTGCCAGCCTTCATTATTTACTTCCCAAATTGCCTTTCCCTCTCTTATCACCCCATCTCCACTCCGATATCCCCTATAAACCCTTGTATCAGTTATTATCACTATGCATCTACTCCTCCTGTACCTCACAAACTGGGAAACCCAACGGAAACAATAAAAACACAAAATCAAAATAAGGTGGTAAGGATAAAACAATAACAATAAAAATACAAATGACTAAGAAAGAAAAGACCACCATCAATATTTTAAAAGAATAAATTTTGTTATAGGACAAGTAAGATATATTTGAACCCAGAATAAATTCAGACTGGAGCTATAGGGAGGTCAACTGGTCAAGTATCAGGTTTGCTTCAGCATAATCAAGATTACAATGGTCTCTGCCTGATAGTAAGACTCTATGAGACTCTTGCCCATGGCTAGAGGGGATTTGCCAGCTGCTTAGTCTGACTAGATACTCTGCAGAGGGGTTTTGGGTTCTGACTGTCTTCCTTAGCCTTCTACAGATTGGGGATTCATAATTTTAGCTCTGATACTTTTCCCTTCGCCATATTTGAATTTTGTAATTGCTGTCCTTGGATCACACAAGCTGGTATACTTCTTCTGTGTGGACTTCGTTGACTCCTCTTCGAGAGGGCTGCTTGTTTGAATACAAGCCTTTAAGACCCCAGACACTATTCTGATTGATAGCTAGGTACTAACTGCTTTCTTCACCAAACTTTGCTGTAGCACCCTTATCTTCAGTGATCATTTCATGAAAGTGAATATCAAGCATTGCCGTGTTATGAAAACTAACTGTTCTTGAATTGGAGCTAAACCCCATGGCGTTTATACATCTCAGGTTTACTCTGGTGATCGTAATATGACAAAATCAAAACTCTATAAGACCAACTGCATGAATAACCATCATAAGCCAACCAGCAACCAAACAAACAGAATACACAGAGAGAGAGAGAACAAAAGAAAGGAAAAAGCAAGCTACAATCTGGAAAGCGAAAACCCATATAAACAAAGAATTACAACATTGTCAATCATCCTTCTGGGGCATAAGTCGACAGCAGTATTATCATCATCAGTTTTCCCAATGACCCAGCACTCCAGACACTGTTGGTACGAGGAGTCTATATGAATACAGTTCCACCTTGAGCTGCGACCCACAGTTTTTTGCCTTGCACAGTTAAATTTCTCATTTGATTGGGCTCTGTTGACACTAAGTATGGGGATTGTTGCCAGGGGGATCTTCGTGGATCAATTATTTCAAGTGCAGATCGATGCTAAAAGGATCAGAATCTGTCATGCCACTGCAAGGTGGGTTTCGAGGTACTACATATGTGGTGATCCTGGGACCCTTTTCATTGAACACCGACCAAGCTGGGGATTTCCCCCAAGGTCCAATGACCACCACTTCCACAGTCCTGGAGCAGCCACTCTCTGCTTCCTCTCCTATCCAAGTACCCCAGTTCTCAGTCCAAGGGTGTAGACAGCGTTGAGGCACGGTTCAGTTTATTCAGTGGGCTCTCTATGTTAAGTCCTTCTGGTGTAGCCCCTGCGTTATGTCATGCTGCCTGCCAGGTCCCTATCCTTGAGCATCATGGTGCTTAGTCCATGGTATGGCTCACTGAAAGTTGGGTAGAAAAGTATTTGTAGTGTCAACCCAGGAACATAGTATCTGCCCGTTGTCCCCCTAGGTTCCCTACACATTGTTTAGCATCCCTTCCCACTGTGAGGCCAGTTGTTCCCAATCACCCACCACCATACTCACCAACAGAACTATCAGCATCTCTTCCACACTGTAGATGGTCCCCTGTCCTGGTCTTGGCTTGAATTTCCTGCAAGCTTCTCCTTCCATTCCTGTGGGGGCCCTGTGACTTTCCCCAGCCTTGTCTCGATGTTGTAGAGCCTCAAGTGGATGGTCATCTTCCAATTCCCCCCTCTTGAAGGAATGACCCCAGGCACTATGGGTTCTCCACCCTTACCTTGCTCTTGTGAAGTGCACAAAGGGGAGATAATGTATGGTTCATGGCGGTAGGTAGCCTTCTTTTCTTTTGTTTAGGAGTTGGTTCCTAAGATTTGTTAAGTTGGTGTTTCTTCCTGTAGTAGCGCACGCATACAAAACTTGTCCTTTTGTGATTGACTTCACTCAGCATAATGGTTTCCAGGTCCCTCCGTGTCATGCAATGTTTCATGCTTTCATTGCCTTTTTAGGGCTGCATAATATACCATTGTGTGTATGTACATAATTCCTTTACCCATTCGTCCACTGGTGGGTACTTAGACTACTTCCAGTTTGTCACCATTGTGAACTGTGCTTCTATGAACATGGGAGACCCCACTTCCACCCGTGTTGTGTTTCTCATTTCTTTAGGGCATATGCCTAGTAGTGGTATTGCTGGATCAATATGGGATTTCAATTTCCAGTTGTTTTACGTATCGCCATATCGTTTTCCACAGAAGAATTTGAATCTTTATAGGAACAGAAATTTCATCTTTCTTCTGCAGAGTGGGCTGATGGGTTCGAACTGCTGACCCTATAGCAGTTCAACGCTAACCCAACAGGGCCACTAGAACTTTTGAACCACTAAGGCTAGTGAAGGAGAAATTGAAGGATTCTATTAACTACTTCACACTGAAATTGGTCAAACATGCCATCAAGATGCATTGAAAATTACTGGTGATTGAAATTTGAGAAGTTGGAAACAAAAAGGAGGGTTAGTAGTTCAACAAATGTGTTTATACAGAACCTGTATAAACTAAGACACAGTCATTCAAACAGAAAAGGAAACACTTCATGGTTCTAAATCAGGAAAGGTTCCACATAGTTTATAATCTGTCCCAAGAAGCTGGTCGATATGAAGAATAACTTGGCACCAGAACTGGAGGAAGGTTTATTAACAATCCGCAATATGCGGGTAACACAATTTTGCTTGCTGAACGTGAGGAGGACTGAAGAACTTGCTGATGAAGCTCAAAGACTGAATTCAGTCTTCAATATAGATTGCAACTCAATATAAAGAAAACCAAAATCCTCACACCTGAGAACATCAGAACAAATGGATAAAAAGTAATGTTGTCAAGGATTTAACTTTACTCAGGTCCACAGTTCTCATGGAAGCAGTAGTGAAAAAAATCAAACGAGGCATTGTGTTGTGCAAATTTGTTGCACAAGACCTCTTTAAAGTGTTGACGAGCAAGGGTTTCTCTTTGAGGACTAAGGTGCACCTGACGCAAACCTTGGTATTTTCACACATGTATGTGAAAACTGGACAATGACTAAGGAATACTACAGAAGATTTGATGCATTCGAGTTGCAATGTTAGTACAGTATAGCATATTTTAAGTACTTTGGGCTGTGTGTGTGTGTGCATGCATGCATGCGTGCGTGCGTGTGAGACAGAGAGAGAGAGACGAAAACATGTATTTTAGAGGAAGTACCACCAGAGTGCTCCTTAGAAATGAGGGTGGCAAGTACGTACTTTGGACATATTATCAGGAGAGACAAGTCCCTGGAAAAGGAAACCATGCTTGCTAAAGTCCAGGGTTTATGCAAAAAAGGGAGACCTTCCATGAGATGGATTGACACCAAGGCTGCAACAATGGATCCTGTAGCAAAGTGTGGTGAAGAAATTAGATGGTGCCCAACTGTCAGATAAAACAGCATCTGGGGTCTTCAAGGCTTGTTTCCAAACAAGCAGCCATCTGAGATGTCAACTAAATCCACATGGAAGAAACACACTGTGGTAGTTACATAATTTCATGTCAACCTGATAAAAGAATGAAAGGGTGGAGTTTAGCCACCCAGTCAATCAGGTCACAGCCTATGGAGGCCTCCTTGTGGATGTGGCCTTCTTATGAGAATATGGGGACTTCCTTTCTTTCTCCCTGGAGTTGGGACACACTCTCTCACTACTTCACTTTTCTGTTGCTGACTTGATCATAGATCTCCCAGAGCCATGTGGAGACCTGCACCAGTGCTGAGCTGCTTCCACCACCACTGGATCCATGAGTTTACAGCCACCAGCCATTGATCTTCCTTCATTTGGCCATCCTTGTGAGTGGCAACATGAGTTTGAAGAGGAATTTATGGACCAGTATCAACATATGGACTAATATCCTACTTATGGACTTGATCTGGACTGGGCTGGGATGGTTTTTCAGTATACAATTGCTCTTTGATATCAAGCTCTCTCTTATACATAGATGAGGTCTCTGCATTTGTTTCTCTAGTCAACCTGGTCTAACAAACACATCAACATCAGTGACCAAAGGATTGTAAAGCACATAATCTGAAGCCGAAGGAGGGAATAGGATCAGACCCGAAAGTGTGAGATGCTGGTTTGCAGAGCCCAAGAGACATTTGCGAGCTCTGCACAGGAAATAAGTCCCCAGTGATTCCCTTCTATCCCTAATAGAGGCATGGGAAGAAACTGGTTACCAGGCAGAGTGCACTGGAGAGATGACTATAGATCAAAATTATAAACCTGACTTGAGTGGTTAAAACCTTGTCAGTTGATCCTCCCTCTGATGCACATCGAGGCCTATTCTGGTTTTCAACATTTCCTGTGTATTTTATTATTTTCATATTGGGATTTATCTTTGATGTGTTTTGTCATTGGGGATAACCCTCTTGAATATGTGTTAAGTATTTTTCTGTTGTTCAGTCTATGAAACCCAGGATTGATGAGCCTAGAGAGACAGCAAATAGAGAAAGGGTTCCTGGGAGATGGTGGGTTGGCACAGTGGGGGAGGGGGTAGTAAAGGTGAGCTGATATCAAGGAGTTGAAGAAGGAAGAGAATGTTTTGAAACTGATTGTGGTAGCAATTGTACAATCCTGCTTGATGTGATTGAACTACGGAAAGATATGTTATCAATAGTAGCTCTCAATAAAATGGTTTTGAAAAAAAAGAAGAAGAAATCTGAAAACAGCTACCTGATCACCAACTGGAAGAGATCTACACGTGTGCCCATTCCAAACAAAAGTGACCCAACAGAATTTAGAAATTATCAAACACATGCAAGTAAAATTTTGTTGAAGAGGATTTTAAAATGTTTACATCACTGGGTTGCCAGACAGTCAAGCTGGATATCATTGTTGACATCTGGTGGGTCTTGGCTGAAAGTAGAGGCTACCAGAAAGATGTTTTCTTGCATTTTATTGATTATGCCAAGGTATTTGGCTGTGTGGATCATAACAAATTGTGGGTAACATTGCAAAAAAAAAAAAAAAGGGAATTCCAGGACACTTCATTGTGCTCATGTGGAGCCTGTATAGAGCCCGAGAGATAGTTATTGGGACAGAACAAAGGGATTAAGGGTGGTTTAAAATTCAGGAAAGGTGTGTGTGTCAGGGATATATTTTTTAACCATACTTTTCAATCTGTATACTAAACAAATAGTCTAAGGCACTTGGCTATATGAGGAAGAACAGGGCATCAGGATTGTATGAAGGCTTATTAACCAATGTAACAATCTAATATGCAGAGGACACAGTTTTGCTCACTGAAGCAAGGACGACTTTAAACACTTGTAAAGATAAGAACACGGGCTTCAGTATGGATCACTCATTGTGAAGAAAAAAACGCACACAACTGGCTCAATAGACAACACCATAATAAACAGAGAAACATGGAAGTTGTCAAGGGTTGGTAAAGAAGCAGGTCAGGGAAAAAAGAGGAAGACCCTGGGGATAGGTTTTGTGTCAACTTGTGTGGGTCAGGATTCTCAGCGGCTAGGCAGGTAAGACCTAGTCATCTTCCATGATGCGACCTAACACAATGTAATTACCTCCTTAATGGGATGTGCTAAGACAGCCAATCATACGCACGTATGTATGTATCCCATAGTAGTATGTGATGCAACAACCTTAATCAGGTCACAGCCCAGATGCAATTGATAGGCAATTGCCTTCTTCCTCCCAATGTAAGTGGATGCCATGGAATAACTTTTGCTTTTTTCTGGGTCTGAATCCACGTCCTTTGAACGTGAGAAAATAGCCTGCCATATTGCCTATTCATTCTGGGAGCTGGCCAAAGACTGCCCTCTGACCTGCCAACCTTGGACTCATTTGCCTCTAAAGTCACAGACCTGATCCGCTGACCTGGGATTCATTTACTCCTGCAGCCACCAACCTATTGTCTTCCTACTGATTTTGGATTCATCAGTCCCTGCAGCTCTGCAAATCAGGAGAAGCCCCTCACCTAACATCTGTCTGGAATTAGACTTGTCTGATTGTGCACCTGTCCTTCAGCATAGATTACAACTCAATGGAAAGAAAACCAAAATAATCACAACTGACTCAATAGATAACAAGATAAATGGAGAAAAGATTGGAGTTGTCAAGAATTTTGTCTTGCTTGGATCCACAACGCTCATGGAAGTAGCAGTCAAGAGATCAAATGACACATTGCCTTGGGTAAATCTGCTGCACAAGATATCTTTAGAGTATTGAAAAGCAAGGATGTTAATCTGGGGACTAAGGCGCACCTGACCCCTGCGATGACATTTTCAATCACCTCATAAGCATGTGAAAGTTGGACATTGAATTAAGATGAATCAATGCACTTGAATCATGGTGTTGGCAAAGAATATTGAAAGTACCATGAGCTGCCAAAAGAACAAACAAATGTGTTTTGGAAAAAGTACAGCTAGACTGCTCCTTAGAGACAGGATGGGGAGACTTTGTCTCATCTCTTTTGGGTATATTACCAGGAGAGACCGATCTCTGGAGAAGGACATCATGCTTGGGAAAGTTGAGGGGCAGTGAAAAAGAGGAAGGCTCTCAAAGAGATGTATTGACACAGTGGTTCCAATAATGAGCTCAAGCCTAAGAACAATTGTGAGGATGGCATAGGACCAGGTAGTTTCTCCTTCTGTTGTGCAAAAGAGTTCTATGGGTCAGAACTGACTTGATGGCAGCTAACAACAATAATGTCTTATACTTCAATGTATCTTATATATATGTGTGTGTGTGTGTGTGTGTGTGTATACACACACATGCTATATTTCATTTTTTAACATATATATCACTATCAGTGTATCAACATATATACCATTTTCATTTCTCCATATTTCTGATTTTGCACATGTGATTATTAAGTGTTGGTCTGCTGGTTATCCATTGTTTTATTTTTGTTTGTCTGATAATGTCTTCATTTGGACTGCATTCTTTTTTTTTTAAATCATTTTATTAGGGGCTCATACAACTCTTATCACAATTGGACTGCATTCTTGAAAGATCTTTTTGCTCAGTATAAAATTGTTTTCTTTTAGCAATATCCCTTTGACTTTTGGATTCCATTATTTTGGTTGAGAAAGCATCATCCAGCCTAATCATTACTCCCATGAAAGTAATCTACCATTTTTATTTGGATGATTTTAACATTTGTTTCTTATTTATTTATTTTGTAACACTTTTATTAGCATTTGCTTAATTGGAGATTTCTTTTTCCTTCTCCAGCAAGGGATTTTTTAGGGCTTCTTAACCCTGAGATTTGATGGCTTTTATTAATTATGCAAAGTCTTAGCCATTAAGTCTTCAAAAGTCACAATCTTACCACTCCAGTAAAATTCTTTTGTGCACATTCCTATAAAGTCTCTTCTACAGGCAAAAAACATTTGAAGTTTTATAATATAAAATTGTATGATTATAAATAAGATGTTAGACTAAATATTAAATAAAACCTGTGAATATCATATCTGGCTTTTACAAAGAGGATTAACTAATCTGTTGGCAGTTATCTTTTGTAACACTAAAATAAACAAGTACAGAAAATTTAGTATAATGTTAAAAAAATAAAGAGCTACAGTCTGAGAAACCCGCAGAGACAAGTCTACCCTGCCTGATAGTATAAGGTCACTATGAGTCAGAATGAATTTAATGACAGTGAATGAGAATGAGCGAGTCCCATAGGTTTCCAAGGCTGTAACCTTTATAGTTTATTTTATTTATTGTAATGTTTAAAATATACACCACAAAGCATACACCAACTCAACCATTTCTACATGTGCAATTCAGTGACATTGATTACATTATTCAAGTTGTGCGACCATATTTACTGTCCTTTTTAAGTTGTTCCTCATTAATCTAAACTCACAGCTGTCTAACATTCCTATCTAATCTGTCCAGTTGCTGCTGTCCATTTGATACAATATAGATCTTAAAAGAGTATAATGCTCAAGGCACATACTTTTTACTAGTTAATCTAAAGTATCTCTTGATTTTAAGAAGACTTCATTAATGATTTTTGTTTTAAAGATTATCTCAGAGCAATAGTTTCAAGTGCTCATCGTCCCTCTATAACTCCAGAAAGTCTAACTTCTGCTCAGATTCTTCTACAGAAACTTTGATCAAAGTGTCCAGCAATGTTAGTCGTGATCCTGTTCTTCTGGTCTCGTGGCAAAAAGACAGTGTTCATAGAGACAATTAGCCACACATTCCATATTCTCCTACTTCTGACTTTCCTTCATTCCAGTATCATTCCAGATAAAGAGAAACCAATTGGTATGCTTTGGATGGCCATTTGCAAGCTTTGAAGATCCCAAGCACTACTCAGTGGACCACGAAGTAGAACAGAAGCACTGAAAACTGGGATTTCCCATAAAAGCATGACCTCAAACCTCTAAGCCGAGGAAACAAATCCCAAGAGGTGTTGGCTTACTATATAGGCAACTTTAGCATCTACTTTCCAGCCCCCCACCTTTTTGTCATTGTAAATACCATACATCCTCGAGTATAAGCTGAACCAAATATCAGCCGAGGTGCCTACTTTTACCACAAAAACTGCATTAAAAATGTGCTGAAAAACTCGAATTATACACTAGTATATACAGTATATCACACCTTTTGCAGATTGTACTTTTTACAGGTGTACAACTTATTGATCACACTTAAATAATCAGCTGTGCAAGCTTAACCCTTATTCACTGTGTTTTTTCTATCACCATGCCCCACTCAGAGGTGCTCCAGAGAAGGATGAAGCTTTCGGCTCTCGTAAAGAATTATAGCCCGGGAGACTCACCGGACAGTTCTCAGTCTTCTAGAGCAGTGCTTCTCAACCTTCCTAATGCCGCAACCCTTTCATACAGCTCCTCATGTGGTGGTGATCCCCCAACCATAAAATTATTTTCGTTGCTACTTCATCACTGTCATTTTGCTACTGTTATGAATTGGGCACCCCTGTGAAAGGGTCGTTTGCGACCCACAGGTTGAGAACCGGTGCTCTAGCGTTCCTCTGCGTCAAAGCCGACTGGAGGACAGCGAGCGTGGGTCGGGTTTCCTCCTCCTCTCCTACTCCTGGTAGCCACATTGGCCGATACATTTGCCTTTTCTTGTCTTTTTAAATAAGGAAGGTCAAATACTATTTGTCCTTTTGAGTACGACCTATCTTGCCCAGTCTAATGTTCTCAAGTTCCATTCATATTGTAGCCAGTATCGAGACTTCCTTTCGCCAGCTGGCTCAGTAGTGTTGCATTGTGTGTATCTATCACATTCTGTTTATCATGTAACAGACATTAGGTTGTCCAGAGTAGTAAACAAATTTTTCTGTATTATTTTGCTTCTATTCTCTATTCAACTCATTCTTTTTGTACCTATCACTCCACCCATAGTGCTCCAAGATCACCAAGCCTTACAGCACTTAGCTGTGGGTCAGCAAACTGAGTCCCCCCAATTAAGAGCCTGAAGGCACCCCATTCTGCGAGCAATCCTTGTGGCCGAAGGCATTCAGATGTACTCGCTCTGTGAGCAGAAAACCCACGTTCTGTCTCATGTTCCAGCATGGTTGATGCCACTCTTCTGAGTTGTTCCGTGGCCATTAAGATACATTCATTGCACCCCTAAGTTTCCTGTCTAATCTTTTGACATGCTGGTGCCACTTTAATGCTGTGCAGATAGTTCTTAAAAGAGCACAATCCTAAAACAGACACTGTTCACTAGTTCAATGAAAACCAATCTAGCGTTTGGTTTTAAGGAGACTTCAGGGAGCATTTTTGTTTAAGGTTTACAGATTATCTCAGTCGAATAGATTCGGTGATTCCTCAGTCTCATGACTGTTTAGTTAATTTGTTCATCTCTTTTGTTGTTGTTGTTCATCTCTAAGTAGGTACGTTTTTCTTTGCTTATGGTTTATGTTAGTACAAAGTTAAAGCTATGATCATCAAACGAATCTTGAAAGATATCTGACACTTACTCCTACTACCAGAAAATAGAAGCCATATTTCCTCTTAATTTCCTCAGATAATGCCTTGCCTCCCATAAGTAGGAAAAAAGGAAGTGTAAAAGTGGTGTGCTGATGGTACTGACCCCCTCTAAATTCACAAGAGAGGAAGAGGATCAAAATCAACAGCCCAAGATTGATTCCTATGAGACAGAGGTCAGACATACCTCCAACTTTCAACCTCTGACACCAACCCACCCTCCTACTTGAAGAAGGAAGCATCAAGAATGCTTCAAGAAGGAAGAATGCATCAAGAAGGAAGAATGCATCAAGAAGGAAGAATGCCTCCCTGTGGCAGTTACATACTCTCTTGTCAACTTGCGAGGGGGTGGAGTCTAGCCTGTCAATCAGGTCACAGCTTGATGACCTCATTGGAGGTGCTAAGGGGATAAATAGCTGATTGGAGGCCAGATACGCACACTCTCCCAGCAAGATATTCCTGTTGACAAGCCACATGGAGCTATGCTGATGGAGCCAGAGCCCTGGAGCTGGAAGAGCCACGTGGAGACCCACACCAGAGCTGAGCTGCTTCCAAGGAGTTACCACAAGCAAGCATATTAGGCTCTCTGCTCACCAACTTCCTTTAATTTCTAGTCCTGAGATAAGGTTTTCTTTGATGGGCACTAATTTCCTGTCTTTCATCTAGCGGCAAACACTCCAAATTATATAATGCAAGTCTTAATTTTTTTTTTCTTCTCCTCAGTGAGTCCTTCCTTCAAAGGCAAATATTTTATTACCTCAGTTGTTCTGGAGAACTGGGCCTTCATGTCTTTTCAAGTGCAAATTTCATGACTTAAAAAAAAACGTAGGTGAGGTTCAAGTTTTCAGCCTAAACCTCCATCCTATACACACAGGGCTACTGCATTCAAACCAAGAGCCGATTTCTAAAAGGCAAACCCTAGTTCTCCTTACAGCATTCACATATTGGATAAAGGTGGAGTTACAAACTCTCTGTTATCTATAATGGCCAATGTGACTTTCCATCAGGAGGATTTGAAACACTTGCTGGTGAAGATCAAGGAACGCAGTCAATGTAAAGAAGACCAAAATCTTCACAATTGGACCAATAGGCAACATCGCGATAAATGGAGAAAAGATTGGCGTTGTCGAGAATTTCACCTTGCTCAGATCCACCATCAGTTCTCATGGAAGTTCCAGTAAAGAAATCAAAAGACATGCTGTATTGGGGTAAATCTAGTGTTAATCTGAGGACTAAGGTGCACCTGACCCAAGCGATGGTATGCTCAATTGCTTCATATGCACGTGGACGCTGAAAATAAGGAAGAGTGAAGAAGACTCAATGTGCTTAAATGGGGGTGCTGGAGAAAAATACTGAAAGTAGCACGGACTGCCAAAAGGCAAAGCCAAGCCTATCTTGGAAGAAGTGTGGTCAGAGTGCTCCTTGGAGGCAAGGATAGCGGGACTTTGTCTTACATACTGTGGACATGTTATCAGGAGAGTCGTCCCTGAAGAAGGACATCATGTTTTGTAAAGCGGAGGGGCAGCGCAAAAAAAAAAGCAAGACCTTCAATGACATGGTAGTAACAATGGGTAAGCTAGGAACAATTGTGAGGATGGTGCAGGGCCAGGCACTGTTTCTTTCTATTGTGTCTAGCATCCTATTGGCTGGAACTGACTCGATGGCAACTGACAATAGCAACACCAATTTTATCAAACAGGTGTGTCTGTTTTACAACACTGAGTCAGAAAAACATTTAACATCCATAGCACTTTTAGATAAACATATATCACCTTCCCCACACCCCCTCCCAACTTTCCAGTTCAATCTTCCGAGGAGTATGTACTTCTCTAATGCTATTGTTCCCCTTTTAGACCTATTGTTTGGCTGAAACTTGAGCCATGGGTGAGTTCATTTCTATACCTGAAGGGTGACTACGGTCCGTCCATAGTCTTGGGCATTCCAACAGTGCCTCTCCAATCAGAAAGCTTGGTCTTTCATTAATTTTGTTCCACTCTATCTAGGATCTTCTAAATGATCTCTATTAGGACAGTCGGTAGTGGTAGCTGGGTACCATCTAGATCTTCTGGTGCCAAGGCCATGGGGACTGATGTTCTAGGGGTCCATTAGTTCATTGGACTGTTTCCATGTATTTTCACTCTTCTTTGCTCTGAGCAGGGAGAGACCAATAGTTGTACCTTAGATGGCTAAGCATGAGCTTTTAAGTCCCCACTCAGTATTTAACAAAGTAGGAAGTAAAACGTTATCCATATGTTATGTCTACTGACCTAGATGTCCCCTGAGATTATGGTTCCTTATCCCCAAATCCAATATCCAAGGGAGGAATTTGATTATAGCTAAGAGGTATTCTTGACCATGTCTCCTGCACACTCTATTATTTGTATAAGTATGTTTACTCCATGTATAAATAAATATGTAGGAAAATCCACTGACAACTTTATATATGCTTGTGGATGTACGTACGCCCATCCCTGTTCAGTTTATATAATCACCTATGTATTCACTCATACATTATTATTTGTTATGACTGTTGTTGAAGGCTTGTATATGTCATAGTATTTTTTTTACCATTGTTGACCTTTAGTCTTGTGTGCCTTGCAGTATATTCATTTACCTTGATTTTGATGTGCTGACTCTCCCCATATTGTGCATCATCTTTCCCTTCACCAAAGCAATCATGTGTGCCTATTATACATTATTTTAATATCTTTAAGATAAATTTCTAGATGTGGGAATTTATATTAAATTCATATATATACTACATAAGAATATATGTACTTAATGGAAATAGATGATTAATATACTTAATATATTATATATTAACACAAATATACTTAATATAAATATGCTACATAAGTGTATACCTATTATTTAAGGTTCACATATTTCTTTACAGTCATGAGAAGAGCATAGAACTGAAAAAACAAGAAGCAGAACTATCTCCACAAATTGCCCTTAACAAACAAGTTCACTGCTCTTCCATCTCACCAGTGTTTACTACTCTCAGATTTTTAGCAGTTCTTAAACTCTCTGCAAAATCCAGGAAGACACATGCACTAAAAGGATACAGACGCATTGCTCGTCAAACACTGTCTGAAATTGGGGAGATGTTGCAGCTATATGCTAAGTATAGCCTGGCTCTCCCTGTGGGAATTGCCAACCTTATAAATTACAGCTGGAAAGATCTCACTGAAGGTGCTTATAAGAAGAAAGGTGGATCTGGAAATCTAATGTTGGCACAAGACCGAGCCTTGCAGAGAGATCCAAAGTCCGTGAGTCCAGCTGTCTCGCAGAGCTACAAAAGCATCAGCTATCCAAAAGAAGAATATCATAAGCCAAACCATCTAGTACAAGCAGGAAAAGAACATGCCACATCGAAGAAATCCCTGGGGAAATTACGTAAGTAGAAGCTCCTGATTAGATTTATAAATAATGCCACAGGATTAAAAATAAGTACCAACAAATCAGTAAGATAATAATAGGACAATACAATATTATTGGCTTGTGTTATAATTTAGTAAGTAATTAATGACCGTTAAGAGAAAGATAAGAATTTCTAGCTCTCTCAATTTATCATCTCTCAGACTTTTACTAAATTCCATTAATATGAAATCTCTGCTTCAGGCTAAGAGCAGCATGGTCCAACAGAAACATAATGTGAGTCATATATGTAATTTTTTAATTAAACATTTTATTTTAAGATAATCAGTCATATGCATTTGTAAGAAGTAATACATTCTAGAATTGAATATGGTGATAGTTGTATAAATCTTTTTAATATGACTGAGTTATTGAATTATATGTCATGTGGATGAAGTATTAATACAACTGTTAAAAAAAAAGAAAAGAAAGAATGACTACAAAGAAATTCCATTTTCTCTTTACCATTTTCCCCCAAAGGCACCCACCACCTCCCAAAACTATAGTAATATCACAACAAGGATATTGACATTGAATACAGTCACGGTTGGAAATTTTCAAAACTCAATTGTTTTGCTTTCTTTTCAAAATATCGTTATCTGCTTTGGTTTTATACACCTTTTAAGGTAGATACTCTCTTCACAGGAAGAATTTCCTCTGCTTCATAAACGAATGGAGTGTCTTCTTTTAGACTTACAGTGCAGCACACAGCCTAGTAATGACAGAGGAGAGAGCTTTTGTCCTGGAACTTTTCAAACCAGGGCAGACTTGTGACTGCTGCTGAAAGAAGAAACGAAAATAAAATGTGAATGGTTTTTCAGTAGTTCTTATATGAAAGGGCAGTCCTTAAACCAAAAGCATAAATGAAATCGTCTTTCTAATTCAAGAAATTATAGAAGTTTTTAATTGAAGAAGCTGTTTTCCAAAGTAAAGGATGAAAATATTGCATGGGCTATTGTTGATGTTTGCTGTGAACTTTGCTAATTAATTCCCTGGTGTGGTAGTTAGATAATTTCATGCCATCTTGATAATGTATAAAAGTGGAGGGGTGGCATCCGACCTGTCGATCAGTTTGAAGCCTGATGCTGTGTCCTTGGCAGTATGGCCTTCTTATAAGGAGTACCCTGGAAACTGCTCTGCCGTGGCTGTCCCTCTCTCTAGCCCCCACCTTCCTGCTTGCTGGGACTCTGGTGGCCGCCCTGAGAGTTGCCAGTACCTTGCCTTGTTTTTGACACAACCTGGGACCGACACAACTCTGCACGCACCAGCCTGTGATCTTCCTGCACACTGCATTATCACATGTGGCTGCGTGAGTCTAAAGAGGACTTAGGAACTAGTATTGAACTAATGGACTTGAGTTGGAATGGGGACGCTTTCTTGATATATAACAACTTCTTGGTGTAAAGCTCTTTCTTATACTTATATGAGTGGCACTAGATTTGTTTCTCTAGTCACCCTGGCCTAACACAGGTGACTAGAAGATGAAAATATTGACAATTTGGATTTTCTTTTGATGATGGCCTAAGACAGTGGCTGTCAACCTTCCTCATGCTGCAACCCTTCCATACAGTTCCTCATGTTGTGGTGACCACCCCCAACCATACAATTATTTTTGTTGCTACTTCATCACTGTAATTTTGCTACTGTTATGAATCGGGTGACCCCTGTGAAAGGGTCGTTCAACCCCCAAAGGGGTCGTGACCCACAGGTTGAGAACTGCTGGTCTAAGAAAATAATCTTTCTTCTTCCTCATTTTCATTCTCTTTTCTACCCTTTGTTTCCCCACTAGCCACTGTCAACCAAAGCCTCAATCACCAGTCCCTGCAGGAAAGCAATGTACCTGTTGTCATCCACTTCTCACTGTTGTCTAAGACCTGTGCAGAAAATGGTAAGCTTCCTTTACCTGCCTCAATCAATGTCAGCTCTCATGAGCAACAGACGCGAGTTATTTCCATTCCCTAATGAAAATTTTTCTCCCAGCCATCCTATGATTCTAACCTCAGGCAGGGCCAGACATTGAAATGCAAGGATTCTACGTCAAACTTTAAAAAGCTATTCCCCTAGCTCCCTATTGTTATCAGATACCATCAAGTCCGCTCTGACTCAGCAACTGTGCCACAGAGCGAAGCTCTACCGTCCTGTGCCATCCTCACAGTGGTTACGGTTAAGCCCACTGTAGCAACGACTGTGCCAATCGTTCTGTGCAATGGTCCTCCTTTTTATCTGAGCCTCTGCTTCACCCAGCAGGACGTCCCTTTTCAGGCACTGGTCTCTCCTGAGGATGTCTGCAACCGTGTAAGACGAAGTCTCCCCATCCTCGCTTCCAAGAAACAGACCGACTGCATTTCCTGCTAGACGGACTAGCTAGTTCTTCTGGAAGTGCATGGCACTTTCAATATTTTTGACCAGCACCATACTTCAAAGGCATCACTTCTTCTGTGGTCACCCTGATGCACCGTCCAACCTTCACACACATATGAGGCAATTGAAAATACCAGGGGTTGGGTCAGGCACATCTTAGGCCTCAAAGTGATCGTTTTAAAGAGATCTAATAAAGCAGATTTCCCCCGTGCAATGCAGCCTTTAATTTCTTAGCTACTGAGTCCATGCTCATTCACCCAAGTAAAATATAGTATTTGACGACTTCAGTTTTATCTCTGTATGTCATGTGTTGTCTTTTGATGTGGTTGTGAGGGTCTTGGTTTTCTTAACATAGAGTTGTAGTCCGTACTGAAGGCTACAATCCTTGATCTTCATCAGCAAGTGCTTCAAGTCCTCTTCACTTTAGCACAGGCTGTTCATAAGCCTTCCTCCTATCCTGATTCTGTGTTCTTCATGAAGTGAAGCTTCTCAGATTATTTGATCAGCACAAAGATTGAATAAGTATATTGAAAAGACACAACTCTGACGCACACCAGTCCTAATTTCAAGCCACGACACATCTTGTTCTGTTCAAATGTCAGTCTTTGGTCTATGTACAGGTCCCGCATGACCACAATGAAATGTTCTGGTATTCCCATTTTTCTCACTGTTATCCATAGTTTCCAAAGATATCCATAGTATCTAATGATCCACACAGTCAAATGCGTTTCAATAGTCAATAAAGCGCAAGAGAACCTCTCTCTGGTCTTTCTGCTTTCAATCAAGATCTACCTGGTATCAGCAATGATATCCCTTGTACCACATCCTCTTTGGACTTCAGCTTCAGCCTTTGGAAGCTCTCTGCAGATGTACTACTGCATTCATTTTTAAATTGTCTTTGGCAAAAATGTACTTACGTGTGAGATTGATGATATTGCTTCATTATGTCCACATTCTGTGTCGCGTTTCTTTAGAACATCCACAAATATGGATTCTTTTCGGTCACTTGGCCAGGTAACTCTTTTCCAGATTTCCTGGCATAGGCAAGTGAGTGCTTACAGTGCTTCATTAGCTTTTTGAAAAATTTCAGGTAGTACTCTGTCAATTATTGGAGCCTGTTTTTTTGCCTAACACCTACAGTACCATTTCAACATCTTCCTTCAATCTGATTGGGTTTTGAAAGTCAACGAGTTCGTTTTGGCACGGTGATTGTGTGTTTTCCTTTTACCTTCCTCTTATGCTTAGCATAATTTCTCCACTGCTAGCTTTAATGGTTGATGTGAAAATCAGAACAGTAGTTGTATTAACGATCTTCCTGTGTGTATAGATACTACTCTACTATGGATGGCATTGTACTTCATGGTAGATCTTGAAATGTTCTTTTGGACGATGCCATTCCTCTTGAATTTGTCATTCCCAGCATAGTAATGATGATCTGACTCAAAATGGCTATTGCTAGCCCATTTCACCTCACGAATGCCTAGACCATGGATCGCTCTGTATTCCTTTTCATTTTGGAGAGGCAGCTCTTCTCCAGTCTTATTCCGAGTGCCTTCCCAAACGGAGCGACTCGTCTCCTGGCACTATATCTGGCAATGATCAGCTGATAATCTTAGGGTTTTCAGTGCCTGATTCTTCAGAATAGGGACCGCATCTTCCCCCACTGAAACCTGTTCACGAAGGTTGACCTTGCAGATATTTGAAATAGCGATGGCTGAGTTTCCGACATTACAACAATATGCAAGGCACCACCGTATGGCCAACTGACAGATGAGTCGTGAACCCTGTACCTGGAGAATCTTTTATTTATGGCCACAAAAGGCTATCTTTGGTGACAATGACTTTGGCGCCCTTGGAGCAGCAGCCACGGGCTCTTTCATCACAGAAACAAGCAGCCCTAGACCAAGAAGCAGGACCTGTGGGCTGGAAGTCAGAAATTATCAAGTTGTTTTTTCACAAAGTGCTCACATATAACGTGCATAGCAAAACAACTCATCAGGGGATTGCACTGTTTGCAAAAACATATATGTTATTGGCTAAAAGTATCATAATTCTTAAGTTATAAAGACCTCCCAAGGAAGATGGTGGCTGCATAAATGTACCTTACTGAGATTTTAAAGGGGAAAAATATGGTTCTTAGGAAGAGGCGATTTTATTACACAGGCCTAACATCCTAATTGTTGTGTCGTCTGGGCTGATTGTATGACTCTCGTGGGTTTGTTTTTACATGGCTTTTAGCAACCATCGTTTCAGCAGACAATTCGTACCTAGTGGTTAACTGTCCCCTCCCAAACTACCTGTCCTCTATACATACTTCCGAATTTGACTTTTTGAGAAGGGATCAGGATTTAGGGTTGAAATTATCCCACTGTAGTAAGACTGATATTGAGGCAATAGACTTTACTGCATATAACGAAGCAGGCGCTCCAGGGTGCAAGCTTTAAGTACTTCACAGTTAACTGTAAGGTTAGTGGCTAATAACCACCAGCCTTCATGGGTGAAAAATGTGTCTATCTGATTCCATGAAGATTGTTGTAGTTGTTAAGTGTCATCTAGTCCAGGGGTGTCAAACTGGGGGCCCATGGGCCGCATGCAGCCCCTGAGGTAATTTTTTGTGGCCCACAGTGCTCTGAAATAAAATGAAAATAGAAAACATTGTTATAAAATAAATTGTGCTTAAGGGAGATAGAGGCAATACCGTACACACAATTCCCTTGTTAACCCTTAACTACTGAAGACGAGTCTACACGTGACCCAGTGCCTTTCTGGGGGCCTGTTGACTCAGTTCCGGCGACATTTGGAAGCAATATGTCTGCCACTCTCAGTGTCACGTCATGTAAACAGATCCCAATAGTGAAAAGGTTAAAAAGAGCACTCTGGGTTGTGCTGTTACGAATCATACCTAG
>NW_022103898.1:32687588-32704867 GCF_000313985.2 Echinops telfairi
AATTTGTAAATGTGATGTGGCCCGTGTGAATCTTGCCTGTTGCACCAAATGGCCCGCGTTTTCATTGCGTTTGACACCCTGCTCTAGTCAGTTCCAACTCTTAGTAGTCCTCTGTGCGACAGGTGGAACCACTACTGGATCCCCTGCCATCCTCGAAATCACTGGCTATGTTTGAGCCCACCCTTGTCACCACTGGGGTAATCCATGTCACTGAGAGACTTCCTTGTTTGCTGACCCTCTATCTTGGCGAGCTTAATGGCTTTCTATCTTCTGATAACATGTGCAAAGAATGTAAGATGAAGTCTTGTCATCCTTGCCACGATGGAGCGTCCTGGCTGTACTTATTTCAGACAGATTTGTTTGGTATTCGGGCATTCCAACGTATATTCAGGATTACTTGCTGGTACCATTATATCCTTGGAAACTCTATGGAAACAGTTCTTCTCTTCTTCCAGGGTTGTTATGAATTGGAATTGACTTGAGGACAATGGGGTATATACTGAGAGCAAGCCTGGTGGGTGTGAAAAATCAGTAGGTAGGAGTGAAGTAAACCATAAGGCATCTAGAGAGTTCAGCATAGAAATATCCAGAATTCAAATCGGCTGAGTAATGTCAAGTGACAGGAAGTCTCTGAGTAGGCAATCTAAAGACAAACAGAGGGTCATCCCACTAGATCAGCTCAGAGCCAAGAGCAAGGCCTTGGTTGTTGAAGGGCAGGACTTAAATCTTGGGATGGGGTGCTGGGAACAATTAAGACATTACTCAGTCTTGAGAAAACTGGAGTGGAAGTTGTACATTCCTTCTAGTCTAAGGCCAGGTTAGTTCTGAAGATCCGGTGGGGATGAACCAGAATGTGGTTATATTGGTCAAGACTCTTTTGGTGTTAAGTGACCCAATGGTAAGGAAATTATCTTCTCGTTTACTGGAGGTAGGGGTGGGGGAGGCAGGGGAGAGTGAGTGGATGAGTGTTAAGGAGCCTACCTGACATAACTGTTAAGTACTCAGCTGCTAGCCAAAAGGTTGGCAGATCAATCCTACCCACTGACTCTATGGGAGAAAGACCCGCCAATCTGCACCCATAAAGATTAGTTCAACTCTGTCACATTGGGTTGTTATAAGTTGGAAATCAATTCAATGGCACCCAACAACAACATTAATGTTGATAGGATAGCTCACAGTATTAAAGGAAGCACTACATGAACAAGATGGGAATATTTCTGCCCTGTCCATCTCTGCATGGCTGCATTCTGTAGTGGGGGCTCAGTACACAGTGAAGAAAATGGCTGTTGCCATCCCTAGGTTTACATGCTTAGGAAGAAAGAGCTTCTTTTCTTCTAGTGCCTCATGCCAATCACAGGGAATAGCTGATTAGCTCTATTGAACCATATGTGCTCACTCTATGGAGCAATCATGGTTGTCTTGGAGATAGAGAGCTATGCTTGATCAAATCTGGGTCATTGGATATCCCTATGGGCATGGGGAAAAGGCATCATGCTTGGTAAAGTGGAAGGATAGTGTGAAAGAGGAAATCCCTTAACAAGATGCACTGACACAATGGCTTCGACAAATGGGCTCAAATGTAATAACAATTGTGAGGATGGTGCAGGACCAAGTAGTGCTGCATTCTCTTGTACATAGGGTCTCTATGAGTCAGAACCAAGTAGATGGCACCTAACAGGCGCTACATGGGCATAGATGGTAAGGAAGTGTAATTGTCAGCCAACTTGAGCCACATGGAATGGGGGCGGCGTCATACTCCAATGGAAGAGAAGTCAGATATTCCATATTTTTGAAAGAGAAAGTAAAGCCTGTCATTTAGGTAGGGTTAGCTTGTACAGAGAGTCGCCATAGTCACTGGTGAACTCAATGGCAACTAACAACAATAGAGTGGTGAGTAGCGGGGGTTGGGGGGACTGGGAAGAGGGGGGATGGAGAAGAGCCACACAGAAGCCTGGAGTTTTATCCAAAGTTCCAGGTGGAGATGTGGCTAAAATGAAGAGCTCATGGCTAAAGCAAATCACCTGGAGTTTCAGAGTATACACCTTTTTAGTTTAATTAGTGCTGAAATACCCCCATGCATAGTGTAAAAATGAATAGTGCCTGAGTGGTCACATTCTTTGTCCTCTTTGCCGCCTTCACTTATCTTCCTTTGCTGGTTTGTTTTTCCTAAATCTAAGTTACTAGTTTATTGAGTTAACAAGACTTGAAGGGATGAAATCATTTACAGCAGTGTTTTTGTTTTGTCTTTTCCCATTCTCTTGAAAGGTGTCTGTGGCTCTTTCTTTATGTTCACTATTGGCGTAGCAGTTCTACAAGGGAAGGATGTTAGAGCTGAGAGGGACCTGAGAGATCATCTCATCCAATTCTCTCATGAGAGAGTGAGGATATTAAAACCCACCGAGGTCGAGTACCAAAGATAGTTAATGGGAGAATCAGCAGCAGAACTCTCGTTTGCATACTGACACCACTTTTTTCCCCGGTAGATAGGATGCTGCCCTAGACTGGAGAGTACGTGAAAAACCTGATCTATTAGAGACCCTTAGTGGATAGGGGTTCTTGAAAGGCTTCAAATACCTCAGGTGTCATCTTTTAGTATAAAGCTTTGATCCCACTGAAGAGAAACTCCCCTGGGGAAAAGGTCATTCTTAACTTGGTAACTACTTGTCTTAATAATATGAATGGATTTTTGGCCTCCTTTGAAGTAGGCTTTGATAGCTGACTGGATAGAATTTAGCCAGTGAGTACTGACTTAGTGAGAATTTTGGAAACTCTATCTTATGGTTAATAAATATTTGTTCTTTTTAAAGGTTGGAACTTTCCATATCCTTACTCAAACTGGGAAACTCTGAAATGGAAGACAACCCTCAACAGTGCTGTAAAGAAACTAAGAGAAGCCACCATTCAAATGTAGGGGTGTGGTGAAGTCTTTTCGAGGCATAAATTTTCAGATATGTTGGCAAGACAGATGTAGCCCTGGACAAGTCTCTCTGTCACATGCCTATTGTATTTATAACATGGGGGAAAAAAACTTACCCAGATATACACACATGCACACTGCCAGTAATTCATGGAAGATTGACTGTATGGAAGACAACTTGTCAGCCCATCAGTATGATCAAGTGGCTAGTATTTGTGAAAACTGGGTAGGAAGGGAAGGAGAGAGGAAAGAAAAATGTGAATCAGGCAAAGAAAAGGCAGCCGTAGGCACAGCAATCCTCTAGGGAACCATAAAACTACTTTCTGTATTTAAGGGAACTCAACATTTGTGCATGAGAAGGCTTGTGAGAAAACCGCACCAAGTTTGACAATGAATACAAGACAAAACAGAGCATGACAGTAACAATAGCAATCATTGACAGAACATCTACCATATTTCTGAATGTAACCATCCACGAAATCACACACACACATGCACTTTTTGCAACCAAGAAAGGAACAGAGGAGAGGGTTATGTGGTTTTGAAAACTTCACTTGCCTAGTACACTTTGCCTGTATTACCTATATGCTTCACAGAAACCCCACGAGGGAGGGAGGATTATCATCCCCATTTTAAAGACGAGGAAACAAATGACTCATGAGGTGTAGTGATTTGCTCATAGTCACACAGATAGAAAAAGGCAGAAATCCACCTGTTGCCTTATTTAAACTCCAGTTTCTCACCTGTCATCCTCTGGTGCGAGAGCACTGAGAACCACCACCTGCTGTAAGGAGCCCTGGGGTGTGGCGCGTTATGAGTTGGGCAGCCAACTGAAAGGTCAGCAATTTGCATCCACCAGCCACTCTTTGGGAAAAAAGGTGAGGCTTTCTGCTCCTGTGAAGATTTACAGCCTCAGAAACCCCCAGGGGCCGTCCTACTCTGTCCTCTAATGTTGCAGTGAGCCAGAATCTACTCAACAGTGAGGCTTGAGTTGCTGCATTAGAAGGTGCATCTTGAAGGTCCTACATGTTCATTACTTAAATTTAAAAAAAATTTAGGGATGTGAGAAAGAAACTATAGTTACACAATCTTTTCACGGAGAGAATACCACTTTCAACATTTTTGACATCTCCCAGTCTTTTTGCTAGTACACATGTAAATGTGTGTTGTGTGCTACAGTGAAACCTATGAACGCCAGAACCTGTCAGAGAAGAAGAACAATATTTTCAATAAAATGAGTGATAAGAATGCACCTTATCCAAAGTGGAAAACCTGGCAGACCTGGAAGAATGAGACAGTCACATCGTGTTTCAGCTCTCAGAGATTTCACTGTGTAGTGACAAGTACTGTATATATGCGAGTGTAAGCCACCGGAATATCAGCCAAGGCACCTAATTTTACCAGGAAAACGGCACTAAAAATGTGCTGGAAAACTCGGCTGATACACGAGTATATACAGAATCTGAAGTATATGCAATCATTGAATAGCATTTTGATTCTACTTTTTCAGTTCACTTTTTATTGTATTAGAAGCATTTTCCGATGTCATCCCTCACTATGGAGCAAGGTTTGGAAGATTGTGCTGTTGTTAGGTGCTGCGCCTTCTGCTCTCACTCACAGTGACCCTCTGTTTAAGAGGAAGAAACACTAGCCAATCCTGCACCGTCCTCACAATTGTTACGACACAGCTCCTGCGTCAATCCATCTTGTTGAGGGTCTTCCTCTCTTTCTCTGACCTTCGTCCAACCTGATGTCTTTCTGCAGGGACGAGTTTCTCCTGATAACATGTCCACCGTATGTGAGACGGCCTCACCTTTCCTCTTCTTCTTTGAAGACATCCCCATTTCTCAGGAGCCTTCTGGTTGTGCTTCCTCCAAAACAGGTGTTTTGGAGGTGTGTTTGTCCTTCTAGCAGTCCAGGGTCTTGCAATATTCCTCACCAGCACCAGAATCCAAATTTGTCAATTCTTTCTTCAGTCTTCCTCATTCATTACCCAACGTCCAATGCCTAGGAAGCGATGGAAAATACCACAGCTCGAGTCAGGAACAATTTAGTCCTCAGAGTAACATCTTTGGTCTTTAATTCTTTAAAGAGGGCTTGTGCAGCTGATTTGTATTGTCAGACACTTTTCGACTTCTTGCCTGCTGCTTCCATGATCAATGATTATGGATCCAAATAAAATGAAATTCTTTACAACTTCAATCTTCGTTTAGCAAGAGGTTGCCTATTGATCCAGCTATGAGGAGTGTTGTTTTCTTTACAGTGAATTGTAATTCTATACCCTGATTAGCACCTGACCACCACTCCTCTGACAGTTTGTCATACTTGGTGACTCGCATGTTTCTGTGATGCTGAAAGCTGTACAACCAGTACTTCAAATGCTATCAGGGTGAACAGATTGCAGCGGAGCTTCCAGACTAAGAGCAGATTAAGAAGAAGCAATAGGTTGCCCACCTCTTAATATTAGCCACTACAAACATTTTGAATAGCAGCAAGATATTGCTTTTGGGCTATGCATTCTGTTCCATTGATCTGCCTATTAAGTCTTCAGCTCGCTTAATTATCTAGGTTATAAAAATGGCAGGGGCAATTAGCTGTTGCAGTTGAGAAAGGTTTTGGAGCCCAACTAGATTGGGTTAAAATCCTAGCTCTAGCCATTCATGTGACCTTGGAAAAGTCATTCAATTTCCTCCAGTCTCACCTTCCTCATCTGTAAAATGAGGATAATAATAGTATCTAAAAGTAAATACTCAATAAGTGTTCATGATTATCATCTTAGTATTTGGTACCAAGAGTCTCCTCTGGCGATTCTTTCTATGTAATAACATATTAGCCAATGTCTTAGTTACCAAGTGCTCCTCTAGCAGAAACACCACAAGTCAATGGCTAAAACAAACAGAAATTTATTCTCTCATGGTTTTAAAGGCTAGAAGTCTGGACTCAAAGCACTTACTTGAGGGGAAGTTTTCCCATCTGCCAGCGCTGGAGGAAAGTCCTTGTCTCCTTTCAACATTTGTGGGCCTGAGGTACTTTGGAGATCTCCATATGTCGTGACATCAGTCTTCCCTGAGTCTAGGAGGCTCTCATCACAGGGACCCTGGATCCCCAAACATGTTTCACCCCTAGATCTTGTTCCCTGATGGGAGTCAGGCCCTTCTGTCCTGTTTGCTGTTTAATCTCTTTTACACACCAAAAGTGATTGACTCAACATACAACCGAATGTTGTAGATTGTATCCTGCCTATTTAATATAACTGCCTCTTATCTTGCTACATTACATCATCGAGATTCAGATATAGGACACATAAGATAATTATATCAGATCACAAGATGAAGGATAATTATACAACAGTGAACATTCTGGCCTATTCACACAAATTAATATGTGTATATGAAGGACACAATCCCATTCATGACAACCAGTTTCTAGATAATCTCAAGATCCATTTTATAAGTTTAAAAAGACCTCATAGCTATATGGAGCAGGCATCATATTTTAATGAAGAGAAAAACTAATTGGGTGTTACACCTAACTCATTAATAAAAGGGCATAATTAGGGATTAAAATATGTTTTCTGCTGATCATAGCAGTTGAACTCGAAGCTTAAAACAACTCAAGATGCATAAGCATGCTTTGTAGATGCTAAAACACTAAGCAAGTCAAAGCCATTTTCAGTAATAACCCAACAGGATCAGAAGTGGTTTCTTTGATATAAGTGAGGTTAGAACCAAGAGGCGGTTTGGCAGAAAAAAATGGAAGAGGATTTAACTAGCATGCAAGCAGGGATGAGTCAGGTGCCATTATAAATACATGACTCATCGTAATAAACCATGACAAGAGTGTGAATTTTGAACAATGAAAATTGCTAAAATTGCCAGAGTTAGTTCCCACAGACTCTGTAATATACAGAACCCAAGCCTTAATAAAAACACATCTTAATTTTAAAAATATGTGTATTATTAAATATCTTTGCTTTATGGCCAAATCCATATATCCTCTGGTAATTAAGGTTAGACATAGCACAGCAATTAAGTGAATGCTCGCTGGGTGAAATTTTAGTCAAATATGAACTTTCAGACTGTTTATCCTTTATCCTATCAAATTTCTACCACATTCCCTCAACCCAGAACAACATAGATGCTTAACATTAAGGCAGATCCAAGAACATGAAAAGCAGGAAGAAAGGTTCTCTCTGATTCAGCGGAAGGTCCAGGAAACTGGGATGGATCTGGGGATCTATCACGGCAAGTCTGGTCTGGCAACAGCAGTGAACCCTCACGTCTCCGACCAGGTCGGTAGGCACTCCTTAGGAGATCAAATTCCTCAGGCTGTATATTATTTATAGCTGGTGAAGCTTTGGTCCTCTGGTTTTATTTATATTCACGATTATAAAATGAGGGCTCGAGAAAAGTGTGCTGACCTTGTAACCCCAGATATGCTTCTAACCCTGATCCTTCCATTTCATAGTTGTGTATTCAGGGGTAAACAGCTCAATTATGACATAGCTGTTAAGAGCCTCGGTTCTGGAGTCCACAAACTCCCCACGCTCCCAGTGGTCAGTCATGGGGTTTGAAGTACTTACGGTTCTCAGCTTCTCAAGGTCTTACTGACCTCATGTAACATGGACATCCCAATAGAATCTGCCTTATAGGGTTGTCGAAAACTTAAGAGAAATCATTATAAAATACACGATCTGTAAAAATCTGTAACATGCACTATCTGTAAAATAGCAAACACAAAACCCCCTTCTATCCCGTGGATTCTGACTTACAGTGAGACCCTGTAGGACAGAGTGGGACTGCCCCTGGGGGTGTCTGAGACTGAAATACAGAGTCTCATCTTTCTCCTGAAGCACAATCTATAGGATATCTAAAAATGTTTGATAAACAGTAACTTATTTAGCAATTGTTTTCTTTTCTGTCATTTGACTCCCCTATCTGTAAATTTGAACTACCTAGTCCCCAAGCATCCTTTAGCTCTTCTATCCAGTGAGCACCCTGTTGCATTGAATTTAGCTCACTGCTTGAGTCTTAGGTCAGTTTTAGTTGAGATACAGTTCCCTTTGATCCCAGCCTCTGTTGGAGAGTGGTCAGATGATCAAGGGCTGGGTCAAGTGTGTAACTAACACCTGACTCAGAACAGGTCTGTTTCTTCAGTCCTGGAGGTGACTTCTGGCAATGACGAGCCACCAGAAACTTCCACAAATTCCTGCCTTGCTGTTCTGAGGGTTCCTTTATTGGAGAAGCAGGTGGTGGGGATTCCCAGCCCTCATACAAGATGGAGAGCATTGTCCGCATGGCTGCCCACACCTGGAGAAAAGGAAGTCTTTGTTGACGGGGGGAGGCGACTGGTTCTTTACACAATGCTAAAAGGCCCTTTAGAGGGATTAGAAAAGGAAGCACTACATTTAAAAGAATAGCAGGGGACTCCCCTCCCCTTAAAGCTGCCTACTCTGAGTATTAGACTAATGTGGCATTGATGTAACTCAAGCAATTCTACAATGGATCCCCACGCATACACATACACATATTCGCTGGAGGTTTTGTGCCTTAATTTTTGGCCTATTGGTAAGAAGCAGGGGGCGGTATATGCCCCCTTTGCCCCAGTGATTATAGATATTTACACTTTAGAGGCACACTTAGCTTTCTTTTAAAAATCATCTAAAAGCTCAGTCTGTGGCACGTCATAGAAAAACAGGATTCTGTCTAAGCAGGGAAGGAAAGAGCTGAGGGTGGACTGGAGAATGGGCGGTAGACTCCGTTTCCAGCTGGGTGGATAATGGCATGCTGTCCAGCTGACAGCATTCTAGCTTTTGCTGCTCTGAAACAGGGACAGGCGTGTGGGGGGCGTGTGGACACCAGTGGCCATCGTCAGTGGTTTGCTTTTGCCACGGCATTCAAAAATTCTTCCCACTCACCTCACTTTTGACAGAGGGACGCGTTTTCATGAGACTGTGAGAAAGGCAGGAGGGAGGGGCAGGAGGAGGGAACAAGAGAAGGAACAAATGGAGACGAAAGAGAACGTGGTTGTTTGGCTGGAGCATTTCACTTTCCAGCTACTGAGGGGCAGCCTGGGCCCTTGCCTACTCTTCTGGCTCTGAATCCTTTCCTGCGGGGACTTCTCTGAAAGGAGCCATGGCCCTCATCAGTTGTGGAGATTTCCATTCCCAGTCCTCCCACATCAGCCTGAAGGTGGTGATTACACCTCTGCCTCCGTTCATTAAAGAACCAGCTATATTATTTCCAATTACTTTACACAACCTTTTAAAATCTTCAGAAAAGCTCTTCCCAGCTCCCACAACCCACATCTGCACACACACCCCACACACATACTTGTATACACACACACACACACACACACACACACACACACACACACACACACAATTCTCTCTAGCACTCCAAGTACCTTCTTGGGATAGATTAGCTCAAATTTAGGAATTTTCAAATGCATCTTAAAATAGAAAACTTTGGGGGATTCCTGTTCAAATCTGCTATGAAACTGAATGGGCTGGACAACAGCCAACTTAGATGTTTTTCATGTCCTTGCTGAGTTTGGGTTTTGCTCTGTGTTGGTCTTGTTTGCATTAACCCACTCTGCCCAAATACCTAAACCGCTAACTCTGCTCAGAGATGGTGCCTCTGAATTAGAGTTCTGTCACTTCCACTTAATTTCTCCTGTTGATCATGGGTCTTTGCCAATTCCATCGCCGTCTTCCGTCTTGATGACCAAGAGTCCAGCAGCCAACTTTGATAACTGGGACGATGGAACAGAGATAAGTCAGCAAGACCGGGTTAGACAGACAGTGTTGGTCTTCAAGAGAATAAAGGATAGTTCCTTAGTGTAAGACCTCTGCTTTGCCTGCCCAACCCCTGGTGTCTCCTTTTGATAGCACATCATTAACAGTCACAACCTGGTATATGAGTGTGTGCATTGTATGCACATGTTGTTCCTGTTTGCGTGTGTATGTATACAGAGATGTAGGGGGCAGGAAACTAGGCAGGAACTGGGGAGGTCTAGTTAGCTGGCTAGTCCTCAGACACAGAGTCCTGGTTGACCTATACTTTATTCTATGACCATAGCTCCTCTAGTGCCTGGCCCTATGGGGTGTGGGAAGCAATACTGTGGAGAAGAGAGAGTAGACTCCTAAGTTTGGAATTGGCGTGTATGTTGTTGAATACTTGCTTTACCATGTTAATTCTGTTTAGATTGGGGATAAATAGTACCCTTTCATAAGGGTGTTATGAGTTTTGCCTTTGGACAACTCCTACAGAATATTTGTGAATGAAGAAATGAATGTTCCAATACCAGGGTCTCAGTGTGAAACTTAGAATCCAGATAACTCCATGTACTTTTCTACTTTATTATTAATGAACACGTGCACATTCCCAACTGAATTGTCATGAACAACTGGCATTTATGGAGCACAAGTAGATGCTAGAAGTGAAATGCACAGGTGCAGGAATCAGAAAATCCTTGCAGCCTTTTTGCAAGGGAATGCCATCTCTATTTTGCCAATGTAAAAACAAAGGCTTGGGGGAGTTTCATGATTTGCCTGAATTCTGCAGTTAGAAAGTGGCTGAGTCAGAATTCAAGCCAGACCTCACACCAGGCCTTCACCACATGGTGCAGCCTGGGAGGCTGGGCTGCTTGCCAGTCATGACATTGTCTGCAGTCTCTGGTGGAGCGCTTCCCACACAGTAAATGCTCACTGACTGTTCAAAAATGGCACAAACTCCATACATGCCTGACTCGGGCCCCACAGGGAATCTATATCATAATAGTGCTTCTGATTTAAAGAAAGCTCGCAAAATTGGCGCAGGCATCTCTGGGTGGTGCAGCTGGTGATGCTCTCAACTTCCAATCAAAAGTTGGTGGTTCTCATCCACCTAGAGCCTTGTTTCTGAAAGTTGGCTGGTCATTGGAATCAACTGGGGATCTGGGCTCCATTTGCAACGGAATGAATCAGAATCACCTCTGGGTTGCGACCTGTTTGGGGTCGAATGACCCTGTCACAGGGGTTGCCTAAGACCATCGGAAAACACATATTTCAGATGGTCTTAGGAACTGAGACACCGCTCCCCTATCCGTCTCCAGGCAGGTCTGCCTACATGCAGATACACCCACATATGAGTACCCGCGTGAAGACTGTTACCCATGCTACACCATGCTTTAAGACCAAATTACATTTATTTGTAATTAGAAATAAATATTTCACAATATATAATTACATATTGTTTTTGTGATCAATCACTATGCTTTCATGATGTTCAGTTTGTAACAATGAAAATACATCCTGCATATCAGATATTTACATGATGATTCATAACAGTAGCAACATTACAGTTAGGAAGTAGCAAGGAAAATAATTTGATGGTTGGGGTCATCACAACATGAGGAACAGTGTTAAAGGGTCGCAGCATGAGGAAGGTTGAGAACCACTGCTCTAAGGGAAAGTGCCCAGGAAACGATAGTTTCACCAGATCCCCAGATGAGTCCATTAATCAGCCAGGTTTGGGAATCTCTTTAAAGAAAAGTCCGGCAATCTACTTCCAAAATATCCACCACTAAGATCCCTATGGAGCACAGTTCCATTCTAACACACATGGGATCACATGATTTGGGGTTGAGTGCAGATATTTTTAGATTAGTCAGGTTGTGAGGCTACAAAGACCTCAAAGACATTGGCTCTTTGCCAGGTGTTGTTAATACCAAGAAATGAGGCATGCTGTGAATTTTTTTCTTTTGAACAGAAAAAAGGAAGAAGCCCAGCTAAAAAAGGAGGGATTCAACAAACAACTTATCCTCAGCCATTATAACGAGCCCAAAGAGATGCCGGCTCTGGACAAGGCTGGCCACCCATGCTCAAGTTTCTGGTTTGAGCTGCTGAAGGGGACACCTCAGATGCCGGAGGTCAAAAGTGATGACCCTTTGAGGAAGAAATTCCATTATGCTTTGGTGGACGGTTCTTCTCTCACCTAATATCCTTGTGAAATTTCTAAGGGCAAAGGAGGACGGAGGAGAGTGGGCATAATAGAAGGGAATGCCAGGTGGGACATGCCTGTGTCAGTAAAAGGTCCCAGGAAGTACTAGGAATGTCTGATGACCTGTGTTTATTTGATTCCTTTCACTGATGAGTTCATATCCCTTTGCACTGGGAGCAGGAGAAGTCAGCTTGGGACAGGGGTTGGTACAAGATTGCTGCTTCACAGATCAACATCTATTTGAGGTTGTAGCCACACCTGTGTTACTGAGAAGATGAGTTCTCCTTAAATTCTTTTTTGCTGATTATTAGAAACACTGGGGATTAAGCATCTTGAGGACCTCACTAAGAGAGAAGAGTGATTTGGTAATAAATTTCCCACAATCCCACAACAAAATCCCCTTACGAGTCCAACACAATCCCGTCTGGAAAGGTAGCTAGAGAGAGGTTCGGGGAGATTGTTACATACCCATCATTAACCTTCAGCTGTCCTTTGCTCATACAGATGCTGGTGGGGAGGCCTGATTAACATAGACCCTTCTGTTCTATGCTAGAACAACCCTGCCAGGCAATCCTGGCTTTCTTTGGTGTCTAGTAATTCGGCCATTAATAGGACAGTCTGACCAAATTTCTCCTGTTAGTATTTGCAAGATTAGTGCCAAAGACTATTGGATGAAAATGAAGGTGCAGATAAGGCGAACACGTGGGAACAGCATGCAGCAGGGAGTCGGGGGACCAGGATGGCACTGCCATTATTCGGCTCAGTGACTACGGGAAAGTCGGTCTTCCTCTCTGGACCTGGGGACTTTAGCTATCGATAGCCAGTGGGGGACTAAACAGTTTAAGTGTATGAGAGTGAATATCATTCTATATAAGAAGTGAGAACTATCACCACTGCTCTTATTGTTTTTATCAATATCAAGTCCTTAACTGAGATTTTTATCTATCCTTCTGGCCGCATTGCTGTCTGCCAAAGCTGTTCCAACCTCCCTTCGGGTGGCGTATACACTAACATATTCAGCGACTTGCCAAAGCAAAATATCCTTGGAACATTTACACCTTTTGGATGCGGTAGCATTTCTTTTTCTAAGGGGTATGTGATATTCCAGACAAATAGAACTTGTGAATAAGTCTAATGAATAAGTCCTTAGAGGGAAGGAGCACTAAATCCTAACAAAGGGAAGCTCTGAAAAGCAATTTTCAAAATTTGGCCGTCTCATAGAAAAGGCAGGTCCAGAAAATAAGACACATACATGTGTTCATGGCTGCTCCTTGTATGGACTTGCAAATAAGCAAAGCCCAAAGGCGATGGGAGTCCCTGGGTGGTGCAGTTAGTCAACTTCCTTGGCTGCTAACCAAAAGGTGATTCCAGTTCACCCAGAGGCACCTTGGAAGAAAAGCAAGGGGATTTATTTCTTAAAAAAATCAGCCATTCTACTTTAACACACATGTTGTTGCATAAGTTAGTTGCATCAACTCAACTTAATGACAACTGGTTTAAAACACCATGGGTCTCAAAGAAGCAGGTTACACCCTCCAGCTCATGGTAGTATGGCTTTCGGGAGCTAAGACCCAGTCTTTCTTCCAAGGCACTTTTGAGTGGATTGGAACTGCCAACAATTGAATCCATTACAACTCATAGCAACCCAACGTACAACAGAATGAGGCCCACATAGTACTGCATCTGCCTCACAACTGTCGTGTTTGAGCCATTGTTTCCATCATTGTGCCAGTCTCATTGAGAGTCTTATTTTTCACACTCTTCCACTTTACAAACATGATTTCCTTTCCCAGGGATTAGCCTCTCCTGGCAACATGTCCAAAGTACAGGAGACAAAGTCTCATTTCCTTGCTTCTAAAGGAGCACGTTGGCTGTATTTCTTCGACAGATGTGTTTGTTGTTTTGGCAGTTCATGGTACTGTCCATATTCCTCCCCAGAACCATAATTCAAATACATCGATGATTCTTCAGTCTTCCTTATTCAATGTCCAACTTTCACATGCGTATGAAGTAATTGAAATTACCATAGTTTGGTCATGCACATCTTAGTCCTCAAAGTGACTGCTTTGCTGTTCTATACTTTTTTAAAAATTTTAAATCATTTTATTCGGGGGGCTTTTCAATACTTTTAAGAGGTTGTGTGTAGCAGATTTAGCCAATGCAGTGTGCTGTTTGATCTCTTGACTGCTGCTTCCATGAGCATTGATTGTGGATTCAAGCAGGATGAATCCTTGACAACTTCAATCTTTTCTGTTTATCATGATGTGACCTACTTGTCCAGGTGTGACGATTTCATTTTTCTTTGTTTGCAATTCATATTGAAGGCTACAATCCTTGATCTTGTTCACCAAGAGTTTCAAGTCCTCCTCTCGTTCACCAAGCATGTTGTGTCATCTGCGGATCACAGATTGTTAACAAGCCTATCTCCAATCCTGACACCACATTCCTTGCAATATAACCCAGCTTCTCTGGATTACTTAGTCAGTATACAGATTAAATAAGATTGGTAAAAATATACAACCCTGATGCATACCTTTCTTGATTTTAAACCTTGCAGTATTCCTTTATTCTGTATGCACAACGTGCCTCTTGATCCATGGACAGTTTCCACATGAGCACAATGAAAAGTTCTGGAATTCTCATTCTTCTCAATGCTATCCAATCCTGATTGTGATCTATACAAATGCCTTGGCATAGTTAATAAAGCATAAATGAACATCTTTCTGGTATCCTCTGCTTTCAGTTAAGATCCCGCTGAAATCAGCAATGATGTCCCTTATTCCATGGCCTCTTCTGAAAGCTTCTCTCTGAAGCTTTCAAGACCACTGGCAAGCCTCGCATTCCATATGCCCATGGTATAAAGTCCTCTTTAGTGTTTCTGCCGAGCTCTTAGAGGTTAAGAGCTTGCGATCCCCTGTGGCTCTGACATTTGCCTTCTCTGAATATTGCTCTCCAACTGTGTCTTGTAGAGTGGCTTTATTCCGAACCAATTAGGAAACTTATTCTGCTGGATTTTCCTATTAAAAAACAAAACCATCTGTGAGGGCAGCGACATTTCTTGATGGTTTAAGTAACAGGGACATTACAGCATAATAATGCAAACTACTTAAATGGAGGAGGCATTGGTAGTTCAGTGGTAGCCTTTGTGCCTTCCTGCAGGAGACCCAGGTTCAATTCCCAGCCAATACACCTCGTCCACGGCCACCCCCTGTCTTGTCCATGGAAGTTTCCATTTTGCTATGGTTTCAGTGGAGCTTGCCGAACAAGACAGACTAGAAAGAAAATCCTGGCAATCCAAATCCAAATTTCAGGCAATGAAAATCCTGTGGCTCTGCAACAGGTCATCAGAATGGCCCAGGAATTGATTCAATGGTAAATGGCTTTTTATATAAGGTATAATTGTTTTTGTGATAAAAAACACTAAATAATATTTTTAGATTCACATAGGTATATTTTAACTACTCCGTAATATTTTTGTGGATCTACAGAAAACAAACTGCCATGGAAAAGTTTAGGGTATTTCAAGATAGCTGGAATTGACTCAATGGCAGTGAGGAGATAGGTCGATTGATAGGCAGTACACTGTTTAATGAGCCTGGCTGCTCATGGTGAGTGGTTCGAGTCTACCCTGAGGCACCTCAGAAGAAAGGTGTCATTATCTAATCCTGAAATATGAGCCATCGAAAACCCTATGGAGCACAATTCTACTCCAACACACACGGGGCCACCATGGGTTGAAATTGACTCCTTGGCAAACAACTAAAACAAAAATCAAAATTAGGAGATGATGGAGATAAATATCGATAGGCAAAAATAGGTAAAGTTCTAACAGTTCAGAGAACAGCGATTCTGAGCGGCAGAGAAGAGGGTGGAGGGGTGTGAACTGGGGAGGTTTGAAAATCACATAGACTAAGGCAGAGAATCTGCATAAGCCTCTCTTTGTGAAGCCAGAGATCTGTAAACACAGAACTAGAACACTGCCTACCAATGGAGGCTGGCCAAGGAAACCTGTCCTGTTTTCTGTAACACTGGCATTTTCTCTCCAAATGTTGGGAAGTCTTCATAATGATCTGCCTGGAGGTGAAGCCTGGGAAGCAGGTAGAGAGCCCGTCTCGCAGGAGATGAACCCGGGCTCGTTTGTTTCCAGTTGCTGCTGTGACAAACCACCACACACACACTGGCTTCAGACAACACAAAGTTAGTGCCAGACCGTTCCGGAAGTCACTGGTCCTGTCTCGTTAGGCTAGTCATAGCTAGGCAAGGCTGGTTGCTGCTGGAACTTCTAGGGCAGAATGTGTTCCTTTGGGGTTTTTTGCCACCTTTTAGAAGTCACTTACATTTAAAAAAAACAATTATTTTCAATAAAGTAAGGGTTACAGAACATATCAGTTTTCCATTCAACAATTAGTGCACATTTTATTTTATCTCATTGTTTGCAATCCCCACAGTGTACTATCTCTTATCCCACTGCCTCCCTGTATTTCCTGTTTACACTCCTCTTGCTTTTCTAGCCCTTCTGAACTGTGTCCTTGGATGAAAAGTGTACTTTTGATCTCAGATAATTGATGATTCTGAAGAGTATATACTTCCCCTTACAGACCTGCTAATTTTGGGGCTGAAAATTGAGCCATGGGGGCGGTTTATTTCTAGAGCTGAGGGTGATTAAGGACCATGCTCTCAGAAGCTCCAGGGGTCTCTATATGACCGGTAAGCCTGGTCTTTTTTAGGATTTTGTGTTTTGCTGCACATTTTTTTCCTTCCATTTTATCCAAGACCTTTTAATGTGATCTCTTTCAGAGCAGTTGGTAGTAATGGCTGGGCACCATCTACTTCTTCTGGTCTCAGGCTCATCGAGACTGATGTTTGCATGACCTATTAGTCCACTGGACCAGTGGTTTCTAAGCATCTTCAATTTTCTTCACGGTTCTTTGCTCTGAACAGAGCGAGAGCATTATTTGCACCTTAGATAACTGCTTAGGACCTTTTAAGATCCTAGTGGCTGCTTACCAAAGTACAATGTAAAACATTGGGACTATCTTATGCCAATTGACCTACATAGCCTCTGAGACTGTGGTCCTGAGGCCTCCATTTATGTAATTATATCTAAATGCTGTCACAACTAGCCCTGTTTATGCTCTACCACTTTCATGGATCTGTTTGGAGCAAAGGTAATACTTCTGTACAAATGTTCTCTGTCAAACCTGTAAATATATTCATATGTAACACCAACTGTTTGTGACTCTTCTTCCTCTTTTGTAAGTCAGCATTGTAACTTCCAAAACCTTTCTTTCTGTTTCCACCACCACTTCTCTTCCTCTGACTCTACCTCTCCTGTCTACCTCTATAAGGACTCTCATAATTATATTGGGCCTACTCAG
>NW_022103898.1:32706122-32708063 GCF_000313985.2 Echinops telfairi
CTTTGTTGCTTCTGAGCTAGATGGCCGCTTGCTTATCTTCAAGCCTTTAAGACCCCAGACGCTATATCCTTTGATAGCTGGGCACCATCAGCTTTCTTCACCACATTTTTAAAGACTATAATTCTTTTAAAATAAAATTTATTATTCATTGGGAGATAATACATATATCATTCAATAGTTCAATCATGTTAAGCTGAATTGTACAATTGCTACCACAATTTCCAAACATCTTGTTTTCTTTCTGTACTCCTTTTTACCCCCCATCCCTCACAACTACTGGCCTTCCCCCTAAACCCTATTCTATATGCTGTCCCTAGGGGTTAATCAGTCCTGGGTTTCATATACTGAAACACAGTAAAACATATAATACGATCAAGAGGGTGACCCCCAATGCACCTCTGAGATACACCCTAATATGAACAAACAAAAACAAAATAAAACAGAACGTGCATCACAGTTTTGTCAGAATAATACATATCTTAATACAGCATTGATGCAGCAGGACCATGTTTCTCTTCCTACCAACAATTCAGCCTTCTTGGTACAGCTGTTTCCACTTCCTCAGACACCATGTATTTTCCAACTTAAGTCCTCAGGTTACAACTCTGAGGGAGAGTCCAGTTCACCTAGTGAAGTTTCCACATAAGCTCTTACTGGTGCAGCCTCTGGAGCATGCTGTGCACCTTGAAGATCTAGGATTCAGTGTCCCAGAATTCCATGGCACCTGGCCTGAATCCCCAGGATGCACCCAGAAGCCTGGGTCAGTGTGGCCCATTTGGTGCAGAGCAGCAAAGACACTCACTCTCAGTGTCCCCCGAAAGCCTTTCAGTCATTATTCCACCAAACCAGCGATTGGTCCTCCCTCTTTTCCAACCAACAGACATGCATCTGTGTTCTCCCGGACATATTTATCCCCTTTCCCCTTTCCTGACTTGTTTTTTCCCATCACTATCCCTTCTCCCTCTGCTAAGGCGGTCTCCCTGTCCAGGAGGACCTCCTCCTAGATCTACATGACAGCCACCAAGTAGACATCATTTCCTTCCTCTCCCTTGACCATTTGACCTCAGCTGACATGAGGTGCCCTCCGGCAAAGTGACCTTCAAAATGCTTATTAAGAGCAGATGGTGTGTGGTTCATTGGCATTGGCCAGGCCTTCTAACAGGCTGTGTAACTCCCCACCCCCATCCCAGCTAGCAGACTAGATGCCCTACAAGCCGGAGCTTGTGCCTGTTCTACTGCTTCTTCCTACCACAGTGGACTCATAGAATATCTGTCCTTTTGTGCGTCACTAACTTCACTCAGCATAAGGTGTTCCTGATCTCTCCACTCTTGAGGTGTTTACAGTTTCATGGCTGCTTTTTCGGGATGCATAGTATTCCATTGTGTGTGTATACCAGAGTTTCCAAATTCTTGCTATTGTGAACTGTGCTGCACTGAACATGGGGGAGCAAATGACTGTTCATGCTCTGGGTCTTACTTCTTTGGGCATATGCCCAGTAATCTTATTGCTGGATCATATGGTATTTCAAATTGCCATCTGTTTTAGGTATCGCCAAATTGCCTTCCACAATAGCTGTATGCATTTACAAGCCCCCACAGCAGTGGATAAGATCAACAATCTCATCACACCCTCTTCAGCATATGTTGTTCTCAGTTTTTTTTTTGTTAAAAAAAAGGGGGCTACAGTTATGGGTGTTTTCACTTGCATTTCCCAGATGGCTTGTGAACGGGAACATTTCCTTATTTGTTGATTAGCCATTCGAATGTCATACTTGTGAATTGTTTTTTCAGGTTCTTTGCCCACCTCAGAGTGTTATTAGTTTGTTTTGTCCTTGTTGGAGGCTTGTAAAACACTGTAGATTTTACCAATTAGTCCTTTGTCTATTATGTCATTACTACACATCTTTTCCTAGTCTGTGGGCCCTCTTTTTACTTTTAATG
>NW_022103898.1:32708707-32712619 GCF_000313985.2 Echinops telfairi
TTGTGTTATCATTCTCATTAATTTCTAAGAAGTTCCTAATTTCCTATCATTTTTTTTTCTTTCCTGATTTCCTATCCTATTTGGGCTATCACCCAGTCTTTTCTGAGTAGTGTGCTGTTGAGTCTCCAAGTGTTTGTCTTTTAAAAAAATTCTTTCTATTATTGATTTACAGCTTTGTGGCACTGTGGTCAGAAAAGATGATTTCAATGATCTCAATGTGTTTGAATTTTCTCAAGCTTGCTTTTTGACCCAACATGTGATCTATTTTAGAATATGAACCGTGTGCACTGGAGAAGAATGTGTATTTTTTGCTGTTTGGAGAGCTCTATAAATATCTAGGAGGTCATTGTTTGATTGTGTTGTTCTGCTCTTCTGTTTCTTTATTGAGTTCCTTATCTGTTGATCTATCTTTCTTTGAAAATGGTGTATTGAAATCACCTTCTATAATTGTTGATCTGGTGATTTCTCTTTTCATCTCTTTGAGGATGTGGTTGATAAATTTTGAGGATCTTTCATTCGACGCATACATGTTTATTATGGTTATGAGTTCTTGGTCTAATGACCCTTGAGTATTATGCAATGCCCATTCTTGTCTCTTATATTATGTGCTTTTGTTAGAGATTAATATTGCCACCCCTGATTTTTTTTTAATTGCCATTAGCTTGGTCAACTTTTTGTCAACCTTTGACTCTCAGTCTATTTTTATCTGTAAATTTGAGACGTGTCTCTAGAAAGCAGCAGATTGATGGATCTTGTTGTCTAATCCAGTCCACTAGTCTTTGTCTTTTGATTGGTGCGTTTAGTCCATTGACACTCAGTGTAATTAAATGTAGATTGGTAGCTTGTCATCTCATATTGTTTGTACTTTATATTTTCCTTCCCCTTTATAGGATGGCGTGTGTGTGAGAGAGTTTATCCTTGTCTTCATTTTCCTCCTAGATTCCTAATGTTTGGGGTACTGTTTTCAGTGTGTTGGTTTCTGGGTGGTGTTAAACCCTGTGCTAGTCTCATGTTGGAGTGCTTCTGTTTGTTGGTTTTCTGCTCTTAAATAACTGGAAAGTAATTTTTGTAATGCTGGTTTTGCTTTTACAAATTCTGTAAATATTTCCTTATTTGAGAAAACGTTTGTTTCTCCTTCAAATTTGATGGAACATTTTGCTGGATAAAGGATTCTTGGGTGGGGGGGGGGGAATGGATTCTTGGATTCCAGTTGTTGTATTTCAACTTTCAGAATACGTTGCTCCAATTTCTTCTTTCCTGCATGCTCTCTATGAAGAGATCTGACCTTATTCTTATTTGTTTACCTTTATATGTGACTGCTTTTTCTCACCAGTTGTGCTCATGGTTCTCCTTTTCCTTGAAGTTGGATAGTTTGACTCCTATATGTCTTAATGGTTTGTTTGGTTTTTGGTGATGGTGGTGGGTGTTATTCTATTTGGTGTTCTCTCGGCTTCTTGGATAGTTATCAGCTCCTCCTTTGTAATATAGAGGATATTCTATTCCAAGAATTCCCTCATTATTTTAACTGTAGACTAAATTGTTTCTTCCTGCTCAGGCACCCCAATAATTCAAATATTACTTCACTTCATGTAACCAACATCATGCTCAGTCTTTCATCAGATTATTTTGCTGTTTTTGTTGGATTGTTTCTTTCGTTTGCTGAATTCTGCTTGTCTGTCTTCTAGTTCCTGATTTGATTTTCCATTTCTTCTATTTTACTGGTCAGATCTTGTACTTTGTTTTTTATTTATGCCACATCATTCCTTAGCTCCTGAATTACCATTGGGTGTGAGGTTTCTAGTATCTCCATTTTTTCACCTGTTTTCAGGATTGATCCCTTACTCTCTTATACGGCCCTAACCATCATTTTATGGTATTTTCTATCTGGAAATTCAAGGGTTTCTTCTTCTGTGTGTTCCATTGGGTTTGGGTAATCTTCAGTTGTGGACTTGTTTCTGCTGATAGCTGTTGTTTGTGCCGCATAGTGGTTGAGCTGTTGGGGATGGGTAGGATTCTGGGTTGTGTGGGTGGGGGAGGGGTTGGCTCTTTAGGTTAGAGGAGGATCAGATAGATGCTGGAAATCATATTGCGTGTAGATGAGAAGGGAGTGATAGTTGGGTGGGTAGAAAGAATAAGATATAGATGCTCGGGAGTAGGTTTTAAGTGGTGGTATTAATCATAGGAAGCTTTCCTGTTAATTGTACTAATTTTTGATGATTTGGAGAGGAGACTTATAAGATATGTGATGTTACTTGGTATGTTATAAGAGAATGTGTGTTAGTGAGGTGGAGGAAGCAAGGTCTTGAGGTAACGATGGTTGGGGCAGATGAGGGGTATATTAAATCTACCGGTGTCACTTATCGACCCTGTATATTATATAGGGAGAGTGAGCCCTTCTGTTATAGCCCTGTTATTGTGGATTTCTGCACAACTCAGTACTCTCTGCTCCTTGTGTGTGGTCCCAGGGTAGAAATAGGCTATTGGCGTATAGCCCAAGATGGAGGGGGAGAAGGGACTTTCAATCAGGGGGTGTTCCTGCTAAGGACAGTGAGTCTCAGTGTCTGCCAAGGGAAGCTGCAGAGAAAGCCAAAAACACTGGATTCCAGTTCCTCTGGTGGGAAAAAGAGTTTTATGGCTTTCTTTCACAAAAGAAGAACAAATCTAATAAACTGTTGGAGCATGCTACAGGTTCAAGTTGTGTTCCTAACTTACTGGGGCCAGATCCCTTATGAGTAAGCTGGGGGTATATATCTGGAGGATTGCACCCTTGCAAGAAGGAAGGGAGTGGGACTCTAGGAAGAAATTGCATCTATCGATGGCCTGTCAGTGGGTTGCTGTGGCATCCAGGGCTTCCAGAGGTCTAAGAGGACATGGGGCTGTGGGCTGCACTTGGGGAGCAGTCTGTCTTGGGATATTTCACCATGCTGGCTGGTCACAGAACTAAGGGGGAGGGTAGAACACTGGTAGTCGCTGCCCCACTGATCCTACTATGGTAGGGAAGAGAAAGACTGCTGGCAGGTGATGTGAGAAGGGAATGCTGCACTAAACTCTTCATGGACAAAATCAGAGAGGGAGGTCTGAAAGAAACCATGGGATGCTGAGAGTCTAGGTATCTGGTTTAACCAGAGTTGGCCTCTTTACTTGTTGATCTCCTGGTCACACAATGGGAGCTCTAGGCAGGTGATTCTACATCTGTAACATCTTCCCAGAAGCCCAAGACTAACTCCTGAAAGGACTAGTAAGCCTCTTTCTTCCTCGGAGTGGCTGGTGGTTTTAAACTGCTGACCTTGTGGTTATCAGCCCAACACATAACCACTGTGACACTAGGGCTCCCATAAGAGAATCTTATTGCTCCCAAAACAATGAGTCCTCTTTTCTTTTCCCTTCCACCTGCACCCAGAACTACTGATAAACCTCACTCTCTATACACTTGCCTAGTATGTCATATAAGCAGGATCACAAAGAATGATCAGCTATTAAACTTTTGGCTTACATAAATATATCAAGTGATGTGTGCTTCAACAACCTAAACCAATACCTGGCCTTTATTCAATTCCCTTCCCTGAACCTAACTCAGGTCTAAACTCAAACTCCACCTGATTTACCCAACATCCCATAGTCTTCCCTGATTCCATGCCCTCCCTATCTCACATTTAGAGGCTCAGGAAGAGGAGTTGAAAGGGAAGCATTAAATGTCAGGCAGGAGTGTGGGAGGTCAGGGTGAGTCAGAGATGGAAGGTAGGAGCTAGATGAGAATGTCAAAATGTCCACAGCCTTAAATCAGCACCCATGTGCCAATAGCAGAGGCTTTAGGACACTTGAAGACCGTCTGCAGCAAATGTTGAATTACTACTCTGTATATGTCCTTCTTTTGAGATAATACTTAGCCCATACCTCCACCCTCTCTTTCTT
>NW_022103898.1:32713195-32750231 GCF_000313985.2 Echinops telfairi
ACACCTCGTTCCACCCTCTCTTTCATGTGAGCACTCTAAACTTAAGCAAACTCCAGAGCATGCCTCTGGTGAGTCACATTTAAAGAACCTTAGACAGAAACTTTCCAACAAAGGCACCTCACATATATAAATCCAGCAAATCGGAAAGCAAGAACAGATCCACAGGGCAACCTCTCCATGAACTAATGCTCTCTGCAGGTAAACTATGAGCCACCTTCCAAATTTGCTACATTGGATCTTGTTGAAGGAGGCCTAGTCACGTACTTTTCCCATCCTCTCTGTTTTGAATGTGCTTAACTTCAAGATTTTGGTTTCTCCTAAAGACGAGGCTTTCTACTCTAGTAAAGAGTTACAGTCTCAGAGAACTATAGGGGTCATTCTCCCCTATTCTTATAGGGTCACTAAGAGGTGGAAAAGACTGAGTTTCGAGGTTTTGGGGGTTTGGGGTTTTTTTTTTTAAGTAACTTCAAGCGAGGATCCTTCGTGGACTAGTAGGTTATGCATTGGGCTTCTAACCCCAAGGTCAGCAGTTCAGACCCATCAAGGTGCCCTGCAGGAGCAAGATAAAGCCTCTTGCTCCCATAAAGATGTACAGGTCCAGAAGCATACAGAGGCAGTCCAACTCCGTCCTATAGGGTCACCATGAGTCAGAATTGACTCAATGGCAGTAAGTACTGAGAGTTAAACTTCACGATGATGGGAGTTGCAAATTAGGTCATCCAGAGAGCAAGAACCTTGATTTCTACTAACCTTGTAAATATGCTTCCATGTGCTTCTGCTCTGCTCAGCATTTTATATGTGCTGACCATGCTTGTGGTCAAGCCGTGCCGCACCATTTCCTTTCCCTGTCTGTTTTTACAAGGTGGGTCTCCTGTCAACATATGTCAGAAGCTGGCCGAACCCAAAAGAAATTAAAGGTGAATGCTCCCTTCTTATATATACCTAATATAGATCTAGAAAAAGGTTAGTAGGTACATCCAAGCTCCTGGGTGAGTCACAGGTAACCACTTACCCCTGGTGCTGGGGAATCTTTCCCAGCTTTGATGTTGGCATGAAAAAGGTGACAGAACTTGGGAGCCTTTCAAATGCTGAGAATGCACTCGCTTTCAAAACTCCCTCCTGTCTCCCAACCCCTGTAATTCAGCAGCTTCAAAAGAAAGATTAGGAAACACTATAAAATTTATGGCATGTTAATTGAACATCTTATTCTGAGATACTTACAGACAAGCTGGAAAAGTAACAATCGCTTCTATGAAGGACCAATGCATGGTCACGTGGTTTCCTCTGGTCGTTAAAGTTAACTCCTTAGACCTGTTTCTAGTAAGTTTGCTTTAAAAAATCTCACCCTTAATAATTGCTAATATATAGCACTTGAAGATGACAGAACACTTTTATATGCTATTTGGTTTTCCCAGGAACCCCGTGATTAAGTGCAATCTCACACGTAGGACACTGAGGCTCAGAGAAGATGGATGCCTTTCCCAAGACCATTTATTTGACTTCTACATAGTAAAGCACTGAAGTCAACTTTCAGAGTAATTCCTGTGCTTTCCCCATCCTTTTCTAGCACTGAAAGAAAAGGCGGCGCAGAGCTGACTGCACAGTGTTGTTAGTTGCTAACTAGTTGGCTCCGACTCGTGGAGAGCTTATGAATGAACGAAGTGTTGCCCAGTCTTAGGTCATCTCCCTGATCTTTGAGCCAATTGCTGTGGCTATTGAGTCAGTCCATGTCATTGAGGGTTTCCCTCATTTTCATTGACCCTTTGCCAAGTGGGATGTTATTTTCTAGTGATTGGTCTTTCCTGATGATGTGTCCAGAGTAAGTAAGAGAAGCTTCAGCATATTTGCTTTAAGGAGCATCTTGATTGTATTTCTTCTAAGACCGATTTGTTCATTCTTGATGGATTAATCCATCTTCTTTATCAACAATTTCAGTATATCAAGGCTTCTCTATTCTTTTGGTTGTCCAACAACCTCATTGCATATGAGGCTACTGGAAAGATGAATAGCGATTTTGAGATCTGTTCCACATCTTCCTCTTGCTCTAGTCATTTTTCCCAGAGTAGTTGGTGATAGTAGTTAGGCACCATCTAGTACTTCTGATTTCAGGGTTGTGGAGACTGATGTTTGCATGGTCCATATGTCCTTCCAGTTTTCATCACGCTTCTCTCCTCTGGTTGAGGAGAGACCAATATTTGCACGTTAGATGGCTGCTCAAGAGCTTTTAAGACCCCAGTCACTACTCACCAACGTAGGATGGAAAACATTGTCTTTGTGAACCCATTATGCCAATTAACCAGGCTTACTGATTGGAGAGAGACTAATGGGACCCTGAAGACTATGGCCCTTAGAGTCAGCCTTTAGCCCTGGAGTTGAATTCACCTCTATGTTAGAATAATCAGCCATTTAGATTAGGAAGGCACTATCCAAGAACAAAGGATTAGGAGAGGTGGAATGGAAACAGAAAACACTGAGAGGAACTGGGATAGTGTGTTGAGGGGATGCACTGAAACAAAATGTATATAAATTATTGAGTGCAAAACTCACTAGCTTCTCTGTAAGCCTGCACGTAAGCCACAAAAAGATGTTAACAAAGAAAGAGGAGCGATTTGTAGTGATGACATGGTTACACGCATGGGCTTTGGGTAAACAACTCACCCATGTGTCAGACATTTGGCTTGAGTAATAGAGGTGACTGAGGCATATGTCTCTCATTCCCAGCAGCTTAGCTCAGGCATCTGCATGTGGTGGTTGGGTTCTAAAACCACCACAAGAGAAGGAAAACCCCAGAACAAATCTCTGCTTGAATCAAGTTTGCTAATCTCTCATTGTTCAAATAAGTCACATGACCAGACCTAGCCTCAGCGGGTAGAGAAATAAACTCTTCCCATGAGAAACTGCAGAAATCTGTGACCATTTCACCATCAATCACATGGAAACTCTTGGATCTAAACTGTTACTTTCTCCCTCTATCCCCATCTGTCTGTATCTTTTTTATTCTCTGCCTCTTTCCATCTACAATTTTCTTTTGATAGATCATATATAGTGAAATTTGGATGCTTAAACCCATACAAGAAGATGATCACACTGCTGTTAGTCTGTTAACCACCAATATCTCCTCTCAATGGGTGTTGATGAAAACTTCTAAGGCTTGGGTATTGACTCTCTCCCAACGCTAGCCCAGATATATTTATCTCTGGGAATTCTGTATTCTCCTCTGATTCCTTGCTAAATGCGGTGCTGAGTACTCCTCGCGCAGGTGTCAGGCCTGTTAGCTCACCAAGTTCAGGCAGTATGAAGTCTGGATTTATCTCATGTTAGTGACTTCTGTTCCAGTTTGGTATTTTATAGGGTTTCACACATTCTCAACCTGCTGGAGGTGTGCACTATTCAGCTGCTCTCTCAAATATCCACAAACATTTTGTTGAAATGTCATCTCCTCTGGGATATCCTTTCTTTCTTTTTTTCCCCTCTTTTGCATAAAACATATTTATTAAGTTGCAGCTTATAATTTATAAAATTAAACCATTTGTGCCTGGCTATCAGAAAGAAAGGGGATTTCTACTTCCATAAAGAGTTGCAGTCTCAAAAACTCACAGAGGCAGCTCTACTCTGTTCTATAGGGTCGCTATGGGTGCCATCAACTCAATGGCAGTGAGTTTGTTGTTGTTGTTCTTTTATGAGAAATAGTAGTGTCTGGAGTCTTGAAGGCTTGTTTAAAACAAGTGTTCATCTCAGTGAGGTGTCAGCGAAGGAGCACACCAACCCATGTATCTAAGGATCATAAATAATGAAATCCAAGATCAGAGGATTTGTATCAGAGCTTAAATTCTAAGCACTGGTTTGCAAAAGGCTATGGATGAGAGTGAAAGTCCAAAATCCTTTTGCAGAGTTCCCAGTTGGATTAAGCCTTCATCGAATTCCCTTAGTCCACGGGGTCAGCAAATTTTTGAGACAAAGAAGAACTGATCTTGTTCCTCACAATAGTTTATTCATAAATATTTAAGATCCATAAATATATTTTTAAAAACAAATGGAATCACCTTATCGGAATAACATCCTTTATAAAATTGTAATTTTACTTTAGAGCCACATGTACTTACTAAAAGAGCTGCATATGGTTGCATAAGGGATATATATTGATTACGCTATTATCATCATCAGTTTTTCCAATGACCCAGCACTCCAAACACTGTTGGTATGAGGAGTGTATGTGAATATAGTTTCACCTTGAGCAGCGATCCACAAGTTTTGTCTGACACAGTTTGATCTCTCATTCAACTGGGCTCTGGTGACCCTAGTTTCGGCCTTGATGCCAGTGGGGGCCTTCCTGGTCAACGCCCCCAAGTGTAGATCCCTGTCGAGACATCAAGGTGGGCACTGAGGCACTACATGTATGGTGATCCTGGGTCCCCTTCTCCAGGACACCCCCCGAGCCTGGGGGTTCCCCCCAAGGTCCAACAACCACCACTTTCACAATCCTGGGGTGGCCACTTTCTGCTTCCTCTCCCATCCAAGTACCCCAGCCTTCAGACCAAGGGTGCAGGCAGCTTCGAGGTAGGGTTCAGGTCATTCAGCAGGGCCTTTCTGTTAAGTCCTTCTGGTGCAACCCCTGGGTGTGACAACTCTTTAATAGGTTCAAACTGTTGGATTGTATGGCACCTGAATTATATTCCAATAAAACTTTTTAAAAGATTAAACCATTTAAAGAGAACAATTCAATTTCTTAAAGCAGGTTTAGAGCATTGCAACCATCACAATAATCTCTTTTCGTGGCTGTTGTTAGTTGCCCCAGACCCACATCGACTCCACGAGCTATCGAAGGAAGCAATATCTGCATGATTGGCTGCGGGTCAGATCATTGGGGTCGATAGGGTTTTCATTGGTTATTTTTCAGAAGCAGATCATCCAAACATTGTTCTTCTTCATCTCCCTAGGCATGGAAATGCTGCTGACGCCTGTTTAGCATATGACAGCGAGGCAAAGTTTTTGTTGTCAGACAGCACAGTGCATGAGGTGCATTGACCAGGAATTACACCCGCATCTCTCACATTCACTGCCATTGACTCAATGCTGACTCAGTGACCCCCTGTGGGTTTTCCTGAGACTGTAACTGTTTAAGGGAGGAGAAAACCCAGTCTTTCTCCTGCGGAGCTGCTGGTGGTTTCAAACTGCCAACAATGCGGATCGCAGCCCAACTGGTAACTAGAAGGCAGGAATTCCACTACTGAGCCACCACTGCCCTGGATCCAAATTTCAGAACTTTTTTTTTCACCCCAGAAAGGAACCTTGTACCATTAGCAATCACTCACCATTTCCCTGTCTGCATCCCCAGTTCTTGTTGTTGCTGTTGTTGTTACTGAAATACAAGGCCCGCCAATGCCTCATTGGATGGCATTGGATTTTTGCCCTCCCCAAAGACCGCACTTCTTATTGAAGGTTTGTGGTCACCCTGTATCAAGCAAGTCTATTATCGCCATTTTCCCAACAGCATGTGCTCACGTGGCGTCTCCGTGCTACCTGTGGTAATTCTCACAACTTTCCCATAAAACGGTTGCACATTTTATCTTGTTCTGGTTAGGTACCATCCAGTCAGTTCACAACAGAAGGAAACCCTGCCTGCTCCTGCACCATCCTCACAATTGATCCGAGGCCTGAGCCCATGGCTGCAGCCACTGTGTCGATCCCTCTGGTTGAGGGTCTTCCTCTGTGTGGCTGCCCCTCCACTTTCCCAAGCATGAAGTCCTTTTCCAGGAACGTGTTGTCTCTCCTGACAACATGTTCAAAGTATGTAAGAGGACGTCTTACTAGGCCACCAAATACCCACAACCATTGCTGCTGAGTTGGTTCCGCCTTGTAGAGACATGTATGACAGAATAGCACTACTCCGAAGGGCTTCCGAGACTACAATTCTTTATGGAAGTAGGCTACCGCATCTTCCTTCTGCGGAGCATCGGGTGGGTTTGAACCACTGATCTATGAGTTACCAACACAATGCTAACCCACCACATCACCAGGATCCTCTAATAGACTCCCAAGAACAAACCGCACTGCCATCAAGTTGATGCCAGCTCACAGGGATCCTATAGAACAGGGTAGAATTGCCCCTGTGAGTTTCTGAGACTGTAATCTTACGAGAGTAGACAACCCTGTCCTTCCCTGGTGGAAGTGCCTGGTGGTTTCAACAGCTGACTTTGCAGATGGCAGCCTAACACATTATCACTATGCCACCAGGGCTTTTTAATGTCCTACAGGGTAACTTTTATAAGCACTAGGAAACCCAAAATCCGTGTGCTTTGCTTTAGCACTTTTTTTTTTTTTTTGCAGAGGTCTGGAACCAACCCTCTCTGAGTGACGCCTGTCCACCCCAATGCTTCATTTTCTGGGTAAAAGCCAGGATGTTCAGTGTCCGGTCAGGCTATAATATTGCCAAGTCGCAACGCTTTTACTGAGAAATCGACAGCTTGGTTTTGTTGTTGTTGTTGTTGTTGCTGCTGCTGCTGCATCAAATGAATGTCCCAACCAAGTTTCATATTTTTGAAACAAATAAGAGATGGCCAAGCCTCCCATTTGCCCCTCTGTGGTGGCGGCCTTTCTCATTCGCCCATGTCTGCTTTGATAGTTAGAGCAAAGCTGATGAAGGTGGCCCCATCTGCCGCTGCTATTTCGGGGCCTTTGCAGAGCCCCGAATGCGAAGCCGCACACTCTCCCCATCCTGCTCCTGTGGAACTTCACCTTGGGCACTGCAGCCCATTCCTGCAGAGGGTAGTGTCTGCTTTCAGCAGAAGCGGAGGCTCTGAACAGAGAACGCATAACACTGCCTCAGAGGAGGCTCCATTCGTTAGCTGATAACGTTCTTTTGAACGATTCTTCTATCCTCTCACCAAAGGCATGATACCAACGCTGAACCTTCCCCACCATTAGGCAGGGAAAGGGCCCCGGTGGCATAACTCTATATACACTTCCGGCTGCTAACCACAAGGCCTACAGTTCGAAACCAGCAGCTGTTCAGAGAAGAAAGATGAGATCAGAAACCCCCAAGGGCAGTTCTTCTCTGCCCTACACGGGCGCTATGAATTGACTCAATGGCCATGCGGTTGGGGTAGACTGAGGACCTTGTTGCCAGGCTCCACTGTTCCCAGTAACACCATGTCTACAGGGACACCGATGCTTTCGCGTGCACAGGGTCTTAACTGGGGCTCGAGGAGCAATGAGGACAGCCGAAGGGCTGGACTGTCCAGGGTGAGGGAAATGCAGGTGGTTCAAGAAAGAATTGTGCCATAGATGTCAAATGCTTGGGAAGCTCTTCTTTTTTTTTAAACTGGCTTGGCCTCATTGCTGCTCCTGCTCATCTGTTAGATTGTGGGTCCCCAGTTAAGCTCAAAGGGCCCCTTTCATGCTGCGAGCTGGCCTGAGTCTTCTGGTGGACTGGAAGAGTGTGACTCCTTTGTGAACTATGCACCGGCCTGCTGGCTATGCCAGCTAAGCTCCCTCAGCTTCAGCTTTCTCGCCTGTGGAATGGGACTCACGGCACCCACAGGCAGAACTGCGAGAATTTAGTCATAAAATCCAACACCTATAGTAGCACTTTACACCTGCTTGGCTCTGTTCTAATAACAGCTTTACAAAGATTAACTCATTTAGTCCTCCCAACAGCCCTGCAAGGGAGGTGCTTCTGTGATTGCCATTCTGAAGACCAAGTGACTGAGCAATTCACTGCCTGTCAGTTTGCGGTACTGTGGTGATTTGTGTTTTGCGACAAGGCTGGAAACTGTTCCACTGGCATTGACAATACCAGCAGGGTCACCCCTGCTGGACAGATTTCAGCAGACTATGACCAATTGAGAAGCAAGCGCTTGTATTCTACTTCTCAAAAGTGAGAAATTACCACATATACTCGAGTATAAGTCAACCTGCATATCAGCCGAGGCACCTAATTTTACCACAAAAAACAGCATTAAAAATGTGCTGAAAAACTTGGCTTACACATGAGTATGTATGGTATATGCATCACAATAGAACATTGTTCATCTCACTTGCTTTGGAGGTTGATGGCTGGGGGGCATCCGGTTTGGTGAAGGAGAGGGCCATCCAGGACGTAGGAGACTCTGGATGAGATGGGTCGGCACAGTCACAGTGAATTTCAACCTGCTGGTCCTTGTGAGGCTGCTGCCTATGGCCATGAGTCGAGTTGCTTGGATACCATCCAACAAAAGCAGCAACAGCAACTGAACCACCGAAAAGGTGAAGAAAGGTTCCAGTCCAGGTTCACGGTTCACACAACTAGGAAGTGAAAGAACCAAGATTCGATACAATAGCTGTCAGCTTTACAGTCTTCCTGGCCATGAAGTAGCATTGCCTGTTTAACATCTAGCACAACATAGGCATGGAGTAGGCACCCAATGAGGGATACTTTTCAAAATATTTATTATCAGAAGACCTGGCATCCTGAGAGTAGGAAGAGCATGTCGCTTGGGGCACCCCTAAGCAGTGTCTGACATCTATTCATTACTCACTACATGTGTCTTTAAGTGAACCCCTCTGGGCAATACAATTCAGCAGACTTTTACTAAGCCCTTTCCCTGTACCGTGTGCAACAAGAGAGAAGGCACAAAGAATATTTGGAATGAACCCATCTAGTGATGCTCCTGATCCAGAAAATGTAATAGTCTAGGCTCTCTTAATACACCTACAGAGTAAGTGGGAGGTAGCAACCTGTTCTTCACCACCCAAATCCCATCCATCCGAATCTGGCTTGCTGATGTCTCTTTGGTTGTCCTTAAGTATCCTCACACGTCTCCACTTCTATGACCTATGCCCAAGTTCAAGATGCCATTCTCTTTCCTTGGCCACTGACATGACTCCTTAATTGGTCTTCAGCATCCACTCTGGTCTCTTGCCAATCCATTTAATCATGTCTTCATCCGCACTTTATGTTTAAGACCCTCTTATGCATTTTTATAGCTGCTCTGGTGGACTAGTGGGTTACATGTTGGGCAGTTCGACCTTGTCATCAGCAGCTCGAGACCACTGGCTGCTCTGTGGGAGAAAGATGAGGCTTTCAACTCCCATAAAGATTTATAGACTGAGAGACCCCCAGGGAGCAGTCCTATTCTGTACAATAGGGTCACTATGAGTCAGAATGAACTCTATAGCAATGAAGTGTGTGTGTGAATGATTTTTCAAAGCAAACCATGATGGTACAAAACTGGGTGGTGCAAACAGTAATGCACCTGGTTGTTAATACAAAGGTTGGCAGTTCAAGTCTACTCAGAGGTGCCTTGGAAGAAATCCTTTGCAAATTACTGAAAACACAACCCATAAGAACCCTAGGAAGCATAGTTCTACTGTGATATACATGTAGTCAACATGGCTTGGAGTCAACTTAATGGCAACTGCTAACTGGCATCGCCTTTTCTTGTTCTTAAGATAAAATGCAGGATATGTCCTAGGAAGGCCTATGCATCTGGCCCCTGCCTGCCAATAACTCCAGTTTCATTCACCTGTCATCTAGGCTCTAGCCACTCTGACTGTCTTTAAGTCTCTTGGATGCTCCATGCTTTCCACCTTCTTCAAGGCCTTGATACATATGGTTCCAACCATGTGGAACACATCTAGGGTTATAGATTCGCCCCTGATTCACTCAGCCATGTCTAAGGCAGCAGGGCCACAAAGTATGATAATCATGGGTTGTAGAATCCATTCCTATGACCCGATAGATTGGGGGAGGAGAATGTGTCTCTCAGAGAAGGAATTCTAATCAGCTGAGCTTGTAGGTACCAATCTTTCCTTCCAAGGAGACATATGGATAGAGTCGTGGGAACCTCCCCTAGAAGGGGCTTCTGCACTCTAAAAGACTGTAAGTTGATGGTTTCCATCACCTCAAACAAGTTCATATGAGTCCATAATTGTTCTTGTTCTAATAAATCATGTTTCTTTTCTTATAGCCAAGTAATAGCAATGATGTTTAATGAGGATGGAGGGCTGGTGTTGAACAAAGATGGATACATCAAAAGGGAGTGGATGTGGCCTTCAAAAGGAAAGCTTGACGATCCCATCGAAATTGTGGTATTATTTTACAATTGATCATTCTTCCAATTATTTGTTAAGTTTACAACTGTGCATTGTAAAATATACTGTTATAAGAAGAGAAGATTGAGAGGCCTGAATCATTCGGTTTGCTTGTCTACACTAGCCAGTTGATATAATAAACTATTACTCTCACCCTTTACTGTACTTGACAAAGTGTACTTGGTCCTTCCGGAATGGATTTGTCTTTGTTAAGCACCAGTCGAATGGTCATTTAAAAAAAATCATTGTTGGGAAGCAAGCATTTTATGTCTACTAATTTAAATGATCAAAAGCCCGAAGAACAATTGATGTATTTGGATCGTTGTCCTGGAGAAGACTGTTGGAAGTACCATGGCCTGCCCAAAGGACAAACGGAACTGTCTGGGAAGAAGTACTGCCCAAGTGCTCCTTGGAGGCAAGGAGAGCAAGACTTCGTCTTACATACTTTGGACATATTGTCAGAGAGACCAGTTTCTGGAGAAGCACATCCTGTTTGGTAAAGTAGAGGAGAAGCGAAAAAGAGGAAGTTATTCAAGGAGAAGGACTGACATAGTGGCTGCGACAATAGGCTCAAGCATAGGAACTATCATTGTGAGGACGAGGCAGCACCACACAGTGTTTCCTTCTGTAGAGCATAGGGTCAGAATTGACTCGATGGCACGTAACAACATTTTAAAGACTAAAAATAAGTAGAAAAATATACGATGTTCAAAATGGAAGATTTCCCAGTCTTACTCTGCATCCCTTGATATGTACGAGGGGTTTTCAAAAAGTTCATGGATAGATTCCACTATCTTTCAATTCAATTTTTCCATGAACTTTTTGAAACTCCCTGTATCTCTATAGCCTCCAACAGGACAAATGCAGCTAATGTAAGAGGGAGCCTGCCAGATGGGGACTGTTGTGAACCAGAGAGGGTAGCCACCTGGAGGGAGCAAGAGCCACTGAATGTCAGAAGATGTCACATAAGAATATGAATTTGTGGCGGCCATACTTCCTGATTTTCTAAGCCAGAAATTGAGATTTTTATGAGAGAGATCCTGACATTTAAAAGTTGACGATTAATTCAAATCCTGACTCAACCAAACGCTTCTGAGCTGTCAGTCTATAACTTCTGTGTTGGACTTTCTCAACTCAGATATAGTCACTATATGTGTGTGAGAGAAAGAGGGTGGCAGGGGGAGGGAGAGAGAGAAACTCCCCACAAAATGAGCTACCCTCACCCAGGGCCCCTGTGTATGGCTCTGCAGGTGGTGCATGGCAGTTGGGCATTGGAGACACCAGTTATACAGAGTCGTGCTGTTTAATATGACAGCCACTAGCCACATGTGGCTCGGAAGCACTTTACATAGGATGTAAGTGTAAAATAGGCACCTGGTTCTGAAGACTTCGATGCCACCAAGAAAGAATACAAAGTACATTATTAATAACGGGCATATGGATTAAATGGTGAAATGCTAGTATTTAGATATGTGGATCTAAAAAACATGCTATTATCATTGTCCATGGATACCAGAAAAATTTTAATCACATGCAAGGTTCACACTTGTGTCTTGCATTATATTTTTCCAGGAAAGCACTTGTGATAGACTACTGTGTGACTGGTGCCGTACCCAAACTCACTGCCATCGAGTCTATCGCAGCTTATAGCAACCCTATAGGACTGGGTGGAAGTACCCCATTTATGGGAGTAAAAAGCCCCATTTTTCCACTAAGGAGTGATTTTTGGATTAGAACTGCTGACCTTGTAGTTAGGAGCCCAAAGTGTAACCCACTATGCTAATAGAGTTCTTCAAATGTACTTAGATGTCTGCATTCTATACAATTTACAAAATCATCCTTGGCAGCCATGTAATCGACATATACTAGTTACCGCATATACTCATGTAGAAGCCAAGTTTTTCAGCACATTTTTAATGCAGTTTTTGTGGTAAAATTAGGTGCCTCAGCTGATATTCGTGTCAGCTTATACTCGAGTATATATGGTAGAAGGTCGATGGGACTTTACATTTCCGCTCATCAACTTTGTATGGGGCTTTCTCCTCCTATAAAAACCCACAGCCTTAGAAACTCACAGGAGCAGTTCTGTCCTATAAGATCATGGTGTGTAGGGATTGACTTGATGACAGTGGGTGGGTGAGTGAGTGAGTGGGTGAGTGAGTGAGTGGGTGAGTGAGTGGGTGGGTGAGTGAGTGAGTGGGTGGGTGAGTGAGTGGGTGGGTGGGTGAGTGAGTGAGTGAGTGAGTGAGTGAGTGAGTGAGTGGCATAGGTGGCTATGCATTGGGCCCCTAACCACAAGTTCAGCAGTTCAGACCCACCAGCTGTTCAAGGGAGAAAGAAACAGCTTTCTCCTCTCATGAAGATGTACCGCCTCAGAAACCCAAGGAAGCAGTCCTACTCTAACTACAGGTTCACTATGAGTCAGAATCAACTAGATGGCAGTGCGGTTGTTTTGGTTTGAGAGTAAGAATGGTTTCCTTCTGGAACTAATTTTAAGAATGGGATCCTGGCAGCTGTGAAGTGAAGGCCAGGTTGAGAGGAAACAGGAGTTTCTAAGAGCATGGATATTCATTCTGGGAGACTGTCTTCCTCCTGTTTTCTAGCCATGCATGTGAATCATCAGCACAGTGTGCTGACTGACGAGGGTCCAGTGTAGACCACAGGGTGGCCCCGAAGATTACCGATGAGAGCAACTGGGCTGTAAAGCAGGCCATGTCACTTCTAACCATGGTGGTCCAAGTCCTAGCCAAGCAACCTCAGCAAACAGATATTCTCATGCTTCGATTTTATCTCTCTTAAAGTGAGCGAGTTGGACCAGATTAAATGGTACCTTTGAAAGAGGCGCCACTTATCACTGGAGCGTTAGGAAATAAAATAAAATAATAGGAAAGAAACCATCCTCTGAGTGCTGGCTTCCAGCTCTCCCACCCCACCCCCTTTACTTCACACTCCCAGAACAAGAATCATTGTTCCAGCGATCATTCAGCTCAGATGACCTCAGCTGGCAGCCTTCAGGAGGCATGGGAATGTCACCTGTGACCAATGCAGAAGTCAGTGAGTGCCCAGAGCCGCTGATGTAATTAGGATGCTGTATCTCCAGGAAGCTTTTAAACTACGCTCTACAAACCTGCAAATATATGTTTGAGTTTTAAGACGTGGTCATTACTTTTCCATTCTTGCCCTGAGTAAAATCTCTCCAACTTTAATGAGTTTCACAATAACAGTAAAGCTTTTAAACTTCTAAGCACTTGGCAGCAATGACTCTTCTCAACACCCTGGCAAGCAGATGTGATCAACCCTGTTTTACCGGAGAGACAGGGTTGGGGTCTGGAGAGGGAATGAGGGTTCAGTAGCTATCAGCCAGCCCAGCATTGAGTCGATGTGAAAATGGATCTGATAGCCTTTAAGATACACGGCTGCATTAATGGCAAAATAGTTCCCCCCTTCTCATTTCCCCCCTAACAAGTCTCCCACTCACGACGGTGCAACATAAAACCCAAATGCATCCTTGATTTAACCCAAGACACTGTGGCTGTCTCTAAAAGTTCTTTCCCAATGTCCTACCGTGTGTCAAGTGAATGTCTGTAGTCTCCCCTAGACTAAGACCATGACGATGATGTGCAGGGAATGTCGATCCTTTCTGTTGTCCCAGGTGAACAAGTACATCACCGTGAAGATCTCGGGGCGCTTTACTATCGCGTTGGTCTACAAATGGAAGCCCCAAAGCTTGACGCTGTCTCTGGCACCTGTAAGGCGCAAGCTCCACCCTTCGTGTTTACCGGAGTTGGTAAGTGCGGACATTTCATAGCATCCCCTCAGCATGGACTGAGAGCAGGGGCAGTTTTTCACTTTGAGTATCTTCTGATCACGTCTACAATGACAATGTTGGGATCTTGGCTAGATAGGAACTTTATGTGTGAAAATGACTGTAAGTTTGAAAAGAGGAGAGGTTAGAAAGTGAAGATGGAGGTGGAAGGAAATCTAGAAGAAGACCCTTCACATGATGGATTGAAACTGGACCTGCAACCATGACAGCGAGGATGGCTCAGGACTGGTAGCTTTTCGTTCTTTCTACATAGGGTCTATGTACGTAGGGATCAACCCAACAGCACTTTAACAGCAGCATACAAAATACAATTTGTTTATATATCTATATATATATAGTTACACACATATATAGCACTCTAAACATATTATATGTACAACTCACTGCTAACAAGTCAATTCTGAATCATAGCGACCCTATTGAACACGGTAGAACTGCCCCTGTGGGTTTCCAAGACTGTCACTCTTTACAGGAGTAGAAAGCCTCATCTTTCTCCAGAGGAGCAGCTGGTCATTTTGAACTGTTGACTTTGTGCTTAGTAGCCTAACACGTAACCCATGTTGCCACCAGGGCTCCTCCCATGTATGTGTAGAGTACGTATTGCAACTATGGTTCCAGTTCTACATGTATGGGTTGATTCCAAACAAAACATGTTTAAACATGGGTCCGTGATCAGTGAATGACTGTAGACAAGTTCTCTCAATAACACCCTGGCATTTGTCTCCTTAAGGTGCCTTCATACAAAAAAAGTGCGTTCAGAACTGGGCCTTCTGAGGGGATCTACTGGTCGGGTTTAATTTGAGGCAGAGAAGTCGGCTCAGAAGGTCATAGTGACTGCTTTCAGGGATGCCAACGGAGTTATCTTGTTCTAAGGACATAGGACAATCAATCTTGTTGTTCTAAGGACACAGGACAATCACAGAGGCTTATGATGAAGAAGCTTTCAGAAAATTAAAAACGGCATTGGTGAGAAAAAGGCCAGAAGGGTGATATTTACACTAAGGATTTCCCCCATCATACACTGCACCTGCTCACTTTCCGAGGCTAGCAGGAGCTGTTCTGTGAGGAGTTGGGCAGCCTCACCCCAGGAAGGGTGCCCAATACCCTGGCCTTTCCCCTTTAAAGATTGTTTGTTCCCAAACTCAAAGAACATGAAAAGGAGTACGATTTGAGTCCCTCAAGGAGGCCAGAACTACTATTCTGATGTGGCGTTGATGGAAGAGAACAGAATTGTTCAGGAAAACAGAGATGGAAATACAGTACTGACTTCAGAAGTGTAGGGACCTAGATGGAGGATAGATCAAGAAACCACAGATCCATTTTTATGTTTCTGTTTAAGAAAGCATTCTATTATTTGGATCAGTATTTTTTTACAAATATAGGTACACATAAACTCATATATTTAAGATAGGTAGATATATTTAAGATATGTTATTTATATTTTAGAATATATATTACAATATAAATACATATTGTTAAAGAGATACATTGTTTATTGTTAGGTACCATCAGATGGATTCTGACTTGGAGCATCCAAATGTGCACTAGAAGGAACACTACCCAGTCCTGCCTCTTTGTCACGGACTCTACATGCTAAGCATGATGTCCTTCTCCAGGGACTGGTCCCTCCTTTAAGATGTGTGTGTGTGTGTGTGTGTGTGTGAAGTTAAATCCATTTAAATGTACTTTTTTAGCTATATGTAGCATTAATAAACCTGGAGATATTCGAGCATTGTTAAAAATCATGCCTCAAAATAATTTCACGATGTAGTAAGTTTTCAATTACACGAAATCTCTGTTGGGATTCTGTTGGAAATCCTATACGAACGCAGAATAAACTTAATGGCAGTGGGTTGGTTGCTTAGACACGCTGTTCTGAGGGATTGCTTGAATGTTTCTCAGGGCTTTCCACAGCATTGTCATTAATTCCTGCTTCCAGAGCATCTGACTGCCCTGTTCTCTGCCTTTTCGTTTTTCCTTAGAGTAATTGTTAGAAAGATAAGAAAACAACTTTTTGGTATTCTTTGTGCTTGAATTTCTAGTCGTTTTCTGTCAATGAATTGCTGCAACCATTTTAAGATTATCTTCAGCAAAAGTTTAGTTGCATGTGATATTAATGATATTGTTACATAACCTGCATATTCTGTTAGGTCACCTCTCTGTGGAATAGCATAACCGGGGATCTCTGCCACTCAGTTGTTTAGGTAGCTCTCTCCCAAATTTCTTGGCATAGAGGAGTGAGTGCTACCAGAGCTTCATCAGCTTGCTGAAACACTTCAGTTGGTATTCTGTCAATTCTTGGAGACTTGTTTTCAGTAATGTCTTCAGTGTAGCTTGGTCTTCTTCCTTCAATACCATCAATTCTTGATCTTATATGACCTCTTGAAATAGCTTAACATCGACCAGTTCTTTTTGGTACAATGACTGTATATTCCTTCCATGTTCTTTTGATGCTTCCTGTGTCATTCAATATCTTACCCATAGAATCCTTCAAAAGTGCAGCTCAAGGCTTGATATTTTTCTTCATTTCTTCCAACTTGAGATATGCTGAGCATGTTCTTGCTTTTTGATTTTGTAACTTTAGGGCTTTGCACATTTCTTTATGTTTACTTTATCTTCTTGAGCTTCCCTTTGAAATTTTCTATTCACCTTATATCGCTGTAGTTCTATAAACACACAAAATATGTATCTACATAAATGCATGCATACATACAGATGTAACCACACATATTTGGGGTTGTTTCTGTTGCTGCAAGAATGCAAATTTTCTAGCATTTGACAAATACATTCTTTGTGTGTGGGCGTGTGGGTGTGCTTCCTAGAACATCATTTACCTTGGTCAAGTTATATGCCCTTCATTCTCATTCGTGTTTCCTTGCCCATCACCAAAAATACCAAGTGTCTACTACCATATTTCCCTGAAAATAAGACATACCCATAAAATAAACCATAGCAGGATTTCTAGGCATTTGCGCAATATAAGCCATACCCCGAAAATAAGACACAGTGATCGGTGTGGCTCTGCAGCGCCCCGGTGCGGAGTGGTCGCGAAGACGGGCTACCCTTCTCATCTGCCCGCTCGTGACAGCTGCTCTCTCGGAGGTGACAGCAGAGGTGCGGCAGCCCCATCAACGAGGTTGGGTTCTGTCATTCTGTGTCTGCTGCAAGCCGAGGCCTAGAGGGAGACGTGGACAGTGAAAGTCAAAGTCTCCTCCGTGGAGTGAGGAGCAGGACGCTATGCTGTAGGTGTTGGGTGTCCTCAGGGGAAGGAGGAAAGCGGCGGCTGCCCTTTGACTCAGCAATGGGGGTCGATGGTCCAGAAGGCAACAACTTAACTATATTCGAATAGTGTAGATTGTTGTCCCATACTTAATAAAAATAAGACATCCCCTGAAAATAAGCCATAGTGCGTCTTCTTGGGGAAAAATAAATATAAGACAGTGTCTTATTTTGGGGGAAACACGGTATCTAGGGAGAGTAATTGTCCTTCTCCCTACCCACCCATACTGCTAACCACCAGTGAACACTGGTTTCTGTATATATGTAGTTTTGTCTTTTTGTAAAATTAACCAAAACCAAACTCACAAAAGATACCAGGCCATCGAGTCATTGCTGACTCATAGCCACCTTCTGTGGGTTTCCGAGACGGTACCCATTTACACGGGGAGAAAGGCTGGGCTTTCACACCGCCAACCATGCGGATCACAGCCTAACGAGCAAACACGACACCACCAGGGCTCCTGTACAATGATGTAACATTTGTCCTTTTGTGACAGATTTGTTTCACTCCACATAATATTCTCCAGATGCATTTACAATATGTATTTCCAGAACTCATTCATAGGATGAGTTTACTCCTATGAATAGTTGGCAATGGACATACGTACGCATTGGTCTGTTCAGGTCACCTCTGTTAGGTCTCTCAAGTAGACACCTAGGAATGGTACTGCTGGAAATTAAGATAGTTGTACTCTAGTGTTTTTTTTTTTTCAGAATGTGCCATATCATTGTCCATACTAGTTGCACCATTTCTCCCATGGAGCAGCTGGTAGCTTTTTGGTTTTGTTTTTTAAACTAATAATCTTGCGGTTAGCAGTGTAACCCACTACACCACCAGGGCTCCAAAGTGCCATTTTAGAAGTGGGTCAAAAGATAACCCATTGCTGTTTTGATTTGCATCCCTGTAATAGCAAAAGGTCACGAACATCTTTTCATGTGTTTGCCAGTTGATGGATACCTTCTTTGGTAAAGTATCTATTCATGTCTTTTGTCTACTTTAAAAAATTCTATTATTAGTCTTTTGACTGCTGAATTATTGAAGTTCTCTCTATATTTTAAAGAGTAGGCCTGCATTAGATATGCTGTTCCAGAAGATTTTTTCCCAGTTCTGCATATTATCCTTTTACTATTTTAACAAAATCTTGATGAGGGTAAATGCTTAATTTTTATAAGGTTCCAGCTGCTTATTTGCATTCTGCTATGTCATCATTTCAAATTATATCTGATAATCTACCATTTAAAAAAAAATACTAGGTCCTGTGCAAGCACCAAGCTCCATAACCCTGATACCATAACAGTTAGATGGTGCCCAACTAACACAACCAACTTCTCTGAAAAGGATCATATTAGAAATTCCTGGACACTGTGGGGGAAACTGTGGACCAGAACTCAAAATCATAAAAGAGACCAGGTCTACCAGTCAGCTAGAGATTGGGGGAAATTTCCAAGAATAACAATTCACTTGAGGTCAAAGGGGCAGCATTTACCCAAAGACAAAGTTCAGGGGGTTAGGAAAGAAGGAGTAATGAAAATAGTAAGCCCAGAGAGGAAGGAGGGTAAGTGATGGTACATTGAGGGGATTGTGATCATGAGTTGAAACAAAATATGTATTGTTGATTATGAAATTATGATCTGCTCTATAAACCTTCACCTAACTGAAAAAAATTTTTTGGAAAGACTTCGATATTATCACATAACAAAACTAACAATTTCTTCATGTCAGTAAGTATTCTTTTCTATTTTGTCTGCTTGTCTCAAATTAGCATTCAAACAAATGCAGCAGATTGTGTTGGATGTTTATGTTGCTTAAGTGTCTTTTAAAGTTTGAAAAATTATCTTTCTTTTAAACAAAATGCTCTTAAGAAAAAAGATTTCAGAATAACAGTAGTGTAAATAAAATGTACAACTCTTTTTAAAAAACAGACACCAGGTCCCTCATTTTGTCCCTGCTTTCTTCCAAAATTTGATTTTTTAATATCGAAACTTTGAAATTATCAAAATTTTGAATGCATTTACATATGGGATACACATATGGAAAGTATATGATCACATACAAAATATTTTTGGTTTTAAACATTTCTTTTTATTTTATTTTTTTAGATCATTTTATTGGGGGCTCTTACAACTCTTGCTACAATCCATACATCAACTGTGTCCAACATATTAGTACATATATTCTATCATTCTTTCCTAGACATTTACTTTCCATTGAGCCCTTGGGATCAGTTCCTCTTTTTCTTTTCCCTCCCTCCTCCCCTTAGCCCCCAACCCTGGTGGCCCTTAGATAGACTATAGATTGTTAATTATTTTCAAATCTCACATCGACCACTGTCTCCCATCCCCTCTAGTTTCTGCTGTTCTTCCCCCTGGATGGGACTGTGTAGTTATGTGCCATTCATTGTGATGGGGACCCCACTCCCTCCCTGCCTTCCCTCTACCCTTTTGGTATCTCTATTTCTATTGCTGTTCCTGGGTTCCATATGTTGTGAGTTTTTCTCTTGCCTATACCTATGTACATGCTCCTGTCTACTCCAGAGTGGGAAGCAGCACTGGGGTCCTGATAGTGGGGGTGAGGAGGCCTCAAGGGATCAGAGGTATATCGCAGGACCCATTAGTACTCTACTGCACTCTGATTGACTCATCCCCTCCCTGCGACCCTCTGTCAGGGGATGATCCATTGTCCACAGATGGGCTTTGGGTCTCTGCTCCAAACCCCCTCCTTTCTCACCAATGCATTTTTGTTTGTTTGTTTACTGTTTGTTGTGAATCTTCTCATGCCCATTTCCTGGTCTCAATGACACCTCACGATCGCACTGGCTGGTGTGCTTCTTCCATGTGAGATTGTTGCTTCACTGTTGGATGGCCACTTGTTTAACTTCAAGCCTTTAAAACCCCAGACACTAAATATTGAAATAGCCAGGCACCATCATCTGTCTTCACCACATCTGCTTATGCACCCATTTTGTCTTCAGCGATCATGGGGGGTGGCATGGGGTGTAAGCATCACAGAATGCCAGTTTTTTCGAACAAAGTGTTCTTGTATTGAGGAAAGGTATGAGCCAAGGCCCAAGGTCCATCTGCAGCCTCAGTGTATTGCCTTATAAATATATGTCTACAGGCCAATACCTCCATTGCTATGGATTAATGTATTTACATAAGTGCACACCTCTGTTAATCTCCCTATGGTTTTGCTTCCTAGAGCTTGCTTCTGTTTCCTTTTGCTTCCTCCAGCCCCGCCCTCACTTTCCCCCATCTTCCCCCTCTTAGTGCTTCCTCTCCACTAGCCTGGTGTTGCTCTAATACTCACAGGACCTCTACCCTCTCCTAGATGCTGGTTCCGCTTCCCTAGTTGTTCCCCTGTCCATGACGCCTTCCGCTCACCACACCCTTCTCCCCACCTCCTTCTTCCCCTTCTACCTTCTGGGGCCATTGGCCCCATTCCCTTCTCCCCAGTTTCCCTTCCACATCCAACCTAAGTAGGCAAACCATCAATGTCCTAGACCGAACAATACGAAAACATATGGTTGAAAAAAGAAAAGGAGACAGAAAAAAAATTAAGAAAAAAAACCAACCCTACATAGGTCCAGGTCTGTTTGCTGGCCCCCGTAAGTCCCCCCATCCCCCTGGTCATGGGGGAGATCTGGGGGCTACTCCTCCTAGCCTGAAGTCCATTCTTGGGGCTCTCGGGGGCTCTGTGGATCGGCTTTCCTCCAATTGCTGATCTGTTATGCTCCATTCCCACACTGTCTCCCTGCCATGTGTCCCCATTATTGTCCCCTGTCACCATATGCTCCAGTTAGGGGACAACATGCCTTGAGCTGTTGGTAGTCCCACAATCCTCTCTGTGCCCCAGCAGCTCCATGCAGGGACCTCATCCACTGGGCTTGGTGCACCTACATGGAATCTAGGCCACCTGCCCCTTTCTCTTTTCCTTCTTGGTTTGCTTCCATGTGGGCATGGTAGGTCGGTTCCTTTCCCCCACCTGAAGGTCTAGTGTTATTCTCTGTGGCACACACTTCCAGGGTGGGGGCCAGGCTGGTTCTGGTTGGGGTTGGCCCAAGCATTTTTTTTATAGGAAAAGTATCAAAACTGTGTTACTCTTTCTAATTGTTGCCAGTTGCCAGGTGTCAACTACAACTCATGGCGCCCCACAGATCATGGTCCCACAGATCAGCACATCTTTCTTTTGAGACACCTCGGCACGGAATGGGATCCCACATCTTCGGGTTAGCAGCTGCACACATTACTGTTTGCACCACTCGGGACTCCTCTGTAGAATTCCCATGTTTCATTCACATATGCGGAAGTGATGTTTGGTAACATGAGTCATGCTTTCTTGCCTCCTTGGGTCTGGTTTTGTTTTTTAATAATTCCATTGACATACAATTCACATACCACATAATTCAATGATTTGTATATCTTAAAAATAGTTGTGCAATTATTACCACAATCCATTTTAGAACATTGTCTTCATTCTCGTACCCATTATTAATAGCTCCTTATGAATCCCCTAACCTCCTATTACATCCCCTTAACATCTCTTGCCATAACCCTAAGGAACTATTAATCTAGTTATTATCCCTGTAGATCAGTGGTTCTCGACCTTCCTAATGCCATGAGCCTTAATACAGTTCCTCATGTTGTGGTGACCCCCAACCATAAAATTATTTTCTTTCCTTTTTAAAAAAATCATTTTATTGGGGGCTCATACAACTCTTATCACAATCCATACATACATTAACTGTATAAAGCACATTTGTACATTCATTCTCAAAATGATTGCTCTCCATGTAAGCCCCTGGCATCAGGTCCTCGTTTTTCTCCCTTCCTCCCCACTCCCCGCTCCCTCATGAACGCTTGGTAATTTATAAATTATTATTTTGTCATATCTTATTCTGTCAGATGTCTCCCTTCACCCACTTTTCTGTTGTTCGTCCCCCAGGGAGGAGGTTATATGTAGATCCTTATATTCGGTTCCCCCTTTCTACCCCACCCTCCGGCTATCGCCACTCTCACCACTGGTCCTGAAGGGATCATCCGCCCTTAATTCCCTGTGTTTCCAGTTCCTATCTGTACCAGTGTACATTCTCTAGTCTAGGCAGATTTGTAAGGCAGAATTGGGATCATGATAGTGGTGGGGGGGAGGAAGCATTTAGGAACTAGAGGAAATTTGTATGTTTCATCATTGCTACACTGCACCCTGACTAGACCCTTCAGTAAGGGGGTGTCCAGTTGCCTACAGATGGGATTTGGGTCCCCACTCCGCACTCTCCCTCATTCACAATGATATGATTTTTTGTTCTTTGATGCCTGATACCTTATCCCTTCAACACCTCATGATCACACAGGCTGGTGTGCTTCTTCCATGTGGGCTTTGTTGCTTCTGAGCTAGATGGCCGCTTGTTTACCTTCAAACCTTTAAGACATCAGAGGCTGTATCTTTTGATAGCAGGGCACCATCAGCTTTCTTCACCACATTTGCTTATGCACCCATTGGTCTTCAGTGATCGTATCGGGGAGGTGAGCACACAATGATATGATTTTTTGTTCCTTGATGCCTGATAACTGATCCCTTTGGCACCTCGTAATCACACAGGCTGGTGTACTTCCTCTGTGTGGGCTTTGTTGCTTCTCAGCCAGATGGCTGCTTGTTTGCCCCATAAAATTATTTTCATTGCTACTTCATAACTGTAATTTTGCTACTGTTACAAATCGGGTGACCCTTGTGAAAGGGTCGTTCCACCCCCCCCAAAGTGGTCATTCCACCCCCCAAGGGGTCACGACCCACAGGTTGAGAACCACTGCTGTAGATTTACCTATCCAGGATATCATCTAAAGAAAAGCATACAAAAAACAAAACAAAAAATCTTCCTTGGGTTTTTGTGAACCATCTCATCTGAAAGGAATTTATAATCTCTTCCAGTCCTTCCCTGATGTCAATCCCGTCTCCAGAGAAACCAAGAAGCTATTGATGATCTACAAATTGAATACAAAACAAGTGAAAATCACAGCCCAAGTCAAAGATGTAAGTGGAGAGTAGTTATTTTTCTAACCAAAATAGGCTGAATTTGTTTCAGATACTCAAAACGTCAAGCTATTGAACACAGGTTATAGATCCATCTCTATAGAAAGAGTTCTTAGGTTTGGGCCCATTTTTATCACTACTGAAAGAAGCATATACTGACTTTATTTCTTATAATTTTTTTTAATATACTGCCTGATGAATTTTGACACATATACACATCCATACAATCTCAATCACAATAGAAATACAGAAAACCTCCATCAAATTACAAAAGGTTTCCATATCTCCCTTCCTAGTCCATCTCCTCCAGACAAGCCCTGACCTACTTTCTGTCACTGTGAATTATTTGTATTTTCTACTCTTTCACATAAATAAAATCATTCACATGAGTAAAACATACATGCACGCTTTTCTAATTAGCTAATTTTAAAAATACAATGTGTTTGAGATTCTCCCATTTTATTACAGGTATCTGTAATTTATTCCCTTTTGATGGTATTCCATTAGTGGATATACCACATTTTGGTTATCCACCCACTAGCTGATGGACATTTGGCTTGTCTCTAATCTTTTGCTATTAGGAATAAAATGTCTATGTGGAACACTTGGGCATCACTGTATGTTCTTTTTTATGGAGCACTGGTGTAGATGACAGCACTGGTGTCTAATATATCGCTGGTTGCTGTGCACTTTCAAGTCAATCTGCACTCACAGCGATTCATACAGAGACAAAAGTGTAGTGAAAAGGAATGGAGTGCCAACCACCAACATCAGGGTAATGAAGAATTTGTCCTGATCCACACAGTGACTGTCTTTTAATAGCCAATAAAACACAAATAAGAGAATCACTCTATAAAATAATAAAAAGCACCGAAAGTTTAACCGAAAGCAGCTGTTACATGCAATTTCTAAAGAAACTTCAGGGAAATTGATAAATTGGACTTTGTTACTAATGAAAACTTGGAAAGATACCAGTAAGAAAATGAAAAGGCAAGTCATACATAGGACAGAAAATATTTACATTCTGCAAAGCACTTGTATCCAGAGTATGTACTGAACCCTTAAAATTTAGTAAGTAAAACAATCCAATAATTATTTTAAAAGGGCAATGATTTGAACAAGCATTGCACAAAAGATACAAATGATCAACAACCGCATGAAATGATACTTACCATCACCTGTCATCAGGGAACGTAAATGAAGACCACAATGTGATAGCACCTAATACAGTTCTCATCAGAATGGCTAAGCATACAGCTGCAAAGACTCAGGTAGTGGCAGAGACACCTGGTAACTGGTGGACAAGGTACCAGTGACACCTGTGTGTGAGGCACAGGTGTTGTCAGCAAACCTATGGATGATACAAGGGTGTCACTTGAAACTCAAGAGTGCCCTGATAATGGCATACGCAAGAATCAAGTGCTAACTGGAAGAATGGCAAGAAAAGTGGGTGACTCACAAGACTGCCTTTCATCTAGTAGAAGGACATCAGCTATTAAAGAAGTATTGAGATACTTTTCCGATCAGCGATAGTGGACTTGGAGTATGTTTCCTTCTTTGTGGAAAAGCAGTTCAGGTGAGATGGCCTGCAGACTTAGTCATACAGCAGTGGGCAGGAGAAACCCTAACAATGCTTCCTCCTGGGTGCCCACAGGGAGAAAGGAGTAGGCTTAGGGATGTATCTTGAACTGTAATTCTTTATGTGAGTAAAAAGTCTCCTATTTCTGTCTAAGTCAGAGTTTCCTAAAAAGCCCGAACACCAGCAGAAACTGTTCATCGGAAGGTCGAGCTTTGAAACAACGGATGAGAGTCTGCAGAGCCATGTTGAGCCATACGGGATGCTCACAGACTCTGTGGTCCCGAGAGACACAATCACCAGTGCTCCAGAGGCTTCCGGTTTCTCGCTTACTCTACCGTGGGGGTGGGGGTGGGGGGTCGATGCAGCCATGAATGCAAGGCCACACAGGGAGATGGAAGAGCTATGGAGCCCAACAGGGCTGTCTCAGGAGAAGACTCTCAAAGATCAAGTGCCGAGTTAGCTGTGAAAAAGGTCTTTGTCGGTGGCATCAAAGGAGACACTGAATAGCGCCACCTACGAGATTCTTTTGAGCCATATGGGGAAAGTGAAGTGATTGAAATCCTGACTGGTCAAGGCAGTGGCAAGAAGAGGGGCTTTGCTTTTGTGACTTTTGAAGACCACGACCCCACAGATAAGCCTGCCATTCAGAAATTCCATCGGGTGAATGGTCACAACCGTGCAGTAAGGAAAGCCCTGTCAAAGCAAGAGATGGCCAGTGCCTCTTCCAGCCAAAGAGGTGGAAGCGGCTCTGGAAACTTCGGTGGTGGCCAAGGAGGTGGTTCTGGTGGGAATGACAACTTTGGATGGGGCGGAAACTTCGGTGGACGGTGGCTTGGCGACAGCCGTGGTGGTGGTGGATATGGTGGCAGTGGGGATGGATATAGTGGATTTGGTGATGACGAAAGCTGTCTTGGAGGTGGCAGAAGATACAATGATCTGGGCAATTACAACAATCAATCTTCCAATTTTGGACAGAAGAACGGAGGAAACTTTGGAGGCCGAAGCTCTGGCCTTGTGGTGGTGGAGGTCAATACTTTGCCAAACCATGACACCAAGGTGGCTACGGTGGCTCGAGCAGTAGCTGTGGCAGTGGCAGAAGATTTTAGTGACTACCAGGAAACAAAGCTTAGCAGGAGAGGAGAGCCAGAGAAGTGACAGGGAAGCTATGGGTGACTACAGATTTGTGCACGCAGCCAAGCACAGTGGTGGCAGGGCCTAGCTGCTACAAAGAAGACATGTTTTAGACATGACTCATGCATGTGGGCAAAAGAACTTGAGGACTGTCTTTGTGACTAATTGTATAACAGACTATTTCATTTCTGTTCTGTGGAAAGTGTAAAGCATTCCAACCAAGGGTTTCATGTAGGTTTTCTTTGTCTCTCTTTGCAACTATGATGGTGATTGCTAAATGTCTGATCATGACATTGAATGAATGTCTTTTTAAAATGTGCTGTATAAAGTTAGTCTACTCTTAAGCCATCCTGATAAACTACCCCAACAGTGTGAAGTACAGAATTCCTTCAGGGCGATACCAGGCTGATTTGCAATATACTTATATCTTAGAAGATTGCTTGGGGGTAGAGGAGCCATTATTTTCAGAAACCTTAGTTGTGGTTGAATTGACCGTTACTGTTGTATAACCTGCAGTTCACCGTTAAAATGGTCACCCCAGCAAGTAAACAGAGTTTACTTGGTTGTTAAAAAAAAAAAAAGTTGTTGGCACATCCTATGCAATAATCTAAATTGAATAATGGTAGCAGATAAAATTACAGATGGAATTATAACTTAGGTATCATCCATGAGCATGTGTAATCAATAAACAATTTAATCTTGAAAAAAAAAAAGACTTCCAGTCTCTGAAACTTACTCTTCCCTATAGGGTTGCTATGAGTCAGAAACGACTTGATGGCAATGAGATAATGATATACTATATTTCATATACTATATTTTAAAGTCTAAAATTTTTATGATGTACTTCTCTGAAATTCTCTTCAGCTAAATAGACACCCAACTTTTCCAATATTATATTTTCTACTTAAGCTCTTATAACAAATACATATCATATTTCCTTGCAAACAAGGCACCCACTGGCATTCCACACTGCATTATTTGCACAAAAATATGGCAGATGTATTGTGCTGCATCATATCGACCCAGTTGATTCTCCAGGGGACTGTGAGCTCTTTAAGGACAAGGAGGGAGCATTGGGTACAGAGTCCTAGCACTTGGTGGCTGACTCACCAGATGAATAAATGAATGAGGAGATGAATGAATTTATGCTTGACAACATGTAGTAAATTAATAGAGATACGGTTATGTATATATACATATTTGTATGTGTGTGTATGTATCAATTTTCTATTTTGAAGACTTTAAGCTTAATGGATCCAGCAGATCTACTTGATTTGGCAAAGGACATAAGCCTTCTGAGTGATGTCGCGGCAGTTGTCAAATTGAGAAACTTGGAGAGAAAATTCAAGAGCCTCCTGTTTCACTGGCTGGATTACTACAGATTTGTACTTGGTCAGTTATGGAATCCGTTGCTTTGTTCCACCTAAGCCCCTCCCATCCATCAGACTTCCAGAGGACCAATATTTAAACACCTCTTCCTTCTAAGGTTCCCAAGATGATAAGCTTGTAAACTTTAAGGCCTTATACGTGTCAATCCTTACCAATCCAATTGATTGTCTATAGCTGAAAAATAGAAGAAGTGCACCTTAGTTTTATTTCCTTTCTCTTTTCAAAGAACAAAGTGTATTTGGCCACTTCTGTATTTTCATGAGTGAAGCCACTTTTCTATTCTTCACATCAGATTGTACTCTCAGGTACCATCTCTTAACCCATACCCATACCCACCAACACCCTTGTCAATGTCTCTGTTCGCTTGCTGTATTGAGAGAGAGCCTTTGTGCTCATGTCAGAACTGTGCTCTTGTAATGGCAACAATGGTAAATTGTGGATGATGCTTTATTACAGAGCTGTTACATTTTCAGTTCTTGATACAATATGCAAACTCCAAAATGTAAACGCCTCCATTTGAACAGGTAATTTGTTCTGAACCATGGTATATGTGTTGGTCTGCTGACTGTGGTTCAAATCCACCAGAGCTCCATGGGAGAAAGATGAGGCTGTCTATTGCAGTCAAGAGCGCTAGCCTTGGGGATCCTATAAAGGGTCACTCTGAGTCAGAATGGATTCAATTGCAGTGGGTTTGGCTTGGGGATGTGGTATATAGAGCCTTGGAGCCCTGGTGGCAGAGTGGGTTAGCTTTTGCCTGCTAACTGTAGGCTTGTCAGTTCAGACTCACCTGTCACTCTTCGAGAGAAGGACGGGGCTGTCGACTCCCGTAAAGAAGTAGCCTCAGAAGCCCCATATGTCGTGGCTAGAAGTTGGAATCACCTGGGGGCAATGGTTTATGGTAGCTAGCTGATCTCCCCAAAAGGTGTACCATGAATGCTTTACACAAGCATTGGGCCATGAACTCCTCAGCCTTCCAGGCAGCCCAACTTGGCTGGGATCATCAGCAATCAAAACCAAACACTACCGGTGAGTTGGTTCTGACTCCTAGTGATCCTCCAGGACAGAGTGAAACTGCCCGACTAGGGCTGCCAAGGCTGCCCCATCCTCCTCCTCCTGGAGTGGCCCATGAGTTGAAACCTCCGATCATCTGATTAGCAGCCCAGTGCTCAGAGGCCAGGATAGTTGCCTTCACTGGCAAGCAACCTAGTACATTTACCACAAGTTTCCAGGCAAATACTTCACATTTTCCTTTTTGTGTTACATTGTGTTACATTGTGTTACATTGTGTTACATTGTGTTACATTGTGTTACATTGTGTTACATTGTGTTACATTGTGTTACATTGTGTTACATTGTGTTACATTGTGTTACATTGTGTTACATTGTGTTACATTGTGTTACATTGTGTTACATTGCATTTTCTATCGGAAGCCACGTCCCTGCTGTTGTGAGGCGCCCTCAGGTTGATTCTGACTCATAGTGGCCCCCTGGGAGGGAGCAGGACCGTCCCTCGTGGTGTCTTCTGGCTGTAATGTGCATAAGGGCAGACTCTGGCCTTTTCTCCCGTGGGGCCTCTGAGTGGGTTCAACAAGCCAGCCTTCGCTATGGCTCTGGGATGTACAGTTTGCAACTTTCGGAGAGAAGTAAATTCAATGAGTAAAAAATGAGAAGCAGTCATTGGTAGCACGGTGATTAAAAAGCACCATCTTCAGATTCAGCTGAAGCTGAATTATGGTTCTGATTAGGGTTCTGTCTTCTAGCTGGGAGACTGGGGCGAGGTTTAGAGAGCTAGGCCCCCGTTTCCTCAGTTTATCACAGATAAGCGTGAAAAATAGGTGTATGCATCGCAAGCACTTCAAGCAAGGAGTTCGTGCATTTAAATTCTTTGACACTCATTAAAGTGCACGCTAATAAACAACCAATGGGTTGGAATCACCAAAAGAGAAAAGAATCTCAGAAAAGAATGAACACAGAAGCACAATAGACCACACTTCATGAGGCCCAGGAAAGGCGGTTCTCCTGTCAAACTCCCGGCATCGAGTCGATTCCCACTCTCAGTGACCCTACAGGACAGGGGGGAACTGCCCCCATGCATGGTCTACAAGACTGCATCTGCTTAAAGGAATAGAAAATCCCCATCTTTCTCCTGAGGAGTGGCTGGTGGTTTCAAACTGCTGACCTTGGGTTAGCAGCCAAACTCATAACCCCATACACACCGAGGCTCCTTAGCGAAGGCAGGGCTCAGCAAGAAGTTTATATCGACAAGGGCCTACTGACATTAGAAAAAAACAACACCTCTAATCACTAACCTAATTTGACAGGTTGAGAAAATAGAAGAGTAAGTGCAAACAGCCCAAAGTTCACAGAATGTAGAACATCATCAAAGGTAGGGAAGAGAGACACATGAAATAGAGATTAGAAAACAGGAGAATCAAAGAAACCAAAAGTTGCTTCATTGATCAGATTGATAAAAATGGACACATCTCCAGCTAGACTGGCAGATGTAATCAGTAAAAAACAAGAAAGAGAAGATGCAAAGTAAGATTTAACTGTGAGGACTTTGCTAGTTCTTGTAGAAATCAAAAGAAATTAATAAATCCCTAGAAATACACAAATTATCTAAGTGAACAACAGTGCTTGGCATGTCGGTCTGTTGATAAGCACAGACAACCAGATTCCCATGGATTAGAAGTGTTGATAGCCTATATGTTTTTTCTGTTTATTCTCTAGATGCCATGCCTCTTAGACTCCTAAGGCCACATTACCACAAACACCATGTATGGGCAGTCTTTAAGAACAAACATTTATGCTCCCGAAGTTCAGGAGGCTCGAAGTCCCAATTCTAGGAATGCTGGTTTGGGGAGGTGGTTCTATTTCTGGCCACGGTGGGGAGGATCCTTTCTTGTCCTCCAGGTCTGCAGCCAGGCACTCCTGGGATATGCGGTCGTCTGGTGTGACATCTGTCTGCCCACCGTCTGTGCTTCCTTCTGTGTCTAATCTGTTCTTCAGAATTCAGAAGGGTCATGTTTAAGCTAACTCTTACATCCTCTAGAAACCAGCAGCCGCTCAGAGGGAGAAGGACAGCCTTTCCACTCCCGTTCCAGTCTCAAAAACTCACAGGGGCAGTTTAACCCTGTTGTATAGGATTGCTATGCGTCAGCATCAACTCAACGGTAGTGCAAACAAATTACATTCTCTGACAGTCTCATTAGCATAATTTAAAACTCCTATTCCCCAATGAGATCATATCCACAAGTATACGAATTCAAATTCGAACCCATATTTGAGGGAACATAATTCAGGCACATCACCATGCAGCCTCTCAGCAGACCAAGAGCATTTAAAATTAAAGAACCCAGACTGATCAAGTGCAATGCAGCTGAGAGGAATTGCTGAAAACTGAATGAAGGTCGAACATGATGGTGGGACAAGAGGAAAGTAAAAGGAAATAGAGGAAAGAACTAGAAGGCAAAGGACACTTATAGAGGTATAAATACAGGCATGTACATGTGTAAATATATTTATGTATAACTATAGGGACATATATCTGTGTACATATATTATATGTTAAGTATTAGGTAGCAGACAGGCATTGTGCCTCTACTCAAGTACTCTCTCAACACAAGAACTCTTGATTCTAATAACCCAACATTCTGTGATGCTCACCTTCCTGACATGATTGCTGAAGACAAAATGGGTGCATAAGCAAATGTGGTGAAGAAAGCTGATAGTGCTAGGCTATCAAAAGATGTAGCATCTTGGATCTTAAAGGCTTGAAGATAAGTGGCCATCTAGCTGGGAAGCAACAATGTCCACATGGAAGAAGCCTGTGTGATCATGAGGTGTCGACAGGATCAGGTATTAGAAATCAGAAGACCCAAAACAAAAAATCATATCGATGTGAATGAGGAGGAGGACAGAATAGAGACCCAAAGCCCATCTGTAGGCAATTGGACATCCCCTCACAGAAGGGTCACAAGAAAGGTACAAACCAGCCAGGGTGCAGTATAGCACCAACAAAACATACAACATTCCTCTAGCTCTTTAATGGTTCCCCTCCCCACCCCTCACTATCATGATCCAGTTCTACCTTACAAATCCAGCTAGACCAGAGCATGTACAATGGAACAGATAAGAGGTCTCAAAACACAGAATCCAGGACAGAAAACCCCCTCTGGAGCAATAATGGAAGTAGCGATACCAGGAGGGTAGGAGGAAGGTGGAGGAAGAAAGGGGAGAGCGATCACCATGATCAATGTACAGTCCCCCCCCCACACACACACACAGGGTGACAAACAACAGAAACATGGGTGAAGGGAGACAGCGGATGGTGTAATGTATGAAAATAATAATTTATAATTTATCAAGGGTTCATGAGGGTGGGGGAGGGAGGGAAAAATGAGGAGCTGATACCAAGGGCTTAAATAGAAAGAAATATTTTTAAAAAGATGATGGCAACATATGTACAAATTCGCTTGACATAGTGGATGTGTGGGTTGTTAGAAGAGCTGTAAGAGCCCCCAATAAAATGATTTTTTAAGGCCAAATACTTAAGCAAATGTTATGTACTACTTTAAACATTTCTATAAACTGTCATATCTAGCATTATGTCTTTCTGATTTAAAAAGTCTATCATATGCAGTCTATTAAAATGCATAAAATTTTAACTGACTCAAAAAACTAAAATGGAAGAACCCATGCAAAGGGGTGTCTGTAAGTGGGGTAAGGAGTGTCCACCCTATTGTTGCCAATTGACCCCACAGAGCTCAGCCTCCATGTGACTTGGCCCACTAAGGGTCTTCCGTGGAATTCGTTCTTTTTGCATTTCAGGAATAGGATCCCCCCATATTTGCCAAATGCTCAAGTTTCCACACAAAGTGGTTAGTAAACAAAGAGGCCCATCGGTCAATGTTCTACTGGAACAAAGTGCACAGAAAATATCCATGGATAAGGAATATCTACGATTCCGAAATACTTTCCTAGAACTGTCAGGCACCTTCAAGCCTTCCCCCACCCCTTACATCCAAAGGCCTCCGGCTAACAACCAGCCCTTCAGGTAAGCAGAGTCATGGTCTTAATACCTCATATTCCCACTCATGCTTTAGAGAATAGTCGCTGTAACTTTCCACTGATGCTGAGCAAATGCCACTCAGTTGTTTAACACAAAGGTCCTCTCTGAGCAAGTGTGGTGAAGGTGTTGTCACTTACAAGCTATCAGAAAGGAGAGTCTTTCCTCCAATACGGATATGTTTGATATTGGCATGTGCAAGACAGTGCATCCAGATTCATTGCTACCCGGGATAGCAGAGTTGGACTAGGATGTAAATCTGATCAGGGCAGATCACCAGGGCTTTTCTTCTGGGAAGTGGATGGTGGGTTCTGTATCACATCTTCAATTCTGAGCACGAGGTTTGTAGAAGGCTATGGTTTACAGTGGAAGACCTAAGTACATTTTGAGTCTCCATCTAAATTTAGCCTCCATTGGCTTCCTTTTGATCACTGACTCTCTCATTACCAGTGAGTCCATTCTGACTCTTAGGGACCTACAGGGCAGAGTAGAACCCCGCCCTGGGGGTTTCTGAGACTGTACATCTTTACAGGAATAGAAAGCCTTTCTTACTTCCATGGAGTGCCTGGTAGTTTCAAACTGCTAACCTTTGGGTTAGCAGCCCAACAGGTAACCCACTACACCACCAGGGCTCCATGACCATTGACTGGCAATTTTAAAAGCTTTGCTTTCAGGCAGAGTGGGGTTAAAAGTGGATTGCTTTAACTCCCCTGCTCTGCACTAAGAAAGGCAGTTTTGATCTCAGTGACTTGCTTCTGTGTGCCCTTGATGGAAATTGGGGTACTGAGGTTGAATGATTATGAGTCATGCCCTGCCAAGATGCTCAGACAGCTTTAGAACCAATCTTATCAACTTTTCTATCAGCAATAATACGGATCCCAACCACGGTCTCTTTCCTGCTCCCATAGTCCTGCCTGTAACTGTGATGAATTGTTCTGCTGCCAATTGTGATATTGTGACAATTTCCTTTGTTTTCTATGGTCCCATTTAAGTAGTCAGGTGGCTGTGAGTCCTTCAGACACCATCATGGCCTTATGCTGATAGTCTCACTAATCTGGGTGATTGGTTTCTGTGTTTTTCCTGTTTAAGATTTAATAAAGAGTCTCTACAAAGTATATTGGAGCCCTGGTGGCATAGTGATTATGCATTGGACTATAATCCACATGGTTAGCAGTTCGAAAACAGCAGCAGTTCCTCGGAAGAAAGAGACTGGGTCTTCTTCTTGCATAAACAGTTTCAGTCTCAGAAACTCACAGGGGCTCACTATGAGTCAGTCAGCATTGACTCAATGGCAATGCATTTTGGTTTTTTATATCTATATAAAATATATTGGACAACATTATGATATAAAGTATATAAAGAAAATAGCATTATGATAATTGGGGAAAAGTTAGAAGTTGTCAAGGATTTAACTTTACTTGGATCCACTAGCAATATTCACAGAAACTGCAGGGAAGGAATAAAACAACATATTGCATTGGGCAAATCTGCTACACAAAACTTCTTCAAAAATTTAAACAGCAAAGATTTCATTGTGAGACCAAAGCGATGAGCCATGGTACATCCAATCACCTCATAGGCACATGAAGTTGGACAATGAGTAAAGGAGACTAAGAAGAGTTGATGCATTTGAAGTATGATGTGGTCGAAAATATTGAAGATTCTGCAGATGACCCAATTGCCTGTCAGTTTGTGATACTGCGTCGGCTTATATGTTGCTGTGATACGGGAGCTATGCTGCTGTTATCTTAAAGAGCAAAGTGAATAGGATTCAGAAGAGCTGACAGACTATGAAAGAGGAGCAGGTTGCTCATTTCTGAGGAATAGCCACTGAAAACTTCTAGTTACCCAGTCTGTATCCAATGATCTATAAAATATTTCATGTTAAAATAAATGTTAGCATCTCGTAAAAGTTACATCAGCACAGTAAAAAGTCATGTTTTGGTTCAGCAAGTTTCACAACATTTCTGGAAATTTTGTGTAGAAACATGAATTTACCCATATATTACAGATGAAAATACGGAGATGCAATATCGTCACATTGTGAGTAACGGCCAGGTGGCAGGCCTGCGCTTAACTTTTCGATTTCCATTCTGATTATTGGGTTATATGGCCTATCCAAGCTATGAACAGACATATAAACCAACTCACCAGTATGCTTCCTCTGTGAAGGAGGGTGTTAGGCAGGGTTCTCTAGAGAAGCAAAACGAGGACACATGATTTTAGATAGTAGATCGATAGATCGATCGATCGATCAATCGATAGATAGATAGATAGATAGATAGGTTTTTACAGCAAGAAGGAATATGACAGCTAATTAGTCCACACTGCAGTACAGAGGGTTCAGTTTAACTCACTCCCATGTAAGAATTAATACATTGGAAGTCCTTCAACTCCCATGGACTGCCAGGTCCAAGGTCAAGGAAGCAGATAGCAGAGTCCTCCCTGGGCACGGCAAGCAGAATCTGCCCACAGGCAGCAAGCAGCAGGGTGGGTCACCAACAACAGTCAGTAGCTCAGGAGTTTAGTTAAGCAGGCTCAGATGGGATATCGAACCGCAAGCAATGTAAGGCGACAGGATCCACCAGCCTCAAGCTCAAACGATATACTTACTCACCAGCAGTGTGGTAAAGCAGGTCTAAAGGAGCCTTAAGCTCTAGTAACACAGTCCACGGGTTGGCCTGGCCCACAGGTAGCATAGCTTACAGGTTGAGGCAGAGAACTAGTTAAAGCAGCAGCACACATGCCAGCATGCTCAGATCACCAGAGAGCAAGAGAGAGGGGGCCGGGCCTTGCAGAGCCATTTATCTTTACCCCCCATCAAACTTCGATTAATCTCACATGTTCTTATTGGCCATGTTGGCACAATAAACCTACCTATCACAAGGAGTTAATTAAGTAGCAGGGGAAAAATACATGTGTTTAAAGAACTCTGTCATTTGCTTCTCTGAGTGTTTTGGGTCAAATTATTTAATTTCTTGAGCCTCAGTATCCCCACAATGGGATAAAAGTGTCCTACAGATCAACTTGTTCGCATTCTTTTTATATATGTGAAAATGCAACTGGAAATCTAGTGTCTTTGCATCTTGTCAGTTCTTTGCAATCATTTCAATCAGTTGGTCCTCTGACCACTAATCACGTTTCAGAGCCATTTGTGGCTGGATGGGTGAAAGAGCTCATGTTTAATTTTTCTAGTGTGCTGGTAAATATTTTTCCAACGATGCCCCCTTTCCCCTGCAGAACTAGATTCAGTGTTTTATCAAAACCAAAACCAGTTGCCATTGAGTTTATTCTGATTTACAGCGACCTCACGTATCTAAGTAGAACGGTACTCCATAGAGCTTTCTATCTGCTTCTTTTTTCCCCCATAGAGTTTTCAATGGCTGTTTTTCCCTAAGTAAATCACCAGCCTCTCTTTCTAGGTGCCCGGGGATGAGGATGAACGTTCAACTTTTATCAGTCAAGTGTTTTAACCTCCCAGGGGCCGTGTGTGTGTGTGTGTGTGTGTGTGTGTGTGTGTGTGTGTGTGTACACTTGTAATTCAATTCTTAACATGGTTTCTAACCATTTCATTCCTAGGCTTCCTCTTTTCTCTGAAGGCAGAGACATATGGTTTGCTTCCCAGCAGAGCTGTCCTGTGGTCCTAAGGAGGATGTTGTGTGGGAAGGAAGGGCGCATATGTCGGTGCAGCTCTGTCAGCATCCCCGAAGTGACAGATCTGGAGTACGATCATCTCATAAACAAGCAGCTGGCCTCCATGGATCAGATCGTCGTTGTCTGCGTGTTCTCACCCCAAGAAAGGGGCAACACCATAAAAGAAGTGGTCCATATGTATAGGGAGCTGCATAAATCTAGAAGCATGCCTTGCATTGAGGTTAGAGTCATGTGTATGGAGTCAAAATATGGGACAATGTTTATTTGCATGCTTAATCTTGCCATATTTCCTCTGCCCCACAGAGAATTATGGAAGAAACTTTTTTCATGATTTTACAAAATAAAACTTTATTATATGATACTAGGTTCATATACTAAAGGGCACAAGTCTTAAAGATATTTTATACCTGTGTAATCAATCATCACCCACATCAAAATGTAGAAAAGTTTCCAAAATCTCCCGCTTTGCTCCTTCCCTGTGGATAGCTCTCCCTCTGGTAACTGCTCTTCTGACTTTGATCACCATAGCCTGGTTTATGTGTTCTAGCTTTTTCAAATAGTATATGGAGTCACACCATGTGTACTTTCTGAAACCCACAATCCATTTTTTTAAATCATTTTATTAGGAGCTCATACAACTCTTATCACAACCCATACATACATCAATTGTGTAAAGCACATTTGTGCATTCATTGCCCTCATCATTCTCAAAACATTTGCTCTCCACTTAAGCCCCCGGCATCAGGTCCTCATTTTTCCCCTCCCTCCCCGCTCCCCACTCCCTTATGAACCCTTGATAATTTATAAATTATTATTTTGTCATATCTTGCCCTTTCCAATATTTCCCTTCACCCACTTTTCTGTTGTTCGTCCCCCAGAGAGGAGGTTATATGTAGATCTTTGTAATCGGTTCCCCCTTTCCAACACACTCTCCCTCTACACTCCCAGTATCACCACTCACGCCACTGGTCCTGAAGGGATTATCTTCCCTGGATTCCCTGTGTTTCCAGTTCC
>NW_022103898.1:32751740-32765969 GCF_000313985.2 Echinops telfairi
CTATGAATTAGAATCAACTTGAGGGAAGCAAGTGTGGTTGTTTTGGGGGCTTGGTTTTATAGTTGCATGCTTTGTAGTGCTATATATTAAGATGATAAGATATGTATTTTTCCAAATGATTGTGGTCTTTAAAAATATTACTACTGCTCTTCATCGTATAGAGGAAATTCACACTTTTCCCTCCCCAAAGTCCCACATCATCGATTTCATGACATGGGTGGGATAAATACAAAAGCTTAAATTTTCTTGGACTTCATGATGAGTCTCAAAAACCCACAGGGGGTGGTTCTATGAGTCAGAATCGACTCGATGGCAGTGAAATATTTCTGGAATTATCTGAGTCTGGGATGGCACCTGAATAAGGAAAGAATGGAGTTTTTGTTGCTAGCCCCTGTAGACTTCCATGTGGAAGATAAGAATGGTGCCTTCCATGTACAGATCATATATCAGATCCAGAGGTCAGGTCTGATAGGGCAGGGCCATTTCCACTTCCTGTTTGAACATTTGCTAGAAGTCCAATTCTGCTTTTAAAAAAATCTGGAAAGTTTTATCTAACTTTTCCTGCTTCTTTGATTTTTAAAAGGTGGAGGAGAGCTCTGGTTGTGTGCTTCATTCACACCAGACCTCGCTCAGTGGGATGACGTGATAATCTTCTATTCAGATAAGAGCTCTTGTTGAGCCTCTGATGGTTCATAAAAGGATTCTAACCTTATGTCAGCTTCTGCTTTTTTATTTTTAGAGCCTAAAGATCTACTCTCAGTCTCAACAAAGAATACTCAAGTCAGAGAATTATTCTGCCGGATAATAACTTTGAACTAATGTTGTATAACTACCACTATTCTGACCATAAGCCTATCTGTCCACTCATTCACTCACTCACTCACTCACTCACTCACTCACTCACTCACTCACCCACTCACTCACTCTCTTTCACTCACTCCCTCACTCGCTAACTCATTTATCTATCCATCCATCCATCCAATGATTATCTTGAGCAACTCTTGGGATTCAGGCATTGTACACTGGGGATATGAATGTCAGCAAGATCCCCATGGTCTCTGAAGCTGCTAGCCTACCGAGGAGACAGGTTTTAATGAAATAATCACACAGCTGTGCTAACTACTGTGGAAGAGAAGAAAGACTCTGGCAGAGGAGGGTTTTCAAACTTTTTTATAACAGTGATCATCAAAACTTCCTTTCACTATTACATCTTCCAAAACATCAAACCCCAACCCGCCCCAACCCCCCACCCCCACACAAAATAAAACCCACTGCCATCAAGTTGATTCTAACATAATCCACTGTGACACTAGTGCTCTATGAGGCATCCACTGGTTGATACTACTGAAGTTGCACTGGATGAAGAGGGGAGGGGAAGATGTGTGTGCATCCCGGGGCCCACCTGACTTATTCAGTTCTCCATCTGAACCCAGCGATAGCACCAAGAGAAGCATTAAAGTGCCCTGAGATCTCACCCAGATCTGGTTCCTGAAGCATCTGAAAGCTGGAGGGCTAGGCCAGCACCCCACCTTGCAGAGTTACTTTCAGTGGGTTGCATCCAGTTGCCCTAAATATGCCCTGAGCTTCTTTTGAGGGATGTTACATTGTTTGCTACAGCTCTGGTGCACCCAATATGAAGTCCAATGTGAACATATTTTGCTGAAATGAGAAGCTAGGAAAAGCTTTGCTCTCTGTGAGGATCTGATGTTTCCTCTCCCCTGGTAATCAGATTTTTGGAGCCCAACTGGGTTTCTCTTTTCATTTTGTCCGAAAGTACAGAGCAAAATCAAAGATTGAATTATAACAATAGGACATAACAACAGGCCGCTTACCCAAAATCCATTTCTTCTCTTGGATCTAGAGCCTCCGCTTAAATTCAAATGTTCTCATCCTATTATTTTTAGCTTAGTATATATTTTTTCCTCTTACTATTATACTTATTTCCTTTAAACCACCCAGGGAAAGGGAGATGAAAACAAACACATTAATTTCAAAAGGTAAATTTTGAGTTAAAAAAATTATTTTATCCAGAGTTGATAGCACTCATCAGGGGAGGTGGCACAGGATTTTGGAGCTCGGAGTTGTAAAGAAAAGGAATCTGGGTCTAATTGGCCAGATACGCTAAACCTCCAGAAACCATACTGATATTTTAAAAATAGTTTATTTAAATTTTATTGCTGAGACTACACACAACATAACTCACTTCAGGTCAACAATTTCTTCATGTGCAATTCAGTGGCATTGATTACATTTTTTCAAGTTGTGAAACCATTCTCATCCTCTTTTTTACTGAATTGTTCCTCCCTTATTCTCATAAGCTCAATGCCTCCTAAGTTTCCTGTCTAATTTTTGAGTCCTTTTGTCAGTGTGGTCCCATGTAGACAATTCTTAAAAGGTCATGTCCATGGTAGATATTCTTTGCTGTATATTGTGTACAACTCACTGCCAGCAATTTCACTAATTAATTGTGCACCCCTGTCCTGAATCAGAATGATTTTTCCATCATTATGAATTGAAACTCAGTGCTCCATAAATAATGCCCTCCTTCCCTTCAACCTTGGTGTCCACTAGTAACCTTTGGTCTCAATACATGTCTTAGATATCCAGTGCTGCTATTACAAAAAGTACCACAAATGGATGATATTAGCAGACAAATTTATTCTATCACAGTTCAGGAGGCAAGATGTCCAAATTTACAGTGTGGACTCTGGGTTAAGGTCTTCCCTCTGTGTTGGCTCACAGTCTAGTATCTGTAGGACCAGCATGGCCTGGAGATCTTCAGATATCTTGGCATCCATCTTCCCTGGATCTAAGAGGTTTCCCGTTCAGGGGCCTATGCCTAAACCACATGATTCACTGCTAGCTCATCTTTATTGGTGGCAGTAGGGCCCTTTGCTCTCTGTTTGCTGTTTGATCTCTTCTATATATCAAAAGAGACTGACTCAGGATACAACCTAATCCTGTAGACTGCATTCTGCCTCATTTACATCCTTGTCTTTAAACTTAACTTGGTAGCACCATAAAGGTGATGATTTACAACTCAAAGGAGAATGACATCAGATTACAAAACGGAGGGTAATTGCATAATACTGAGAATCATGGTCCAGTCAAATTGACTCATATGTTGAGGAAACACAATTTAATCCATAATAGTACATTTGCCTGCCGTTGTCTTTTTATAGAAATGAGGTCACACAATAGATTTCCATGTGTGTTTGATTTATTTCCCAAAGCATAATATATTTATGCACCATCCATATTGAAGCATGCATTAAGACTTCGTTCACTCTCTTACAGCCTAAGCAGGCTCCACCACACTTCATTTGAACGTTCATTTGGTGATGCGTAGGCTGTTTCCCCTTTTGGCCATTGTGAATAGTGCTACAATGAGTAGTCTCTTGAGGTCCTGCTTTCAATATTTTGGGCATATTCCTAGGAATGGAGATGCTGGGTCATGTGGTAGTTGTAGTTTTATTTTTTTGAGGAACTATCCTACTTTTTCCCACAGTGGCTATACTATTTTGTATTCCCACCAGCAATTTCCCCATATCCTTAACAGCAGTTGCTATTTTCTGGTTTTGGGTGTTTTCTCTCTGTCTTTTTATCTTAGCCATCCTATGATGAGTGAAATTATATCTCATTGTGTTTTGATAAAAAAAATGAATAATTTTTATATGAGAAAAAGGAAAGAAATAATCTTTTGCCCCAAGACCTTAAAAGAAATACAGATGAGAATGAATTGGTGGGAAGATTTTAAAACCTAAATAACTCAGCCAGGAACTTCCATGTCCTCCAAAAGGGTGACCTTCTCATCCGGGCCTCAATTACCTCTGAATTCTCTCTCATCCCACCTAGCCAGGGAACCATACGGCCTACACAGTGATGAAGCTGTTCAGCTATACATGGAAGCTTGGAAGCTGAACAAATCCACTTGATCCTTTAGTAGAATTACCATATATACTCATGTATAAGCTGAGTTTTTCAGCACATTTTAAAAATCATTTTATTGGGGGCTCGTACAATTCTTATCACAATCCATACATACATACATTGTGTCAAGCACACATGTACGTTTGTTGCTATCATCATTCTCTCAAAACATTTGCCTTCTACTTGAGCCCTTAATATCGGCTCTTCATTTTTCCCCTTCCTCCCCAGGCCCCTCCCTCATGAACCCTTCATAACTCATAAATTATTATTATGTTGTCATATGTTACACTGTACAATGTCTCCCTTTGCCCTCTTCTCTGCTGTCCATCCCCCAGGGAGGAGGCTATACGTAGATTCTTGTAATTGGTTCCCCCTTTCCACCCCACATTCCCTCCACCCTCTAGGCATCACCACTCTCACCACTGGTCCTGAAGGGATCATCTGTCCTGGATTCCCTGTGTTTCCAGTTGCTATCTGTACCAGTGTACATCCTCTGATCTAGCCAGATTTGTAAGGTTTGGATCATGATGCGGGGGGTGGGGGTGGGGCAGGCATTTAAGGACTAGAGGAAAGTTACATGTTTCATTGTTGCTACCCTGAACCCTGACTGGCTCATCTCCTCACCACAACCCTTCAGTAAGGGGGTGTCCAGTTGCCTACTGATGGGCTTTGTGTCTCCATTCTGCACTCACCCTCATTTACAATGATATGATTTTTTTGTTTTTTGATGCTTGATACCTGATCTCTTCGATAGCTCATGGTCAGACAGGCTGGTGTGCTTCTTCCATGTGGGCTTTGTTGCTTCTGAGCTAGATGGCCATTTGTTTATCTTCAAGCCTTTAAGACTCCAGATGCTATATCTTTTGATAGCCGGGCACCATCAGTTTACTTCACCACATTTGCTTATGCACACATTTTTCTTCAGAAACCGTGTCAGGAAGGTGTGCATCATGGAATGCCAATTTAATAGAACAATGTGTTCTTGCGTTGAGTAAGTACTTGAGTGGAGGCCCAATGTCCATCTACTGCCTTAATACTAAACCTATAAATATAAGCACATAGATCTATTTCCCCAACCTCCTATATAAATATATTTACATATGTACATGCCAGTATTTAGACCTCTATAAATACCCTTTGTCACCTAGTTCTTTCCTCTATTTCCTTTTATTTTCCTCTTGTCCCACTATCATGCTCAGCCTTCATTTGGGTTTCAGTAATTTCTCTTGGTTACATTGCCCTGGCTGAACCCCTTCCAGGCCTCTCACACCCTCCTTGCCACTGAATTTGGATCACTTGTTGCTCCCCTGTCCCTGGGTCGGTCAGCACCACGTCCTTACCCCTGCCTCCCCCTCTCCCATGTCCCCCTGGAACCATTGGTCCCATTGTTTTCTCCTCCAGACTATTCATCCAGTCTATCTTATCTAGATGATCTGTAGAGATAATAATATGCACCAAAAATCAAGCCATAGCAAGATAGGTGACAAATGAGAACACAGCGATGACTACAAAAAAGAAAACCAATGACCCATAAAAGAATAAATTAATTAAAAGACAAAAAATGTTAAAAAGAAAGAAAAACCTGTAAATAGATCAAGGTCTAATTTTTTAACTCTAGGCATGTCCTTCAGTCAGGTCCGATGGGGTGCTCTGGCCCGAGTCTGTGCTTTGTAATCCCTCAGAGACTCCCTTTCAGCACATTTTTAATGCAGTTTTGTGGTAAAATTAGGTGCCTTGCTGGATATTCGGGTTGGCTTATACTCGAGTATATACGGTATGTGTGATATAGACAAACCTCCTTAAAGGGTGACCTGAGCCACAGTGTGTTAGGCTCTGGGAGTCCAGAATGAGCAGTTCCACCAACTTCTCAAAACACATGGCCATGTAGCCAGAAGCTCTACAACACCACCTTCAAACACAACACCCAACAGAATAGAGAAGACTTAAAACCTGAATTCTAAACCTCACCAGGTGAACAGAAAGTTGTACCAGATATAACCTGGCAATTCAGAGGGAGGAAGGCAGTGAAAGCAACCTTTTTTTTTTTTTTTAAAGCATGTGTGTTGTACTAAATATTTAGGTCAAGTTATACTTCATGCGGTATCCTTTGATCCAAAGATATATTTGACCAGTGAAAATTACATGAAGTTGGAATTTCCCATAAGTATCACTTGACCTTTATTAGGAACTGAATATCAGGCAGTTGCAGTTTGTTATATTCAAAGGAGGCCAAGAATAAGTTCCTGAACAATCAATAAGAGCCCTCGTGGCATAGTGGTTGGGCTGCTAACCACAGGGTCAGTAGTTTGAAACCAGCAGTTGCTCCTTGGGAGAAAGGCTCTGCTATTTACTTCCATAACGAGTTACACTCTTGGAAACCCGTAGGAGCAGCTCTCCCCTGTCCTATAGGGTTGCTATGATTTAGTACAATAAACAAGGAACCCTGATGGTGTAGTGGGCTATGTGTTTGACTGCTAACCACAAAGTCAGCTATTTGAGCCCACCAGCCATTCCATAAGTGAAAGATGAAACTTTCTGTTCTCATGAAGGTTTACAGCCTCGGAAGCCCGTAGGAGAAGTTCCACTCTGTCTTATAGAGGTGCTAAGTGTTGTCCTCACTGTGTGTCACACTAAACTGACTGGTAGTGAGCTGGGTATAATAAATAGGAGTTTGAATGTTTTGAAACCCAAAACAGGTCTGTCATAGTTGAAAGTCCATTATTAAAATTAAAATGTTCCAATCTTGTTACGAGATGGCATAACCATTCCACCTAGGCATAGAAAGTCCTCAAAGAAAAGTTAGATTTTTTTTTCTTAGAAAGAAGCTTACAGCCAACTTCATCTCTGAAGATTGTAACATGAACGAACCATTTACTCCCATACTTCAAAGTATGCTCTAAAGTGTTTGCTGAACAAGTTGAAGAAGAAAACTTTAGATCTTCAAGATATGTATGAAAATTGTTAAGAAGTCTTACATTTTCAGCACTCTAAATTCCCCTCACACCTTCCATGCGTGTGCCATTTTGATTTCTCTTCTATTTTCCACTCTTCTCAAGCTGTGTCCGGCTTTGTAGTCCCCGACTTGAAGGCCCTCTCTGTGCCGCACAGTCTCCTGTATCGAAAAGAAAAACCTGCTGCCACCAAATCAATTCGAATTCATCTGAGCCTACAGGACACAGAAGAACTGTTCCTTTGGTGTTACAAACCTTTAAATCTCTTAGTTTCTATGTGTTTTCGAATGAGGTAAATTAGGAGGTATGGTTCATGTCCAACACTTCAGGAATGGGTGATGGGACCTTAAAATAAAGTCCCTTTTCTGCTCCTTTTAGAGCAGATGAAGTTGTGGAGGCCCAGCACAAATTTAAAAAGGAGCCAGGCCTAGCTGAATCCTTTTAATGATGAGGCAGTATACCCCAAATCCTAGCTAGAGCTACTTTGGATGTAGCCGATAGCAATAACACAGCTCTTTAGATTTATGCACACAATAATTTATTTAACAAACATTATTCTGAGTCTCTGTGACATTCTGGGGAGTGTAATAAAAACTGGAGAAAGAAAAATTAATTAGACTCTGTTCTCCTTACGGAACTTATAGAATCAAGGGAAAGAAAATCCAGAGAACAGATCATTATGATGATGAAATAAGCACTAGGGCAGAACAGAACATTCTGGCCAGAAGGGTCTCGAATGGCCAATAAGCGTTAGCTGTGGGAGGAGAGCATTTCCCACCAACCTCAATGTGAAAGGTAGGCTTGAAAATGGCATGTCAGACGGCAAGAAGATGGGACTTTGTATGAATTGCGGGGCAGGAAATAACCTTACAAAGGGCCATGGGTTGACGGGTATACTAGCTGGAGAAGTTCACAGAAACCTGATGGTGACGGACGGCGAGGAATTGGAACTCCACCTTGAAAACTAGAAGGCATCACTAAAGAGTTTTCAGCAGAGACATTACACGAAGCTAGCTTGTATTTTAAAGGATTATTTTGACTGAATGGTGAGTAAATGGCCAGACTGACAGGGTTGTCTGTTATTGGATTTCACCAGGCAAGAGAGGATCAAGTCAACAGACTGTGGTCATGAAAAGGAGGCTGGGTATGAGCGATAGAAGCAAGATTCTTGAAGATTTTACATGTTGAGTGAGGATGAGGGAAGATGTCATTCAACTTCTCATTTGGACAATCAGAAGAATGGTGTACCTTCTTTGTTTGTTTTGTTTTTTGAGATAAAGAATTCAGAAGGACTAGAAGTATCCCAATTGTCTAGTACTTCATAACAAAACATCCCAAACCTCAAAACTTAAAAAAACAAACACCATGCTGCTGATGGCCCTAATCAGGACATAGCAAGGGCATCTTGACTCTTCTTTCCATAGTGTAGGCTGGGGCCATTTGAATACCGAGGGGGACTCAAGAACAGCATCATTCACATGACAGGTAGTTGGTGATGCCGCCATCTGGGAGCACAGGTATGGCTGTTGGCCAATGGTCCTTGTTCTCATGTGAGTCTTTCCAAGTAGCTGCTCAGGTTCCCTCCCATTATAGTATCTATATTTCAAGAAGGAATATCCTAAGAGGCAAAGAAAGGAACTATAGCGGTGTTAAGGCCTGCCCTCAAAAGTTACATGTTATTCTATGGTCAAAGGCTGTCACACACAGAAATGGCACAGACTCAAGGGGAGTAGAAATAGACCCCACCTCTTCATGGAAGAGTGGCAAAAAAATTCGAGCTATCTTTGATCTACCATAGAACACTTGAAGAAAAAGACACAAAGTCCAGGTGGGACCTGAGTATCATGGAAATGGAGACATCAAGTAGTAAGTAATTCATTCTACAAGGATAATGCTCAAGAGATAACTAGTTTTGGTAAACATTGGGCAGATGTAGGTAGTAACTACAATCATGCCTGCTCACTCTCATGAAGAGATCACTGAAGTCATGGGTGCTGTAGCAAAGTGTGGTGAAGAAACTTGATGGTGCTGAACTATCAGGAAAAAACAGTGTGTGGGATCTTTAAACAAGCAGCCTTCTAAGTGAGGCACCAACCAAGTCTACAGGGAAGAAGTCTGTATGATTCAAGGAGTATAAATAATAAAACCCAAATCTGAAGGAAGGAATGGTAGCAGAGCGTAAATTGAAAACACCTCATTTGCAGAAGGATATGGATGACAGTGGAAGCCCAAAGTCTATATGTAGGGTCCACACATGGATTAAGCCTCTGGTGCATTCCCTGTGACCATGGTGGAGGGATGTGACAGAGAGCACTGTAAAGTCTATCATGGCAGATGTACTTAGGTTACAATGAAACATCATTTGATCTCCTTTTGACCCATTTAAAAATAATTTCTTTTTTTTAATTGAGGGTCAATACACATGGATTAAGCCGTCAGTGAATCCCCTCTAACCAGAGACTAAGAATATGGATACCTTGCTGCCGGGCAGCGTGCATTGGAATGTGGATGATAGCAGATGCAGTTAGTTTAAGTTTAACACCTTATCACTTATATCCCTTTTGAATGTTTTTTCTTTGTTTTTGATTGAAGTTTTCCTTTGTTTTATTTTGCTATTGTTGTTAGTTTTTTCTTGTATGTGTTTCAGTATATGAAATCCAGGATAGGTAAATTTATGAAGACAGTAACTGGATTAATGGTTTCTTGGGAGTGCGCCAAGGGACGTTGGGGGGAAATGGGAAGCTAGTGACAGTACAAGGAAGAAAAAAAAGTTCTAATATTGATTGTGGTGATGATTGCACAACTCTTCATAATATGATTGAACTATTGAATTGCATAGTATGTGAAGTATATGCCAAGAAAAGCAAAGAAAGCTGAAACAAAAGCATGGTGAGAAGCTGCAATTGAAAAAATAAGAACAGTGCTATTAAAATTTGGAAGTAAAAAGAAATTAAATAATGGATTATTCAAGCAACATGTGAAACGTGAAGAGGGTGAGTGGCAGGGAAGCTTTTGATACTGTGGATATTTAGAGGCCATAACAAAGAAATGGTTCATGATGAAGACCCCAAAGGAAGCTTGTACAAAAATCCAGGAGAGCATTTGAGAAGAAAGGCCTGTTCTGCTTCCATAAAGAGGTCAAGTAATATAAGAACCAGGAAAATGTCAAAGGGCTTGGCAATATGAAGGTCTTTGGTGACCTTACCAAGGTGTCCTTAATAGGCTAGTGTAATAGAATCGAGACTCTTTGGGTCAGAATGCAAATACTACTGAACAGACCAAGAGAGTTGTTGTCTATGCTCTTATATCTTTTCAATTCTCGTTTGTTGGCTTCCTTTTTCAGAGCCATTTGGATCCCTTTCGGCTGCTCAAATACAACATTGCCTCTGCAGCTAAATATACAGACAGCAAATGTCCACTTCTGGTTCAAAGGCACAACATCACTCCAGGAATTTTTTTGGTATGTACTTTGAGATATCTGACTTTTAGCCTACTGTTGTGTATGATGCTTGTGTAACTAGAGACTATTTATAGAGGCAACAGACAGACTGGTAGAAATAGCTCAGCTCAAATCTCATAACCTTCTGTGATAGTCCTTGATTATAGATCTTCTTGTAACTGCAGGTTTTCACGGTTGGATTTTCTTTACTGTTATTCAAGGGAAGTGAAAATTTGGGTCCTCTGCTAAAACTAGGATGGTCAAATCTTCTGGCTCATAAATCAATACTGAGATTACTGAGTTCTAAGATTTCATTTTTAACTTTAAGAAATGTATGAACTCATTAGGAAGATAAGAGTATGTAAATACCCATAGTTAAGTCAAAGTAGGATAACTGAGACAGGATAGCACTCATGTACAGGTGCTCACTCATCCACACCAAGAAATTTGGAAGACAGCTTCTTGGCCAACAGACTGGAAAGATCCATAATTGTGCCCATCCCAAAGAAAAGTGATCCAGCAGAATTCAGAAATTATCCAACAATATCATTAATTCAAAGTCTTAATTGGTGTTCCCTATTTTACCTCTCTGGGTTTCAATATCTATTGCAATGGTTACATAGAACTCACTGACCAAATCCATGATTAAAGGGTTAATTGAGGAAGTGAAGTTGTAATGCCAGGGAGAAACTCTCTGGGTGAGGTGTTACACAGTGCTGAAACAAATCTACTAACAAATGCCCAAAGGGCATACCACTCTGCGATCAGCCTCAACCCAGAGGCTTTCAGCTTAAACTTCCTGGATCAACAAGACCAGTTCCCAGAATTAATGATTTAATTAAGTGCCCAGAGGCACCCCACTCCAATAAGCCTCAGAGCAAAGGCCTCAGCTCTGTTTCCATGGGTCAGCAAACCCAGCTTTCTGAATTAAATGTCCAGAGGCACCCCACTCCAGTGAGTCTCAGCCCAAAGGCACTCAGCTCCACTTCAGTGGGTCAGCAACTCCAACTTCTCCAATTAAGTTCCCAGAGGCGCCCCACTCTGCAAGGCAGCCTTCTGCACAAAAACACTCCACTTTCCTTGCTGTCACTCTCTTCCCTGCTCTGGCTCCAGGTTCTGCTGCTGCTCCTCTGATAGGGTAGCTGTCATGTGATCCAAGAGGTTCACTGCAGACGACTCGGGTCCAGAGGGTGCACTCCAGTTCTGACTCTTTCTGGTAATGAGATTCCTCCCCCTGGTTCTCAGAGGGCTCATGTTATACACAGCAGGATGTCATTCCAGGGAATCCTGTTTCGGATGACTCAGAGGTGAATCCTATTCGCATCTTCCCCACATTCTTACCAGACCCATACAGAGAAAGGTCGTTTGGTGGGAGTTAGAGACTTTGACTAGACAAGCCACATTAAATAATTCACTGTGCCTGCAATTATTAATAAGGGTAAGATTCTTCTGAGCTCATTCAAAAAAAAAAGTCACAGGAGCAGAGGCTTTGTGTTTCATTGAAATTCCGCATAATGTGGAGCTCCTACAAGTTCAGCAACCCCTCAGTCTTCGCTTTGGACATGCTTAACAAGTGTAAACTCATTCCAGCGAGTTGATTCCAGCTCAGGATGACCCCAAAGGACAGAGTAGATCTGCCCCTGTGGGCTACCAAGACTGTCACTCTTTACAGGAGTAGAGAGCCCCGTATGTCTCCTGAGGAGTGGCTGGAGATTTCGAACTGCTGACCTTGTAGTTAGTAGCCTAACATGTAGCCCACTAGGCCACCAGGAACCCAACAAGTGTAAAATGATACCATATAAAGGAGTTCAGATTGTTGATGAGTCAGGGATGGATGGAGGACAAATATAAAAGGTATATTTATCTAGAGAGGCAAAGGGGCCTGCTAATTCAATATGAAAAGTAAGCTGGTTTGTTGTAATCATCAAATACCAGATTAGACAACAGAAAAGAACTAAATGAGATGGGGCAGAAATTGCATCTCGTACACGTCCTCTGAAATAGATCCACAACCGAGGAAGCAAGAGTTGCCCACCCAACCAAACAACTTGAGGGAAGGAATACTGGGTACCTGGTAATTTAGGACACCAAGATCAATTGGCACAATACAGTCCACAGAGACAATGTCCTACATCGTACTTTGGTGAGTAGCAACTAGACTCTTCAAAGAGCGTGTCAGCAGCCCCCTAAGTTACAACTATTGGTGTCTGCCTGTTTGGAGGAAAGAAAAGTGATGAAATGGTTCCTTTCATGGACGCATGGAAACAATCAGTCCAGGGGACCAGGGGACAACGAATACACTGGTCTCCATGTCCCTGGAACCAGAAGAACTACATGGAAGCTGGCTACCACTACCAACAGCTCTGACAGCGATCACACTAGAAATCCTGGATAGAAACTTGTGAAACCAAACTCAAAATCATAAAAAATAACAGGCTTACTGGTCAGATAGAGACTGAGGGACTCCCAAGACTATGTCCTTAAGTCACCCTCAGGTCTGAAACTGAACTCACCTCTGTGGCTCAATTTTTAGCCAAACAAGTAGGTGGGGCTCTAAGGGGAGGCAGGTAAATGGTGGCCCGTAATAGCACTAGTGAGGTGTGCGTACCTTAGCATCATTAACCGTTTGCTATCAAAAGGGCAGCACAGACCCAAGGAGAATGTTCAGGAGGGTTAAGAAAGGAGGAGGACTGGAAACACATGGAAGAAGTGGGCAAAGAAGCAGGACATTGAGGCACTGAGGAGTGTGTCAAGAATGAGAGGAAACAAAGTGTGGAAGCTGTTGAATAGAACGCTGATGACCTGCTCTGTAAACTTTCGTTCAATTCACAGCAAAAAAAAAAAAAAAAAAGAAGCTCTTTTAAAAAGAGTAACCCATTTTTATTTCGCTGCAGTAAAGATTTCAATCCTAAAAATGCATATTTATGTATATGTGTTTGTGTGTGTGTACATCACTGACACAATGAACGAGTCCTGTTCTCAGCAAGGTAGTCTTCCTTCCCACAGAACCTGGCATGTGACCCTATACGACCTCATTCCTGCAGACACATTTGAGACTGAGTTCTGGCAGTTAGGTTTGGTTAGTTTATAGTTTACACTTCCTATAAATCTACTGATGGTTTTTAAAAGGAAGTAAGACACACTATGTCTTGCACTCATCTGTGACCTCCAAATCAAAGGTTTATCAGCAAAGGTGCCCCCAGGTCCCTGCAAGAGAATAGTAACAAGTATTCCTGATCATCTAAGGCAGCGGTTCTCAACCTGTGGGTCGCGACCCTTTTAGGGGTCAAATGACCCTTTCACAGGGGTCACCTAAGACCATTGTGAAACATATAAATATTTCACAATATATAGTTACACATTATTTTGTGATTAATCACTATGCATTATGTTTAATTATGTTCCATTTGTAACAATGAAAATACATCCCTGCATATCAGATATTTACAGTATGATTCATAACGGTAGCCAAATGACAGTTATGAAGTAGCAACAAAAATAGTTTTATGGTTGGGGGTCACCACAACCTGAGGAACTGAATTAAAGGGTCGCGGCATTAGGAAGGTTGAGAACCACTGACTCAAGGCACACTGGTTGTCAGAGTCTGGCAGGAAAAGCGAGAACAAAGCCAAGGGTGGAGCTAGCCTAGCTGTCTGTCCACTGGGTGCCAGTGTTGTTCCGCCTGAAGCGGATGTGCTTTGTCCCTGGGCCAGAGCACACGGGCCCTGAGAGGAAAAGCTCTAGCAGATGGCGTTCCGGGCCTTGGGGAGTCAGCAGCTCTGGCTGTCTCTCTCTTCTTGGAGTGAGGCAGAATGGTTCTGCTTTCTTCATCTTTCATGGGAAAATGTGAGGTGAAAAATTGTTCTGAGATTACCATATGGGGATGTTTCTTTCTTTCTTTTTTTAATC
>NW_022103898.1:32767279-32774276 GCF_000313985.2 Echinops telfairi
GCATATATACATGTCTTTATCTAGACCTCTATAAATGTCCTTTGCCTCCCAGCTCTTTCCTCTATTTCCCTTGTCTTGGGGATAGGTTTCTTTGGGCAAAAATGCTGAATGTGATTATTTGTAATAAATAGCCTGCATATTCTAGATTGAAAAAGAAAATAAGATGTTATCATGTTTTAGGTGAACATTTGCATAGCAAAATCATTTCCCATTCACCAGTCTATTCGTAAGGTGGTCCATAACATGGGAGCCCCCCCCCCTGCCCCGCGCCCCGTGAGTACTCCCGTGTGTGAGTACTCTCCACATTCCCACTCTGCCCTCTCTGTCTCTGTCCTGCCCTCTCTGTCTCTGTCCTTCCAGGTCCCCTGTCCCTCCTTGCCTTCGCATCCCTGCCTTTAAAGGCAGCGGGAAAATTCACTTTAGCTCTTTACTCAACCGCATTGGGATGGAATCGTTCTTTAACAAAGGGGCTCTTTTCCCCCCTATAAAAACCTTATTGAAAATATACATGCCAAGTGCATACATACACCCAGCCAACAATATTTATATGTATAACACAGTGACATTGATTATATTCCTCAAATCGGTTAGTCACTCACTTTTCCCACCATATTCTTCCTTCCCCTTTTGATATAGGCTCACTACCACTTTGATTCTGCATCGTAAGTTCTTTCAAAGAAAACAATGTTCACTGCAGACCATCTTTACTAGATGATTATTTGGTTTGCTTCAGAAGATATTGTTGGTTTACGGATTCAGGATTAAAGCAATTTCAGAAGGTTCATCTAGATCAGGGGTGTCAAACTGGAGGCCTGTGGGCCACATGCGGCCCCCGAGGTAATTTTTATGGCCCGCAATGCTGTGACATAAAATGAAAATAGAAAAAATTGTTATGAAGAAAATAGTGCTTAGGGGAGATCGAGGCAATGCTGTACACACAATTCCCTCGTTAACCCTTTAACTTCTGAAAACGAGTAGACACGTGGCCCAGTGCCTTTCCTGGGGGTCTGTGGACCTTTATAAACGTGCTGACTCTGTTCCAGCGACGTTTGAAAACCATATGTCTCCCACTATCAGTGTCACTTAATGTAAACAGATCCCAACAGTGAAAAGGTTAAAAAGAGCACTCTGGGATGTGCTGTTATGAATCATACCGAGCGGCAGCGCTACTTAATATTTTTAAAGAAGCCATTACGATTGTGCATCACATTTGTCAGCTGTCCAACATTTTGTGTTTTTTATTAGTTACTTTGTTATATTTTCTGGTCACAACGTAAGAGGTAAGGGAAAACTAATAGGAAGAAAGCTCTGGCAAGTTTCGGGTAAAAAAGAATAATTTTAGTTTTATAAATACATTAAATAAAATAAATGCTTAAATAAAAGCAATTATACAGTATTTTAATTATCCTATCCATATTCCTGAATCCTCACTTCAAAATATAAATTTAGCAAAATTTGTAAATGTGATGTGGCCTGTGTAAATTTAGCCTGTTGCACCACATGGCCCATGTTTTGAGTTTGACACCCCTGATCTAGATCATAGGTTCTCAGATTTATTTGGCTTAGCATCCCCTTTTCAGGAAAAAATCATTACTCAGCGCCTCCCCGGCAATTAAAGGCCCCTAGAGGGGCCGTATCACTCACTGTGGGAAACACTGATTGAAATGCAATGGCTCCAGAAGTCTAAATTCCGTAAGAATTGAAATTCTGTTCGATTTCCCCAACCCTCCTCCCCACCCCACCCCACCCCCAACACACACACTTTTGATCCAGATTCTTTTTAAGACTCTTCAGTCAACGTGTTCTGTAATGGTAGCTGGACACCATCCAGTTCTGGTGACAGAGCAAGGAGGCCCTTGTTCATGGAAGCAATCACACGCACATTTCAATTAGGAGGTGTTTGTTCTTCACAATGGGCTCATATGGGGGTTATACATTCCTCAGAGCTGGGAAGAGGGTCAGGATTATGTTTGTGGAATGTCATTTCCAAATTGCCAGGTCATAATTTTATATTATTTTGTCTATTGTGATGAGATCCCTGTCTCCAAAGGAAAGGTAGCCGAGAATGAATATTTTAAAACTCAATGTGAGCAGTGGGAATGATGGATGTGGGTTTTGATAATTCCATGAAGCAGATATAGACCAACCGACTCAACCATATGTGTCCTTAGTTTAAAGGCACAGAAAGGGACAGACCAGAATTCAAGTTGACTATTTACTTCAGGTGGCAAGGGAAGGGAGTCAGCAGTCAGTGTAAGACAAGACAATAATAGTAAATTATAACTTATCAAGGGGTCATGAGGGTGGGGGATAGGGAAAAAAGAGGAGCTGATCCCAAGGGCTAATAGAAAGTAAATGTCTAGAAAATAATGATGGCAACATGTATACAAATGTGCTTGATACAATTGATGTATGGATTGTTGTAAGAGCCCCCAATCAAATGATCTTTTAATTAAAAAAATATATTGATAGGGTTTTCACAGCTAATTTTCAGAAGTATATTGCTAGACATTTCTCCCTAGTCTTTCAGAGTCTGAAAACTCTGCTGACGCCTGTCCAGCAGGGCTGACCCTGCTGTGATTTGAAACATCTTGGCATCGTGTTGTTTGAAACACGGTTGTCATAGCTTCACCATCGCAGTAATATGCAGGCAACCACAGTACAGCAAAGTGACAGGTGGTGGCGATTGTCTTTAGTGTATATATAAAGGACATTTTATCACATTTTTGTATCCACTCGGGGGGAGTCAGGATTTAGCAGTCATGAAGTTAAAAGGATTTGTGGGAGAGGCTGTGGCAGGGGAAGTCCAGAACTTTCTGGGGTTCACCAGAGCTGAGCAGGTACTCCTAGGAAGCACTCCTCTCTGGTGAGTCACGGTGAAACCCAACCTGTAGGGGATATAGTTAAGGGAGGAGTAGGCCACAGGACGTCCAAGAACACCCTAACTGTTCACCCCTGTGGAGATGTGGACAAGATCTAGTCATCTTCCTGTTTACACTACCTTTGGAACACTCTAATCACGCGCGTCTTTCTGACCCATGAATAGTCAGCACCACTTATTATTTGGGTTGTAGGTTCTGCTGCTGTGACCCAGCACTTTATTCCATACCTTCCGTTTGGTCCATGCAACTTAAAATATAGCAGGCGTAATTGTCATATGTATGACTCAAAACTAGGAAGGAGAGGTGACAGAATCAGGTTTCAAACATCCTCAGTCCCGCATAGGAAGCTAGAACTAACGAAGTTAATACAATAGGGGGGAAAGGTCAAGCCACAGTCTATGAAACTACGCGATGCAATAATCAACCATCTGTGTCTAAGCGGCAACCTTTCCCCAAGGACAAAGTTCAGAAAGGGTAGGAAAGACGACATAATGAAACCAGGAGGCACAGGTAGGAAATTGGTACATTGAGGCGAATTCAGTGAATGAGATTAAATAAAAGTTGTATGAATTATTGAATATAAAATTGACTATCTCTGTATAGCTTCATCAATATCACAATAAAAAGTAACCAAAAAGTGAGTACAGCAGATCTGTTTTGATAAAAACATTGAAAAATCGTAGTTGCCCCCTCATCTAGAAAAAAAAACCTCAAAAGAGTTCAATAGCTTGATGTAACTATGTAAGCAAATTCATAGTATGAACTATTAGATACTTATACTATACTGGCAAGAAGGCATTCAAGTTCAGGAGTAGAATTGATGAGACGGTCAGAGCAGACAACTGAGCCAAGAGGTCTAGGGGCACCATGGTGCAACATTTTCCTCTGGTCAGAGTTGGGGTTCAATCAATGCTTGACTGATTAAATGATGAAGCTATAGTTGCTGCTTCCCATCTCTCCCTGTCTTCTAGAAACAAGTAACTTTTCATCAAGTCCAGCTTTGAGTGGGCTTTTCTTTTCTTCCCTGCCCTGAAACTTTCAATGATTTCTTATGGAATGGAGTCCAGATTCAGCTTGGCATTAAAGATCTTTCCCCCTTACCTTTCCCTTAACATACTATGTCTTCCTTGTCAGTCTCTTCCTGGGTCCTCTATCCTTGTGTTGTGGCCAAACATATCTGGTCTGTCTTCTAATCTTTGGACTGCTTTTAAAATGGCATATTCTTCAGTAAAGAGGTGGCAGAAGAAATTTAAGAATATTTGATGGAAGAAAAAAAATTAAGCGGCATAGCCTATAAGTGCAATAGCATTGAAAAAAATCAATCCATTGTTATCTAGTTGATGCTGACTCATGTTGTTAGTTGCCATCAAGTCAGCAAAGACTCAGAGCAACCGTATGAACAACAGAAGAGAACACTGCCAGTCCTGCACCATCCCACAATTGTTCTATGTTTGAGAACATTTTTGCAGCCACTGTCGGTCCATCTTGTGGCAGAGCTTCCTCTTTTCCCTGCCCGTCTACTTCACCAAGCATGATGTCCTCCTCCAGGGACTGGTCTCTCCTGACAATAGATCCAAAGTATGTAAGACCAACTCTTGTCATCCTTGCCTCTAAGGAGCACTCTGGCTTTACTTGTTCCAATACAGATTGGTCTGTCCTTTTAGCAGTCCATGGTGCTTTTGATATTTTTTCCCCAGCACCACAATTCAAATGCATCAAGTCTTCTACAGTTTTCTGTATTCAGAGTCCAACTTTCACATGCGTCTGAAGCATTGCAAAATACCATGGCTTTCTAACTTATAGTTAACCTATAAACGGAAACCAAACCCACTGCTATGGAGTCCATTCTGACTCATGTTAGTGTTGTTGTTGTTGGGTGCTCGAGTCAGGTCCAACTCATAGGAACCCTATGCACAACAGGACAAAACACTGCCCAGTCCTGGGACATCGTCACAATTGTTCCTACATTTGAAGACATTTTTGCAGCCACTTGGTCAGTCCATCTTGTGGAGGGCCTTCCTCTTTTTCCCTGCCCCTTGTGGTAAGCTGCACAAGGCCCCAGTAAAAGGATTTTTTAAAAATACCATGGCTTGAGTCAGGCGCACCTCAGGCCTCAAGATAATCTCCTTGCTTTTCAACATTTTCAAGAGATCTTGAGCAGCACATTTACCCAATGCAATGCGTCCTTTGATCTCTTGACTGTTGCTTCCATGAGCATCGATTGTGGATCCAGGCAAGATGAAATCCTTGCAACGTCAATCTTTTCTCTGTTTATCGTGATGTTACTTACTGGTCCAGGAGTCCTGATGGTGCAATGGTTACTCATTGGACTATGATCAGCATGATCGGCAGATCGAAATCATCAGAAGCTCCTGGGCAGGGGAGTGGGGGGGGAGACTGGGCTTTCTACTTCTGTAAACAGTTACAGTCTCAGAAACCCACAGGGGGTTGCTATGAATCAGCATTGACTTGATGGCAGTGAGTTTGGTTGTTGGTGAAACGTACTGGTCCAGTTGCGAAGATTTTGGTTTTCTTGACCTTGAGTTGTAATCCATGTGGAAGGCTGCAATTCTTGATCTTAATCAGCAAGTGCTTCAAGACCTCTTCACTTTCAGCAAGCAAGGTGGTGTCATTTGTCTCATAATGCATTTGTATAAATATTTATAGAAGCAACCAGCTTCATCTTTCTCCCAAGGAGTAGTTAGTGGTTTCGAACCATTCATCTTGTGGTTGGTATCCCAATGCTTACCCCCAAAGGGTCACCTATAGGGTTTCCAAGGCTATAACCTATGAAAAAGAGCCCTGGGGGTGTGGTTGTTAAGCACATGTTTGCTCACTGAAAGGTCAGTGGTTCAAACCCACCAGCCACTCCGCAGGAGAACAATCAGGCAGATGCCATCATAAAGAGTCACTGAAGACTCTACTGGGCAGTTCTACTCTGTCCTCTAAGGTGAGTGAGTCAGAACAGACTCAACAGCCATGGATTTGGTTTGCTTCATTTCTCCTCTTAATCTTCCTAGAAGCAGACACCACATCTCAGTCCAAAAACCAACCTTCTCACTAATCGGCAAGTGCTTAACCCTGTGCCAGCAGGGCTCCTTACAGTAACATTAATATCCATAAAGAGTGAAAATAATCCCATCCTGTCCTTGGTGTAGACTCTTTACTAACACTGTATTAATCTCTTAGAAACATCAATTCTGATTTTGATCAACTTATGTCAGGAAGTTCTGTTCTCCTTTCTATTTTATCCTTTACAGCTGCCACCAAGTGAATATTCATGCACTGAAGTCACCAAGAAAGAATAAACTAATATTTAGGATTCAAAATCATAAAGGGTATTTCTTAATTCTTCCCCAAAGCTAGCACATGACTTTCCTCTCCTGAAGAGGCCACTGTCTAGTCCATGTGAGTAAAACTAAGTTTGTCATTGAACTTCAGACAAAGATTTCTGTTAAACATAATCCAGCAAATGGTGTCATTCATTACAGGAATGGGCCACACTGTGCTAGGAGCCATGTGTGTGTAGAGGATATGAACTCAACCCTAAACGCCTCTCATAAAACAGTGACTGGCCAAAGTGCCAGGCTGACCATGGCTGACCGACCCTGTAGCTGCTGCCTTCCAATGCCTGCCATGCACTGTCTTTAGCCTGTTCTAAACTGGCTGTCATTTAGCTAGACTTAGGAACAATGTTCTTGACTTAGGCCCAAACTTTATTTATCTAGCATAAGGGAGAAAGATTAAATCTCTAGATCAAAGTCTTTGCTGGAATCAAATTTCTTTGAATTAAAGAACACTCCTCTCCCCACCACCACCAACCCGCACCCTCTCCCCCCAGAACTCTGGTGTCTTAGTGACTGCCAGCTTAGTTGTTAGAAACCATCAACCATTCATTCCCTAGGAGAGAAAGAGGAGACTGGCTGCTCCCATACAGACAGAAAACCACAGGGGCAGGTCTACCCTGTTCTATAGAGTTGCTGTGACTTGGAATGGATTCAAGGGCAGTGAGCTAGAGTTGAGTCTCCCATAAAAGAAACTTCTTGAGCTTTGAATCTGACAGATGACCAATAATAATGGACAGGGGAGCATCTGTTTCGATTTCTAAAACATTC
>NW_022103898.1:32774649-32776951 GCF_000313985.2 Echinops telfairi
TGCAAATTGATGGGCACTGGATTAGATGATCCCAGAGATCTTTGATTCACTCTGGAACAAATATCGGCCTTAAGGCCTATAAAAACAGCAGGGAGAAACAAAACTAGAAGGAAGAAAGTCCGTTTCCTTCATTGAATTGTCAGTACCTCTTTAGTGCTATTCCGTGTATTTATGGTAGGTTTAGAAATTCAGAAAGGAAGGAAGACTTTGAGCTTTGGTACAGAATAATTTATGCAGAGATATTTGCTGGCTGAACAAAGCTGTTTTGAGCCTGTATGCTACTGCTTTAAATATACTAACAATTGTGCAATCCTCACCAAAATCAGTTTTTAGAACATTTTCTTCATTCTTGTACTCATCATTAGCTCCCTATTTCCCCTCAACTTCCCCTGTAATAACCCTAAGTAACTGTTAATCTAGTTTCTGTCTCCCAAGCTTTTAAGACCCCACCTCATAAATCACTTACAACCAGTGTTGTATTAAAGAACATGAAGCTTAGAATGTTCTGTTTTCGCACGAAGAAAGGAGGTCAATTGCAAATAGGATACCTCGTCCCTTTTAATCTAGACCAGGGGGTCAGCAAACTTTTATGACAGAAGAGCTAATCCTGTCCCTCACATCAATTTAAAAATTATGTGAGAGCCATAAATATATTTTTATAAAAAAATGAAACCACCATTACCTGAATAATATCCTTTAGAACTAGGATATTTATTTTCATTTCAATTTTACTTCAGAGTCACATGTATGTACCAAAAGAGTCACATATGGTTTGGAAGTTGCAGTTTGTCAATCCCAGATCTAGACCCTGACCAGATCAAGCTACTGAACAGAGGCCTCCCACTGGAATGCTGGCATTCCTTGGTGTTCCGCCATCAGCCCTCCTTGAACACTCACTGTTTCTCGTAATGTCAATGGCCATCTCTGTATACTATACACAGTTCTGACTCATACCTACCCTATGTATAGAAATAAATACTGCCTGACGCTGTGACAGCCTCACAATTGTTATGTTTTGAGCGCATTGTTGCAGCCAATGTATCATTCCATCTCCCTAAGGGTCGTCTTCTTTGTGACTGACCCTCTACCAAGCATGATGTGGTTCTTCAGGGACTAGTCTTCCCTGACAACATGTCCAAAGTATGTGAGATTTGAAGTCTCATCAACTTGGCTTCTCAGGAGCATTCTAGCTGATGTATGTGTTCTTCTGACAGTCCACAGTACTTTCAGTATTCTTTGCCAGCACTGTAATTCGAATGTGTCCATTCTCCTTTGGTCTCCCTTTAATCATTGTCCAACTCTTACAAGCATATGAGGCAATTGAAAATGCCACGGCTTGGGTCAGGGAAACTTTAGTCTTCACAGTGAAATCTTTGCTGTTTAAATCTTTAAAGAAGTTTGGTGCATCAGATTTTCCCAAACAATATGTCATTTGATTTCTTGATTGCTGCTCCCATGAGCTTTGAGTCATGATCCAACACAAATTAAATCCTTAACTTCAGTCTTTTCTGTTTCTCATGCTGTTGTCTATTGGTCCAGTTGTGAGGCATTTGGTTTTCTCTACATTGAATTGCAATCCTCAATGAAGACTGCAGCCCTTGCCCTTCATCAGCAAGTGCTTCCTGTTCTCTTGCTATCAGCTTTGCTTGTCATCTGTATAAAGTCCAGCTTTCAAATGATTTGCTCAGCATACAGATTGAATATGGATAGTGAAAGGGTGCAACCCTGATGCACACCATTCCTGATTTTAAACCACACAATATTCTCTGATTATGTGCAAATGACCGCCTCTTAGCCTATCTATAGTTTCCACAGGAGCACAATGGAGTATTCTGGAATTTCCGTTCTTCTCAACATAATGCAGAGTTTGTTACAATTCATATAGTCAAATGACTTTGCAGAGTCAATAAAACACAAGCAAGCATATTTCTGGTATGCTTCCCATCTAGTCAAGATCCATCTGACATCAGCAACGACATCTGTCTGCTAGTTCATCTGAATCTCTATCACCAGTCCAGACTTCTCACCTGAGCTCTAGACTCACTCTAATTCTCCACCTGGAGGTACTTTTGATCTTTCAGAGTTAACATGTCCCAAAATTAAATTCATCTGGATAATGAAATGCAAGGTAGAGAAGATATGAGGAGAATTGCAAAAGATAAAATCAGGCCAAATTGTGCCTGGCCTTGTAAGCCATCAAAGAAACTGGGGGAGGAGATGGTGAAGGAGAAAAAAGCAGAAGAGGAGAAGCATGAACTTGATCATAAGAGCAATGGGAAGGCTGAAATGCCTTAAACAAGGA
>NW_022103898.1:32777785-32812559 GCF_000313985.2 Echinops telfairi
TGCTGTAGAGGATGTGAATCCATTTGCACATAAGCCAAACCAAACTCATTGCCATCAAGGCAATTCTGACTCATAATGACCCTACAGAACAGGGTAGAACTGCCCCTGTGTGTTTCCAAGACTGTAACTTTGGGGAGTGGTCGGGAGTGAGTGAGAAGGGTGATATATTAAAATTGTTTAAGTTTTATTGGCATATGATTCACATATCATACAAGTCAATAGTTCAATCACATTGAAAAGAGTTGTATAATTATTACCACAATTTTGGAACATTTTGTACCCCAGAGTGGCTGATGGTTTTGAACTGCCGACCTTGTGGTTAGCAATCCAACTAGTAAGCCACTATGCCACCAGAACTCCTTGAGGCATAACGTCCTAGAGCTTTTTTCATGGGTTTCTATTTCTCCTCTAAGAAAAATAATCAATACTGTCATGTTAAGAATAAGAGAGTCTGAAGAAAACCAACCATTGAGAAACCTGCAAGAGCTTGAACTCAGTGTGACTGCCTTGTTTTTCCTTCAAGGGCCTCCCCTGGCAGGGGAAGTCTTGCCACTTTTCTATGGCTCTCTTTAGAAGAAAATGTTTGGAGTTTTCCTTCTTTGATATGTTGCCACTTTACACAGTTCCTGGCTTTTTCAGGTTTTACTGTAACAATTAGATAATCATAAGTAACTTAACATTTTCATTCCATTTTCTTTTCATATCTGTTGTTATTTCAAGTCACAGACCCCATGAAATGTCTTTGGAATGAACAAAAAAAAAAATATGGATCTCTTCCAGACAATTGACCAGGCAGCTCTATTTTGCAAATGTGTTAAAATAAATTAGTGATTGATTCCTGTGCTATATCAGTTTTTTGAGCAATTTCAATTGGTATTTTATCAAGTCCTGGAGCCTTGTTTTTGCTCCCTTCAATGCCATTGGTTCTTGATCCTGTGCTACCCCTTGAAATGGTTGAAAGTTGACCAGTCTTTTTGGTACATTGCCTCTGTATCCCTTCCATCTTCTCCGGATGCTTCCTGTATCATTCAATAGTTTTGCCCCTAACCAAACTCACTGCCATCTAATCGATTTTGACTCATTGTGACCCTATAGAGCTGAGTAGAACTGCCTCTGTGGTTTTCTGAGGCGATACATTTTTTCAGGAGCAAAAAGCCTCATCTTTCTCCCAGAGTGTCTGGTGGATTTCAACTGCCAACTGGGTGGTTAGCAACCACACAGAATCTTGCAGCATTTCACTTCAAGGCTCAAATGGATTTCTTCAGTTCCTTCAGCTTGAGAAATGCTAGGCACGTTCTTCCTTTGGGCATTTCTGACTCAGTCTTTGCACATTCACGATAATGCTTTCCCCCCCCCTCAAGCTGCCCTTGGCTATTACTTTTTTGTTCAGCTCAATAACTCCATCATTTCTCCCATTCACTTACTCTACATTTAAGAGCAAGTTTCAGAGTCTCTAACCATTTTGGTCTTTCCTTTTTATTTTTTCTAAATGACCTTTGCTTTCTTCATGTATGATGGAATACAACACAACATTAAAGAATAATGATGAAACACTTTATGGCATGAATGAACCCAGAGGATATTATGCCAAGTGAAATAAGTCAATTATGAAAAGACAAATATTTTATGAGGCCGCTATTGTTAAAAGCCAAGAAAAAGAGTATTACACTGAAAACAAACAAAAACTCCTTCTTTGATGGTTATCTGGGTTAAGGGGAGACAGGAAAGTAACTTACTGGTTAGAGGGAGGTCATTTATTAACTTGGGTGAATTGAAAGGCAATCCACAATAAGAAGGAGGCTAGATAGAAAAACTGATGAAAGCAAGGGAAGCAGCTGGACGAAGTGCAAGAAGAAAAGGGAAGACAAGCGAATATTATTACATGCCCAATCCTGCAACAACGGTGACATAACGAGGCCAAATGTGTTTGGGAAAGTGGGTATACACTCCTTCGTATATATAGGTTTATATATTTGTACTGTACTTACCTTTGCTGCAAATATACTTGTGAATGTTGTGAAGCATATAGGGGGCAAAGTTATGAAAACCTTCAGACAGAATCAACTACCTTGAAGAAAGAGTCAATGTTATCTACACAACTTGGGTGAGTAGCTAGCTACTGGGGTCTTAAAGTTTGTGAGCAGTCATCTAAGGTGCAACGATTGGCCTCTCCCCATCTAGAGGAAAGAAATGTGAATAAACAAACACAACAAAGACTCCTGGAAACCATTAGTCCAATGGACTAGTTAGACCACTTGAACCTCAGTCTTCATGACCTTCATACCAGAAGTACTAGATGATGTCTAGCTGCCATTATCACTTACTTTGAAAAAGATCTCATTAGAAGGTCCGGGATAGAGTGGGAGAAAAATGTGGAACAAAAGTCAAAATCCTAAAAGAGACCGTTTACTGGTTAGATAGAGCTGGTGAAACTGCCTAGACGATGACCCTCATTCACACTTCAGATCTGGAAAGGAACCACCCTATGATTCAAATGTTAGCCAAACCAGAGACAGGTGTGTAAGGGAGACAATAACACGAGGAGGTATGCACAGCTTAGAATAAACAATCATTCAAGATGCAAAGGGCAGCACTGACCCAAGTCTACAGTTCAGAAGGATTAGGAAAGAAGGAGAAATGGAAACAGGAGGAAGTGGGATAAGTAATGTTACATTGCGGGGACTGCAATCAATGACATGAAGCAAAATATGTCTGAATGGAAAACTGACCTGCTTTGTAAACCTTCACCCAAGCCAAAATAAGAAGTCTAAAAAAACAAAACAAAACCTGGCTCTACTTTGAGGAAGCAGCTGTTCAGCCTAGTTGTATTTTGAGTGCCTTCTGATTTGAGGGGGCTCATCTTCTGGCACAGTTGGACGGTTTCATGCTGCAATTTATAGGACTTTCAGTGGCCAAGTTTTTCAGAAATAGATCACCAGGTCTTTCTTCCTAGTCTGTCTAGGCTGGAAGCACTGCAGAAACCTGCCCACCGTAGGCAATCCTGCTGGTATTTGAAATGTCAGTGACATAGCTTCCGTATCAAAAAACAAGCCACCACAGAAGGAAAAAACTGGCAGAGGAGTGTTGCAAACGCCTCTTTAAAGCGTTATAAAGCAAAGATGTAACTTTGAAGACTAAAGTGTGTCTGTCCCAAGCCCTGGTATTTTCTTTTTCTAAAAAATCATTGTCTTGGGAGCTCTTACAGATTTCATAACATCCTATAATTCAAATAGTTCAAGCATAATTGTACAATTGCTACTACAATCAGTTTCAAACATTTTCTTTCTTCTTGAACTCTTTGATATCAGCTCCCCTTTATCCCTTCAGTCCCCCACCTGTCACCCCAAGTACCCATATTCCCTTAAATATATATATATATATATATGATATATATACAATTTAGTTATGTCTTATCCCATCCAATATATTCATTCCCCTACAATTCTGTTGTTCATTCCCCTTCAGTAGGGTTATACAGTCATCACTACTATCAGCTCACCCTTCCCCTTCCTCCTCCAGCCCTTCCCGTACCCTCAGGGAAGCCTTAGTCCCATTGCCTTAAACCCTGTTTCTGAAGGGTTATCCATCCTGGCTTTCCTGCATCAAACAATCTTGATTATATAAATGAACATACATAGGTCTAACAATATTAATGAGGTATGACGTAAACCTTAATAGCAGGGGGAGGAAATATTGAAGAACCAGGATAGTTATTTGTCTCATCAATGCCAAATCACACCCTGGATTATTCATCATTCCCTCCATGTGGCCCTTCTGTGAGAGACTGTCCAATTATTATTATTATTATTTTCTTTTTTAATCATTTTATTGGGGGTTCATACAATTCTTATCACAATCCATACATCCATCCATTGTATCATGCACATTTGTACATTTGTTGCCATCATCATTCTCAAAACATTTTCTTTCTACTTGAGCCCTTGGCATCAGCTCCTCATTTCCCCCCCTCCCTCCCCACTCCCCCTTATGAACCCTTGATAATTTATAAATTATTATTTTGTCATATCTTACACTGTCTGACATCTCCCTTCACCCACTTTTCTGTTGTCCATCCCCCAGGGAGAAGGTTATATGTAGATCCTTGTAATCGGTTCCCCCTTTCTACCTCACCTTCCCTCCACCCTCCAGGTATCGCCACTCTCACCACTAGTCTTGAAGGGATCATCTGTTCTAAACTCCCTATGTTTCCAGTTCCTATCTGTACCAATGTACATCCTCTGGTCTAGCCAGATTTGTAAGGTAGAATTGGGATCATGATAGTAGGGAGAGGAAGCATTTAAAAACTACAGGAAAGTTGTATGTTTCATCATTGATACCCTGCACCCTGACTGGCTCGTCTCCTCCCCATGACCCTTCTGTGAGGGGGTGTCCAGTTGTCTACAGATTGCCTCGGGTCTCCACTCTGCATGCACCCTCATTTACAATGATATATTTTTGTTCTTTGATGCCTGATACCGGATCCATTTGACACCTTGTGGTCACACAGGCTGGTGTGCTTCTGAGTTAAATGACCGCTTGTTTACCTTCAAGCCTTTAAGACCCAGACACTATATCTTTTGATATCCGGGCACCATCAGCTTTCTTCACTACATTTGCTTATGCAGACACTTGCCTTCAGTGATCATATCGGGAAGGTGGGCACACAGTGATAGGATTTTTTGTTCTTTGACTGTCCAATTATTTCACAAGTGGGCTTTGCGTCTCCACTTTGTCCACACTCCTTCACATCAATTTGATTGCTTGTTTTTGAACTTATGATACCTATTCCCGTTGACACCTCATGATTACACAGGCTGGTTGTGCTTCTTCCATGTAGAACATTTTCTCATATATGTATTGGCCATTCGAGTTTCCTTCTTTGTGAATCTTTTGTTTAAGCCTTTTTGCCTACCTCCTCAGTGACCTATTTGGTTTCTTTTCTTGTTGTTAGCTTGCAGGATTCTGTAGATTTTAGTAATAAGCCCTTTATCTGCTATGTCATTACTAAATATCTTTTCCCAGTCTGTGGGTTCTCTTATTCGATCAGGTCAAGTTGCCTAATTGTAGTTTAGCACTGTAGTCTCTTTGTTGAGCTTCTTTCCTGCTGATCTTTTACAGACAGTGGTGTATTGAAATCTCCTACTATGATTGCTGGTTCTGTGATTTCTTTATTCATCTTTTGAAGGATTTAATTGATTAATTTTGTGGATCTCTCTTTGGGTGCATATATGTTTATTATGCTCCCTGGCTCTTGGTCTACTGATCCCTTAAACATTTTACAGTGCCCATACCTACACTGTTTCCCCGAAAATAAAACAGTGTCTTATATTAATTTTTGCTCACAAAGGTGCTATGTCTTATTTTCAGGGTATGTCTTATTGTTCCATGAAGAAGAATATGGTACACATTTATTGCTGAACAAAAAAAGAGGAAATGTATTACCTGTATACAGTATGATGGTGGTAGTTGTCATCACAAACCACCATAACCAGACAAACTGAATCCTACAGTATCAAGAATTTCTTGTTACTACCTTTATTTCCATGTACAACAATCTATGGTACATTTACTCATTTATTCAATGACAGTCATGCCATCATATTCTGGAACATCATCATAACAATCCAAACCCTGAATTTCCTGGTGAATTTCTTGTGACTCCATTTCTTTCAGAATCAGTGGACCAAATCTCTCATGTTTAGCAATAGCACTGTCCTTAAATGATTACTTCTTGTCAAGGTAGCCTGCTCATAGTGCATTTGCAATGCAACTGTCAGTGATTTTTCTCCCACCAATTCTTCACCCAAGTCACAACCTCTTGCAGTTTAGGTTTCACAGTTTCCATGCTGATTTCTCTCCATTTTATTTTCAATGTAGCCATTAATTTCCATGCACAGGTTGTCCTTGAATGGCTTGTTTATTGCAATATCAAGAGTCTGGAGATAGGCCGTCATACCTGCAGGAATCATTACTTGATCTATTTTTCTTTTGTGAAGAAATGTCTTCATGTCTTTAGTGTGGTGAGTGCTGGCTGCATCCCAGACTAGCAGACCTCTTTGGCTCCCTTGCTTAACAAGCAGCAGCATTAAATCAACCCACTTCCTTATAACTGCTTGTGTGGCCCAGGCTTTCTCAGTTTCAAGGATAAAAATGCCCAAAACACGTTCAATCTTTTCCTTCTTGACCTTAGAAATGATTAAAGGTGGGGTTTTAGTGCCACCCAGATGAATTGCCAAAGTACAGAAAACACGTGCACTTCCATAAGCAGTGGAGGGAATGTACACTGAGGAGGCACCCCGCTGTTCAATTGTTGTTTGAGATGATTGGCCCATAAACACTGCAGTTTCATCCATAGCAATCATGTTGGAAAGATTGTATTTAGAGAAGTCAGCATCATCAATAAAGGACTTGAATGCAAGTGCTCGCTTAATAACTTGAGCATCTTCCAGCCTAAACAATGTTGTGGATCTTCCTAAAGACGGTTCACTTCCCTGAAGGAAATTATCCAGCCAGTGTTGTGATGCTTTGAAATCTTAGGGGGCTATGTCAAGCTGTGGTGCCATTGCAAGGGCAAATTCTTGAATCTGAGCCCTATTCACAACCAAAGCCTTTGCTCTCCTGTCAACAACCCATTCACAGATCAGGTCTTCCAGCTCGGAAAATAATGGTCACCGACCTGATCCACACTTGCGCTTTTTAGCATTTCCCTTGTCCACTTGTTCAATGAGGTTACCATACACTGCTCGCCATTTTTGGACCAATCGAATACTCAACATCTTCTCTTTGCAGAAAGCAGTAAGATTTTGACCCTGAGTCTTCCACGATTCCTTTCTTGTATTTGCTGGAGTAGCTTTTTCTTTTTGCACTCATGTCTAGGGATTTTTAAAAAAATGACACTGGGGTATCAGGGTGGGGGGAGGGGAATCACTTTAAATGACACAGGAGGATCAGAGGGGGCGGGGATTACCATTTTGTAACCCCTTCTGATTCTCCTGTGTCATTTTAAGTTATACCCCAGTGCCATTTTAAGTGATCCCCCTACCCCCACCCCTGTGCCAGTGGACACCTTCGCCAGACATCCCCCCTACCCCTGTCCCAGTGGATACCTTCACCAGACATCCCCCCCACCCCTTTATCAGACATTTCCTCCCTACCTCAGTCACCCGTGTGTCCACACAATGTGCCCGACTCCTGCCCCATGTGACTCACTGTCTAATTGTGAGTCAGCCAGACTCCCTCAGGGCAGAGTGAGCAGCAGGCGGCAGCTTGTACTGGTGGCGGTGGCGTGGGCTCTCATTAAGAGACCTCGTACTTCCTGTCTTCTCTGGCTGCGCTGTGGCCAACAGTGAGCTGTGCAGTGGCGCCCACCGCTATGGTCCAGAGTCCATAGCTTTGGGGGGGGGGTTATTATCAGGGAGGCCTTATTTTGGGGGGGATGCCTTATATTTCAGCGAGAGGCAAAACTGTAAGTAGGTCTTATTTTTGGGAGAAGTCTTACTTTCGGGGAAACACGGTATCTCTAGTTATGTCCTCTTCACCTTGAGATCAATTTTGTCAGAGATTAGAATTGCAACTCCTGGTTTTTTACATTGCCATTAGCTTGGTATACTTTTTATCATCCTTTGATGCTCAAGCTGTTATTGTCTGTGAGCTTGTGATGTGTCTCTTGCAGACAACAGATTGATGGGTTTGGGTTTTCTAATCCAATCTGCCAGTCTTTGTCTTTTAATGGGTGAGTTCAGACCATTGACATTCAGAGTAATTACATCCATCTGCGGATTATTGCTGTCATCTTATACCTTTGTGGTACATATTTTCCTACTTCCTTCTTTAGCTGTGTGTTCTACATGTATGGTGGAATTAATTTTTGCCTTCTTTTCACTGTTGGGTCCAAGATGTTTGGGTATTGTTTTCAGTGCAATGACTTCTAACTGGTGTTACACTATATGGTGGTCTCATGTTTGTACTCTGTGGATGTTGGTCTTCTGTCCAAAGTGAGTTGGAGAGTAGGTTTTTTAGTGCTGGATTTTTATTTTTGTTTTCTTAAACATATTCACTAGATTGTTCCTGGTCTGGAAAACTCTAATCTCCCCATCTATTTGATGGGAGTGTTTGGTAGGGTAGAGAATTCTTAGGTTACTATTATTCAACTTTTGAAAGATGCTACTCCATTCTTTCCTCTTCTTCATGGTTTCTGCTGATGGAAGTCTGAGCATACCACATATACTCGAGTATAAACCAACCCAAACATCAGCCAAGGCACTTAATTTTATTACAAAAACTGGATTAAAAATGTGCTGAAAAAACTAAGCTTATCTATGGGTATATACGGTATTTTTATCTGATTACTCTTTTGGTGGCTGCATTTTTTTCTCTAGCTGCTTTTATGATTTTCTCTTTTTCCTAAAAGTTAAATAATTTGACTACTATATGCCTTGGTGTGCAGTAATTGGTGTCCTCTCTCGTTCTTGGATAATTGTCTGGTTCTCCTTCATTAAGTTGGGGAGTTTTTCTTCCAGAAATTCCCTCACTGTTTTGGCTGTTGATTTCTTTGTTATGTCTTGCTCTGGTATTCCAATTATTTGAATATTGTTCTTATGCATTGTGTTGCTCATTGTCCTCAGGTTTTCTTAAGCTTCTTTGTCTTTTACATTTGTGGAATTCTGCTCCACTGCCTTCAAGGTCACTGATACAATTATCTGCTTCTTCCAGCCTGTTGCTAAGGTATTTTACTGTTCTCTTGGCTTCTGCTGCCTTGCCCCTTAACTCGTGTGTGTCCCGTCAGAAAATGGACTCTATTATCCTTCTTCTGTATTGGTTTCCTCACATCCTGAATGACTCTAAGCAGCATTCTGAAGGTTTCTTCATATGGTGGTTCAGTCTGCTTTTCTATATACATCACTAAGTTCAGATCCCTTTCAGACATTGTAGTTTCTCTTGCATTCTTGTAGTGACTGCTGATGTGGGCAGTTTACACAGCATTTTGGTCACTGGAGGTGGTCATTACATGTGCTGTGTACAATCAGTGGATAGGGCTGGCTAGATCTGTATGCAACTCAAGTGGTGTTGCAGTGGGGTTGGGGTTGCTGGGGCCACAAGCAGCGGAGTAGGTTACAGCCACGGGTGACTGGCTGCATTGGCTCTGTGGTCAGCTCAGATTGTGCTGGCTGGTAGCCGCTGGCTTGTGGCCTCAGGCTGCACAGGCAGTGCCAGAAGAGGGGACTGGCCAGAGTCACGAGCGCTGGTCAGCACATGGCCTGGGCCACGTGAGTTGGGTTGGCTGGATCTGCAGGACACTCAGGTTCCACAGGCAATACAGGCAGTGTGTGTGTTTTGGGGGTAGTGCGGGGATGGAGGCAGAGTGCACTGGGTCTCTGGCAAATGGCAGTGGGTCACCAGCAGCAAGGGTGGTGGCGGGCAGACCTCCAGTAGCAATACATGGTGGGTAGGCCACTGGCAGCGAGCCGTGGTTGATGGTGTAGGCTGAAGCCTGGGAACCAGGCCACATGCTGTGGCAGTTTGGCAGTGTGTGCTGGGGGTAGGGAGGATCACAGCCGTGGGGAAGTTTAGCTCATGTGCTGGGACAGATCCCTGGGGTGCCATGATGCCCAACTGCATGTCCCAGACCCCCCACTCCCCAAAACTAGCAATCGCAGAAGTCGCAACGCAGTTACCTTTACCTCACCACCACCTTCCTAGAAGTCAGCCATGATATTTTGTATCACCCTATATGCCTATAAATACTAGATAGTGAATAAGGAAGTGCAAAGAATTTATGCCTTTAAATTGTTTTCAAAGAATATTAAACATACCATGGACTTTCAGAAGAATGAACTAATCTTATCTTGGAAGAAGTACAGCCAGAAAGCTCCTTAGAAGCAAGAATGGTGAGACTTTTGTTACATACTTAGGACATGTTATCAGATGAGACCAGTCCATGGAGAAGGACATCATACTTGGTAGAGTGAAAATGAGCAAGACCCTCAAGGAGAAGGATTGACACAGTGGTTGCAACAATGGTCTTAAACATGGCAACTATTGTGGCAATAGTGCAGGAATGGGTAAGATTTTGTTCTATTGTACAGTGTTGTTATGAGTGGGAACCAACAATATCTTGACTTACAGTAAAAAATGGGAAACATAAAGCCTATTGGTAGTGTAGTGATATACTAAGAGGCAGGTAGAGCGGGAAGTTATCTCCTCTTTGTCTGTAAATAAGACTTCTTAGCATCCTTGGGAATAGCTTAGAGGTCTGTAAAACCTGGAGCCCAAGTAACTGAGTGGTTAAGCGCTCAGCTGCTAATTGAAAGGTCAACAGTTTGAACCTACCAGCCACTCTGAGAAAGATGTAACAGATTTCTTCTCTAAGGAATACAGCTTAGGAAACCCATTTTGCCAATTCTACTCTGTCCTACAGGGTCACTGTGAGTTGAAACTGACAAAACTGCAATAGGTGTTTTAGTTTTAACACCTACTCCTCCCCTACTTCAGTGAAGTCTGTAATGAGTTAACTCTCTGGCTTGATCTTGAGAAATTTCATTACTCTTAAGTGGCAAATGCTTAGAAAGTAGTTAGATCTGTTTTCCTTTAGTCGTTAGGTCAATATTTTGTCACCACAAGATTTTAGAGAACAAATCAGGAACTGCTTGTTTGGGTAGTCATTTGGAAGTTTTTCAATTGCACTCAATTAAATTTCTGGAACAATGATATTATCATTGTGATATAAGCATTTAATCTCCCACCACCATCGATCAGATGAAGAAAGACAGGACCCCACTAGAATAGAAAACATTTTCATTTTAGAGAATGCTTTTTCAAAAAGACCCCTCCACCAGAAGACTAGTCAAAGGGGGGTGGTAGTAGGGTGTTATTGGAGAGTTGGGTAAGTAGCTGAAGTTGTTGAATAAAAAAATTATCTGCAATGTAAACCACTGCCTCATTCACAATTAAAAAAATTATTTTAGAAAAGATCCCACTAACGACCCAAGTATATGGTATTAATTTGGACTCACAGTGAACCTTGATGACAGAGAACTGCTCCTTAGTTTCAGAAACTAAGTCTTTATGGAAACAGACGTTTTCCTTCCATTATGACTAAAAAGGAATTTAAATATGTAGGACAATAGTGTGAGAATTTAAACATGTAGGGCCCCTCCAAAATGAACTATTAATACTAGTGAATAATGCACAGCAGAACTAACTAATCAATCATTTGGTCGTTTTAGGGATTCTGTGATCATACAAAGAGAGGAGACTATTAATGGTGATTGAAGTGCTAATTAGAAGCAGTGGGTATGGGGCCTATAGTGACTTGCTCAGAAAAACAAAACTGACAAAATATGTAGAATGAATAACTAATATGAAGTCCAGAAGCTTTTTTTTGAAAACCTAATCTCTTATTTTTCAGATATTAGGGATAGATATTAACATGTACTACATGAAATGTCAGGTTTTCTAAGGAAAAATAAAAACATTATTGTGTTGGGCTGGTTCATACAGAAAATAAAAGCATTGACACACACACACACATATGAAATAACTCATCTGTATAAATCAAGATGTAGTTTTATATCAAGAATGTATCCTACCCCAGTCCAACTCAAGTCCATTTCCAATGTTGGCCAGGCCCTCTTCAGACTCCTGTAGCTGCCGGCTGATTACTCAGAAAGGTGATGCGGGAAGTAGAGAGATCACAAGTGCAGAGTTGTGTGGATCCAAGGTTGGTGGGGAAAAATGGCAGAGCACCAGCAGTTCTGCTGTCGGTCGCCCACATGGAAGCAGACACAGAATCCTTCCCTTCAAGTGAGGAGGAAGGTGAAGGGCAAGAGGGTGGGAAGTTTCAAGTGTCTCTTATAAAAACGCCATACCCAAAAGAGGCATCATCAGGCTGTGAACTGATTGACAGGTTAGACTCCAAATCTACACTTTCACACAGGTGCAAGTAACATAAAATTGAATGCCACAATTATAAATTGAGGTGAAGCAAAATTAATCAAAATATGGCCCATTGTATTTATCTTGTGCTGTGATGTTATTTACTCCTCTTCTTAAAAACTCATCTTTTGAGGTATAACCTGCTCAAACAATTCAACTACAGCTTCTTTATTTGTGAATCTTTCATTACATACGGTCATTTCTTAGTGTTTGTAAAGGTGGTAATTTGTTGGTGAGATGGCAGCTGAGTGAGATAAGTGTGGCAGACTCTCATAACCCAGCTCCATTAATTTTGGACGAGTGGTCTAGGACGTGGATGTGCAGTGCAGTGGATTGTTGTGGCTCTTCTAGCCATAATTTCTGTAGATCCCACCAAAAGACCTGTTCCTGACGGTTCTGAGTAAGAGATGGTAGGGGAAGATACTGATAAGATTCAGTTGTGATTGTTAACAGGCTTCATTGTGATTATCATCTTGATGGTTATAAAATGAGCTATCCAAAATTAGGAAGTGGGTATTTTACTACCAGCAAAAGAGAAGAACCAAGAGTGGAATGCGTCCTGTGAACACCAAGACTCCTGTGCCTTGAACCGCCTTGATCCAGGAGATGGCTGTGACACCTGAGGAATGGGAGAGGAGCAGCAGCAGCAGAAGCAGGAGCCAGAGCATGAGACTGGACCATGGACCTCCCGGCTCATAGAACAAGTAAAGTTGAATGTTTGGGGGCAAGAAACTGGCTTGTTCAGATGATGCCCAGGTCTTAAAGGCTTGAATTTAAACAAGCGGTCATCTAGCTGGGAAGCAACCAAGCCCACATAGAAGCACACCAGCCAGTGTGATCACAAAGCGTCCACCAGATCAGGTATCAGAAGACCCAAAACAAACAATCGTAACAATGCAAACGAGGGGGTTCGGAGTGGAGACCCAAAGTCCGTCTGTAGACAATTGGACATCCCCTCACAGAAGGGTCACACGGGACGAGACAGCCAGGGTACAATATAGCACCGAAGAAACAAAACATTCTTCTAGTTCCTAAATGCTTCCTCCCCACCTACTATCATGACCTCAGTCCTACATTACAAATCCTATTAGACCTGCTGAATGTTAATTGGTACACAAAAGCGCTCTCAACACATGGAATCCAGGGCAGATAAACTCCTCAGAAGCAGTAGTGGGAGTAGCTACACCATGAGGGTAAGGGGAGAAAGAGGGAACAGATCACATGAATATATACCTACCCACCCCAACCCCCAAGGAGGACAAATAACTTTCTCCTTTCTGATCAAACTCAAATTGCAGGAAAGTCATACCTCCAAGTATGGAAATACTCGTAAACCTCTGCAAGATTTCATACTGTTGTTTGAGGGTTGCCTTACACCAATTCTTTCAATCGGTGTTCATTTATACCAGATTCTAGTTTTTTAAAAAAATTTTTTACCCTAAAGATTTTTTAAAATCATTTTATTGGGGCTGATACAACTCTTATCACAATCCATACATACATCAATTGTGTAAAGCACACTTATACATTCGTTGCCCTCATCATTCTCAAAACTCGCTTTCAGCTTGTTGGGTTACTGGAATCAGCTCCTCACTTTCCTTTTTCCCCTCTCCCTCCCTCATGAACCCTTAATAATTTATAAATTATTATTTTATCTTATCTTACACTGGCCGGCATCTCTTCAGCCACTTCTCCGCTGCTGCTCATCCCCCAGAGAGGAGGTTACATGTAGATCCCTGTGATTGATTCCCACTTTCTCTCCTGGTATCGCCACTCTCACCGCTGGTCCTGAGGGGGTCATCTGTCCTACATTCCCTGTGTTTCTGGTTCCTATCTGTGCCGCTGTGCATCCTATGGTCTAGCCAGATTTGCAAGGTTGAATTGGGATCATGGTAGTTGGGGGGAGGACAGATTCCAGTTTTAAGTATGGTGAAAGGACACAAGCCTGCCACACACATACCTTCTCCTGGTTTGAAACCATGCAGGAGCTCCTCGTTCTGTTCAAATAACTGCCTTTTGTCCTATTTAAAAATTCCAAGTTATAAGTTTGGAATTCACATTCCTCACAATGTTAGCCATAATTTATTATGCTCCATAGTAAAATACCTTTACATAGTCAATAAAGCACAAGCAAACACATTTCTGGTATTCTCTGCTTTCAGCATCAGCAATATCCCTCATTCCACATTATTTTCTGAATCTGGTTTTAGTGTCTGGCAGTTCTCAATATACTGCGCAACCATTTTATACAAGGGGGTACCCCCTCAAAACCTGATGCTCACTTTATTTTTTAATGTGAGGGGGAAAGTGCATTTGGAGTTTGCTCTACCAGGTCACACTGTTAATCAAGCTTTCTACTTAGAAGTTCTGAAAAGATTGCAAAACAGTGTGCTGATCTGTGGCAGATGAGGGACTGGTTTTGCCACTATGACAATGTACCTACTTATGTCATCATCTCAGTGCAACATTTTTGGGCAAAAACCAGCAATGCCTCTCTTGCCCCGGGCACTTAACTCAACTGACCTCACTTCGTGTGACTTCTTTTTGTTTCCGTGATTAAAAAGGGTCATGAAAGGAAAGCGATCGGATAACAACATAGAAGAGGTGAAAAACAAGGGAGGTGCTGTCAGCTATCTAAACAAATGAGTTTGAAAAATGTTTTCAAGAATGGAATCACAGATTTGACAAACTACTTGCATGCGATATCAATGATAGTTTGATAGTTTCTGCATTCTATTGGGCCATCTTTCTTTGGAATGGGCACAAATATGAATCTCTACCAGCTGGTTGGCCACCTGTCTTCCAGGCTATGTGGCATAGATGAAGGAGTGCTTCAAGCACTGCATCCTTTTGTTGAAACTCCAATTGGTATTCCATTATATTCTGGTGCTTCCTCAAGCCCTCAATACTTTCAGTGTAGCTTGGACTTCTTCCTTCAATATCACTGATTCTTCATCACTCGCTACCCTCTGAAATGGCTGAACGGTGAACCAATTTTTTCCTGGTACAATGACAGAAACATCTACTTTTGATGTTTCTGTGCTATTCAATTTTGCCCATAAAATTTTTAATATAACCTGAAGTTTGTATTTTTTCCTTTGAGAAATTGCTGAATGTGTTCTTCCCAGTTTTTTAATTCTAGGTTTTTGTATGTTTCTATAATGATTTGTTTAGCTTTTTCATGTCATTTCTTCCATTTGCGTCAGATGCTCCATTTTCGACTTCTCCGTCCTTTTGCTTTCTTCATGTATGATGTTCTTGCCACCAGTTTGTCGCACTGTGGCTTGAGCATTGCTACGTCATCAATATTTCAAAAACCAGCCAGGGGGACAGTTTTCATGTTTCCAACTAGGAAGAAAGGCATGGCCACCTTCTTAATGTTCCTAAGTGGCACATAGGGCTTGGCTTGACTGTGAGCTTAAAGTATGGCAATTCAAACACACTCAGTGGTACCACAGGCCTGGCAACCTGCTCCAGGTGTTACAACCTAGAAAACTCATGTGGCGCTTCTATTCTGCAACACATAGGGTCATCATGAGTTGGTATTGACTCAATTGCAACTAAACATTGCAACCCTGTGGGCCAACTATCTGTAAAATGGGAATACCCCACTACACAGAGCCCATGCCTGGTAGTATGCACAAGAACTTTAGTTCTTAACAGTATTAACTTTTGTGCTGAAAACAGTTCCACTTGTATTACATTGTCTGGCCACCTCATCTTACCCTGTCTCCGCATCCCTTCAAGATGAATCTGTATTTGCAAGCTGTTTTCTGTGCTTCAAAATACGTTCTCTCTTGCATGACAGAACAGTATGACAAGCTTGACTTTAATACTTCTTTTTATTAAGAAGTTGAGAATCAGAGAATTTCGGAGCTAGAAATCAGGTTTAGAGGTGCAGGGCAATTAATAAGCCACAGTTCTTTTCTTTACAGAGGAAACTGTGGATCAACATGGTTAAGTAATTTGCACAGGTTTTGGTGAAGTAGTTTTGCCCAGAATTCGACTACTGACTTCCAAATTCTAGGGCTATGTACTGTTTCCTGGAGATTGTTTGCAAAATGAAATATATACATAGGTACCATATGACTAAGAACAGGCACCGGCACCTTTTAGAACTGGTTAGGAGACTGGCGTTGTTTGTTTACAGGTGTGGCTTTGAATATATGATAAAGCTTCAAAGCCTGCTCTCTCCAAAATATATTCAGGATATGTCGATGAGGAATGCATACATTTGATGCTTAATATTGACTGTGTAAATATGTCTCATTAGGACACACTTGAAGAATTTCCTTCAAACAGAATTCATTTTCATATGATTAAATACTGAAAAAAAATTTTTTTTTCTTTTTAACAGATGTACATTCAGGGAAAATTACTATTTGCCAATTTCATTTTCAATGGTTATAGCACATCTGCTGAAGACCTTCAAAAACAAATTCTGAAGACAAGAAATGACTACCAGATGGGTTATTTCCTACCCAATGACTTCAGAGTCCGGTATGTAACTGAATGCCTTCTATCTTCTCTCACACTTTTATAATTAGTAAATCCCAAAGGCAAAGTATCAACAATTGCCTTATTGCCTTGTCTCAAACCTTTTCTGGAAAGAGGTGGCTTGTTTATTTCAAGGAAGCTCATTGTTTAGTTCAAGGAAGGCATTAAGTCCGCAGAGCCATTTTGAAAATTTCACAAAGGTCCGTAGGTGTGGGTAATCCTAAATTAAAACAGGTTACCTACAAATCAGCCATACATTTACACAGGACAAAGTGGAACACACAGGACGGTAACGTCCCTCTCAGTGTCAGTTTATCTTCTGTCAGGAGTTAATGTAAATTCAAAGATATAAAGATATGACAACATGATTTGAATATATCCATAGTTGACAGTCACTGGGGATGGTGAAATGGAAAATTTTAGTTTAAGCTATTTTTTTTTACACTGCGATATATTATGTGCGGTACTTGAAGGACCAAATAAAACTTAAGATTAGTAAAACAAAGTTTTCCTAGACAATTGCTTGTCTTCTTTGGTATGTTAATAAATTCTGGGGGAAATATGATAATGATAGAAAAAGAGAATGAAGAGAGAAAGAAAAGAATTTTACTGGTTGGCTATGTAACTCACATTGTAAAAACCACACGAACAGCACAGTCACAAAGAAGTACAGACTTTATTAGAGACTTCTTAAACTTAAGAGAAACAATACTATGGATACAAATAAGCCTACTGTTGGCTCCTGTAAAATCCTCTATAGTGGACACACATTCAATGTGATAAAATACAGCAAGAGATTAAAGAAAAACATTGTACTAAAGAAACTTATATTCTCAGGTCATCAGGTAGGATAGGAAATATATTGCTCTAATACATAAAACACATGAGCCAAATATAAAAATTAAATCATTTCAGAAGGAATACTCTCAAATCATACTTTAAAAAATACAGCATATACTTCAATAAGCTTCTTCGGTGGAGGCAGATTTTAAAAACTTACTAGGAAAACAAGCTTTAGCTCTGTACAACAGCTCACAATTTCCTGTTTTTGGTGTTCATAATTAACAGCGTTATTAAAGCAGAGGTCAAAGGCCTCCAAAAGAATTATACTGAGAACACTTATTATCCATAAACATACTGTGGACCCACTCATTTCAGGATACATCAAGAAGTACAGTTAAATATGCTCACACATTGTTTCACCGACACTAGACTGGTGGGTGACAATTTTGTGTTTTCATGTTTAGGGAATAAAAACATATTTACGCCACACTTTCCATTCTCTGAATAAAAGAAACTAAATATAAGGCTCATCTATTTAATTCCATATAACTAATCGTGGAAAAATCAATGAGAAGAAGTGAGACATAAATTAAGAATGAATTTACAAGACAAGAGCCATTTAAATAAATGTTTTTTTTAAAAAAAGGAATCAAACCTCAAAGATCATGAGATTCTAAGTCCACTGCTTTATCAAATGGTATATACATATAGTGTCATGCATAATGTCTAGATTTATGCAAACAGGGAAACACTGCATAATAAGAAAAACATTGACAGATGGGGAAACAAACCTAAGATGATTTGTAGTACAAAAAATAGTAGAATCCATGGGAATGAAGGATTTATGTGATGAAGACAGAACTAACTCTAGCATTAAGTGCTGCACAATGAGCTTCAATAGGATTACAACCCTATTTTTTTCTTTTTTTTTACACTCCTATTCCAAAGGGTAACCCACTGACCTGTTTTGCTGCGGGGACAGGCTGAGGCTATGACACTGCCTTCCAGTCACTGACTGGTCTGCAGTTTTTCAAACAGCATAAACCTGGTGAGGAAGTCAGCAGTATCAACAGTATACATCTGTGCTGTGTAACTATAGCCTTTAGATTTGGGGTCCTGTCTGTCAAATTAGTAGTGAAAAAAAAATTATATATATATTACTATGGCAATGTCTTACTAGAAATGGTTAAGTGAGATCATGTGATGAACCAGCGAGGTTAGAATATTTAAAATTCCAGGGCAGCAGTGAACAAAAAGAAAGATGCTAACATTCTTAGTCTGCAGAACTCTGATGTAAAGTATGGGTGTGGACCCATTTCCCCAATCATCCTGCTTTTTTTCTTCAACCATAGCAGATCTCAAATGTAGTCTATAATGAAGATAATTAGCAATAGTATAGCTACAGATAAGGCCAAGGTTCTTCATAGATCTGAACTTCTAAAAATGAGCACAAAGCAATTTGGCAGATTCCATTAGAGATGAAGAATATATATATATATATTTTTCCTGCCCACCCTGCTCCCCGACCCCAGCAACAAGGGTTGACTAGGATTTAGCACTGGAGGCAGAAGAAAAAGACGACTGCCCTTCAGAAACTGTGAACAATTCAGTTAAATGAGACTAATATCCTAATATTGGGTAAAATGTTTTTGAGAAGCAGAAAAATCATTAATTTGAGAGGAATCTCCCTACCACCCAGTGGCTAAGTTGCTTCAGCTAAAATTACTGATCTGATAGTAAAAGTCACAAGAACAATTCTCCTCATTAGTAATAAATAATAACCATATAGAAATTTCTATGGTGGGAAATTATTATAATGTCAAGGTCTAAAGAGATTCTATCTTGTTACCAACTGTTCTTCCTCACATCTTGGAAGAGTATAATTCTTGCTAAGATGTAGGCACACATACAAGAATTCTGTCTCTTGGTGAACATCAGGTGTCTGGTCAGCTTTAGGGTACCGTCCTTCTTCACACTCTCCAGGTTCCAGGATTGATGCACGAGTTAAGGTTGGTTCTAGGATAGGCCCAGGGGCCTGGTTTGATCTGGGATCCCTGGGACCATACCTAGAACAAACCCAAACAAAACCAAATTCCACAGGAGTGCTTTCAGCTCAAGCAGACTTCTGGGTTTTTCACTGATAGGGCTCTCCAGGGCTGTTCCAGGAGCACATGCCAGCCTTTAATGGATGGGAGTGACATTTGTGGAGCCTGACTGCTGCTAGTAAGTACTGTGCCTCAGTGAGCACCATTTAAGTCATAGCATAAACAGAATGTACAGGCTGGGAAGATAAAAGTACAAGAAATGATTGATGGAGGTAACTTAAGAATTTGCTTTGGAAAAGACAGGTAATTTTTTTAGGAATTATAAAAGACCAAGCTGGTAAAAGAAAAGTTTTGGTTTTAAAAAAATGTACTGAAGTAAAATAAACTCAATGGTAGGTAGCCAACTTTTAAGAAATGTTATAAAAAGGAAAAAAATCATAAAAATACCAAATAATCAAAGGATTCCTTACTTTAGATGCTCTTAAGATAAATATGAAAAGTATAGTTCTATAAGCATATCCCATAGATTATATCCATTCAGCAAGTAATGGATAAATTACACTAATTTCACTGCCACAGGTGAACATTAATTTAAATGGAAAGCTTTTACAACTATATCCATTTTAATTTATTACATTTTAGGATAGTTACAAACCAACCCTCCTTATTCACGTCAAACTTTCGTTATGTATGAAACTAGAATCAATTAATTTTTGATTGACAGCAATTACAATAAGTGCCTGGGTTATGAATGTCTGAGTTGGACAACTGGTATTTGCCCTTTAATGTTAGGTAAACTTGCCTCACTTGGAAATGACTGAACCAGCTCCAACTAGCAATACATTCCTCATCATAATCACCTTCACCTGCTGCACATGCAGCTTTTCAATCAGTAAAAAGGCGAGCTTTTTCTTGTACTTCTCCACAAACTCGCTGCTGTAGTTGATTCTGACTCATACGAATGCACATGTTCAGACTTACCCACTGATTCAATTTAAAGGACACGCAGGAATGGCTCTTGTAACCTGGGCACTGCCTGTGCACTGACCAGAATCACTTTCTTCTCGCAAGTGATATCCAAAGAGGATTTTTCTCTTTGTCCACTAACGTGGACTCAGCATCTTGACTATCTCATGAAATGACAATCTCGACCTAATGTCGGGGGTTTAGATGGAGAGAAAATGTTTTGAGAAACGATGTACAGATGAGCTTTACACAATTGATGTGTGTATGGATTGGGATAACGGTTGTATGAGCCCCTAATAAAATGTTAAAAAAAAAAAAAAGAAATGACAATCTCAATTCCAAAAACTTGCTTAGGTGATCTAATTTTTTGTGTGATTATAATATCACAGCTCCCTTCCACTGGCATGGCTAACTGAAAGCTATGAGGCATGGCAATTCAGATACAGAGATTAATTTTACAACTACCTTATCCATGAAAGATGGATAAATCAGCTTAGTTACAAAAACACAATCAGCCTGGTGATAAAACTAAGTTGCCTCAAAGATCGATATAAATACCCTTGGCATGCTTTCAATATGCATTTCCAGAAACTGAATGAACATAAAGATGTCTTAAAAACTAGCAAAATCAAAGAACTGTGCGTTTAATTGCCTAGAGTCGAAAAGCCTTATTACTTCTCAGCTCCTTTCATACCAATGAAAATGTTTCCTTATTTTTCAGACCTCAATCTACTTCCTTCCGAAGATGAAGACTATTTCTCTCTGAAAACAAAACTAAAAGACAACATCAAAAGACCTAGTCAAAGTAATTTTTAGCACCACGAGGTCTCCAATTCAAACAAACGATACAATTAAAAATACTTACTCATGTGGACTGGTTTTAATCAGAGCCAAGACATCAGAGCATAAAACTAACTCAAGACAGGGCATAAACATCGCCCCTGATGGTGCAGCAGTTAAAGCACTTGGCCATTAAGTGAAAGGTTGTTGGTTTGAACTCACAAGCTGCTCCAAGGGAAAGAGTGGCAATCTGCTTCCGTAAATACCTATAGTCTCGGAAGCCCTGGGGGTTCAGTTCCATCCTGGCTGATCAGGCTCAGAGGAGCTGGAATTGACAATGCGTTTGGTTTGGATCTTGTAGAGTATAGAAACAAAGTGGCTATTTTGATATACAATAGCAACTCTTCCACAACTCTATTTTAGATGCAAGTGTCTACTGCAGTAACTTCACTTATTTTAAGGAGAGCAATGAAACTGGGAGTAAATATTAATGATCACAATCCATGCACTTAAGCATAATCAATTTTTTTAAGGTCTTCATTTTGAGTCAATGTACTCTAATTTACACGCAGTTCTAATTAGTTTAGTAATCTGTTTTTCAAAACCATAGCAGATTAGAAGCAACATTATGAAGGTGGAGAAAAGTTAATGCTGCAGACATACTTAAGCAAGTAGTAACATGTATGGAGGAACCAAAAACAAAGACATAAAAGCTTAAAAAGTATAGAACAGAGCCATCCACCATCAGAGGAAAGAGCTAAATCCAACTAGTCAATCATCATTAAACTGCTATTAACGATCATTTTGATATCAAGGAAAGAAGAAATGAATTTCACATATTATTTAAAAAACATACTAATATATTTGTTTTATAAAGATTTCCTCCAGAAAGTATTCCAAAAATGTTTATAGTTATAGAGGTTTAAACTATACAGAAAATTGTAATATCTGGAATGACTCATTCACACCCTCCTTCCCCCTTGCCCCACACCAAATATTCAGGTAGTCAGATATGACTAAATTAGCCATGCATGGTTAATCTCAAACCAACAGTTCGAGGATGAACAGCGTTGTAGTCTCAGTTCACGTGCTTTAACTTTAAAATCTGCATACCAAACTAAGAACAGTGAACCATAACAAACTCTTTAACATTTTCCTGATACACAATGGTCTGCAAAAGATGATGGTCAATATTTCTTTTCAAGGCTAAATTAATTAATGCAGAATCCTAGAAATGTGAATATATAAAAATGGAATTAACACTTTGAATACATGGCAATTAGATACCCAACTGAATATTTTAGCCAGTTCTTAGTAAAGAACTAAGAAGTCAACAGTATGGTGAGTAGCTCTACTGGAGTCACAAGTCCACCCCCTTCGCCCTCTCTCAGTCTACTTACTCTTCCTTTAGAAAGCATTCTAGCGCCCTTGGCAATCTGGTTTCTCGGGCCACTGCAGATTAGAAGCAGGCAGGTACATAAGACAGCAGCAAAAAGTGACAGCTGATTATAAGACAATGGAGAAACGTGAAAAACAGAACTCATGTAGTGTAGTATTGACACTATAGCCCTCAAAGAAAATATTAAAATAACAACAAATATACTTTAGAAAAAGTGGGGGAAGGGAGAATATTTTAGAAAATTTCTTGAGCTATTAAATTTTATGGTTAATTAGATTGGTCTCAGTCACTTGAAAAATTAACTGACATTAGATTGTGCTTTGGAAAGATTTTTACATCCCCAGGAACTATGCAACCATCTAGGAGGGAGTACAGAAGTACTAAATACATTATTAAACCAATTAACTGGGATGTCCCAGAAAGCCATGATCCTAAACTTCCAAACCATGGAACCAAATCCTATCAACTGTTGGTTGTATATATGCAGCGTCAGTGGCTATTCTTGTTTTAAGTACAACTTTCACACAACTTTGCCAATTCAACTTTTTATAGGTTTTAACTTATTGACAGCAATTAAAATAGCTGCATGTGCAACCGAAGACCTTGGTCAATGTGACTTTCCCATCAATGCTAATTCTTTTCCACCTCCTACCTCTGGTAACCACTAATAAACTTTGGGCTTTTACATATTTACCCTTTTATGATTGAAGTCATACCATATTTGTCTGATTGGCTATTATTTTGCAAAGTATAAAATCTTTAAGCTCCATTCCAACTGTAGCGTTTATCATAATTTCATTTCACTTGTTGGTTGAGTAGTACTTCATTGTATGTACATATCACATTTTGTTTATCCATTTATCTTCTGATGAGCGTATAGATACTTTCCACTTTGGACAAGGTGAATTGTGCTCAAATGAAGAATGGTATACCTATCAGTCTCTGCTTTAAAGTCTTGGAAATATATCAAGGCATGGAATTACTGGGTCATATGATAGTTCTAATTTTAGTCTTTTGACAACTTGTCACGCGATTTCCCACAACAGCCATGTGTCATTTTGCATACCAGCAAGGGATAAGCGTTCTAATTTCTCCCTATCCTCTTCAACCTTTGTTATTTCCAATTTAAAAAAATCTTAGCCATTCCAGTAGGAGTGCAATGTTCTCTCACTGTGGTTGCATTTGTATTTCTGATGGCTAATGATGCTGAGCATCTTTTCATGAATTTGGTAGCCATTTGAGTATTCTCTGGTCTATTCAAGCCTTTGACCATTTTATAATTGGATGATTATTCTTTTAGTTATTCAAGATGTTAAAATTTTATGTTTTGGGTATTAGTCTTTTTGCATAGATGGTTTCTGAAGATATTCTCCCAAATCAGTAGCTAATCTTTTCACTTTTCTGATGGTCTTTTGATGAAAAGTTTTCACTTTTTGAGGACCCATTTATTTTGTCTTAACACTGTTTGTACATTGTTCTAAGCCTGACAGTATTGTCCTTGCATGTTTTTATAAGAATTTTATGGTTTCACTCTGCACATTTAGGACCTTCATCTTTTAAATATATTTTTGTATATGATGTGTGGCAAGGATCCTGTTTCATTTTTCGGCAAGCAGAAATCCAATTTCTCGGAGGCTTCTTTTCCCATCAAATGGATTTCACAGCCTTGTCAAAAACCAGTTGACGGAGGGAGGGGAAAAATGAGGACCTAATGTCGGGGGTTTAAATGGAGAGAAAATGTTTTGAGAAACGATGTACAAATGCGCTTTACACAATTGATGTGGGTATGGATTGGGATAACAGTTGTGTGAGCCCCTAATAAAATGTTAAAAAAAAAAAAAAAAAAAAAGAAAGAAAAGTCTATGGGACAGTTCTACTGTATCACATGGGGTACTGTGGGCGGAAGACAACCCCACAACAACCAATGACAACCAGCTCAACCTTCCACAATCCAGGGTGAGGTCAAGAGGGGAGGGGCAGTTTAGAAATATCCAGAGTTATAATAGTAATTGTGATTGTTGTATTAAGTTTGGGAAAATGCAAAAATATTTCAATGAGGGGAATAACCACACTAACACTATTCAAATGATGTGTTTTGGTGTTTTTTTAGAGCTTTACAAAATTTCAGTTTTATTGACTTATAACTCTATTGTTTTTAGACAATCCAATAGTTTAAACATATTAAAATGAGTTGTGCAACATCAAAAAAAAACAAAAAACCAGTTGACAACTGATGTGTGGGTTTACTTCCGGGCTCTCGACTCTCTTTCATTGGTCTAGGTGTCTCCTGTTATACCCGCACCAGGCTACTTTTGTTACTGTAGTTGTACAGTGCATTTTACAATCATGAAGCATGACCTCGCCTTTGTTCCCTTTCAACATTGTTTTAGCTAGCAGTGGCCTAATATTATCCCATATACAGTTGAGAATTGGTTTTTCTGTTTCTATAAAAGAATCTGTTGGAATTTTGACCAGGATTATGTTTAATTTATAGGTCTTTTTGGGTAGTATTGACTTTTTAACAAAATGAAGTATTTTAACCCATGGAGTACCTTTCCATTTATTAAGGTTCTCTTTAATATCTTTCAGCAGTGTTGTATAGTTTTCATTGTATAAGTCTGTAATGTCACTGGTTAGATTTATTTCAGGGTATTTTATTTTCTTGGGTGGTATTATAAATAGAACTGTTTCCCTAAGTTCCTTTTCAGGTTTCTTACTGCTGGTATATAGAAACCCCATTGATTTTGTTTGCTGACCCTGTACAATAGCTTTGCTAAATTCCTCTAGCTAATTACCTCTATGGTAATTATCCTTTGTACTTAGTGATTTTCTATATATAGGATATCATCCATGAATAAAGATGTTTTAATTTTTTCTTTCTAATCTGGATAAAATCTATTTCTTTTCCTTGATTTATTGTTCTGACAAAGACTTCTAATACAACAATACTGAATAGAAGTTTCAGGCACCCTTGTTCCCAACTTCAAAAGGAAAGCTGTCGTGCTCCATTAAGTATAATGTTGGTCTTTCTTATATGGCCTGAGTCATTCTTAGGAATTTCCCCTCTATTCCAATCTTCTTTAGGGCTTTCATCAAAAAACTGTTGGATTTTTTAAAATGTCGTTTCTGTATGTAGAGATGAGCATGTGGTTTTTATGTTCTGTTGATATTGTGTATCACATTGATTGATGTTCTAGTGTTGGATCATCCCTGCATTCCTGAATAAATTCCACTCGTACAACTCTTTTAATAGTCTGTTGGATTCTGCTTGCAAGTATTTTGTTGAGGAGTGTTGCATATTTCTGTTCTGATTTTTGTTATTTCCTTTCTTCTCATGGTTTAGCCTTAGTTTGTATGTAGCCTTAAAATCATGTTTTAAACTTTCCTTAGTAATTTGTTTTACATAACAGAGACCTTTTCTGTCTCCAGTAACTTAAGAAATCAAACTTGAGTCATTGATGAGTTTCCAATGAAATATATTTAGATGCTATAATTACAATTAGTCTTAACAAGGACTTATCTTATGAAGTCATAAATACAGATAACTTGTGAAAAGCAGAGGGTGGCAATCAAAGACCAGAAACGAGACAAGCCAGATAGGTAGTGTTTCAATGGAAGCTGAAAAGAGAATTTAAGGCATGATGATTATTATCAGATTTACTTTCATGATTTTCTTAAGTGTTGGCCAAGGGTAAAAAGGTCTTGCCTTCAAAAATGACCTAGCCTCTTCTAAACATTTTTATGGTACTAGGTTTATCCTAGTAAAATAAACTATGGAAATGTTTATAGTAAGAGTATCAGGATGTGTACTCTCAGTGAGAAGTTTTCTGTCAAAATAATACTGTAAAGTTTGGAAAGAAGAATTACAATTTTTCTGATAAGATTTGTTTCCCACAGAGAGCTTTTTCTGGATACAGGATAGTCGTCATTACAGAACTGATAATGCAAATAAAATATTCCTAGAAAAGCAACAAACAAGAACATCTAATTATATTCAATAGCCTATTTGTTTTAATTTCCTAAGGTATTCATAGCAAGAAAATGTCCCAGATAAATGGTTAAGATTTTCCTGTGTGTAAACATTACATAGGTCTCATTCTAGAAGCATCCACTAAGACCTACTCAAGTAGAGCCTGGAATCTGCATTTTAAAATACCACTCCTCCCAGGTTATTTTGATGCAGTTGTTGCACTGAAACAACTGATTTAGAGTATATGAAGGGAAAAACGAGTCAAGGAAAATTACTTTCACAGGAAAATATTTATCTTGGAAATTTTTTCAGCTAGTAGAGTTTTCATTGAACTAAGTAAGCAATAATGAGTCTAGAATATTTTGTACACCTGTATAAACCTTCTTAGTCATTAAAAGTTAAATAAAATTGATTTAATACTATGAAGACATTTCCCCCTAAATTAAATTAAATCTAGCATAATATAAATAAAAGATAACAAAATAATGAAAATTATTAAACTCTGTTTTTTCCTGTTTAAGGATACTGGCTAAGAAAAAGGATGATCAAGTTTTCCATAAGTATTTTTTATAAGTCTAAAGAAAAAAAGGAATTAGTAAACTAGATAAAGTAGAAGCTGAGCCTAAGTATAAGTATCTAAGAAATGTTCAATATAACAATCATTTTTTCCTCTTGAAATTTAGCTAAATGTTAAGCTTGTCCTACTTTAATGTATTGATTCTTTGAGCTTAATTACAGCTGTCAAAGAATTTTGGCAACTCGAAAAATTACTCATCATACAAAGATTTTGACTCACCATATAAAGCAGAACCAAGTTGGGTTTTTTTCCAGGATCAGATAAAAAGTCTTTTCCTTAGATCATTGAAAGAACAAAAAAAAATTCCCTTCAATTATGCTAAGAATACAAGAGTTTACTCACCTAAAGTTTTCAACTATAGAAATCCAAACGTGCTTTAAAAAAGTCTTTCAATGATCTAGATTCATCATGTAATTTCCTTCTCAGGAGAGCAGCATAAATTAAGTTAATCTGACATTCACCACAAATAATAGGTATAAATTTTGTCAGTGCATATGAGCCACAGGCTTCAAAAACTGGGTACTTCTGAAAACACCATTTTTGAAAATGCAACCATAAAACAAAATGCATAGGATGATACGAATTGGTCAGCAACTTCCTCTTAGTAGTAAATAAAGTACTAAGGAAACAGGATGATTTCTAGGAAGTGGACAGGATGTTTTCTGAATCTCTAATGTGGATAGGATGCAACCTCGGGCAGAATTATGAGCTGCCCGGTTTCCTGACTCGGCATGGGTTCTAAGTAAATTAATCCAATGAAATTTCTGCAAGGTTGAGGATAGGGCATATAAAGACCCCACTTTTAGATGTGGAAGATGTGATAAACACGCGTAAAAAGGAACATGGTCATCATTCTTAAAAATTGTACAAACCTTTTCTTTTAAAAATTATTAGGACATCTTTAAATCAACCACTGGAATACACACATACAAAAGGAAACATAAGAAGTGTGTTATGTACTTTTGAAACAACTTTTTAGTTTCAAATCGCAGCACACATTGATTGCAATGAATTCATTTTTTTAATTCAGAACCTTTATCTTTGTTTTATGACTGGTATAAACAAGGAAAATACAAACAGCTTGTTATTAACAGAATAGCAGCAGTTATCCACTGCAAGGATACAGTAAAAAGGAGTCATACTAAATGTTCATGTTCTTATTCCATCACCTTATGCTAGCAAATTTCGGCAAGAAATGAAAAATCCATTTCTTATTAAAAGTACTTAAAGAATTCCAAGATTGATTGGTTGAGCCACAAATAAGATGGCAGGTTCCTCAGGAAAGCCCTTACCTTTCGTTTACTTGTCTAAAAGATCTGCCGTTTATACCCAACTAGTGTTTTCAGAGCAATTGTTCAGATCTTCCTGTGAATTCATATCTTAGGTGTCTATGTAAACTTACACTTGTTTCCCCATTCCAGTGAAATGTCTATCGTGCCCAAGCTAAAATACTTTCATAAATAGGAGAGTATCAAATCCTTCAGGTAAACCTTGGCTTTTCTTTTTCTTCTATCCCACTGTTACTCTTTCCGTGTGTTATCTGCTCTTCATCCTCCTCTTCATCACCAAAAGTCTGTTCCTGCATGGTGGTAAAGGAGAGGGATCTAGCAGCTACTTCTGCAGCCAGGCCGGATGTGAAGTTAAAGTCAGATGACAGCTGTAACCGGGCCAGCCTCTGCTTAATGGAGGGCTGTAGTGAGTCCCTGGGAGTTGGCTGGGTGGTGGCTAGCTCCCCTATATCTGCCTGTGGAGATTCATCTTCACTCTGACACTGGTAACACACACTTTCTTCAGCTCCTGGGAGGAAGGCTTCATTTGTAGAATTGTCCTTATTTTCACTCTCTAGAGGGTTTTCACAGAAATACTCAGTCCTATTTATTTCACTGCTAGTTGTAGAGGGTCTACTATTTTCCTCTTCAGTATCATTTTTACCAACTTTTCCCATATCTGAATTCATAGATGACTCTGAATTATTTAGGGGTTCCACTGGGTCAACAGTAGACAAGGATTTCAACACAGCTTCAAAGGGAGAGGAAAAAAGAAAAAGAAAAAAAATAACTAAGGACCTAGCAATGATTTAAATTTCTAATTTAAATTTACAACAGTATTTTTCCTGAATGATAAATAAACAAAATATAAAAACTTTCTAGTAAAAGCAATATAAATTTCTAAAGTCAGGGAACTTTATAAGGGATAAGAAGCCTAAGATATGAAATGAAATTTTGATGAGGGTTTTTTAAACACCTGACATTATCTTAATTAAAAAAAACAGTACTCTTCAAAGTCCTGAACTAGTAATATCACCTAAGAACTAGTTAGAAATGCAAATTTTCTGGACCCACTCCAGACCTCCAAAACATTCTCTGTAATTGCGTCAATTCCAACTTATGGTGACCTTACAGAAAAGAGCAGGGCTGCCCCCTGGGTGTCCAAGGCTATACACCTTTACAGGAGCTGAGCACCTCACCTTTCTCCCATAGTGTGACTAGAGATTCCAACTGCTCACCTTGTGGTTAGCAGACCACTACGTCTTCTGGGCACCTTACCCCAGTCCTACAGACGGAAATTCTGGGGTCAGGTGAGCATTTTAAAAGCTCTCTAGGTGACTTTGATGCATATTACAGTTTGAAAACCATTGGAGGAAAGAATTAGTGGAATGGTTTTCTCACTAAGGGGTCAGACAAAAGGCATACAGTAATACAGATAATAATCCCATCTTCAACACATATATTTACAAGTTAAAACAACATGGGAAAAAATGCATTTGCAATTCAACTTACTTGCCAACCACCTAATAAGACCCTGGTGAAAGACAGTCACAACTTCTACACATATTATAATGCCACAGAAAAACACAAATGAAATCAAATCGGCATTCCAGATCAAGTTCTGTACAAAGCATAAGACATGAATATAATATAGATCCATACGGCAGATGTCGTGCTTGCAAGGAACATGAAGGTTTATTTAGGCCTCTTGATGTTAGTAGGCAGTGGGCTGCTTGCTAGGCAGTCTCTCCTCCCAGAATGAGGGGTTAGTACAATACAATAGATTAGGAAGCAGGACGGAAGGAAAAGAGTGCTTCTTGAAGATCTGGTGTTTATTTTAAAGATATTTTGGTAAAATGTGTCCATTTCCAAGAAACAGATCCCTAAGCTGCAGTAACTCCATTAGAGAAGCAGCAACAACAGAAAAAATGGCAACAGCAGGTTCCAGTGCAGACTTGCCCTCTCTAATTCCACTCCGACTTTACCCCTGTAGGCAAAGATGAAAACAGCTCTGGGAGGTGCACTGCAATTCATCACGGGAACAGCATTTTACGGTAGCAGTTTTTCACTTATTTTCACAAACTATACAAATCAGCATTATTGTCCTGCATCAAAAGCACATGCCTACAAAAGGACATGGTAATTTTTTCTTTATAATTATTGGTGTTACCCATAATGTCAATAAGATAATTTTAAAGCTACATGGAAAAAACATTAAGTGAAAAAGGTCCCAAGTTTATAGCTAATGCAATTTTCAGTCTATCAATCTGTAACCCTTAAAGAATGCGACATATATTAAAAGTTTATTGCTATTCATGAAGAATGATTCATGCTAATTACATTGGAGAACAGAATCTGTATAACAGAACGCCCAACTGACAAGCGTGGTAGCACTGTGCGAGGATTTAAGGCTCCAGGAGGGGCAGGACTTTAGTCGTGATCAGTGTACTATGGAGAAAGCAGTCAACAATGCCTGGAACATAGGAGGCACTCATAACTACGTGTTGATAAAAATAATTGTCAGTGAACGCTGTTGGAGATAGTAAAGCCCTTCTTTAAGAAGACTATAATGTAGAGAGACAATGGTACTAAGCATAAAAAAAATAGTGCTCAACACATAATACCTATAACATCTGATTTTTGTGGGCTCAATACATGAATAAACGCCACCTAACTTCACTGCTACTTCTGGGAAGTTCTGAATCATTTCCCTTCTCTGCAATATGCTTGGCTATTCAGGACTTATCACTCGTTTCACTATAGTGCCAATCTGATGTCCATACTGCAAGAAAAAGAGCAGGGAGAGTCAGAGATTTCATGGAAAATAAGAGAATGGCAGAAAGGAGTGTTTCAGGGAAGAGAACGAATTTTCAATAAGGAAAGAGAAACATCTTTTTTTCTTCATGAATAAATCAGCAAATTTGGTGGACCAGACTCTAAATAGGATAATATAACTAGAAGATGTCCAAGTTACAAATCTTGAGAAATATAATTAGATATGATGAACTCATTGTGTGATCAGGAAAGGGATTTAGATTTAATATATTCAGAAAGGGAGAATGACTGGAGGCTTTTAAGAGAGAGCTATTATTAATACAATGTTAGAGAAAGATCTGAAAACACAAGTTAGCTTAGAGGGTAAAAGACATTAAACATGGAAGTCAGGCAAGAGGCTATTATAAATTATGAGTATGATTTAATAAGGACTTAGGCTAAAAGGGGGTGATTGAGAAGAAAGGCAAGAAAAAGAGAGTTCTAATGAGCTTTACAGAATCGTAGATAACCTGTGTACTTATAGGGGAAAAAAGAATGGAAAAGTTAGGGATTGAGGTTTCATGTAACTATTCTAAAACAGAGAATTCTACCACATTAGAAATGGATAGGGATTAATTTCTCAGCTAGGAATTAGCTAGGATGGTATTGTCAGGTATTACACTTCTGTGTATGTTTTCTCTTTGACTCTGCATGAAGTTTAAACAAAGAAAAATGGGTGAGGTGGGAGGGAGGGAAAAAAGAGCAGCTGATACCCAGGGCTCAAGCAGAAAGAGTTTTGAAAATGATGATGGCAACATATATACAAATGTGTTTGATACAACTGATGTATGGATTGTTATAAGAATTGTAAGAGCCCCCAATAAAATAATTTATTAATGTAAAAAAATGGGTGGGGAGCATGAATGAGTCTAAGGCAAATTTTGGGGACTAGCAGTCTTCTAACCCTGCCTAAATCCATAGAGACCAGATACACACAAATCTCTGCACTCCCCAAATAGAAGGCAGTCAAATCACAATGATGTGGCTAAGTGATCCAAGCTTAATTCTTCTTCAATAGTAGTCATGGGCTGATTAATTTCCTGTTTCACTGAGGTCTGTAAATCAGCATACGGAGAACAGAATTCAAAATCTCAAATTCACTACACTTCAAGATGTTTCATTTAAAGTCCCCCAAATCTCTTACCAATCATTCCAAAACACACTTTGCAAAAAATGAAACAGCTAATGGGAAAAAAGTGATTTCATATTCCCAATGTATACATATATCCCCAATATATTTTTTTATTACCCAACTTGATTTTGCATCTAGAGGTAAAGTACTATACTTACTGATGGATCCCTAAAATTGAAGCATTAATAATTCTACAGTTCAAATAAGATCCATGGTTTAAGAAAACAAGAATCCCCCAAATTGAAACTTTCTCCTCTGAAGTCAGTGCTTACCATGATCACTAAACAGAAGCTGTTTCCATTTCTGCCTTTCTGCTTCAGATGCCTTGAAGCCCAGCACAGACTTTAACTCCTGGAGGACTCTCTTAGACTCTTCCTGCTCACGCTTCTGCCTCTCTCTGTCTTCTTGAGACAAGTAATAAAAGTCATCCTTTCTGAACTCATTGTCCATATCTCTATCATCTACATAAGCCTCTAACTCCTGAAAACAAACAAAAAGCAATTCAAGTAGGCAGTTTTATAGTAGCACTCATTTATTAGTACAAACTCATCTCAGATTAAATCAGTTGGCATTGATATTTAAAGCATAGTTAGGCAAAGGAATAAGCACATAAAACTACAGATAAATTTAGTTCTTTAAAAAAAAGATAAAAAAAACACTAGATGTCTACAAAAGGTTATAGTTCAGAAAATTTAACGTCAACTGTATTTTCCTACTTTGATACTATACTACTTAAGTTTAACGTCATTAGCTATTTTAAAACCAATCAAACTTAGAAGGGCTGGTGGTTTACTGACATGATTGGCATTAAATCCCTTCTTGTGGTATACGTTTATAGTTCTTTCTGGCTTCCCAGAAAGTTTAAACACTACTCCTAGGCTTGGGTATAGCTCATCTTATGGTTGTCCGCTTCTTTAAGGCATCAGGCATAATACTTGCTTTCCTCCCTTACAGTTAAGATTTGGGCTTATGAGTTGGGCTCCTCTAATCACATGGGTCTACGTTAGATCGTATTTAGAGGCAGACACCTTGAGGAATCCATCCTGGCAAGAACGGTGGCAAATTAAGTTTTCCAGAGGCAGAGGTACTGAAGGAGGTTTCCCCTGTTCACCACTGATGGGCAGGCGGCCAGGTCTACAACCATTGACTAGCAGGTACAGCTCTACTGGAGGAGGTTTTGAGGAGTGAGTCTGGCTGCTTATTCGGTTCCAGTCTGGTTTGAGGACCTCGAAATGACTCTGTACGCTACCTAACATATTTTCATGTTTTTTGGTCTGCTAAACTAACTAGAGTTGGTTTCTATTTTTCATTAAGAATCTTAACTAGATAATATGACTTAAAATTGTTCCTTAGGATGAGCAAACAAAATATTTGTCAACATCTAACTTAATTGGTACATTTTTAACTTGAGGTATAACATACATACAGTATACAAATCCTAAGCATACCAGATTTTTATATATGCAGGGCCTTCAAAGAGTTTGTGGGGAAATACCATTATCTTTTAATTTCACGTTACCAATTTTTTGGAAACATATACAGTGAACCCTCGCCACTTCGCGCTTCGACTTCTGCGGCTTCACTCTATCGTGGTTTTTGCATAACAGCGCATGCTCTGTCATTACTGCCACTGATTGGCTCATACTGTACACGCTTGATGCCATAAATCATATAATAAATAATAAATGATAATTGTAACGTCCAAAATGTTTTACTGTATTTTCCCTTTTTCGTTTAATAAATTGGGTAATACAAGTGTAATGGTGACTAAAGGGTGTTTTTTCATGTCCTCTATGCTCTATGAAAATATTTGATTTACAAATAAGGAATCCTACTTCGCGGAATTTCATATATCACGGTAGGGTCTAGAACCGATTAACCGCGATAAACGAGGGTTCACTGTACATGTGTTATATGTATATAACATATACACACTGGTGAACACAACTCAGATCAAGATACAACACATTTCTTAGCACCCTAGAAGGAATTTTTGAAAATATACTCATATTTACCTTATGTGTTTAGTCACTTTTAAAGGCCTAAAAGGAATGGCAGTTAGATAGAAATAACAAGATGTTGTGCTGGTAGAGCCAATGGATCCAAATTCAAGGCAAGGAAAACAAATGACGTGATATGGTAAATATATTATACTGTTGTTTGAAGCCTATCAAAAACATATTTGGCAAGTTAAATTATGAAAACATTATCCATGTAACTTAAAGAGAAAGGTAGGTAAGCTTTCTGTAGAAAATGCTTCTTTAGGAATAAAAGCAATTTTACCCCTACCTGCTCTTCAGGAATTGGATCTTTGTCAGCAATGTGTAGAGTCGGCTGCAGCAAAGGTACAGTTGTACAATGTGGGTTTTCACAAACTATTTCAGGTTTGCCTTTACATAACAAGTGGATGGGGATGAAAGATAAATCAGCCACATATAAACAAGTATAATTCTAATAAAAATATCCTTCCTATTAATACTTCATCAACATCATAATCTAGCTTGTTCTAATTAAAACTTAATTTTTTAAAAGTAGTTTTCTTGAACAATGTCAACAAAGTTTAAATAAAACTTTTTAGTAAAAGCAATATATTTCTAAAGGCAGGGAAC
>NW_022103898.1:32812861-32814156 GCF_000313985.2 Echinops telfairi
CTGTATAACGTGAGCCCTCTGAAAAACCCTATGAAAAAGCAGGAATCTCACTACAACCAAGAGCTAAGAGTGGAGCATGTCCTCTGGCCTCCAAGATTCCTGTGGAGGGAACTTCCTTGTTCAGCATCAAAGGAACAGCAGTACAACCAGGCACCAGAGCAAGAGAGAGCGGTGGACTTCCTAGCCTACAGAGCAAGTAAAGCATGGTGCTTTGGGGCAAGAGGCTGGCTTGTGGGGTTGGGATGCCTTTGGGTACTTAATTTGAGGAGCTGACTTGCTGACTCACGAAGGTGTTGCTAAGTGCCTTCATGTGGTGGGTCACTGGAGTGAAGTGCCTCTGAAAACTTAAATCTCATACAGTTTGAGCTGAATGACTTTGGTTGAGGCTTACAGGAGAGTGGCATACCCTTTGGGCACTTACTAGCAACCCTAAAAGAACTTTGTGCCACATCCTGAGCATTTCTCATCTGCATTATAACCTATTAACTTCCTAGGTAAACCTTATAATCTTGAATACTGTGAGTTCTGTGTGGTCACTGCAACAAGTATTAGAACCTCAATGAAAAAGTAGAGAATACTGTTTGAGTGATAGAACACACGTGGGAACGTCTAAGAAATACACATTTTTAGGACATACCCCTAGATCACTGAAAACTCACTGCCATCCAGCCCATTCTGACTCACAATAACCCTATAGGGCAGAGTAGACCTGCTTCTTAGAGTTTCTGAGGCTGTAAATCAGAGGAGCAGACAGCCTCATCTTTCACCCTTAAAACAGCTGGTAGGTTTTAACTGTTGACCTTGAGATTAGCAGCCCAATGCTTAACCAACTATATCCCTAGGGCTTCTAAAAAGCAAGACTAAAACTCACTATCATTGAGTCAATCCTATAGGACATAGTAGAAATGCCCCGTGGGCTTCCGAGACAGTAACTCTACTGGAGTAGAAAGCCTCGTATTTCGCCTGCAGAGCACTTGGTGGTTTCAAACTGCAGATCTTTTGGATCACAACCCAACTTGCAACCGTCAGGGCTAAAAGCAAGAATAGCTTAGATAATTCTGAGAGACTGAATAGTAAGGTCAGCCCAATAAGCTATACAGTATATATTATTAAAAAAAAATTATTAAAATAGTGTAGTACTAGAAAATACAGATGGCTGAATATAGAAAATGCAAAGTAGAAATCTAACCAGAAAAAAAATTAAATTGAAATCCATGTTTCATACTTCATACCAGAATAAATTCCAGGGGAATTAAAGATAAAATATGAAGCTATAAAATAATAGGAGAAATCGC
>NW_022103898.1:32816015-32817059 GCF_000313985.2 Echinops telfairi
GTTTTAAATTATGACATAAAAACACAAGATGCAAAACTCAACAACAACAAAAACACAGACAAAAATACAAAACACAATCAGAGGATACATGGCAAATCAGAAAAAAAATTGCATCTTATATTAACAAACTAAATAGTGACCCTAAGGGCAGAAGAGAACTGTCCCCTAGTGTTTCCATGGCTGTATAGCTATGGAAGCAGAAGGCCACATCTTTCTCCCAGGGAGCCCTGGTGGTTTCAAACTGCCGACCTTCTGGCTAGCAGTACAATGTGTAATCCACTGTGCTACCAGGGCTCCAAATCATGTTCACCTTTTATTTGCAAAATAAAGAGCTAAGACTTTGTATTCAGTGTCATAAGTTGTACGTATTCAACTTTTTAGTAAACTAGGAGATTTTGTAAAGCTAGTTTCAATATGTAGACAAGAATGCTGTAATCCTACAAAAGCGGAATAAACATGTGATAAGCACATGCCAAAGGAATCTTGAAAAAAAATCTTCTAGAAGATTGTTTTCTCCAACCACAGTAAAATAAAACATAGGAATCAATAGATAAAAGAGAAATCTACAAATATTTGGAAGCTAAACAGCATACATATAAATAATTCATGAGCCAAAAAGGAAGCCCTGAGAGAAATTAAATATACACCTATGTATGTGTGTGAGATACATACCTTTTTTATCTGTATTTCTTCGTAGCAGTTTGTCCACCTGAGAAATGGCCTCTTCCCAGCAATTGTTGCTTGCTTGTACATGAGGCTGAAGCAACTTCAATTTCTGTTCTAGGATTTGGTAAGACTCTGACACTAGTTCTTGTGTCTCTTTAGTACAAACAAGTTTTTCAAGTTCATCTTCAAGAATGATTACTCTGAGCGGAAGGAAAACGAAAAAAGATTTCTAAAATATGAAAGGATACTGAGTTAGTTAATTGTGCCAGCCTGGCCGATAAGCACATGTGGGGCTAATTGAAAGGCGGAGGGATAAATGGGTGGTGAGCCTCGCCTTTCTAGTTCTCTGGTCTCTTGTTTTGTGATGGTTGCACCGGG
>NW_022103898.1:32817689-32827176 GCF_000313985.2 Echinops telfairi
TGGGTTGGGATGTTTTCGTGATGCACATTTTCTTTACATAAAACTCTCTCTTATACATAAGTTGCTGTGGATTTGTTTCTCCAAAGTACCCAGACTAATACAGATACATTTATAATTGACAAGGCCTATTTAAAAAATAAGCTGAAACGGAGCATAGTACACGTATTCCACAAATATTACTTACATACATAAAACTCAAAAACCAAACACATTGCCATCAAGTGATTCTGCCTCATGGTGACCCTATGGGGCAGACTTGAACTGCCCCAGTGGGTTTCCTACTTATAACAAACATAACATAGCTTGGGAAACTATACATGTATATGTACATAATATTAAATGCTATGTACAAAGTAGTATAAGTTACAACCAAATTAGAAGTAGCATCTGATTTCCAGTTTACTGATGAAGAATCTGGACTAGAATTTAAGAAACTTGCCCTTTGTCACACAGTTGGTAAAGTCATGAAGCTGGGTTGAATCCAGCCACAAAAGGTCAATGCCAAAGAGAAATATTGAGTTTGTATGAGAATATCTGGAGAGAGACATACGAGGGGGTTTTAAAAACTTCCTGGAAAATTCTATGATCTTTCAATTCTATTTTCCCACAAGTTTTCTGAATCTCCCTTGTATAGAGAGGATTTCATTTTTAAATATGAAAAATACTTCTCATGCACAATCCATAACCCATGCCCACAGTAAGTATCTTTTTCATTTTTACATTCTTCCAAGGTAGCATTCTTGGTTCCTGAGCATTCTTCAACCCATCCCAATACATTCCAATCTGCCTTCAATAGTTTTGATGTACGGGCAAAAACTAATAGACACCCTGGCTCTGTGGGGACAGCAGAACTAGATAGCTCTTCCATTCCATCTTTCTGTGGATCCTCCTGGGGCCTTTGCTTTTTCTTATTTTTTTTGACTTTTCACCTATCCTCTTTTATCATCAAGGCTCTCCCTTTTGCTAGGCCGGGGAAATCAGGCAGACACCAGGACTGGCCACTTTCTCATAGTTTTAAAATCTTCTCTGTGCCCCACCCTTTATAAACCTTATGTCTCAACTGAATAACAGAAACTGTACCTTCTCAAAATGTCTTTAATTTCCTATCCTTGCATATCTTCCTTCACTCCAGTAAACTAGCAATTTGATCTTACTGCAACTGTTAAGTCCTTCTGAGGTGCCCAAGGCAGAGTAGGTTACATGTTGGGCTGCTAACTGAAAAGGCCAGCAGTTAGAAACCACTAGCCACTCTGTGGGGAAAAGAGGAAGCTTTCCACTACAGTAAATAACCACAGCTCTGGAAATCCACAAGCACAGTTCTACTCTGTTCCATAGGGTTACTGTGAGTCGGAATTGACTCAATAGCAGTGAGTTTTTGCATCAGATTAAGTTTTCTGACCTATTTTCTTATCTTACAACATTGACTATTGTCCTGTCCCATTTCTGATTTGGTATGTAGGCTCACATATACCAACTATAATCAGTTCATTAGATTTTTCTGACCATGCTGCACATCCACTTTCCTGATTACCAACAATTTCCTTTTTCCAGTCCTACATTATGACCATGTGTTACCAAAAACTCTTGCTAGAAATGACTGTATTCAGATACAAGATGCATCTGACGTGATTTTTGAACTTGAAATTATTTTCTGTTAAGAACAGTGATTTCAATTGATAAAGCTATATACCAATGTAGAATATAACATTTTGAGAATTAGGGCAGAGTATCAACAATGCCTCGTCAATTGATTATAACAACACCTCTTGTACTATTCTAAAGTCGGCAAAAAATTCTCTCAGATGGCAAGTTCCAGGAGAAGAGTTATTTATCAGAATTAAAAGCTCATTTCTTTAATTATTATTGTTTTGGGGGGCGACAACAGACAGCAAAAATTACACAATTTCAACATATACAATTCAGTGACACTGATTACACTGCTCAAGTAATGCACACATTCTCACTATGGTTTTTCAAATTATTCCACAATCATTAACAAGTCTCTCATCTAACCTTTCAAGTTGTTGTCGTCAATATGATCCCACATATCTAATTTTTTTTTTTAAAGCATGATACTCATGGCCAATATACTTTTGTAATTAAGCCAAGCTACTGTTTGGTTCAAAGGAGACTTCAGAGGTAATTGTGGTTTGATATCTAAAGCTGAAAGCAGGGCTTTGAATTGGTTCATTCTGGTCTGACTCCATTTATAAATTTGCAAATGGCTCCCCCAAATTATAGTTTTGGAAAAAGAAAGCAAAAATAAAGCTATACATCTAGGGTAGTGCCTTTTATAGTTTTATTTTCCCTAATTTCTATCAAGAAAGTTATTTAGGATACCTAGGTGATTCTTATATATCCCCAGTTAAAATGTAGATTCTGATTTAATATATCAAAATTATAGTAGTTCCAAATAGTTGCTATGTCTGTGACTCTAAACCGTCTTTCATGCTGCATGTTTCAGCTTGGCTGCTGCGTTCTAGCTAGGGCACAAGTCAACAACCACAGAGGTAAACGGTGAAGCTTGCTAACCACGGGGACATTCTAAACTTACTCATTCAGTAATGCTTTCAGATGGAGCTGCAAGCTGCGTACTGCTGTGTGGACATTACTCAGTTCCCTTGACTTCTGTGGGGTTTTAGATAAACGTTGGGGTGCAGACTGGTGCTGAGTTTCAAAGTACCGATAGAACTCATAGCTGCGTTTTAGCTCCTGCAAACAGGCAGAATGAGCATGAGGTAGACCTTGAATCACATCTGATAAAATACGATGAGGCCAAAGTGCGGGAGTCAGCTGGGATCCAGGAGGTGAATTCACTGTAGAAAGTAACAGAGCTAAACGTCTGAAGAACTCTGAACTCTGAGCCACCCAGAGTTGGAACAAAACCTAAAAAAAAAAAAAAAAAGGAAAGAGAAAAAAAGCACGACCGATCAATAAAGTAGAATGGCTGATATTTTAAACAAACTACACCTTTTAAAATTATAACTTCGTCAAATTTTTCACTTTGTCCTATGTAACTAAAAGAACTGGGCTTGAAAAAAGGATGCTACAGATTAGTCAAATGTCACACTAAAATATCAGCCACCTAGAATGTTATATCAAATTATATAATCATGGAATACAGGAAGGCTTAATCCCATATTTAGGTAAAACCAGTATAGAGGTTTAATAAAATTCTAGCCCAGGAGTGAAGTGTTGGTGGAATGGGACACGTTTACTCAATGAAAATTTTCCTTATGAAGAAAATGTATATACAGGAGAAAAGACAACAGTAGGACTGATGAGCCTACCTAAATCCAAAGAAGGGTGTCATTGGTGGAAAACTTATTAACCTGTCTGCAGCCTGTCCCTTCCACAAATGGCTTACCTTTAAGGCGGGCAGGCTGAAGCCATCTGTAAGGTTATGAGCTTCCTCTTCTGAAACCTGCTCATCACTAAGTCCTAGGCCCAGCTCCTTAAAAGGCACCACACAGATGAAGTTGGTTACATTGTCACTCTCCGAGTTCAGGGGGTAGGTTAAATTAGGTTAAGGCAACCAACCAAGCCTTTTTATAAAGTAAAACTGTCTAACATTACATTTATTAATTCTTATTTTAAATTTTTACTGGAGATTTACTTTAGGTTTTTAAAAACAGAAACTAATCTTAAAGACCTAATATATTAGGTAACACTTCAGATATCTTACAGGATCTTTATTTTTGATACCTACCTTTTGAAGCTGTATGGTACACTTTATTGTGTCATTACTATGCTACAGTACACACCTCTCTTCTCCCATTCTGCACACTGCAGGACATCATTAGCTGGACTTTATCTGCAATACACAGACTACTGATGTAAGTAGCACTAACCCTATTTAGAGGTTCTTGTTTTGTTTCCGCTTTTCTAATCCTCATGGGCATCTATCACTATAATGACAAAGTTTTATTCCCCTGTAATTGGTTTTTGTGAAAAATTCTATCTATAAAATTCTTGTATTCTTAGCAGACTCCTATTTTGTCACATTATAATAATATATCATATAGTATTAAGATTAAATTTATAAATATTCTAAGTATTTTGTATCTCTATACGTGAGCTTGGTTGATAGTCTTTATTTTTTTAATGATATAGTCAGCTACAGAACTAAAATTATAGTACTTTCATAAATAAAATTATGTAGGGGAAGCTTTCTAACATTTTTTGGGACTGAAATAGCTTTTTAAAAACTACAAAATCATATGCATCATGTAGAATTTTTATTTTATTTAGCATTTGAATAGGTAATACATTTACATGGCTCAAACTTCATAAAGTATTAAAGGGTACATTGCTTCTCAGGCTGTTTCCTAGTATAACCTGTATCCTAGTTTCCTTATCTAAAGGCAAAGGCAATTACTGTTTATGAAAGAAAATCAAAAAATAAATGTGGATGTGGGCATATGTATATTTATACACATACACCCCCTCCTATACACATATGAAAAGACAGAATTAAAAGATAATGAGAAGTCTCCCTGTTATTAATTACCAAGTCAATTTGGGCTCACGGTGACCCCATGTGGGCACAGTAGACCTCCTCGCTAAGCTTTCACGGCTGTGATCTGTAAGTAGTACGTCTCTAGGATTGTCTGCCCCTAACTGCTAAGTGGGTTCAAATCACCAGCCTTTTGACTAACAGTCAAGATGTTAACAATTTGTGCCATTTAGGAACTCTTTCACACACACACATATACATCATTAAGATAACACTAAAAGTGTACTATAAGTATGATTTTATGTGTCTTGTTTATTCCCATAATTAGCAATATAATTTAGCTATCATTGCATATCAGTGTATCAAGAACTTTACTGGTCGCTCTAAGTTTTTCACTTCTTCCTGGGCCAGTTTTGGAGATTTATATCTTAACAGGCAATAATCCATTTTCTTCTACATTTTCAAAGTTGATACTATAAAATTACACCTTCTATTTCCTTATAACTAGTTAAACTTATTCTATACTTATGGTTATAATTCTATTATCATAATAAAAGAGTCTGCATTCTTTTTGCTCTGATCAGGCTTTACCAAAACCAAAGGCATTGCCATTGATGGCATAAGACAGGGTAAACTGCCCCAGAGGGTTTCCAGGGCTACAAATCTTGAAGAACGTAGACTGCCACATCTTTCTCCCTCGGAGCAGCCATTGTTTGAACTGCTGACTTTCTGGTTGCAGCTTAGTGTTTAACCAATGTGCTACCAGGGCTTCTGGGTCACGAGGCTATATTTCTTTCTTTTCTTTTTTTTGAGGCTATATTTCTTAAGAAGATATATACTGATGATCTTATCAGTCTTTCACTCTGCCTACCAACTTTCTGTTTGAATCTGCTACACTCATTGCTACCACAGATCTTTATGCTCGATAGTCCATCTCACTGAAACACTTGCTCCTGAACTGTACTGTCATTTGGATCCCAATTTAAATGCCATCTTCTCAGAGAGAACTTCTCCTACCATCCAGTCAAAAGTAGCACGCCCTCACTCTGTGTTATTATTGAGTCTGCTATCTTTATTCAAAAAAATATTCCCTGTCCACTTTTGATAGATTAGCTCAGTCACTAGAAGGTAAACTTGATGAAAACAAGAATTCTGCCAGTGTCTACGAATATGACCAGCACAGGGAACTCAGACAGTGTGCAATCTTTCTGAAGCTGCCCTGCCAACCCTCCCCAAAGTATAAGCTCCACAAAACAGGATCCTGTCCATTCAATTATGATTTAGTGAGTAGCATTCTGCCTGGCACTGAGTTTATGTTCAATACTCATTGTGGTTCACACGCCAGTGTCACACCTGTCTGTGTGTATTTGTTTGCCTAGTTCTGTATGGAATGAACTCTTATTGTCATAGCCAACTCCTATTCATTTTTTGAAAGTCAACTCGGGTGCCATCTTCCTACAAGCCTTCTCTGACTCCACTGGACAAGTAAATTGCCCTGCGATAGTGGATGGCATTTACACTGTATTGCCATACTGTTGGTATTGAACTGAATCAATCCTGTATTGAATACTATCGGCCCCCAAGTAGCAAAAACAACATTAGATTAAGGACCTAAACACCGGTGGCTTGAAAAGTTATGGAACTCCTTTTGGTGCTTGTGAGTGGGATTGATTTGAAGGCAACAGGTTTGTGGTTTTTATGCAAACTATCTATTGACCACACTCAAATAAGTCTTTAGGAGTGGGTAGTATACCTCTTCATCATGTCTGCCTACCACCTAGAGTGACTGACACAAGCACATATTGTGTCAAATTGAAAGCTTTCCCTCCGACTCAAATTGGAAGCTTTCCCTCCATTTCTACATACTATAAGACAGCAAGGATTTAAAACTTAGGTCTTAAATAATAATAATTTATTAATTATGAAGGGTTCATGAGGGAGGGGGAGAGGGGAGAGAGGGAAGAAATGAGGAGCCGATATTAAGGGCTCAAGTAGAAGGCAAATGTTTTGAGAATGATGATGGCAACAAATGTACATATGTGCTTGACACAATGGATGTATGTATAGGTTGTGATAAGAACTATAGGAGCCCCCAATAAAATGATTTTAAAAAGAAAAAGACTCAGGTCTTATAGTTAAGATAAAAACTTCATTTATTACTCGTGACAATAAGCAACTCACTCAACCATAATTTTTGTTTTCTTATTGTGAGGATACAAGACAATTTAGCTGAGGTTTGTGTGAAAACAGAGTGAAAGAATAGATGACAATCTGTAAACTCTAAGCTTTATAGTTATTAGCGGAATGTACTTTTTGCTTCTCATTTACTCATAACGTACAGATCTTAAGTGTGACAAAGACCTTGTACATCTTTATTTTGTTCATTTATTTTGGTTACAAACTAATTTCTTGACTTAAAACTTTAAGTGACAGACTTTTATGGTCATGTAGGCTGTGTGCTTACCATACAGCCACTGTCAAAGCATTGTACATGTAGTAAATCACGGAATTCAACAACAAAACCTCAAGGAGGAAGATTGCTATTATTAGCATTTTAAAAATGAGAAAAGCAAGACATAGAGGTCAGAAAACTTGCTTAGGGTTAGATGGGAATCCTTGCAAAGGCCAACACATAAACTTAGGCAATCTGACTGTAGAGCCTCTGTTCTTTGATAGGAGGGGAAGGATTTCCTGTTGCCAGCTCACTGTACCATACCATAAAACAAATTTGTCATGATCAGTAATTTTTTAAATCATCGAAGCAAGCAAAATCAGGCGTTTTTGACTTTGTTCTCTGGACCAGCACAGGGAGGGACACTTCAAGCTTTTCCCGGTGTTGAAAATGAGCCACACAAGAGAAGAACTTTCTTCCTGTCTATTATTGTCATTCCCCCTGGAATGCATTTCCAGTTTTAAAATAGAAATGATGGTGGAAATTAGTTTCAAAATATGCAATGTCAGTGTACAATCAATGTTTACAGGATGCAACTGTAATACCTATATAAAGAATACTGCAATATATTGCTTATTCCCACATATAGACAGAAAAGGATATTTTTTCAGCATATATAGGGTAGCTAGTCTTGCTGCTTGAAAGTTGGCTCTTACAGTTCTGTAGACAGCTTTCCGAAGACCGATGAGATGCTGACTGGGATGCTGTCCAGCTTTATTAAATGGGCAAGCAGCACTGACCCTGTCAAGCAAACTTGAAAAGTAAAATGTGATACAACTGTACAGGTGTTCTACAGTTTTTTGTTCCCTAACCCACAATTCTATTAAACTTACAAAAAAAAAAAAATTCCCTTTCCATGATTTTCATTAGAAATTGTTTTAAAGTATCCCTACTCAGGCCCCATAACCATTTTCCTAATATACATGGTAACAGACAAAGGAGAATGTAAATTTTCAATAAAGGCTTCCTCTGATAGCCGAAAACAATAAATTTTAATTGCAATAGGAAAGAAATGTACTAAGGACTATTTGTGTGAGAATTTGCCTCCCGTTTTGCATATAGATACTATCAGCTAAAATATACTACAGTGGAATGGTTTACATTCCAGGTTCAAAATTTATAACTATAGGAAGTATGAAGAACTTAAGTACATATAAACACTGATTACATTCTAAATAGACACATATGCTCATTAATCATACAGGTGGTCACTTGTACAGAATCCAATACTATACAGAAATATATTCTGTACATTCATAAAAGTAGGGTAAAATGACTTACCCACCTGCTGCCACTGGCACTTACCTACTCAAAATGAAGTAGGAGACGCAGAAAGATAACAGGACCAGTGGCCAACAGGGAAAGGCAAGTAGAAAGGCAAAGTAAGGGTTACTTAACGTAACAATAACTACTCTCAAACACTGCTTAAGAGGAAGCACCTTGCAGTAAGATTAATGGGAGTATCTAGTAGTAACAGTGATGTATTATGCTACTATAACTGAAAGTATGCATGATTAAGTATTACATAGTTATGAGATAATACCCCCTTTTACCTATGTGCTAACTTTTCCTAACAAAAAGGAATGTATTAATTTCTTACAATATACCCATAAATCTATAAGATTTCTAACTGGAACCTTAAAAATGGTGAAACAAACTAAAATATATTTATACATTAAAAACCTAGAAAAAGCAGTGCACAATGACTTATTTTAAAATAAGGGAATACAGGCAAAGCAGGGCTAGAATTATTTTCTAGACAGGACAGACTGGTAGAAACAACATAGCAGTCTTGATTTTAATAGGTGGTACTATTCGTTTTAGTTATCAGTTTTAAAAACTGAGACTATTTCTAAAAATATTCACGATTCAAAGATTTATTGCTCCTCATAAATTTTTCATTCCATTACCCAGTTAAATGAAGGCGACTAAAGCACACGTTCTTCTAGGTTTGTCTTTTTTTCATGCCTGTGTGCTAACTAAATGGGCAGAAGCTTAATAGTAAATCATATCTAACTGGCTCACTTTACCTCACAAACACTCCATGATAAAAGTTGGACAATGACAAAAGACATAAAATCTTCTATAGACGCCTAACTCAGCACTGGACAGAAAGCCACTTTGCTTGAAAAGTACCTTCAATAAAATGCTGTGTAAATCAAGGATAAAAAGGAACTGTTATGCATTCTTAGTATGATTTTCAGCTTTAATAATGTTATCTTCTAGCAACACAGGGTCATCATGAGTCAGAACTGACCCAACAGCACCTAATATCAATGAGAAGTGGACTCCAACTACACTACAGAGACAAAGATGAACAAACCCCAAGGTTGGCTATACTTTGAGCAGAAAGGGAGACAATTATAACATCACTGTTTTTTGGAGTTCAGTAGAGTGAATAATTACAATGATGAGAAATACAACCTTCCTCTAGTTCCTAAAGGTTTCCTCCCCGCTCCCACTACCATGACTCGAATTCTATCTTGCAAGACTGGTTAGACCAGAGGAGGTACACTGGTACAGATAGGAACTGAAAATACAGGGAATCCAGGACGGATGAGCCCTATAGGACCAGTGGT
>NW_022103898.1:32827491-32836139 GCF_000313985.2 Echinops telfairi
AAAAAAAAAAAAATAATGAGATGACTACTAGAGAGTCTTCTATACTTTCCTGTTTCATGATTTTCCAAAACAAGTTTTATATATAAAAACTGTTTAAATACTACTCAAGAGCAGAGCAGAGAAGAGCACAGGATACAATGGCCACCCAAAGTTCTTTCTCTCCCCATTTTCTCGATTTTTCCAGAGACAACTAATAAGAACAATTATTATTTTCACCCTATACTCATTGTCTCACCTATATATTGCAAAGGTTATGTAAATTATTATATACCATATTACACATGTCAAATGTTAGTGTTTGGTAGCCAGTCTAGTATACTAGAAACAGGTTTTGGAATCAGGTGGGAGTATATTTGAATATTTGCTCCACCAACTTATAATCAGCATATCCTATAGCTTAATATATTTTCAGCTAGACTGGTGAATATTTTATTTCCTGTGAGCATGTGAGACATCACTGTCTGTATAATCTGAGAGCGTAAGTGCCATGATATCTGCTAATATTTACTCAAAGGATACTATTAGCACATGGTGAACTTTTTCAAAATGAATTCATGTCAATATTTAAACTGGAAAAAAGAGGACATGTGGTAGGAAGTAAAGGAAACATACTGACTGGAACATCTCTAAAGGAACCTGGTGGCACAGTAGTTAAGTACTTGGCGGCTAGCTGAAAGGACCCTGGTTTGAACTTATCAGCTGTTCTGAAGGAGAGAGACGGAGCAGCCAGTCTGCTTTCATAAAGATTACAGACTTGGAAACTCATCAGTAAGGTTGCTTGAGTCGGAAATGACTTGATGGCAATGGTTTCATTGCATGCGAGGGCTGTAGTAGGCACTCTCAATATATATTATCTAGTATAAGTTACATGGTAACTTAAAAGAATAATCACTATTCCCAAAGGTGTCTCTAGGTAGATAAATAATAATCATAAGACACACTAAGTGCAGCATATTATTTATTTTTTCACTTGGTAGTTAATAAAATTTAACACATGGTACTGGGAAACCTGCGCCCCTCCCCCCACCCCTGCCTTCTAGAAACACAAGACAGGAAAATAAGTTATATATTCACATTTTACTATGTTGTAGAAAGAATCATTTAAAAAAGCAAATGAAAAATGAACTCACAGAGTAAATCCTCTGGAGATGACTTCAGTCTCTTGAATGAGGCGCAGTGCTTTTCTGACAAGGTTTGTAAAAGCTCGGCTATTGGCTGCTGTGTCATCCAAACGGACAATGTATTTTTTTAGGGTCACTTGCAGTTTGGCTGTCCTCCATAATCGCAAAGCTCTGATGAGCAGATACACAAAGAGAATCACTCCCCACAGCAGCCAGGAAGATACAATCCACCAAGTGGGAAGCATCACCAGCAAGCTAAAGAAGGCAAACAGCACTGAGACATCCCTGGGACAAAGACATCAAGCATACGATATTCGTCAGACTAAAGAATGAACGATGAGTTACTTTTACCAGTAAAAATAGTTGTAAGTTTAGGTTATCAAAATGGATTAAATGCTAGTTTCTTTGTAAAGTATGACTTATGAAAAAGTATGTTAGATTAAAAAATATCTAGATGTTACATAATGGTTCTTAGGTATTAATATCTCAGCTTCCAAATTTAGGTTAAAGATATTAGGATAGTTGTCTTCTTTAATAAAACAATTAAAAAATGAGAGATGTGGAATCTGCAACTTAAAGAGCAAATTACATATTCTAAATGCTAGTCCTATAGACTTAAAAGCAAAAATACTATTTGGGAGATAATATAAGCATTTTTCCCCTTAAAATCAGACTCTGAACAGAAGCAAATAATTTCTCAGAAAATGTTTCTTCCAATTAGGAATAATGTGTACTCAGCAATTGTTTTGAATCATTTTAGAGAATCCTCATGGACTATTCCATTTCATGGATTTGGAATTCACATACTGCACACTTTGAGATGGACGTGACTTTTATTTTTATTCTACTTGATCAAAGTAAAGACATGTATGAAAAACAATGCAAGCAATTACAAGTCTAATAGACACAAAGAAAGAAACATGTAAAATCACTTCTTATTAAGTATTTGCCTGCTCTAATTGCCTAGACATCATTTACATTTTAGACTATGCTGGTGACTATACCATAACACAAACTCCTATCCTATACTCGTGCTTTTATGAACCAACAGCAACATTTACTAGTATTTATAGTGTCATAGTGTGCAAACATGTTTTGAAGTAAAGAAAGCTTGAAAATAAAGTAGCAAAAAATCTATGTTTTTTCCTAACAGCTGCATGGATCCTCGTATTCTTGAGGGATAAGCTGCTTTATCACCTGATGAATGATACTTCAGTGCCTACAGGTCTGGAAAACACGCTTTGCTACTTGTTGTTAACAAGAAGCACTGTCAGTGCCAGAGGACAGGTAAATTCCGACACAGAGGCCAAGGTATGTAATTTTTATATTCCTCCATCACTGCCAAATTAAATAGGAAAAGACATCCAATAGTTTTGCATATATGAATTCCCTTTTACTATTAAAAAATGAAACAAACAAGAACAAAAAAAACACACCCCAGATTATTGCCTGAGAATTAGATCTTAACATTTCCAGTGGTTGGAAAGTCTCACGAAGTTTGAATAATTGAACTATACTCCCTATGAACTCTTCACAGTCAACTCAGGAAAAGGCGAAAGTTCACGGCCATGTGCCAGCCTGTGTTGTGATTATGATGCTCTCGTAATTAAAGTGAAACGTAAAGAACGGGCTGGGTTTGCATAGACACATGGATGGGAGAGAAGGATTCTTGTTGGCACATATGATACCTGCTTTTTAGATAGCTCACTACACAATGAATTTTACTCAGTTGGAAGTTTATTATAATCAATTGGATGTTTGTTTAGCTGTAATGCTAAAACATATGGATGTTAATGCCTTTATAAGTGAGAGCATGATGATAAATTTCCTGTTAAATACTTATATATCAGGACAGTACCAAATATTAGGAGTTGCCAGGGAGCAAAGTGTTGGAAGGTGTCCATTTTCCTGTTGTTGAGGCGGCCCTGCAGACAGGATACTGGGATCAAGCAGCTCAATCAGCTCCACATCCTCTTGTAGCAGGACTTCCTGTTGCAGGATGGTATGTAGCGAGTCTAGTCGGAATCCAATATCCTTGTCATTAAAGGACCGGAAGAGAGGAATTAGTAATACATACATAATTTTAAATTTAATGTTAAGCCCCTGATGTAATAATAAAATTTTGGTGTTTATTTTCAGCTCAGACTTCATGTAGAAAGAAAACAGTTCAATCTATCTTCCGTATGGGGTTTTAGTTTCCTGGTATATGCGAAACTGAAAGACTTAGGTGGACATGACTAGGCCAATATATAAAAGAACTATCTGTCTAATTAAATCTGGTTAATGAAACTGCCAGATCACAACATCAAAAATAGATTATTAGAAAATAAAAGATGCTATCTCTGGATATTGTAATAATATAGCTAGTACTTAAGAATTATATTAGCAGGATCAAAGCCTCTTAAAAATAGACATTCAGATATCCAAAATACTTCCCTAAGGAATGTAACATAAAGTCATTCTAACATTTGTATAGGTCTCTGTAGTATACAAAATATTTTTCTATAATACTAGATCATTTTATTTCTCCCTTTCTTCTTTCTAATCAGCCATCAACGAATATATTCTACATATCAGGCACCATGCTTGACAATGAAAATACAAAAATGATTAACACCTAAGTACCTAATCTCAAAGAATTAAGGCTAAGGAGAAGACCAAAAATTAACAATCACAAAATAATGTGCAAAGGAGTGCAGTGAGGGACACAAAGAACAAATTCACTAGGGTTTACAGTGGGAGCCCCAGGCAGAATATGTTTGAAAGTGAACTACTGAAACGCCCTTAGTCAGCCCAGGAAAGGGCAGACTGGCCCTCAGGGGTTTGTCCTTAATTGAAATTGGGAACCTAAGGCTACGTCACCATGAGTCATAACATAGCCAAGGTGGTCAGAGGGTCCCAGAACCAATCCTGTAAGATTTTCTAATCTGCAATCACGGTCCCTTTCCCACTTCCATAGTACTGCTTTTGCAACATGGATGAACATGGATCTGCTGACAATCCTGATTCTGCGATGAGTTTCCTGTTCTGTGTTCTTCCTATAGTTAGCCACGAGGCCAGGAAGTCTTTGCACACCCCTATGGTCTCCCTCATCTGATTATTTCTTTGCCCTGTTTAGGATTTAATAAAGGTTCTCTAAAAAATGCATTTAAAATTCACTTTCCCTTAGGACATCTTATAGAGGTTACTAAGAGGTAAATAAGCCTTCGAGGACGCACAAAGACCTTCAATGTTGACTACTTCACGTCTTTGGGATATTCTATGACTTATCACAGACTATATTTCCAGATACTCGTAGGCTGTGTGTTAAGGAGGCATATATATAGGAAAGATCCTGAGTGAAATGGAGACAATTCCCCCCAAGCCCACTGCCACTTAGTTGACTCCCACTGACAGTGACCCTATGGGACAGAGTAGAATTGCCCCTGGGGTTTCCAAAGCTACACATTTTTATGGGAACAGAAAGACTCATCTTTCTATCAAGGAGCAGCACAGCTACACCTACTATGCAGCCAAGGGTCCTTGAAAAGTGAGTAGAAAAGAGTCCATTAATATAGCCCCTTCCCTGTTGAGAAAAGTACCTGCAATGGAGGAACATTGTAACAAAAAAATCAGCAATCTAACAGATAAGATTTTGAGAACTATAAATTCTAGTCTAAGTGGTTACTAGCCTCTTGTAAGAACTATGAACCATAAAAGAACCCAAACTCAAGGGTGTTTTTCCTAAAATTAGGGAAAAGTTCCCTGGTTCGTGCAGGATTTATGAGCAAAATTAATCACTGCTAATCAGCAGCAAATTAAGTTATAGTTCATCGACTCTGGAATAAACTGAAGCCCTGAAAAAGAGATAAGGAAGAGAGCACAAACGTACCAGCTTGCGAAGTAAGCCATTTTTCTTACTGCATTGAGAAAATGAAATCCAACTTTTGATTGTTTCGGCCACTTTTAACAGGATGCCTTGCTGAAGGAGATGAATGACATTGTATGGGATTATTACACCATAACCAAACAGTAAATTAAAATCGGTCAGACTTTTTACCAGAACATGAAAGGGAAAAACCTCATCTAAATTATGTGTTTTGCCAATATGAGGGAGCTTCAAAAGTTTGTGCAATAATTCTGTCTTTCCACGAACTTTTAGAAGCCCCCTGGTATGTCTAGCTTCTTTATTCCCAAATCTAGTTGCCTGTCAGAATCATCTCCAGGTTTTAATGAGAAACATATTCCTGGGTCCCAAAGTCAAAGATTCTGATTTTAGTAGGTTTGGGTTCAAAGCTGCCAAACTCATGCACCCTATTTATCTTGGGAATGCTATACTATCTATGTCAATATGATGATTGTATTCATTTGAAAGTAAAAATTACAAATCATGCTTCAAGTTCCCAAATATTACGGTCATAATACTATTCTAGAAAGATATTTTAATCCATTTGGAAAAATTCTCATGTATTGAAACAAAAGTTATTACTGAATCCACCAAAAAATGTAGTTTACCTTAATAGCTTATTCTCTGAACACACTAATACAATGGAGATTTTATTATACATTCGAGTCTTCACCTTTCCCCCTCCATTTTCAACTATCTGTAATGGATACACATTGGTTAATATGACTGAATAGTTATGACAGATTTTTATCAAAACCTAGGTGTGTCAATTTGAGACTTAAGAGTGAATGGGGTGGAGTTAATCAGGTCGCAGCTTGATGACCTCATTTGGAGGCGGAAAGGAGATAGTTTTCTGGAGGCGGGGCACACACTCACTACTCCCTGCAAGACACTACTGACAATGAAACTGATAGAGCTACAATGATGCAGCCAGAGCCCTGGAGTTGAAGGAGCCACGTAGAGACGCCAGATAATGCTGAGATGCTTCTACTGCCACTAGATCCACAAGACTTTCCACCCACTGGCCTGTGATTTTCCTGCATTCGGCATCTTTGCATGTGTTGCGTCGGTCTGAAGAGGAATTTACAGATTGGTATGGGACATATGGGCTAATATCAGACTTAAGGACTTGATCTGGACTGAGCTGGGATGTTTTCTCAATATTCAATTGCTCTTGTGTATAAAGCTTTTTCTTATACATACATGAGTGTATGAATTTGTTTCTCTAGTCAACCCAGACTAATATATTTATTAGTAGGTAATATATTTAACCATATTTCTGGTATCCATCCACTGAATGATTTTTATGTCCCAGGTACTGGAAGTAGTCATGGAAACAAAGAGGAATACAGATAGCTGCTGCTTTCAAGAAAGTGGTACCGGAGAGACAGTGAACCTAATTACAAACCAACGCAAAATCTAGACAAGCAAAGGGAAAAAGGAGGTTGGAGAGGAGCTGCTATTGGAGATAAGCCCTCAAAGCTGCTGAGGAGAGCAAAGTAAGCACATGCATGGAGATGGTGGCATAGTTTGGTACAGATGTGCTCTGAGGAAAGAATGGACTAAGAGCGAAGTTAAACAGTTACAATGAGATATGGCTTTGGTGTTACATGGCATTATAGTTCACACTTTATCCTGTAGGTTGTAACAGCCAGTCATGCTTGAACAAAATTTGTGCAGCAGGCCTAAAAAATATCCTCTTACTTTAGTTGGTAGAGACTGGGGTCTTAAAAGATTGTACGCAGCAATCTAAGGGGCACTTATTGGTGTCTCTCATATGAAGCAAAGAAAAGTGGTGGAAAAAAGTATGGAAACAAATAGTTTAAAGGGTGAAAGAAACATGAAAATCTCAGACACCATGACCCTGAGATCAGAAGAATTAGATGGTGTCTGGCTACCTCTACTATCTGCTCTGAAAGGAACCACATTAGAGGATTTGGGAGAGAGTGAAAGAAAAGCAGACAATAAAACTAAAAACTATAAAACAGACTAGGTTTACTGGACTGATAGAGACTGGTGGAACGCTTGGGACTATGGCTCTGAGTCACATTTTAAGCCTGGAACTGAACTTACCCCTGGCTCCATTTCAGCTAAACTACAGGTGGGCCTATTAGCTGAATAAAAAATGGTGGAGGTACACACGCTGCAGAACAACCTACCACAGGAGAGCAAAATGGAAAAATATGAGCAAGAAAACAGGTAGGAAGGGTAGGGAAGAGAAGAATAGTAGCACATGGGAGAAGTGGGGGTTGTCCCACTCATTTTGATACAGCTCAACTATTGAATTGTATGATATGTGTATGAAGTGCCAATAAAATTGTTTAAAAAAATATGGAATGTTGCTACACTGTGGGGATTGCATGCAACCAATGCCACAAAATAAAATGTGTATGCATTGTGGAATGGAAAAAACAATTTGCTTTGGAAACTTTCATAAATATCACAATAGCAAAATAAAAATAGTAATTTCAAAAATACCCTTGGGTATGCTTTTTAGTGTTCTGAGGAGAAACAATTTAAAATTTTCATTTATTTGTAAATTAACAAAGCATTCTATGTTTAAAAATGTCATAAATGATTAAATGCTGCCTTAATTACCTAGTGCTGCAGAAATACGACAAGTGGACGGCTTTAACAAAGAGAAATTTATTTTCTCACAGTTTAGGAAGAGAGATGGTGGAATTCAGATTCAGGCTCTAGGGCAGTGGTTCTCAACCTTCCTAATGCCACAACCCTTTCCTACAGTTCCTCATGTTGTGTGACTACCCCCAACCATCAAATTATTTTCGTTGCTACTTCCTAATGTCATTTTGTTACTCCCTGTGAAAGGTTGAGAACCGCTGCTCTCAGGGGAAGGCGCTCTTTCTCTTTTGGCTCTGGAGGAAGGTCCTTGTTCCTTCAGCTTCTCCTCCTGGTTCCTGCGAGATCTCTGAGTGTCTTGGCATGTAGCTCACCCCATCTCACCTCTGCTCACTTGTTTAATCTCTTTTATATCTCAAAAGAGATTGACTCAAAATACAGCAGACACTAATCTTGTCTCATTAATCTAACAAGGAAAATCAATTTCCAAATACAGATCTGGGGGTTAGGATTTATAACACTTATTTGGGGGGGGGCGGGAACATAGTGCAATCTCAAACACATACCAAACAAAACCTAAACTTGCAAAAAAGAAAAAAACCCAAGTCATACCTGTTTTTGCTGCCAGGTAATCCAAAATCTTAGTTTTAACAGATAAGTAATGTTTTACATTAATCTTTTTGTTTTGCTTTCAAAACTCTTCCAATGAACATTTGTATTTCAAAGTGGCTAGGGGAAAAAAGGGTAAGCAGAGAGGACTAACAAAACCAGTTCTGATCAATGTGAATTCTAACGCCAGCTAGCTCCAACTTTTAAGGTGAAAAGAGTATACTTGGTTTGCCATTGTCAATGGGCTCAGCTTGATGATCTCACACTTAAGAGCTGTTCTAAGATGACCAGGAGAAACCATCCTTCCGCAGCCTTACTTGTCCTCCTTATCACAACGTACTAACTGAAGAATGGCAAACACCTCCTCTCAATATTAAAGTCTGACAATAAACCACTGATTAAATTAGCATGCTCGAGAAATGAGGGAATTTAGGTACACACTTTCTTCCACC
>NW_022103898.1:32837069-32838739 GCF_000313985.2 Echinops telfairi
TGGTACAGAGGATAAGGGAAAAGGCAGTTAAAAACACTCAGTGCAGCAAAAACAAAACAAAAACAAGAGAGAGATTGAAATGTAGAGAAGTAGCATGCTTGCTCACTTTTGAAAGGTCTGTTACTGGAGTCTTTTGGTGCCTCTCGGTTGCTGTGCATTTTTCTATTTTTGGTGACACTGAAGAGCATATTTCAAAATCTGTGTGTCCCAGATCCTGCAAGTACTGATAAAGTGGAGAATTCTGAAAGAGATACAGGCAAAATAAAAACTAAAACAAATTGAAAATCACTACTATTTAAAACATTGTATATGGAAAATTCAATGCCAACTTTACTATCATAACTACTATGACCAAATTCTTTAAGACGTCTTCTAAAAAGAACTGAATTATCTGGTAACAATGTCATTTAACATGAACAAAGCAACAAAAAAATTCCAACAGAAGGTTCAAAAAGGGAAAATTCTAAATAAAACATAATTTTGAGCCAGTACCAGCAAGAAAAAAGTGACTACAGGAATATAATAGATTTGTAAGCAATGCCTTTGCCCAAATTTTATAGTCTTAGAGCATATTGCTTCCGAATAGCCCAAGCTGACTATTGTTAGCTCCTAAAATAACCAACAATGAAAACCAGTTATTCTTTGAAGCCAAGAAGAATTAAATGATTATCCTACATAACTATTATTTATTGTGAAGTGCCCACCAAACAGTTTCCAACTAACAGCAATATGTGTACAAGAGGATGAAACACTGCCCAGATTTTTGCCATTCTCACAATATCTCCTATGTTTGAGCTCACTGTCACATCCTGTGTCAATCCATCTTGAGTCTTCTTGCTCACTGGCCTCTGCTCCACTAAGTGAGCATGATGTCCTTCTCTAGAGACCAGTCCCGACGGAGAACATGACCAAAGCACCAAAGATGTCTCGCTATCCCCAATTCTAAGGCACATTCTGGTTGTACTTCTAAAACAGTTGTTCATTCTTCTAGCAGGACCTGGTCTATTTACTATTTTTGGCAGTACCACAATTCAAAAGCATCGTTTCTTCTTTAGTATTTTTTTTTATCATTATGTAGCTTTCACAAGCATATGAAATGACTACAAAGATCTTGGCATGTACAACAGTCCTCAAAATAACATTTTTGCTTTTAAATTATATATAACTTTAGCATGCCATCATATCATATCATTAGTTCATTAATCACATATATAGTATTCTCTACCATTTGTTTAGCACTGTAAACAAATTTAAGACTCTTCAAAAAAGTTATCATAAACTGTATCTTATACACAAACATGGCAAATGGGAGGGTATAACTCAGGCTATGGTAGAAAAGAAGATTCTGATGTCAAACTGTGTTACTGAGTCTGGTGTCAAATCCCAACTCTGCCTCTTACAAGTTACATAAATTTATGGTGATTTATAATACCTCTGTAATCCAGTTGTCTTATCTCAAAATAGTAATAAAAAATAACACAGTTCATAGGATTCTTGACAGGAGTATCTCATTGGTGAGTTGGAAATGAATCATAGTGATGCGACAGAACAAAGAGCTGCTCCAGAGTTTCCAAGGCCATAAAATTTAAAACTCATTTTATTAGGGGCTCATACAACCCTTATCACAATCCATACACACATCAATTGTGTAAAGCACATTTGTACATTCA
>NW_022103898.1:32841280-32843044 GCF_000313985.2 Echinops telfairi
ACGGGAAAGGGAGGAATATTTTAATAGCATTTTCTAATAACTGTATAAAAAACAGCCATACTCACCTAAGACACAAAACAAAATCATACCCAATGTGAATGGGGTGGGGGCATGGAGTGGAGGATGGGCGTGGAGTGCCCATCTGTAGACATCTGTACATCCCCTCACGGAGGGGTCAGAGGGAAGAGATAAGCTAGTCAGAGTGCAGTATAGCACCAATGAAACACACAACTTTCCTCTAGCTCTTTGGTGCTTCCTTCCCCTCACTATCATGACCTCAATTGTACCTTACAAATCGGAACATGCACACTGCTACATCTTAGAGCCCGAAACACAGGGAATCCAGGATAGATAAACCCCTCAGGGCCAACAATGAGAATGGTGATACCAGGAGGATTAGTGGAGGGTAGGTGGAGAAAGGGGGAATCGATCACAAAGTTCAACCTATAACCCCTTCCCAGAAGGACGAACGATGGAAAAGTGAGCGAGGGGCAACAGAGGATGATGTAAGATATGAAAATAATAATCTATAACTTATCAAGGTTTCTTGAGGGAGGGCAGGTGGGTAAAGGAGGGAGAAGAAATGGAGAGCTGGTATCAGGGGCTCAAGTGGGAAAAGAATGCTTTGAAAATGATATCAGTATACAAGCAAATGTGCTTGACAACAATGGATGAATGTATGGATTGTGATAAGAGATGTAAGAACCCTCAAAAGTATCTAAGAAAACCAAAAACAGCCATATAAAAAATGCAAAATGTTAGTTTTAATGCAGAATAATGCAGCTACATAGGATTTTTTTATATGCTTCACAAAAAAACCTTTTGGGTGCTGGAAATGATAAATACTGTTTACGGGAAAGCCTTTAGTATCCCATCGAGTATTATTTAAGTGTTTGGAATTCCCATTCTTTACAATGTTATCCATAGTTTGTTATGATCCACATAGTCAATGGGACACAAGTAAATATCTTTTGGGGTTTCTCTGATTTCAGTCAAAATCCATCTGATGGCAGCAATGCTATCCCTTGTTCCACATTGTCTTCTGATTCTGGCTTGAATTTTTGATCATTCCTAATCAATGTACTGCTATACTAGTTTTTAAGATTACTTTCAGCAAAACAACATGTGTAAATAACCTGTACTAATGACATTGGTAAGTTCTATGTTCTGTTGAATTAGCTTACTTTGGAATGAACACAAATATGGAGCTCTTCTAGTTGGTTAGCCAGGAAACTGTCTTCCAAATTTCTTCCAGCAATGAAACTGTTGAAGAAATTGGTATTCTGTCAATTCCCAGAGCCTAGTTTTTAGCCAATGACTCCAGGGCAGTTTGGACCTTTCCCTTCAATACCATCAGTTCTTGATCATATGCTACCTCCTGAAATGGCTGAACATTGACCAATTCTTTTTGGCATAATCAGTGACTCTTTGTAACCTTTCTATTTTCTTTTGAACTTCTTGAGTTCAATTTTTTGCACATAAAATTCTGCAATATTACAAGTTTTGGATTTTTCTTTGGTTCTTTTAGCTTGATAAATGTCAAATGTGTTCTTACTTTTTGGCTTTTTAAATCCAGGTCTTTCACCTTCCCGACACAATCGCTGAAGACAAAGCAGGTGAATAAACAAATGTGGTGAAGAAAGCTGATGGTGCCTGGCTATCAAGAGATATAGCATCTGGGGTCTTAAAGGCTTGAAGATAAACAAACAGCCATCTAGCTCAGAAGCAACAAAGCCCACATGGAAGAAGCACACCAGCCTGTGT
>NW_022103898.1:32844626-32847983 GCF_000313985.2 Echinops telfairi
CTCAAAGTATAATTTGGTAGTAGTGGAGAATGTTTCAGCTGCCAAAAGAAATATGAGGAACCTCAGACACAGCATGTGGGAGCTTCTCCACAGGAAATCCTTGTGGTTCATATTCCTGTAAATTTTAGCGAACAGAAAATACACATCATGGCACCAAAAAGAATTTTGCTAAATGAAAATAGCCTTAAGTATTTGGTTGTTCTAAGACTGTTCCGTTGGCTGAAACATTTTTTGCAAGAAAAACAAACAAAAATAGATAGGATCTCCCAAATTTTGCACAATAAGCACTTCAAGAAATGACTCATCACAGTCGTAGACTACCTCTATAAAGGTACCAGATCCAACACTAATGAACATATCAGACTGGGCCATTCACTTAACTCATTTAACTTAGTTTCTGCATGATCCATGGTGGAATCTGTAGAAGTGTCAGCATTACTACTGCTGGTTTACAAGTTAAAAAGGAAGATTACCAATGAAGAAAATCAGGTGATTGGAAAAATGGTTCTATCATTCTAAACTGCTTTAAACACTTAAAAGTAAGACAAGGTGCAAACTTTCAGGCTCTATAATCAGACAGGGATTGGTCAAATGTAGTTTAATTAGGCAACTCATCAAGAAAATACTTATTGAACATCTGTGAGCCAGGCAATGTCTATGCAAAGATAAAACAAAAAACAGTGAGGTCCTTGTTAAGAAGTTCCCATGCTAATAGTTTCCTTATAAGACTACTGTTTATCAGAAAATTTTCCATGTGAACAATACTGAGTGATCTGATACTTTCCAGGTTGGCTTTGGAAAAATTCCCTCTTGGTCTCAAATTCTTCAAGTACTTAAACTTTTTAGGTGGCAAAATAATTAAAACTCATGATGTCCTCTATAAGAGGTAAGATCTTAAAAAATGTTACCTCGTTTTAATTAGAATTCTGCATGTCGTATAAATCAAAGGCCATTTTATCATATTCAGGCAGCCAAATTCAGAGTATGGGAAAATCTATGGATCACATGACCCAGTTTCTGTTAAAGAAAGTAGTGCAGCGGTTCTCAACCTGTGGGTCGTGACACGTTTGGGGGTCAAACAACCCTTTCACAGGGGTCACCCGATTCATAACAGTAGCAAAATTAGTTATGAAGTAGCAACGACAATAATTTTATGGTTGGGGGGGTCACTACAACATGAACTATATTAAAAGGTCATGGCATTAGGAAGGTTGAGAACCACTGAAATAGACATATCCCTCAAATGCAAGGTATGGAACTTGTTTGCATCCTGACTTCAACTTATCTGGTTCAGGCACTTTTGAGATACTCGAGGAATCTCAATACAGACTGAACCAGCACCTGCATTTCAAGTAGACCAAGAAAGTCCAATAGCTGATCTGTCCAGCAGCCTTAATGTGATTGTGTTACAATGATTCTTTCTGTTGTTTTTGTCTATCACTTCTGTCCTGGTCTAGAGCCGGAATGTTCTTTTCCACTAATCCTGGTTACTCTCCCCACCCTTGACTTCCCTTTTGCAGAAAATCTAATCTCAAGAGCATCACACCCTCTTAGAAAAGCAATTTGTAGTCTACAATAATCTGCCAAGTTCTCACTCTAGCTCCTCACTCTCTGCCGTGGCTTCTGTGTAGCGGTGTCCATGATCCAGTGCTCAGACAGGACAGTGCAAAGGTCTGCTTCCGATGGGGACATTTAGATTGTAATTCTCACTTATCACTAACTAAACAGATACTTAATGAGCATCTACTATGTACCAGACTCTATCTTGGGCCACTGACTTCTCTATAAGACTATACAAGAAAGAGTTAATTTATTCACCTAAAAGATAAAATGAAACAGAACTGTTCAATCTCATGGACTGAAAAACATTGTTTAGGGTAATTTTTTAAATTAAAAATTTGAATAGTACAAAGCGTGAAATAAGGGGGTAAAATCTTACCCCCAACCCCTCTGCAAAAGACAATAAAAATTTCATCCTCCACAAATTTAACATCCATTTATGCAGATATATCCTTCAAAAATTTTACACAAATGTTAACATACAATATACTATTCTCTGCACTTGACTTTCTTGACTTAATATATCTTAGCGGTTTCCATATTCGGGCAGATTCAACTTTATTCCTTTTTAGTGACTCCCAGCCTACCAATGGGAGCCCTGGTATCCTAGTGGTTGTGAGGGGGCTGCTAACCATAAGGTGAGCTGTGAGAAACCACAAGCAGCTACAAGGTGGAAAGAAGAGGCTATCCACTGCGAGGAAGAGTTAAGAGCCTTGGAAACCCCTAGGGAAGGTCAACCCTGCCCTACAGGGTTGTTATGAATCCAAAACTACTTCATGGCAGAGAAGTTTCTTTTGTTTTGTCTTTTTTAAAGCTATTGTAAGAATGTATCATAATGCAAAAAAAAAAAGTATCATAAAGTATTATCACTGTTGGATATCCTAAACTACAAAAAAGTTATAAAGAAACAGTAGCAAATTTTAAATCAAGATGATTTGGCAACTAACTGAAAGTGGTTGGCAATGGATGGGCCAAGAAGACTCCTGGAGCCCTTGTTGGAACAAGTACTAGTAAGTGGAGTTTACTTACGTGAAAAAATAATAGTAGAGCAAGCAGTCTGAGGAGGGATATACATTAAAGACGCCTGTGAGATAACCAAATGGAAATTACTGAAACCTAAAATGTCTGGACATCAGGATATACAGATTGAGTTTTTAGCTTATAAGCATGGTAGCAAGACTATGTAGTGGTATACATGTATGGAAACATAGAGTTTGATATCAGCTAGGAATAATGTATATGAGAAGACATGATCAGTATTTTAGAAAAGAGTAAACTCAAAGGTGAGAAATAATTAACATTAACAATAGAAATGGTTAGCATTTGTTGGGTTTCTTATATGTTGGGTATTCTGTTAAACATGTATTATATTTCATTTAGTGCCAACAACAGCCCTCTAAAGAGGTAGTATTACTCTCACTTTACAGGTGATAAAACTGATGCACATGGAGGCTACATACTTGCCCAATGTCACACAGCAGGCATTCTGAACCATAATACCAAATTGCTTCTGAGGAAAAAGGAGACCAGGTCTCTGAGGTCAGACTTAATATTTTATAAGGCACAAAATTATGTCCCTGGCACTTTTAAATTCAAAGACTTTGTCTCTCGTCAGGCTGTTCTCACCTCAAATTGTCCCCTTTTCATTAGTAGCTTTAAGTTTCCTCTAAGTTGTCAAAACGAAAAGCATACTGCTATTGAGTGGGCTCTTACACACGAAACCGTATAGGATAGGGAGAGCAGCTCCTGTGGGTTTCCGAGACAGTCACTCAGAGGCTGCTGGCCTGGTGGTTAGCA
>NW_022103898.1:32849577-32863236 GCF_000313985.2 Echinops telfairi
CATCCTTAAGCAGGAGCTTTGTACTTATTACCCTCCCATAAGCCAAAACCAAGCTCACTGCCATCAAATTGATTCAAACTCATAGCAACCCTAGAGGGCAGAGTAAAACTGCCCCATTGAGTTTTTGAGATTTTAAATCAGTGGTTCTCAACCTTCCTAATGCCGCGACCCTTTAATACAGTTCCTCATGTTGTGTTGACCCCCCAACCATAAAATTATTTTCATTGCTACTTCATAACTGTCATTTTGCTACTACTGTTATGAATCGGGAGACCCTTGGGAAAGGGTTATTCGTCTCCCAAAGGGGTCGCGACCCACAGTTTGAGAACTACCCCTTTAAATCTTAAGAAAAAGCCTCATCTTTCTCTCACAGAGCAGCTGGTGGATCTGAATTGTTAACTTCACGGTTAGCAGCTCCATGCGAAGTCCACTAGGTTACTATTGTCGGAGTCCAGGGTGGCATCAATGGCTGTGTTGGGCAACGACCCAAAAGGGTGCTGGTTTGAATCAGTGCTTTTGATTTCAGGTCTGGCAATGTTTCCCCAAAGTCACATTTTTTATCCCCTTAGAGGTCTACTCTGCACACATGTGGTCGCTTCCAGTCAGAACTGATTAGATGACAACAGCAACAACATAGTCATTGGGATTAATTCATCCAGCTGTAGTTCTCAGATGAATGGGTTAAATCAGAAAACTCAAAATGGGTCAGCATAATTCTCCTGACGATATCTACATTTATTCTCAATTACCTTGTTCCTCTTCAGATGAACCATAATTAATATGCAAGAATTTTAATAAGAATATTTGCCTCAGGTTATACAAAGCTAGAATTGGCTGCAAAGAATCTTGGGAACTACAAAAACTGTACTTATTATTTTTAAGTCTAGCTCACTTTATTTTAAGATAACTTTTATGAAATTAGAAAAAATATGGCCAACATAGGATACGACTAATTGCTTGAATGACTAAATAAGAAAAATGTAATTGTACAAACGAGAGGATATAAACACAGGGGCGGGGGGAGACAACAGGATTAATACACATGAAAATATTAGGCTTCACCCTTGACTACAGAAATACAAATGAAAACAAAGATATGATTTTTATCTATTATCAAAAACACTAAGGTTGATAATATTCAGTGTTAGAAAGGGTGACAGAAAACAACCACTACTTCACTATTTGTGGGAGGACGTCAATACAAACACACCTTTATCAAGTCGATTCCAATCCACGGCAATCCTCCAGGACAGGCGCCTGCAGCTCTGTACAGACACTGAGACTAAAACTTTATGGGGACAGATAGTTTCATCTTTCTCCCGAGGAACAGCTATTGGGTTTGAACTGGCAACACTATGATTAACAACAGCTCAATACTTAACCCATACTCCACTAGGACTTCTTATATCTATAAAAACATGAGTAAATGCATATACTCATAGAGTAGCCTAGCAATTCTATGAGGGACTAGATCTCTCAAGCACTGCTGGTGGGGCTGTAGAACTATTCAATCACAGTAGAAAATAGTATGGCACTTCCATAAAAACCTGGAAATAGAAATATTTTATAAACTACAGAAATAAGAACCAGAACACGGGCAGATAGATGCACACCTATGCTCATGTTCACTGCAGCAGGAGCCTGGAGGACATTATGGCGAGTGAAATAAGTCAATAATGAAAGGACAAATATTATATATGTCTATTAAAATAGGTCATGGAAAGGCTTAGACACAGAAAAACAACATTTGATAGTTACCAGGGATGACAAGGAAAAGGAGGAAAGAAAATCACTAACCAGATTTTAAAAATGAACAAAACGTAATGCCATTGATTCTGACTCAGAGTAACCCTAGAGGTCAGAGGAGCACTGCCCCGTACTTTCTAAGACTGTGAACCCTTATGGGCCAGAAAGGCTGTTTTCTCCCCAGAAGTACACAGTGGTTTCAAACTTTTAACCTAGTGGTTAACAGCCCAAGGCATAAGCCACTAAGCCACAAGAGTGCTTTTTACTCAGATAATAGCCACATATAAATTTGGGTTACTAACCCAAAAGTTGATGGTTCAAATCCACAATCTGCTCCAGGGGAGAAAGACGAAGATATCTGCTCCCACAATAATTTATAGTCCTGGAAACCCTGTATAGGGTCCTATGAGTTGGAATCAACTAGATGGCAGTGGGGTTTTGGTTTTGTAATTTGTAAGTGGAAACATAGGCAGAAAGGCAAGATGAAAAAATGAGCAAAAATGTAACTACACTCAAAACAATGTATAGCTTTGGCAGATGCTATTTCTTTTCTTCTTTTTTTGGGGCAGATGAAATTTCTAGAAATATATTTGTATAGGCTACAAAGATATCCATGCTTATTATAAAGCCAACAGGGGGCAAAGGTTTGTGAGCTTTTTAGCCAAATACTTGGAAAGAATGAGTCACTAGGCCTGGTCAAATATTACAACTTGGCTCACAAGGACATCAAACTTTGGTGAGTAGCTCCTGGGGTTTTAAAAGTTAGTGGGCAGCCAACTAAAGCGCATTTATTGGTCTTCCCTAATTCAGAGTTTATAAAGTGAAGTAATCAATGAAGCATGGAAATAATTAGTTCAAAGGACTAATGGACAATGAGAACCTCAACTTGAGCCATTCTGAGATGAGAAGAACTAGATAGTGACCTATTACCACTGCTGACTGTCCAGAAAGAGGGTCCTTAGGGAAGAGAATAATATGGAACAAAACATTAAATCATTAAAAAGACCAAGTTTACTGGCCTAAAGGAGACTGGAATAAACTGAGACTGTGGTCCTTGGTTATTCTTCAGGTCTAGAACTGAACTCAGCCCAGGCCTCAACTTATAGCCAAATAACAGTCTTAAATGGTGAACACTAATACCAGAGGTGTACACTCCTTAGAACAATCACCCATATGACTTCAAATGGGCAGCATCTGCTCTGAGATAAACCGCATAAGGCAGAAATAGATAGGAAAAGGGGATGAATACAAACAGCAAACAAAGGAAGGAAGTGGAAAAACTGCGACTACGTTGTGGGTACTGCAATCAATGTCATGAAACTAAATGTGTATGAATTGCTGAATGGAAAACCAACCTCCTTTATAAATCTTCACTCAAATTCCCCACCCCCTCCAAAAAAGGCAAAGAAAATATAGCATGATACACATAAAAAAACTTACTAACCACATACAAACCCCATGTTATTTTTAAACTACTCACAACATCTAATTACAGATGATTTCTATGTATGCGATTCACACACACCATGAATGGAATTGCACTAGGAGAAAATATCATCAGCTTAATCTGTATACTGAGTAGATAATACAAGAAGCTCAACTACATGAAGAAGAAAGTGCCATCAGGATTAGAGGAAGGCTTACCAACAACCAACCCACACATGCAGATGACACAACTTTGCTTGCAGCAAGTGAGGAGGACTTGAACCACTTGCTGATTAAAAGCAGAGTGAATTATCAGTACAGATTGTAACTAATGTAAAGAAAAACAAAATCCTCACACTGAACCAACAGACAATATCATGATAAACAGAAAAGATTGAAGCGGTCAAGAATTTCATTTTGGTTGGGTCAACACTTAATGCCTATGGAAACAGCGGTTAGGAAATCAGATGATGGATTGCTTTGGGCAAAATTGCTACACATGATCTCTTAAAAGTATTGAAGAACAAGGATGTCTCTTTGAGGACTAAGGTGGGTCTGACCCAAGCCATGGAATTTTCAATGGCCTCATATGCCTGGGAAAGTTAGAAAGTTGTACTAGTACAATGATAGGAAGATCAATGGATGAGAACTGAAAACCAAAAATTCAACCAAGTGCCCACAGATTCCTAATTTTTAATAAAGAATGAAAATATAATAAATGGGCAAGAGACAGCCAATTTCAACAAATGGTGCTGGAAAAACTGGATCTTCAACTGCAAAAGACTGAAAGAAGACCTATACTTCACACCATGTAACAAAAAAAACAACTTCAAGATGGATAAAGACCTATATAAAAATCACATTATTAAGATCATCTTTAACAATCCTTTTTAATAAAAATACTTAAGGCCCTAATACAAGGCATAAATACTACCAAATATAATGAAAAATATCCACAACTACATCAAAAAGAGTCAGCAGAGAACCCCAAGATTGGAAATATATTCAGTAATAATACATCAGAAAAAGGGCTAAATGCCAAAATTTGTAGAAAAATACATCTAAATAAGGAAAATACAAATAACTCAATAAAAAATGGGCACAAAATATGAAATGACAATTTACGGAAGGTGACATACAAGCATTTAACAATTTTATGAAGAAATGTTTGCGATCATCAGCAATAAGAGAAATACAAAATTAAAACAATGAGATATCACCTCACACCAAGACTCTTGGCAAAATTCAATAAACAGAAAATAAGAAATGCTGAAGAGGACACGGATACGAACACTTTTACATTGCTGGTGGGACTTAGAATTGTACAACCATTATGGGAATCAGTATGGCATTTTCCTTAAACAAATGCAAATCCAAGTACCTATGTTCCAGTAAAATCTCTCTACCGGGTATAACCCTAAAGAAATTAAGAATATAACATGAGCAGACATATGTACACCTATGTTTATTGCAGCAATTTCCACAATAGCAAAAACACAAAAACTTCAACTATAGAGGAGTAGATAAACAAGCTCTGATACCTTTATACTGTGGAATTTTAATCACCAATAAAAAACTATACATCTCTTAAACACCACAAGACATGGACAACTCTAGAACAATGTTTAGCAAACTTACAAAGATAAATATTTATTGTCACCATTGTTATACGGAAAAACAAAGAAGAAACGTGGATGACATACCAATAGACAAGACTGATGACTATGAGGAGGCCAGGGATGGGGGTGGGAATAGGGGGAAGAGATGGATGGGGACGAGGTGGAGGGACTAAAGAATGGAGGGTTTAACAAAGTACTGTTGTTTTCATTTCTTGGGCTGTGTAATACATAAAGTATACTTCTTTAAAAACAAACAAAATTTCTCTAGATTCCTTATCCCTCAAGCCTAAATAGTGGTTTGTATAGCGTAAACGAAACAAAAAAAGGAAAAAAAAAAACTCCGCTAGACATTGAATAAAGAAGACCATAGAAAAATTTATGCATTTGAATTATGGTGTTGGTAAAGAATACTGAAAGTATTCCAGACTGTCACTAAAACAAACAAATCTGTCTTGGAATAAGTACAGCAAGAATGCTTTTAAACACACACACACACACACACACACACACACACACACACACACGAGAACTGATGCAATGGCACCTACCAACAGATACATACATATTGTTCACAGGGCTGTAAATCTCTCATGGGGGTCACTAATGGGTGGAAACCATGACCTTTCATTTGACAGTTGTGTATTTTAATCATGGTACCATCAGGGCTCCTCCTTTGCCAACAGAACCTAAAAGATTTTTTTCCCCCAAAGCAAAATCATTAATAAAAAGGCTATCTACAATTAAAAGGATTTGAAAAGGAAAACCTGTCTAGAAACCATTGGGTTTTCAATTTTTGCTTCTGAATAGTTTGGTTTAAATGCATTAACATACATAGGACAGCAAAACTCTTCTTTATATGTGATTGAAAGGATAAACTGTCAACTGCCATGATTGCCTTATTTCTTTCCAGGCTAGTTGCTGAGCAGCGCAAAGCAAGCTGACAAGGAATACTCTATTGCCAAATTACACAAGGCAGGGATTTCCTTCATTTTTAATGATGAAGCTTCTGGCATTTTGTCAGAAGTAGCCAAAACCTCTACAGAGGGAAATAAAAATTCCATAACTAATTATATTATCAATATAATATATATATATCCATATATATATATACACACACATATATATCCCCCACTTACTGCTTTCCTGCAAGGGCCATAAGTGTTGGATACTATCATAGACTGGCCTATTGTGTAATTAAAGATTTTATCATATAATTGTCTTAGTTATCTAGTGGTGCTATAATAGAAATACCACAAATGGATGGCTGTAACAAAGCAGAACTAATTTTCTCACAGAAGCTACGAGTTTGAACTCATCACGCTGTCTGTGGGAAGGAGTTCTGGAGGCACAGTAGGCTATCTGTTGTGCTATGGTTTGAACCCACCAGCCACTCCTCAGGAGAAAGATGAAGAACGATGTAGTTGGACAGGATGGACAGACTGATAGCTCTTTCTCGATTCCGTGGGTGGTGGTGCATGGCCGTTCTTAGTAAGTGGAGCGATTTGTCTGGTTAATTCCGATAAGGAACCAGACTGGCATGCTAACTAGTTACGCGACCTCCGAGCAGAAAAACACGTTGAAGTACCTGGCCTTCCTCCGGAAGCGCATGAACACCAACCCCTCCCGAAGCCCCTACCACTTCCGGGCCCCTAGCGGCATCTTCTGGTTAACCTTGCGAGGCATGCTGTCCCACAAGACCAAGCGGGGCCAGGCTGCCCTGGACCGGCTCAAAGTAGTTGATGGGATCCCACCCCCCTATGATAAGAAAAAGCGGATGGTGGTCCCTGCTGCCCTCAAGGTGGTACGACTGAAGCCCACACGTGTTTGTTTACCTGGGCCGCCTAGCCCATGAGGTGGGCTGGAAGTACCAGGTGGTGACAACAACCCTGGAGGAGAAGAGGAAGGAGAAGGCCGAACTCCATTACAGGAAGAAGCAGCTCATGAGGCTATGGAAACAGGCCGAGAAGAACTTGGAGACAAAGATCAACAAATACACAGAGGTTCTAAAGACCCATGGACTTCTGGTCTGAGCCCAATAAAGACTTAGTCCTTCACAGGCCAAAAAAAAAAAGATGTAGTCACTCCTATAGTGATGATCTGATCTTCTCTCAATCATAATTTTGTGGCCACGTTCTTTGATTTCCATGCCCTATTTAGCAGCCATGTGACTGTAAATCCTTTAAACACCATCATGATCGCATGCTGGTGGTCTTCCATCATCAGATGTTTTACTTTGGTCTTTGTCCTGTGTAAGACTTAATAAAAACCAGGGCCAGCTCGTCAATTCTGGTAGGCAGAGTAGAATTACTCCTTCGGGTTTCTGAGGCTTTCGATCTTTATGGGAGAGAAAGCCTTTCTCCTATGGAGTGCCTGGTGGTTTCAAACTATTGACTCTGCACTTAGCAGCCAAACTCTTAATTCACTCGGCCACCAGGACTTCTTTAGTAAAGGGGACCCTGAAAACATATGTTTGAATATAAGGTCTCTTTTTCTCCCAAGATACGTCCATATTATTATACTGAAAGCCCCAAATCCAAGTATTAATTATTCTTCCACGTTAGCAAAGAAAAAAAAATCTAATCATAGAATTTGAAAGGGTTAACTATAAGATGCACAAAAATTGGTCCAACTAATTAAACTACTCACTGCACAGTTCTAGTTCCTGTTGATGACCTACATGAAAATGTTACTGTTCTTTTGTTTTCTTTTTGATCCACATACTTCCTTCTTTCCCTTGAGAGCTTCCACTTGTTTCTTCCCTGGCGTGGAGAGTGCCTTTACCACGACACTAAGCACTTTCCTATTAGAAGTGGCTCCTTGAAACAAACTTGAAATACTTTCCTCAGTGCTACTTGGCATTACCCCCAAACTGCAGAAGGTAATAGGAGGAGTGGTGTTTTTTGAAAATACCTTTAAAAGGATACTACCTAACAATAGTGTTTAAGTGTTTTTAAGCCAGTGTTAGGAAAGGTAAATATTCACGCATTTCCTGGTAGCAGGCTTCTAACATGTTCGAATTAAATTCATCCTATGCAATTAGCCCTAAGCAAGAAGTGTATTCGAGCTTCAATTCTGAGCACTTGGTTTGTGGACAGCAATAGTTTACAAGCGTGAGTCCAACATTCATTTGTGAATCTTAACAGAAATTCAGCCTCCACTGAGTTCATTACGACCACCAAATTAAAAAAAAAACCCTCAAGTCAAACTGAATCATTGCGACCCACTGTGGGTTTCCGAGACTGTAAACTGTTTACAGGAGAAAAAGCCCAGTCTTTTTCCCTCAGACCTGCTGATGGTTTTGAACTACCAAGCATGTATACCAATGTATAACCACTACACCACAGACAATGTAAAACACTTTGTACTCAGGAAATATGTTTGAAAGTGAATCGCTATGATATGCCCTCAGGGATTTTTGTCTGGGGGGGCCTTTAATGGAAATTGGGGTACTAGGTCCACACGGCCATGAGTTATACTAAGGAGAGAGAAAAAAAAAGGAGCAACAGTGAATTGGTTTTATTTATTTATAAATAATTTTATTGGGATATAATCCATACATCACACAATCTAACAGTTTAATCCTATCAGAAAAGTAGTACAATCATTATCGCAATACGTTTTAGAACATTTAATGAATTGCTTTTAACTGAGACAATTGACTCATGGTGTTGGTGAAGAATATTGAAAGTACCGTGGCTTCCAGAAGAACAAACCAATCTATCTTGGAGGAAGTTCAGCCAGGATGTTCCTTCGAAGTGAGGATGTCTTGCGTACTTTGGAAATATTGTCAGGAGAGACTAGTCCCTGGAAAAGTTGAGGGTGGGTGAAAAATGGGAAGCGCCTAGGTGGACTGACACACTGGCTACAACAATGGGCTCAAACAGAAAAATTGTGAGGATGACGCAAGGTTGGGCAGTGTTTTGTTCTGCTGTAGATAGGGCAACTATGAATCAGAACCAATTCGATGGCACCTAACAACATCAATTACACAGAAAAGATAAGACAGCTTCATTAAGGTTTCAAGAAAGGAGAAGCCTATGTGGCAGCAAGAATAAAGACAGGGAGCAGTGTCATGGCCTGTCAGTCAGTGGTCAAGGTCGCTGAGTAAGATGTACACAGGGTTGCTTGAGTTAGAGCGCCGGTGAATTGGATACTTCTTGGTTCTGAAGCTACCCTTATCCATAAGTCTATTGCCATAGAGTTGACTCAGAGTGACACTACATGACAGCGTAGATCTGTCAAGAAGATTCCCAAAGGTATAAATCTTTATGGGAGCAGATTGCCACACCTTTCTCCTGTGGGGTTGTGAGTTCGAAAAGCTGCCTGCCCTTTCAGTTAGTAGTGGAGCACTTTAATCACCGTGTCACAGAGCTTTGATCAACCAAAAACCAAACTCACTGCCATCAAGTCAATCCCAACTCATAGTGACCTTAAAGAACAGGGCAGAATTGTCCCTGTGGGTTTCCGAGCCTTAAGTCTCTGTAGGAGTATAGAACCTCATCTTTCTCCTAAGAGAAGCTGGTGGTTTTAAGTTGCTGCCCTTGCAGTTAGCAGGTCAATATGTAACCCACCAGAACTCCATAGGGCACTAAAGCTGCCTTGAATCTGATTTCCAAATCATCAACTGGCATAAATTTGACACATAATGACTGTAGAAAGGAGCTCCAGTGACACTGTAGGGTAAGTGTTGGACGGTTACAGCAAGGTCAGAAGTCCAAACCCACCAGGTACTTGAGAGAAAAATGAGGATTATCTGCTCCTGTAAAGATTTACAGCCTCAGAAACCCTGTATCAGGTCTATACGAATCAAAATTGTTAATAGTGAGTCTGGCTGGCTTTTATATTTTACTGGCTGTAAAACAGAAGCAAGGCAAATGCTTATGGGGAAAAAATAGAGCTAAATAAGACACAAATGGCAAAATGCTGGATATGAGTTCAATAAACATTAAAAATGAGGTTTGGATTACATTAAACACAAAATGAGAAGGAATTAGGTCACATTCAACCTAACTTTCTTTTCTTCTCATCTTGTCCCCTTTCCCCCAAAATTGGAGACAGGTGGTTTTGAGATTAAAATGGCAATCCATCTAAAACGAACCATGATTTCTTTTTATCAGGAAGGAGAATGTGTAAGAAAAAGTGAAACAATGGCAGGGCAAGATACATATTGAAGTAGAAAATCCATATTAATAAAGGTATTAGTTAAAAGGTGAAAGATTAATGGTTGTGGATTAATCTGTTAACTAGATAAATTATATTGTAGTTTTAAAAATACAGGGTGTTTTCAAACACATTTATTTCCATTCGAGACTACTGGGCATCCTGAGTTACTGTACATGGCAGTAACAGGAGACTGTATTAATGTATATAAATGAGCAATACTCTACAAACACAGAGGCTGGGAAGTCAGTATACTGCCTAATGCTGGTCCCCAGTGGAGTATATTAGCTTCTGGCCTTTCTCCAAAATTCATAAAACATTATTTGCTTCTGGGAACTTAGTGAAGACCTCGCATAGAAGCAGGAAAAACTGAAAGTGAATCAAGATTTCTGACCTAAGAATAGACTGCAAATAGGCAGAATCTCTTCCTGAATTTCCTAATTAATGAAAGCCTTTAAGGACACACTCTCATTTAGACTCAATCTACCAATCATTTTAAGGTCCCCTGCACTGGCTTCAAAAATTGTAAAAATAAAGGATAAACAAGTATAACTCATCTATCTTCTAAATCGGAAGCATATCAAGGGATTCGTTCATGCTATCAGCACTAATTAATGTCAGTCACCCGGTGGAAAACCTTTAATGTAACTGAATAAAAGGTGAAGATAACAATAAGAATTAATTTAAGCATCATGTGTATCATAGCTTGAGACAAAGGAGCTTAAGTTTTAATAAATGCAAGTGAAAAAAAATACATATAAGACCTGTTCCTTTTGGGAAAAGAAAAAAAATTAAGTTAAAATCATTATTGGAGCCAGACAGAAAAAGGCAAGGACTTGTTTCGGCAGACTAAATCCAACTTGTAACTCATAGGATAAAAATTTAATTTCTTCTTGAAGAACTCAACTGAATGGTCAATGCTTTATGCAGTAGGTGAGAAAATGGCATAGGGGTCACATCTGACTTCCTCCAGTCTTATTAGGGAGGAAAATCCAACTACACACCAGCCCAACACCTGTTGCCACAAGGTAGAGGTCAGATACGCCTCCATCCCCTATCCTTCTTTACCCTATTCTGACACCAGCCATTCCTTCCAAGGCACCCTATTTCTCTTTGGGTTCAAGAATTCATTGCAATGGCGACACAGAACTCACAGACAACATTCATGATTGTGGGGTTTATATACAGGAAGCTAAAAGATTACAAATTGTTAAGGATACAGGTTTTTTGTTGTTTTTTTTACTGTAAAGCCTCTTCTCAGTCACCTAGCAGCACCTCTCTCTCTGGTCCTCTGTGTCTCAGTAGTGGGAACCCTTGGAAAATCCACTGCTCTTCTCATGATCCTACTGTGTGTGGCTCGTCTACTCTGCCTTATGGTCTTGGTATGGTTCTTCTGCTCTGTCTGGTGGGCTTGGTGCCTCTGGTACTTTAGGCAGGGATCTCACACTCAATCTGCTGGTGTTTTCTTTCTTGATGGTTGTAGGATTCCCGTCCCTGCTTCTGAGATGGCTCATCTTATACCCAGAGGTATGGCAAAACTGACCAATTTCCAAGTTAGAGTCTTCTACAACTTATTTGTATGCTCCTACCCAGTCATTTGGTGGGAACCACACGATTATGGGAAGAAGAGCAATACCAAGCAATTTTATATCACCTCAGCTGGGCTCTGATTTAATAACTCTATTAATATATAGTTCGTTCTAGTATACTCCCCCCAGAAAACAAAAAACAAACAAACCCTCAAGTTCACTACCATTGAGTGGATGCCGACTCAGAGTGACTTAATAGGACAGGGTAGAACTGCCCTTGTGAGTTTCTAAGACTGTAACTTTTTTTTTTTTAATTCATGGCTCCATTTTTTTCCATCAGTTTTTGCCTCAAGGTACTAAATTATAATAATATTCAAATATGAAAGCAGTTCTAGGAAAAGTTGGCAAATCTTACAGTTATTTTCCCATATCTAAAATAAGTCAATTAAAAATATATATACAGTATATATATTTTAATTGGGAGTTAATACACATATCATAGTTCAATCTATAATACTATAACCATAGTTCAATCACATTAACCAGTATGGCACAATCACTACAGAATTGTACAGTCAGTTTCCAAACATGCTTTTCCTTCGTGGACTCCTTGACATCAACTCCCTTTTACCCACACCCCTCCACACTACTATACCCCCACCAGAAACCCATATTCTACTTGCTGCCTCTATAGGTTCATCCATCTTGGGTTTCATATGCCAAAAACCATAAAAACATATAACACACATTGAAGATGGTCACCCCATTGAAACAACCCATCTGAGATATTAGTAGACCCATTTAAAAAAATAGTTTTACTTACATAATCCAATATATCCATTCACATACAATTCTATTTTTCAATTCTATTATGTAGAGTTATACCATCATCAATGCTATCAGCACCCCATTCTGTCCCATCCTCCCCCCTCCCCGCCCCCCATACCCTTCAGGGAACCATTATTCCTGTTACTGTTTCTGCAGGGCTATCTATCTCGACTTTCATGTACGGAACAATCTTAAATATACAAATGTATGCAAATATAACACATTTAATGAGGTAAAACAAGTAATAGCCTTAATAGTAAGGGGAGGAAATATTAAAGAACTAGTAGATAACAATGTGGTTTATCAGTGCCATACTGCAACCTGGATTTAGGATACTTTTCCTGTGGTGATTCTGAGAGACTGTCCAATTACCTAGCAGGTGAGTTTGAGGTCTTTATTGCATCCATGGCCTGTTATATTGAGTTAATTCCATGCTTTTGAACTTCTGATACCTTTTCCCATAGACACCTGATGATCTCACAGGTTGGTGAGCTTCTTCCATGTGGGTTTTGTTGCTTCCCTGCCAGATGGCTTCTTGTTTAGTCACAAGCCTTTAACACCCCAGATGCTATATCTTTTGATAACCAGGCACCATCAGCTTTCTTCACCACATTTGCTTATGCACCCACTTTGTCTTCTGTGATCTATCACATTATCCATTTCCACACGTTTTCAACTTCAACAGAAATTCAGTGTCCCTTAAGGAATAATACCCTTTTCTGCCCTCCTGGTAAACCTCCTGAACCAATTCTAACTGAAGGCAACCCTGTAGGGCAGGAAAGAACTGTCCCTGTGGGTTTCTGAGACTATAACTGTTTAGGGGGGGAGAATGCCTCATATTTCTCTCAAGGAGCGGCTGAAATGATTTTTTACTGTGAATGTAAAATAATTTCCATTACTCAATACATATAGGAAAGAATCTATATACTTTTTAAAAAGTGCTTCAGTATTCTTTAGAGATGTATAACCTTTAAAAATGTCTAAATAAGATAGGCTGGATGAACAATCTGGAGGAGAAAACAACAGGACCGACAGTTCTGGGGAGGCATGGGAGAAGGGGAGGTGGGGGGAAAGGAAGTGGTGTTAACAAAACCAGGGACAAGGGAAAAACAAGTGATCCAAATTAGTGGTGAGGTGGGTGTGGGAGACCTGGTAGGGCATTATCAAGGGTAATGTAACAAAGAGGAATTGCTGAAACCCTGGTGGGGACTGAGCATGATAGTGGGACAGGAGCAAAGTTAAGGGAAATAGAGGAAAGAGCTGGGAGACAAAGGGCATTTATAGAGGTCTAGATAAAGACATGTACATATGCAAATATATTTATATATGAGGATGGGGAAATAGATCTATGT
>NW_022103898.1:32864359-32883880 GCF_000313985.2 Echinops telfairi
TTTTGAGAATGACGAGGGCAATGAATGTACAAATGTGCTTTACACAATTGATGTCTGTATGGATTGTGATAAGAGTTGTATGAGCCCCTAATAAAACAATTAAAAAAAAAAAGATATAATGCTCATGAGAGACCCTTTGGACTAGTGAAGTTCAACTATTGGTTGGCTTCAAGATGACTATAGAGAATATTTCTATTAAAGTTCAAAAACTATCTCAAAAAAATGTAAAGAGAAGTTCTCAAACAAGTGGGATTTTTAACCCATTTATCTTCTGTAAAATGTAGGAGTTTGCCCCCAGAAGAATGCACGTTAGAGGACACCCCTGAAGCTATAGCTCAGGGAGAGGGGAACATCTGATCAGAGCACACAGGAGCAAACAAAGAGGGAAGGAGAGAGAATGGGACACATCTTGGCCCACCAAGCCCCAAGGACGATACTCCTGCTCAGAGCTGCCAATGCACAGAAAGGATCATAGGGCCAACCCCACCACGAGGCATGGCGTCCCTCACTGACCCATAGTGCTACAGGGGAAAACACTGGAGACACAGTGCGGGAATTGTGCCCAATCTGACCCCACCACACCAGGGCGAAACACTAAGGGTGTAAAACAGAGCAGCAAGGGAGCAAAGCAATGAAGTCCTCAGGGAATACCACAAATAGACTTTAGGGCCAGGGCCTGGCACCCCATCAGACTCTACTGGAAAACACTCATAAAGGTCAACAAACAAGCCGGAACTATTTATAGGCTTTCTTTTTTTTGTATGTTGTTTTGTTTTGCTCCGTCTTGTTTTTGTGCTTATTATTGTCTCTGCATGTCTACCTAGATAAGATAGGTGGGATAAACAATCCGGAGGAGAAAACAACGGGACTGATGGTTCCAGGGGGCGGGACATTGGAGAGGGGGAGGTGAGGGAAAGGAAAGGGGCTGTCAAGAAACCCAGGGATAAGGGAACAAGTGATCTAAAACTGATGGCAAGGAGGTCATAGGGTACCTGGTGGGGCTTGATCAAGGGCAATGTAGCCGAAATAATTACTGAAACCTGCATGAAGGTCAAACATGATAGTGGGACAAGAGGAAAGTAAAAGGAAATAGAGGAAAGAACTAGGAGGCAAAGGACATTTATAGAGGTCTAAATATAGGCATGTACGTATGTAAATATATTTATATATAACAATAGGGAAATAGATCTATGTACATATATTTATATGTTAAGTATTAAGGTAGCATATGGACTTTGGGCCTCTAATCAAGTACCCCCTCAACGCAAGAACACTTTGTTCTAATATCCCGGCGTTCTGTGATGCTCATCTTCCCTGACAGTATCAATGAAGACAAAATGGGTACATAAGCAAAAGTGGTGAAGAAAGCTGATGGTGTCCAGCTATCAAAGGATACAGCGTCTGGGGTCTTAAAGACTTGAAGATAAACAAATGGCCATACAGTATAGCTGAGAAGCAACAAAGTCCACATGGAAGAAGCACACCAGCCTATGTGATCATGAGGTATCGATGGGATCAGGGATCAAGCATCAAAGAACCAGAACAAAAAATCATATCAATGTGAATGAGGGGGAGAGTGGAGTGGAGACCCAGAGCCCATCTGTAGACAATTGGGCATCCCCTCACAGACGGGTCACAAGGAAGAGAAGAGCCAGTCGGGGTGCAGTTTAGCACTGATGAAACAACTTTCCACCAGTTCTTTAATGCCCCTCCCCACTATGACCCCAATTTTACCTTACAAATCTGGCTAGATGAGAGTATGTACCATGTACACTGGTATAGGTAAGAGCTGGAAACACAGGGAATCCAGGACAGATAAACCCCTCAGGACCAATAATGAGAATAGTGATACCAGGAGGGTAAGGGGAAGGTGGAGGGAGACAGGGGGAACAGATCACAATGATCTACATATAACCCCCTCCCAGGGGAGAGAACAACAGAAAAGTGGGTGAAGGGAGACAGTGGTCAGTGTTTAGACATGAAAAAAAATCATAAATTATCAAGGCTTCATGAGGGAGGGAGGGTGGTGGAGGGGGAAATGAACAGATACCAACGGCTCAAGTAGAAAGAAAATGCTTTGAAAATGATAATGGCAACATATGTTCAAATGTGCTTGATACAATGGATGTATGTAAGGATTGTGATAAGAGCTGTACGAGCCCCCATTAAATGATTTTTTTAAAATGTGGGAGTTTGTATAAAAGCAGTTTCCTTTCACTTGATTGATTTAGTATGATGTGGAAGCACAGCTAATATAGAGCATATTATCCTTCCTGTTAAACAAAGGGTTAACACTGAGTAATTTACTGAGAACTAGGAATGCTACAGGAGGTAAATAAATTCAGTTAATGGGAGAGGAGGGGATTCATATTCTCAATCTGGAATAAAGGAAAAAAGGGATATTAAGAAACAAATGCCAAAAGCCTGTCAATCAAGAGGTCAACCACAGAGACATGAACAGCTGGGGGAGCGTAACACTCCCAAGAGGATAGCATTGTCCCTGCAAGAATGAAGTTTAAAAGGAACAATTTCAATGCACTACAAATAATGAAAAGAGGTAGAAATAATATTCCTTTAGATAAAATAGTTACATATTTTTTTAAGTGTGATGCAGTTGTTAAGCACTGGCTATGTATATCTGTGAGTATATCGATGTATATCTGCAGTTGTTAAGCACTGGCTATGTATATCTAGGCTCTTTAATTTTATACTCTCCTAAAACACAACATTGAGATAATCCCATCTACTCTGAAGATTAAATGAAGACTTGGTGGCAGTGTGCTACCAAGTCTTTGATTAACAGTGACTAGTCAAAAAGCGTGAACCCACGTGGAAGAAAGATGTAACAGTCAGCTTCCATAAAGATTACAGCCTTTGAAACCCAATGAGGGCAGCTCTCGTCCGTGTTATATATAAAAATGAACAAAAATATAAGGAGATGTTAAAACAAGAAAACTCATTGCCATCGAGTTGATTCTGACTCTTAGCGACCTTGTAAGATTGGACAGAGTTGTTCTTGTGGGTGGTCGGAGACTGAAAGCCTCATCTTTCTCCAGAGGAACAGCTGATGGTTTCAGACTGATGACCTTGTGATTAGCAGCCCAACAAATAACCACTATGCCACCAGGGCGTCTTCTAAAACTCACTAGTAATCCATAAATTAAAATTTCAATGATATATTTAGAGTTTTAAACAGTAGAGGGATGTAGTTAGCATATATTCCAAATTTGCTTGATTTAAAACTTTTGTTTTAATGCAACATGTTCATTCTCAAAACATAATAGGATTTCTGACTCTGACCATCATTAAAATAACAGTATTATATTAAATATACCAAAGATATCAGTTAGATTTTCTTAAGGGAGGAGAGGCTAGGGCCTATGGCAAAGTGGGTTGTTCTACTTCCATTCTACCTTCCTTTGTATGCACCTTCCTGTATGGCAGAAGTTGGAAAGCAAAAATGGACATTTTCATTTTTATTTTTAAAGCTGACATTTTTAAAAGCCTCTTGCAGGTAGATAAATTAAGCTCCCTCAATTAGGTCTGTCTGTGCCAGAGTTAGAAGATGAAAGGGAAGAAGAAATTCACTTCTTGGAGGTTTTCGTTTTCTCCCTCTCCTTCCCATAAGGCATAGCCATGCAGACAAGATGTTTCTGCACCAGCATCCCAGTATGCATTCCTTGTAATGCAGGGCAGTCACCAGAGGCAGTGAACAGGTTCCAACTTTCAGTAGCAAAGCACCAGATATGTGGCTTATCAAGAAGCAGTTATGATGATGACTTCCTGAATCTTAATGTGGTCTTGACTTCAGACGCAAGAAACCATAGTAGAGCCCGATCCTCCAGACTTCCAAGCAATGTTTGAAACACTAATTCCCTGTATTAAGTCTCTTTAAGTTTATGGTAGACAGAAGTTTCTATTTTCAGCATTATGACCTAGGGCTGGTACAGTACTTGGTATGAAGAAGCACAGCTGATTTACTAGAACCTGAAATGTGTGGCATGGACTTAGACTGGCCTAGTGAACAGAAGAAAAAGCTAAAGATCAGTTATGATTGCCTATTTATATCTAAATGGCTAAACAATGGGTAAAGCTATAATACCTTGGAAAACAGACCATGTGTCCACCAATGCTTTCAGCTCTGCAAAGGAAGTTCTCTCTGTGTTGCCCCCCAAATCTAAACTGATTGAAAATAAGGTTATGAGGGGAATCACTTATGGTTGGAAAAACCAAGAAGCAGGGAATAAGATGGTGGCCTCCAAGTCGTTTCCAAGATGCTGCAAAACACCTGATAAAAGGTGATGCTGCTCTACTAACCAGCTTAATTCCTAAGAGCAAGACATTTAAATGAGAGAAAGAAACATCCAGAGCAAAACCAGCACATGACTCATGTTTATAAGGGCTCTTTGGTTGTGGCTACTTGTGTATGAAACTGCCTGGAACTTCCACACGGTGCAAAATCATGTGAAAGCTAATAATTAATCAACTCCTAAGGTGGCCATTAGGTTCACAAACTTGTGCCAATAGGAATAGAACTGTAAATGTTCAGTCACAAGAAAACTATACTTTAATGCCTTTTCATATGGAGCTATGGAATACTAACAGATAAGGAATAAGTTCTCAAAGAGTAAAGCTAGATGGACCAAGGATGATGATGCACAAAAATTTTTCTGAGACAAAAGAACCAATCTCAACCCACTAGCATTCAGATGATTCCAACTCACTGTGGCTCTATAAAAGATTTCTGAGGCTGTAAATCTTACAAAAGCAGAGAGCTTCATCTTTCTTCCATGGATTGCCTGGCAGGTCTGAATAATGCTTACTTGACAACACCACCAGGGCTCCAAACAACAGAACAAGGGCAGCAAAAACCAGGTTAAATAAGGAAGTCTTAAAGGAAGATTTCACAAGAAACATGTGGGAAACTAACACTGAGGGAAATATGACTGGGACTTAGTCCCTGATTGGTACAGAGGGAATCTGGAAAGCTAGTATTCCAAATTAGGAAAGCCACCACTCTGGAAAGTTAGAGATAGTCCAAGTACATATTCCTGCGTTAACGATCTTTTCCACAGTTTCTCCCCTTAAAGCTATGCAACATTAAAGTGAGCACATGGCTGATTCGGTCTCCCTATAGAAGCACATGGAATACTCAAACAAAGTATCTGTAAAGTTTCATGAAATGACTGTTTACAAAGGTATAAGCAAAGTTGAGAATCCCTGGGTGGTATAAAGGGTTTATACTTAACAGTGTTACTGGGTAACGGTTAGCAATATTGGTGGTTCAAACCCAGAAGCCACTCTGTGGAAGAAAGATGAAGCTGTCTGCTCCCATGAAGATGTATAGCTTCAGAAACCTTACACAGGATGACTATGAGTTGGAATAGGCTGGATGGAAGTGGACTTGGACTTGGATTGACCTAAGGGATGGTGGTTTGAACTACCCAGTATTGCCTTGGAAGAAATGCCTGGCAATGCTGTTTCCGAAAAGATAACAGACAAGAAAACCCAGTGAGCAGTTCTACTCTGTAAGACATGGGGTAATCATGAGTGGGAAATGAGCAACAGTAATTTGTTTGTTTGTTTGTTTTAAAGCAGGATTGAGACAACCAGTAGGGGAGTGTGGAGCACCCAATCTACCAACAGTAAAAAGATCTCTCCTTCCACAGGCCTAAATGCCAAGGTGTTAGAGGCTTTCTGAAGCCCTGGAGGAGTTGAAGCTCAGGGAAAAGAGTCCCTCAACAAGAGCTGTGGCTTTACGTACAGAAACACCAGTGAGTTAAATCTTTGGTGTTCTCTCCTCCGCCCTCTGATCTGCTGGCCCATCGTATGGCTGAACCCAAATGGAATCCAGAGGACAAGGGAATATAGGTGATGCAATCTATAATAGTTAGCATGAAGTTGTGGGTCTGGAGGTATACATTAAAAAAAAAATCACTGATTCCTGTGCACTCATCATCTGGGTATTAAATAAGTTTTGAATTAAAGAAATGAAAAGCTATGAGACAAATGATACTCCAAAATAAACGAGATACAGCTAAAGCAGTACTCAGAGAGAAATTTATAGTTTTCAAATTATTTTCCGTAGTTAAGTCAAGAAGCTTAGCGGGAAGAAAAAGAAGCTTAGTCTCTCGCTACACAGAAGTAACGAATATGGTAGTCAGTTTTGTATTTAGAAATGTATTGGTAGCAGGGATGTTTTCAAAATTTTCAGAGATTATGCATTCTTCATGAATACTTTTGTATTGCTGCTTGCAAATATGCATTTCCAAACTTGAAATACAGGTGTGAACAGTGTGTACCAGTTTAAAGCTTTCCCTTCATTTGTGTTTTTTAATTAAGGATCTAGCTGTTGCCCCAATTACAAAGTGGTTTTAAATAGTGGACATAATATTGGTCTTACTACCTGCTTTGCATTTTCACACATGGTCAGCTGGGACATGTAAAATTGATTTGTCCAATTTTATGCTGTGTGGAATACTAACTACTTTATGTATTTTAACTTAGTTTTAATATTTTCATTTGGGGGAAAACCTTTTTTTCAGTTCTCATGATAGCTGTTATATATGCTAAATCTTTATATACAAAAATATCAGTACTTGAACAAATTCAAAGCACATTGGTTTATTAACCTTTGCTCCTATGGTGATGCATGGTTCATTAGGTTCAAATTAGACTTGATTTACAGTTCAACGATATGACTTCCCATTTTGAAAACTAAATTAGATACACTTGATTAAAATTGTGTATGTTTATTGTTGAGGGATAAATCCTATCGAGTGAAGTGGTTACATGCTTGTGGATTTTTTTCACCCTCCATCAATGAGTAGAATGGCTAAGTCATAATATTTAAGCTATTCCTGTAAAATAGTTTATGGCCCTTAGGTATGATTTGTATATTTGAAAGATTCCCAAATCAGAATTTTACTTCTATAAACAACCCTTTAACCCTTGCTTATTCTAATGAAACCAAAGGGTACTGGTTAGTATGGTGAGAGGGAGAGGAGTATTTTAATATTTAGAACTCGGAAAGCAGACAGCTTTATAAGCTTGGAACAGCAGCATTATCCATGAAATATAAACCAAAGAATCCTACTGTTTCTGAATTTTCTATGTTGCTATTCTGATTTTCAATTGATGATAGATATTTGTTCCACAAAAGGTTAACACACTTTTTCCTCTTCCACCATTAGGAAATTAGGTTAATAAGGGATTCCTTGAATAGGACTACCACCACTTACTGAAACACACTTGGAGAGACTGATTAGTAATAAACAGATTTTCTAGGACTTTTTTCTGCCACATTTATTAATAGACATGAAAGGAATTTTGTTTCAAAGGTCTTAAGCCACTCAGTTTTTTCATAATCTAACAATGATTAGTGCCTGGTTTTTAAATTAGGGAAGATCTTAAAAATATGCTTAACGGATTGGTTCAACCATGTACATGAGGGTTCAAAAATTTTGTGGGAGAACATCATTACCTTCTAAATAAATTTTCCCAAGAACTTTTTGAAGCCCCTTTATACAGAAATTGTAGTGTATCAGAATTATTTATTTGTGTTAGATTTATTCATCTTTATTTGATGTTTTAGGGTAAAGACACTTATTTTTTTAATGGCCAATAAAATGTGCTGGTATTTTGGATCTTAGGATGCTGGGCATGTTCTGCACTGGTGCTAATGTCTAATATAATTTTATATATTTACAAACAAATTACCCAGGGGCAAGTATTAAGTCCATAAGGGCTGTTGCCCCCTCTTGAAAATACAGCATACATATTCCTACACCAGTGTGTTTATATTTAACCATCTAACTCATTTCTGAACATGTATGGCATTAGCTATAAATCAATTGATTTCTAGCAATATTTTAGAAAACATTAAGTAGAAAATTCTTTACAGGTCCACTCACTGTCAATCACTGCTGGCAGTTTGTGAAGAGAATACAAAATATCTGGTATGTTGCAAGCTTTCAAGATAGCATGAACTTTAAAAAGTTGTACCATTAGTTGTATCTAATGGATAGAAATTTGCCTTACTCACTTTGTCAAGAGCTAAAACTGTGAACCTAACTTTCTTATTGGTGGGTAGTAACTGAAAATAACGAATTTATTTTCAAGAAAGAAAGAAAGAAGAAAAGAAAGAAAGGAAGGAAGAAAGGAAGAAAGAAAAAGAAGCTTGGGGTGGGGGGGAAACCCCAGCAGAACACAAAGATAGTAGAAATTAAAACAAAAGCTAACCGAACACCACTAAGCTGATCAAATAAAACCAATAATGGGAAACAAAACAAAACAAAACCAATAAACTGGCACTCTGGCAAATCTAGCTGCTAAGTCTGGCAAGCACGAAGAGAAAAGGGAAAAAGAAAGTGTGAATAAATATAGGAAGAAATATGAAAGTTACAAGGCACTAAAAATTAAGAAACTACTAAGCACACTTTGTATCAATCATTTTGAAATTCTAGGAAAAAATATATTTTCTTGAAAATAAATGATAGCCAACATTTACTGAATATTTACAGAGGAGCCTGGTCATGTAGTGGTTACGTGTTGGGCTGCAATCTGCACTGTCAGCAGTTTGAAACCAGTAGCAGCTCCTCGGGAGAAAGACTGGGCTTTCTACTCTTGTGAACAGTTAGTCTCGGAAACCCACAGGGGTAGCTGGGAGTCAGCCTTGACATGAAGGCAGCAAGTTTGGTTTTGGTTTTACAGTATGGTAGGCATTCTCAAAAGTACTTAATTTATATAAAGTAATTTCCTATAAGCTCTATAAGCAAGAAGCCCAGGAAGTACAGTGGTGAAAGTAGCTTGTCTGCCAATTCAAACCCACCAACCACTCCATGGAAAAAAGATGTGGCAGTCTGCATCTGAAAAAGTTCATAGCGTTGGAAGCCATGGGGGCAATTCTACTCTGCTCATAGGGTTGCTACTAGTTGGAATTGACTCAACAGCCGTGGGTTTGGTTTTATGATACAGGTGCTGTGATTTCTAGTTTAAGATTGAGAAGTAACTTGCAAAGTCACTTAATTCTAGTTTAAGATTGAGAAGTAACTTGCAAAGTCAATTAGTAGCTGCACTAGGATTTCTTAAGTTCTCAGGTGTAAAACACTTGTCTTTAGCAACGATATCATATTGCCTTTCAGAATAACAAAATCACCAAAATGATCACCCCAAATAAACAACTGCACTAACCATTAAGGAAAATGAACTGGAAGTCCAACTCTACTCCTAGACCTAAATCGTTAAGGGCCAATTTACTTGCATCCTTAAATACATGTGATCTCTATTTTGTAAAATCAGTCCTAGGGCACAGAAAGAGATGAAATTCTAAAATTCATATGGAAATACAAGAATAGCCAATCTTGAAGAAAAGTTAAGCTGCTGAGCTTGCCTTATTTAATATTAAGGATCAATATAAAGTTATAGTAATGAAGTAATATGGCACAAGAATGAGCAAACTGACCAATGGAATAGGGGAAAGTGCACAAACATCCACACGTAAAAGGACAATGGCTACACTGCAGTGCAGTGGGAAAAGGATGTTTTTTTTTAATTAATCGAACCATATCACTGGGCTAGACATTGGGCTGCTAATTTCAAGATTGGTGGTTCAAACCCACAAGTCTCTCAATGTTAGAAAGTAGAAGCTGTCTGCTTCTGTAAAGATTTAGTCTTACAGATCCTATAAAGGGTGGTAAAGTTGGAATTGACTCAATAGCAATGGGTTTCATTTTATACCACACACAAAAATCATTTCCAAATGGATGGTTTAATGCGAAAGCAAAAACAATTAAGCCTTTATAGAGAAAACATTGGTTTGATCATACAGTAGGCACGTATTTCTTTAAAAACACCAACTATAAAAAAAAATGGTTTAATTGAATCGTTGTAAAATTAAGAGCTTCTGTTCACTGAAATATACCACTATGAGAGTACAAAAGCAACACATGAAGATAAGGATATTCTAGATACACAAGGAGCCCTGGTGGCACAATGGTTAAATGCTTGACTACTAAACAAAAGCTCAGAAGTTCAAATCCAACAGCTGCCACACAGTAGAAAATATTTGGCAATCTGCTCCTAAAAAGAAAGATTCTAATCCACTTCTAAGTGGATTCTGACTCACAGTATCCTTAAAATTCAGGCAGGGTGGAAATGCAATTCCCAAGGCTACATTCTTTACAGAAGCAGACCAATACATCTCTTTCCCATGGAGTAGTTGGTAGGTTCGAATCGCTGACCATTCACGTAGCAGTGGAACACTTAACCACTAGGTCACCAGTGCTCCTTCCTGAACATTGTCCATACCTATTGCCAATGAGTCAATTCCAGCTCATCCCCAAACCAAAACCAAACTCACTGTCACCAAGTCAACTCCCACTACAGGACAGAGTAGAACGACGTCCGTGGGTTTCTGAAACTGTTCACTCTTTATGGGGGTAGGAGGTCTCATCTTTTTCCCATAAAGCTGCTGACTTTGAAGTTACCAGTCCAATGGTGCTTACGTGACAGTGCGACCAAGGTTCCTAAAGATTACAACACAGGAAATCCCTGGGGCAGCTCTGTGCTGTCTTACAGTGTTGCTATGAGTCAGTGCAAATACTGAAGCTGTCAAGGATAGCATTTACTTAGATCCACAATCAATGCCCATGGATGCAGCAGTCAAGAAATCAAATGATGTATTACAGTGGACTGTGTACAATGATCTGTTGCAATGACCTCGTTTAAGTACAAAAAAGCAAAAAATGTCATTTTGATGGCTAAGATCAAAATGCATGACCCTAGTCATGGTATTTTCATTCCCCTCCTATGAATGCAAAAGTTAGGCAATGAATAGGGGAAAACAAAGAATTGATGCCTTTAAATTTGTTGGCATAAAATATTGACTATACCATGGAGAGCCAGGTGAATGAACAAATCTGTCTTGAAAGAAGTATAGCCAAAATGCTCCTTAGAAGAGAGGTTGGTGAAACTTGATTTCATATAACTTGTTCATGTCATCTCACTGCCACTGCGTCAATTACAATTCACAATGACCCTATATAGGACTTCCAGCAAAGTAAATCTGTACAGAAATAAATAGCCTCATCTTTCTCCTGAGAAGTGATTGGTATGCTTGAACAATGACCTTGAGGTTAGCAGTTCAATGTTTACACAACAGTGCCACCAGATCCAATCCCCAGATTGGCAGATCATGAAACCCAAACCTACTGCCATTAAGTTGATTCTGACTCAGAGAGCACTGTATAGGGCTTCCAAGACTGCAAATGTTTATAGGAGCAGATAGCCTAATCTTTGTCTAGAGCAGCTGATGGGTTTGAACCACAGACCTTGCATTTAGCAGCTTAATGTTTAGCTCACAGTGCCATCAGGGCTCCTGGTAAAGTTGAGGATCACTAAAAATCTAGAAGGCCCTCAGTGAGATGGAATGACAGAGTGTAACAATAGGCTCAAACACAGAACAATTGTGAGGATGGTGCATTGCTTTATTCTGCTGCACACTGGGTTAGAACTGATGGGACAGAAGTGATCCCACAGCACACAACAAATCCAACAAACTGTTCGCATCCAGCAGGAATAAAGAACTCCAACAAATCAGTAAGAAAACAAGGGAATCCCTTAGAAAAAATAAGCAGGAAATCTGAGCAGCGTTTCACAGAAGTGGATATACAATAAACATGTAAGACCACTAAGAACCAGTATACTCCCCCACCAGAAAGATAAAATGTAAAAGACCGAAATTATAGCAACAGTTGCTAAGGATATGAATATAAATCTATACAACCACTGTGGAGTCATACTTGGTTATATCTACCAATATCGGCCAAAAGTGAACATGTGCATTTCCTACTGTCCACCAAATCCACTCTCAAGAGAAATGTATTCGAAGACACACATATGTGAAAATGCTGATAGCAACATTATCTGAAATAACCTCAAACTCGAAATCACCCAGTGACTATCAAAAGTAGAATGGATTTCATAGCTGTCATATATGCACATGTATTCTACAGAAAAATAAAAATGTTCATATAACAGTATAGATGAATCTCACATATATTAAAAAAGAAGAAAAAGAACACAAAACAGCATATAAATGGAATTGCACAGTAAGTGAACTATACACACAGACAAAAATAATCTAGGTTATTAGAAATCTGAATAGGAGTTATTTTGGGGGGAGCAGGAGAATGGATATAATGTGCTGTTGATTTTTGTTTCATGATCAAGGTGCTGGCTCATGGGTGTTTTCAATGCATGAAAATTCATCAGTCTTCACACTTAGGATTTGTGCATTTTCCTGTATGTATATTATACTGTAATTTTTAAAAAGTGTATATGACAAAAGGTAAATAAATTAAAACACCATATATGGGAATTTTTCTACATGAAAATTTTTTTGTAAAAATATAGAAAATTTTCATGTAGAAAAAATATTCTACATGAATTCTTTATATATTAGCTTCAAGCCTTGTGAAGCTAATATAAAAAGAATTCATGCAACTCAATTCTTTCAAAGCTAGTATCCAATAGGAAAACTGGTCACAATTCAAAGAGGACCTTCGAGCAAATAAGTAAAAATGGCTATAAGCACTAATGCACAAAATGAAAACTAGAACAATGAACTATAATGCTTGCCTACCAAATTAGCAAAGATTACAGGAAACTATTGAGATTGCTGCTCAGGATTTGGTGAAACTCCATCTATTCCTAATGGAAATAGGAATTGGTTTAAACCTTCTGATAAATCTTGAGCCTTAAAAAACTGTTCACATCCTTTGATCAACTGGCTCCAATTATAGAAATTACTTTGAGGAAAACATGGGAGTTTCAGTTAAAGACAGACTTAATAAATTGCTTATAATGGTGAAAATTTGGAAACCCAATAAGAAGGAAATGCTTATATCATAAGCATATATGAGATAATTTATTACAATAGTAATAAGTATATGAATAGCCAAAAACTGAAGATAAATTACAGTGAAAATAAAAGGTACAAAATTCTATATGCTCTGATATATTTTTGTGTTAAGAGATCACACACGAAAAATTGGTATAGAAAGTGTAAAAACATACACTATAATGTTAATGCCATCTTTGGTTGATATAATAATGACTTTACATTTTTAGCGTATTGTCTAAAAATGTTCTTAGGGCATGCAACACTGTTATATTCAGAAACTTAAGAAAATAAGAGAGATAACAAAACAAAACACATCCATCCAGTTTCCTCTACTCTAGAAATTTTAGCAACCTAGATTTCTGTGTCACCTGCAATTTCCACATTCTATCTGCAACCATTTCCTCAATTTTACCTTAGAAATGTCTGATCAAGGCATTCATTATTTCTTCTCTCATTACTACAATTCAATCCTTGTCTTACCCTGGTGAGCCCCTGCCAGCTAGTCTCTCTCATTTTGGCAAAGCTACATCTTGTACTACCTCCACAGTTCACCGACATCAAACCACTTACTACAACGACTTTCCACTCATGGCGACAGTGCAGGGCAAAGTACAATCACTGCGCAGGTTTTAAGACTGTTCATTACTTTGAGAGCTGTTTGCAGCGTCTTTCCGGCACAGTGGCTGATGGGTTCCAATCGCCTACCTTTCGGTTGGAGCACTTTACCACTGTGCCGCCAAGGTTCTACTCCATCCTCCAGGAAAAACCATACCAGGTACTTTCAAGCCTCTCAACCTTAGAAGGCGGTTCTGTTTTCCTTCTTCGTAATGCATTCTCTTCCTCTGATCTTTCCAATCTGATCCACAGTTCACGATGCATCTCCGATACCATTTACTGGGTGCAGTCTCTCAAGCGCCACCAAGACTGGTGGCGCACAGTTTCCAAACCAATCTTCCAATGATAGTTGGAACATCTTTGAACATTTATCTTTCTATACCGTAATTACCTGTCGGTGCTTAGCTATCCCATTGGAAGTCACGGGCGATTTGGCTCCCCACTTCTGAAAAATCCATTTGGATGAATGAACGTACGTGCAAAACATACACACTTGTTTGGTCCAGTGTTTCTTTTCAAGATGGCAGAGACGCCTTAAAATAATCCTACACAAAAGCATTCACAGTGTCCAGTCAGAAGAACTGGCTCCACCTACCTTAATAGCAAAGGACAAAAGACTTGCACCTGCATACTGAGATGTCCCTGCCCTAAGCACCCACAGTCGATCCGACACAAAGATTTCAAACCGTCTCCCAAACCTGGCACCTGCTGCCGTCATCCCGCGGGCCACGCCTCGGCAGAGAATGGTAACAAGATAAACTTCTGGATACTGACCCCAAAAATCGAGGAACAAAACAGGGGAGGGTTGAGTAGTACCACTGGGTAACCAAAATGCACGGTTCGGCCCCGCCCCGGCGAGGCGCAGTGCCCCCAGGGCGCATCCATCCCTGGCGAAGGAGTAGGTGGGGCTCCTGCCCGTGGGCGCTGGCAAAGCGGCCAAGACTCCGAATTCCGTACGGCCTGGAGCAGAGGCCGCTGGTTACACCTGTCGGGCTGCACCTAGCGGTAGGCCCCGCAGATACCGGAGTGGGGGGAGGGTGTCGGTGGCCAAGGCCGAAGGCGGCGTGTCACCGGCTCTCTGGACCGTGGCTAGGTCCCACGCCTTGCTCCCTCTCTTCTCTGCTAGCCCTTGTCCTCAAACAAAGGCATTCCACACCCACCGCCATTTTCCCCTTACCTCAAAAACCACCTCTTCGTCAAAGTCCGGTGTCATCCTTCTCCGCCATGCCACCCGCCTCAGCACGATGGGAAATGAAGGCGGGAGAACAAGCAGCACCCGCGCGTAGGCGCCTGCCCATTCTGTGTCCAGAAAACTACATTTCCCAGCATGCCTGGCAGTTCACGCCCCCTTTCCTTACGCGCTTATTGGAGAAGAGGGTGAGCGTGCAGATGGGGGCGGCTCCAGAGGTGGGAAGAAGAGGTCTAAGCCTTATGATTGGAGAAGGCGGGAGCTTTGGTGCGCCTTTTCCGGCCGCGGCTAGTAGGGGGCGCCTGGAGCACTGATTTTTTTTCGGAGTCAGACCGGGGCACGCGCCGGCGGATCCGCGGTGCGCGCAGCTCGTGGCCGCGCCTGGCCGTCAGCCCGGAGCTCGGCGGGGCGGCGCTCGTGCACGCCCGCCCGCCCCTGGCGGCTCGCGCCCGGGTGCACCGCAGGGTCCCTGGAGCCGGCTGCCTCCTTTGTGCAGGGTCCGCGGGACGGAAAGCGAGCGCCGCGGAGGCTTTTCTCTTCTGTCCGAACACTGAACAATGGACTGAAAGGCGAACATGGATTGAGTGGGGCGAAGCGGCGAAGCGAGTGCGCCGGGGGCGGGGGAATCATGACTTCTGCCGCCGGTAAGTGCGGGCGCTCGCGCTGCTGCGGAAAGTTTGTGGGGAGCCGGTCTGGGGCTCTCGAGCAACTCTGTGTCCTGGGTGGGTGAGAGTGTGCCTGTCCTTTCCAGAGGACCGGGACTAGTGCTGAGGAGACCGGAGTTGCGGCCGGAGCTACGCGCCCCTTCCTGCTTGGAAATGCGTGTCCCTGGGGACCTTCGAGGAAGACCTGTATTGGGGGATGCGGCGCCAGGTGAAGCGAACATGTAGAAGGCATTTGCTCCTCGCCCCTAAAGCTGGGGTGACGTCGCCTTTGCGTGTGAAGACAGTCCAGGTCCCCTGGTTAAAACCGCAGTTATTCTAAGCCCGGCTCAGTGCTCCCGGTGTGTTGCACCAGCTCCCAGTGCTGCCCGGAGCTTTAAACCCGGCGTCGACTGGGAAACCTTTGCCCCCTTTATTCGGGGACGTGAGTGACAGACTTTGCGGGGCCGGCGTGGGTAGTTTGTCCCTCGTTGTGTGAGCAATAGAACCACCACGGGACAACCGATAGCAATTGTTTGCTCATCTTCATCCAGTTTCGTGTAGGTTTCTTCCATTTCTACCTGGCTTGTGTAAACAAAGCCCTATTATCTCTCTGGCCCCTCACGTTCTTTGCCCCTTATCCATATGATAAAGCTAATGTTTACCTTTGTGTGGGTTTTGAACAATTCTTGACGTTTTTTAAGAAACGGTTTTTAGGTCCCCAAATGATTGCTAAAGTCGTATTGAACTCGTTTTATAAGAACATAGGTTAATTTTTAAATAAGATCCTAGTGTGTTAACTCCAATTTGTGTGTGTTTTTTTTTAAAAAACGCTTTTCATGTTGAAGGGAAAAAACTTTCATTAAAAAGAGTTTAAAGCTTCTCAAAATTATTTCTAGATCCAGCAGCATTTAAGTACGTGTCAGATTAAGTTTTCTTTGCTTTTTCTGGCATCTGTTTAAAATTCCTACAACTTGAAACTGTCAAACAGCCCTGCAAACGTCCTGATTTGTGATTGTTATATTTATTTGAGTGTTGCATTGCTGGGTGTCATCAAATTACGATTAACAAGGCAAGAAGTTAGCGAATAGGAATAAAAAAGCAAGGAGTGAGGTATAGCTGTAACAGTTGTGGTGTTTTCCTTTTGATCTTAATACGTGTATGTCAATGGAATAAGCCATTGAAGTTATTTATAAACACCCTTTTTCTTAACAAAGGGAGGCTTTCTACAGATTTAAGGCAAGTTGGCCCATCCTAAATGTATGTGTCTCATCTTAATTCAAGTTTAAAAAAAAATTAATTGCTGAATCCATCAAAGTAATTTAATTTTCAAGTGGTTGGGAATTTAGAATTCTATTCCACTAATGTTAGTTGCCCCTTTTACCAGTGTCAAATGAATTTAAAATATTCATTCCTCATATGTATCAGTTTTCCATTCCAGCTGTAGACTTTCATAAAGAGCAGGTACAGAAGCACTTCCTTTGCCCTTTAAATGTGTAGACATGACTTCTGAGACCCAGTTCTGCAAGTTTGTGGTTCTGCCTTTGGAGTTAAGCTAGAATAATGCAAACTGTATATTTTATCAACTTTACAATTAACAAAGCCCACAGACATTTTTGTGGTGTTTAAAAGAGGAACACTTCCTGTGTTTCGCTGAGTTAGTTGGTTTGGAGCATGGCTCAATTGGAAGCACTAACTGTTTTTTTTGTTCGCCCATCTGTTAAGATGTATTCATGTTCTCTCTCTGCTCTACATGGCAAGCATTGAGGGAACTCCGGTAATTGAAGTTACAAGTGCCCTGAAGAAGACTTTGGTAGTTTGGGGGGTTTTGTCCCCCCCACCCCATATCTACGAAAGTTTGTGACTTTAGTAAAGATTTCAGAATTATTCTAAGCAATCTATGAAAAGAGAGAGAGAATGATAGGTGTGCATTCTGCTTATTTTTTAGCATGTCCAGGTCACTCCTACAGTGACTTGGGGCACGTGAGCCACAGACACCTGTGGGTAGCAGAGGACGCTTCTGTTGGTTATAGTAAAATGGCACTCTTGCTTCAGTTCCTTACCCTATTTTTCCCTGGAGCCCAACAGCTGTGTAAATAAAAAATTGGCTGCTGTGCTCCAAGAAGTTTGCATCCGACTGTTGATGCAGTATTTAGATCCAGAGGTGCCGGATTCATTTCCAAGCATCCTGCATGTATTTCAAGGCTTGGACATTGGAGGAGAGCATAATAGGATGGCTTGTTTTTGGGGGTTTTTTGGCTTGTTATTTTTTGATATGTGTTTATTTCCAAGTCAACTCCCAAAACAAACCAATGGAATAACCAAACGCGTATCCTCTACTAAAATTTAAAGGGTTTATTTAATAATCCCATTGAAGTTGATCCCTACGAAGTTTTCATCATGTTATTCTACATTAAAATGGGTATTGTTTTTGTTTGTTTAAGATTTTGCTTTATTTTTAATTACTGAGATTGAATAAGGGTACGGGGCTGTGGCAGTTCCGAGGATTCTGAGGCCCTGTTTTAATCACTGTGTATGAGACCAACCAAGTCCCGCCCTCCTGGAGCTTGCTTTCTAGAGGTGGAGACCCAGGCGGAGGTAAAGTCAAGAGGTGCCCTGGAGAAAATAGCATAGGGTGAGGTGGCTAGAGTTAGTGGCTGAGTGGTAACATTCTGCCCTCCTGAGAGAGACCCAGTGAATTCCCTGCCAGTGCACCTCCTGCCCAGCCACCATCTGTGTTAGTAGACGCAGGTGTGTTGCTAAATGATGAGCCAGGCTTCCAGACTAAGACAAACTAAGACTAGGAAGAAACCTGCAGATCACAAGGGTCCAGTCCCCAACTGATCATGAGGATAGCACAGGATCAAGGCAGCATTTCATTCCATTGAGTAAGGGGCCACCTAGGAGGCTGCTAACAAAAACACAGTTCACAGTGTGAGAGGATAAATGGGGAGGTCTTCACAAAGTTGGTGGCATATTCCATTGTCTGCTAAGTCCATTTTTACCACCAGCTTTTTGAAGCCCCCTGGTACAAGGGAGGAGCCTGGTTGTGTAGTGGCTACTACTTTTAGGTCAGAAGCTCAAAAACGCCAACTACTCCTCAGGAGAAAGATGGGGCTTTCTGGGTCTGTAAACAGTGCCAGTCTCAGAAACTCACAGGGGCAGTTCTACGCTGCCCTACAGGATCCTGGCCTATTTGAGTCAGCATTGCGTTGAAGGCCGTGAATTTGGTTTTGGGTTTGGTATAAGGGTTAGCCTCTCAAAAGTTGTCCTCTCAGAACCATAGGGGCTGTAAAGATGATCGAACTCCCCCGCCTCAGGTAAGGGAACTGAAGCAGTGAGCTCTGGCATGCAGGCACACACTTGAGCTAGGCTGTCTGCTGTCTGCAATATCCAGTTATTTTACAATGGTAAGCCCAAGTTCACCTTTAATTCAGTGAGTAAGCATCAATGGTTTTAGGTACAAGTGAGGGGAATCCGAAAATAAAAGATTACTCTGATAAGAGGGATCTTGTTCTTCTGTTTCTTTTAATTCCCTAAAAAAATCTCAAAGAGGATGTTCTGAGAATGGCTCTAGAAGGAAAATCAACATGACAATCTGTCCGATTTCATTATCTTTAGCAAACTGGGTTGGAAAAAGGTTGGGAAGAAGTCTAGGGCATTCATACATTTTATTAAGATTTGTCCTGATAACTTGAGTTTGATTTGGTAAACAGCAAGTTTTATTACTAGACCTCGAAGAATTTTATCAGTCTTTTCTTCCTTAAATACACACACACACAAAAAAAAACTTTAATGATTCTTGAGCAGCTAACTGAAATTTTAATGGTTTTGAAAGTACAATAAAGATAAAATCTATCAAAGAAGGACAGCTGAAAAGAGTGACAATGAAGTCAGCTCATTGCCATTGAGTCTATTTCACTCCTAGCGACCTTTTACCGGAGTACCCTGTCAAATGTGGAAGACTTGGAGACCTGGAAAAACCAGCAACCCCAGTGAATTGATGCTCACTGCATTTCATGACCTTCTTTATTTATGAAGGTGTTCTCTCCAGAAACAGAGCAAGGAGGCATGGGCTGTCATGTAATCTTGGTTGCACTAGTAGTATTCGGGTTCAGGAAATTCTTTCTTGGTATATAAAGGGAAGTAGAGCACCCTACTCCCCCCCCCCC
>NW_022103898.1:32883980-32899277 GCF_000313985.2 Echinops telfairi
CCAGTTCCATGTAATATCTTCCTGCGTGCTGTGACTAATTTCCTTTGTTGAAAAGAAAATCCCCACCAAATGAAATATCAAAGCTCCCAGGTAGCCAAGCAATTAAATAATGTGCAGCATTGCTTTGCAGCAAATATTTTAAAAAGTTTGCTGTTCTCATCAGGGGCTGGCTGCTGCCTCAAAGACTTAAGAGTGTCAGGAACCTTGTGGAGCAGTTCTGCTGTGCTCCCAGGTCCTTGTGAGTCGGAACTGAGAGTGGGTTGTGCTTTAGTATACCTTTGCACAGTAAAAGCTCTCAGAGCCGAACCATAGAAGGTCAATGGGTCAAACCCACCAGCTGCTCTGAGAAAGAGGTGTGGCAGTCTTTGTCTTTACAAATTTCAGCCTTGGAAATTCTAGGGCAGTTCTACTCAGTCCTGTAGAGTCACCATGAGTTGGAATTGTCTCCATAGCAGTGAGTGGGTGAGTACTGGGGGTACAGTCTTGGAAACTCATATGGGCTATTCTGTCTTGTCCTACATCTGTAAGTCGAAATCAACTCATTGGCATTGAGTTTGAAGAGCTAGCATGAGAGACCTAGTGGGTTATGAAATTGGGCTGCTAACCGTAAGAGCCCCAGTTTGAACCCATCAGCTGGTCTGGGTGAGAAGGATGCAGCCTCAGAAACAAACAGGGGATATTCTGCTCTGCTCAATAGAGTTGTTGGAATTCGCTCGCTGGCAATGTGTTTTTTGTTTTGTTTTGGGAGATTTGTTTGGGTTTTTTTTTTGGGTGTTTTTTTTGAGAGCCAGCATCCTAATTTTGGACTTTTAGCTTCCCACTCTGGCATGCCAACCTCTTTGGGGTCCCTGGTGGCAGGCACATCGGGTGAAATAGTGACTGCAATCTAGCAGTCACTGCACAGGAGAAAGATGGGGCTGTGTTCCCTTCATGATTTAGTCTCTAAAACCAAAGGGAGCAGTTTCACAATATGCTATGTGATCGTTCTGAGTTAGAGCCAGTTGATGGTAGAGAGGTGTGGATTTGGCCTCACACTGAGAAAACACATTTCCACTTGTGGTATTTCTATTATAACAGCACTCGATAACTAGATATTGTTTAAAGTAACAATGCGATAGAATTATTTCACATTCTACCTTGTGCTTTGGGTATTTTGTCACCAAACTATTCTTATTTTCTGTTTTCCTCTCCAGAGATCAAGAAGCCACCATTGGCTCCCAAGCCAAAGTTTGCGATGGCAAATAATAAGCCAGTTCCTCCTCCTGTGGCTCCTAAACCTGACCTTGTGGTTTCTAGTCCTCAACAGTCAACAAGGAAAACCAAGCCAGCAATAGCCCCCAAACCAAAAGTTCTCAAAGATTCCCCGGTTCGAGAGAGCCGGCCACTGCCAGCAAGGAAAAACACTGTGAACCTGGACAAACACCAGCAGAAAGTACCTGGAGAAGATGCTGAGGACCATAACTGTACACACGCAGCAGAGCAGAGCAGTGACTACATCTCACCAATGTGCTCCTCCTGCAGTTCCGGGTGTGCCCATAAGCTTGGGAATAGAGGGAATTTGTGTGGAGAACAGCTTCTTTTAGAACCCCTGGAACTGTGTGAGAATGTGGGGAACAGTCGAACTGATGAATTCTCTTCAAGTGTGAAAGGTGAGTCTCAATGTGACTCTTGTGGTGAAAAGACCAAGAGCCAGAGTGGGGTCATTTTAAAGGCAAATGCCACAGACAAGAACCTCGAAGATGTTTTAACCCAAGGAACCACCCCCATAGGCACTCCACAGAATCACAGACCCCCAGACAACCCCGAAATGAATGGCAGCTGTCATTCGAACAAGCAGTTCAGAATTGAGTATGGTGATTCCTCCTCTTCCTCCTCCTCCTCCAGCTTTGAGAAAGTACCTGACTCTCGCCACCTCCCACAACCTCCAAATGAGGAATTTCAAATTGTTGAGACTTGTCAGGAAGGTCACGAAAAAGGCAGTAGTAGTTGCCATCATGCATCCGAAAACGTCAAAAGGAATGATTTTATACCTGCAGACAGAGTGAGTGAGGCGTTGGAAGTCAAAGACCATGGCCCCTTAGAAATTCACCTAGTGCCCTACACCAAGAAATTCCCAACTCCCAAGCCCAGGAAGACACGTACTGCTTGTCTGACTCGCCAGAAGTATATAGACGCACCTAGTGAAAGCATTGAGGAGCCAGATAATTCAGATGGTAGCTCTTCTGGCCTTAGTGACAAGCATTTGAAGAAGAATAAAGGCAGTGTTCTTTGTCAGAATGCTTTGTGTAACCAGAAACAGGTGGACAAAGTGAAGCAAGGAAATGCAAGTGAATTGAATGCGGACTCTGACTGTGAGAGACAAGACTTAGCCCATTCACAGAAAGCTGGCTGTCCTGAAACGTCTTCTGTTGAAGAAATGGCATCTCCTTTAGACAAAGACTCCAGCAAGACAGAGGATAGTTGTAGTCCGTCCCTTGCTGTAGACAATGAGACCACTTTTATAAGATGTAGCACTTTATCTATGAGCCTGCCTAAGCAACTCAAATTAACTTGTGATAAACATTTGCCTACTGCCTGTAACCCAGTAGTACCTGCCCCTGAAGTGCAAAAGGAATCTACAGTCAAGGATGAAGCTTCCTCAAGAGTTGTCCCCAAAAAGCCACAAAGACACAGCTTGCCTGCCGCAGGAGTGCTTAAAAAGGCTGCCTCGGAGGAGCTGGTGGAGAAAAGTTCTTATCCCTCAGATGGAGAAAAAACTTCAGGGAGGAGTCTAGAAAGAAATCACGTTCAGCATTTGTGTGCCCAACACCAGGGTATGTCGTCCTCATTTGATGGCCCTAAGCGGACCTCAGAAAAGCCAGTGTGGAAATTACCTCATCCTATTTTACCCTTTTCAGGGAAGCCAGAATCCTTAAAGTCTGTGAGGATGTCTTCAAATAGTGGTTCATCAGCTACGCAAATCAAGCCCAGAGCGAAGTCATTATCCGCTGTGGATGTGGTTAGGAGCACCAAGCCTTGCAAAGACACTCCAAAGAAAAACTCTTTCAAGAAGTTGCTCAACCTGAAACTGTCCATCTGTTTCATGAAGAGTGACTTTCAGAAATTATGGTCCAAGAGTAGCCAGCTTGGAGACACCACCGCTGGTAGCTTCTGTGGTGGGGAGCAGAAAAGGACAGAAAGTCATTGTCATGGCTTGTTGGTAGGAGAAGAAAAGCAAAGAAAGCCCACCAAGGCGCATTCTGCAGATCATTACAGTCTGGAATCCCAAAAGAAGAAGAAGTCTCGGGACTACCCCAGCATGGCCAATGGTCCTAGAGCTGAGTCTTTGGATGACCGAATGCTCTCCAGGGAGTCATCACCTCAGGCCCCTTGCACGCTGGTGACAGGTGCCTCTGCACCGGAGTATGAAAATATATGCCACTATGAGGAAATACCTGAGTATGAGAACTTGCCATTTGTGCTGGTTGTGGGGAAAACTCCAGAATCTGCATGTCAGAATTCGGGCAGCATGGAGGACACTGATGCAAATATGTATGAGATAGAAGACCCTTATGAAGTTCCTGCTAGCCAGCTGCAACTTATACCCGGACTTCAGCATTGCAGGTAACATTGCATTTTGGCATGCATTATTGCAGTCGGCTTTCAACAACTCTGTTCGATAGGTTGTACTTGGGGGAAGTCACCTGGGAAAGGCTGATTCAGTTAAGGGATTCACAAATATGTAAAAGAAAGAATTGCATTCCTGATTTCTATAATGAGATTGAGCATTGGCTATGATCAGTGATTCTTAGGTGTATTTTAACGACTGCATTTTGCAGGCCTTGTGGCCCTCTCTGTATGAGTTCTGCAGGATGGGTGTAAATGGAAAAATACAGTAGTAATAATTATTAGTTGTCTTGCTCTGGAACTCCTATCCCCAGGTACAGCCTCCATTGATCATATGGATGAAATAGGAAGGTATTGTAGTGCAAGCCAGGGGCAGTTGACTTTTTAGTAATTAATGCAAAGAATTTGAACTGGAGGCAGTGTAGCTGAGGTGAGGAAGATCTGCAACAGAGAAGTCAATGCAGGGCTCGTTGGAGGCAACTTGGGGCAGGAAATTAGCAAATTCCGTGAGTTTTATTTGCTAAGATATCTGTGCAGTTATTGAAATCTGTGCAGCATCGTAAGGGATTATTGAAATCCTTGTAAGGTAAAGGGAGCCCTAGTGGCATAGTGGTTACAGGTTGGACTGCTAACCTCAAGGCCAGCAGTTTTAAACCAGTCGCTCCACTGGAGAAAGACAGGGCTTTCTATTTCAGTAAAGAGTTACGGATTCGGAAACTCACAGGGACAGTTCTACTCTGTCCTACCGAGGTCACTAGGAGTCACAATTGACTTGATGAAATGAGTTTGGAAGGTAAAAAAAATCTTTAAATTTGTACATTATCACTCTTTGGGGATTATTTTATTTGTTGAAAACTAATTGCTAATGTCTAATGAATATAGGAAGAAGTGCAGGAAATATAGCTGCGTTTGTTTTTTTTTTCATTTATAAAGGTGCTTCATGCATCTGGAATATGTACTCCATCTCTTACTGAAATCTTGCCCCTCTTTGATGGGCCAGCTTAACAGTATTTGACTTCAGGAAATGTCGAGAATTACCCAATGGGAAGTTTTCACATCCTGTTCTGACCTTCCAATTATATTACCATCTTTATTGTGGTCTTCCTAACTCTGTGATTACTTATTGGCATGTCTGGTGTTCTGTTTGGTTTTCTCGCTTTGTATCCTTTGTTCCCGCGTGAGGCCAAGCAAGGAGCTAGGTGTTGGTTGGGTCGATCCATGAATGAGTGAACAAGGGGCACGGCATCCTCTCTGTAGCTGCTTCCTTCTCCCTCCGTAGTCCCAGAGGTAAACCTGTGCATTGTACTCATGCTTAGTACTGCATTGTACTGTGCAAGTACCATATGCTTCAGAAAATACATTTAGACCATCTTGGTGCAATATTCTATGTCTTCAGATTCTTCGTTAGGCCATTATGTTAGGCTGGGTTATCTAGAGAAACCAAACCAGTGACTCTCATGTACAAGGAGGTACCAAAAATAACCCACCAGAATTTTTCCCCCAAAGGTATATGTTTAATATTTTTTTTAACAAAATAACAGTATCACCTTCAAAGTATACTCCGTTACATGTAATACATTTGTCAAATATGCGATTCCATTCTTGGAAACATTTTTTAAACTCATCAGTTTGGATGGCTGAGACACCACCTCTCTCATTTTTTTTCTTCACCTCTTCTATGTCCCCTATGTCAAATCGCTGTACTTTCATGTCCCTCTTCATTCACAGAAACAAAAAGAAGTCTCACGGAGCGAGGTCAGATGTGTGGGGCAAAAGAGGCATGCTGTTTTTTTGCCCCAAACTGGCACACTGAGATGGCTGTGTGAGCAGGTACATTGTCGTGGTGACAAAACCAGTCCCCTGTCTGCCACAAATCAGGCCTTTTTTTGTCACACACTGTTTACAATCTTTTCAGAACCTCTAAAGAGAAAGCTTGATTAAAAGTCTGGCTTGGTGGAATGAACTCCAAATGTACACGTTGACATTTTCATCCATTTTGATGTTGACAGATGTCGAGAACGAGATTTGTCATCAATTGACATTTCACCCTTTTTGAAATGAGAAAACCACTTGTACATTTGCATTCTCCCCGTAGCACTCCCCTTGTCAGCTGTGTTCAACATCCCAACAGTGTCTGTGGCATTTTACCTGAGCAGGAAACAAAATTTCACAGCTGCACATTGTTCTCTCAAATGGCCATCATAAAAAACAAGGTTTGAGCAAAACTGCTTTTTAGAGAAAAAAAAATTCGCTGTAACCAGAGAGAACCTTCCCAGGCAAGGCCACTGGGTGCACTAACTTACAGCGAGTTGCTCTTGCCTAATGGGAAAAATGCGTACCGTGAAAGCTCGGCTCCACCCAGCGCACTTCCAGGTTTTTTTGGGTATCCCCTTGTGTGTAAAAGAAAGAACTTTATATCAAAGTCCAGCATAAGTCCATGGAGTCCACTGCTAGCTGGAGCTCCTTTCGGAATCCAGGAGTTGCAGGTGGAAGACTCAAAGATGAAACAGGAAGCTGGGTGATCCCAGGCTGATAGGTGCAGAGGCTCCAGGATCCAAAGTGGGCGACAGCTATCAGGGATCCAAACTTGGCTCACATGGAGCTACCCCTGAAGGCAGGCACAGGGTCCTATCCAGGAGGAAGGGCAAGGGCAAGAGGAGTAGGTCTGTGTTTTGTTTGTAAAAGAAAAGCCACACCCCCAAGGAGGCATCATCTGGCTGTGACCTGATTGATAGGTTGGGGTGGGAGGAGTCAGGCAGCAAGGGGTTAACATGTAGCCAGCCTTTGTAGCTAGAAGGTATTCGGAAGGAAGGCTCTCTGTGGAGGCCACAGGAAACCCAGGGCTGCGTTGGACACAGTTGCCCGCTATCAAGTAGGACGGCCTGCTGAGGGGGTGGGCTCATTCTGTTTTGGAAGTTAGCCATCCAGAAAGAGGTTTCTGTTTAGGCCTGGAGCTGGGAGCTCCACAGATGAGATTCCTAAAATAAGGCCTTTGAATGAAAAGCCTTTAGTCATAGGGTCAGACTAACTATTGATTAGGAGGCTGTGCCTTTTGTAAACAGGACTGAACAGACGGGCCGGGGGTAGGGTAGAGAAGATAAAAAATAATTTCTTGTGGAGAAGATAATTTGGGTAAGGCAAATGAAGCCAGTTATACATCGCATTTCAGGTGAATTGAGGCGCAAAGTGACAGCCCTCTTTGGTAATACGACACCTGAAAATACACCTGTGCTTTGGAATAATTGATTCAAAGACTAATAGCCTAGAATTCTTCAAAGAAGCCCTGGTGGCACAACAATTAAGTTTTAGGCTGCTAACTGAAAGGTCAGCAGTTCAAACCCACTTATCTGTTCCCATACAGATTACAGCCTAGGAAACCTTATTTAAAATAAATAACCAAAAACCCCACCTTGCTGCCATTGCGTTAGCTTGGACTCTTACTGACTAAAGGATAGCGTAGAATTGCCCCTGTGGGTGTCCGAGGCTGGACATTTTTATGGGAACAGAAAGCCTCATATTTTCCCCCACAAGGAAACCCCGTAATATAGTTCTACTCTGTTGTGCAGATTCACTAGGAGTAGAACTAGACTGGAGAGCATCTAACAACCTTGTGGCTCTAATTTTTTTTTTTAATGTAAGCCTATGTTAGTCCAGTAGACTAAAGAAACAAATTCAGCGAGACTCATATGTGTATAAGAAAGTTTTATATACAAGAGCAATTGAATATTGAGAAAACATCCTAGCCCAGTACAGAACAAGTCCACAAGTCTGCTCTTAGCTCATATGTCCAATACCAATTATAAATTCATCTTCAGACTCATGAAACACATGCAATGATGCAGATTGTGGATCCAGGGTCAGTGGAAGTATCTTGGCGCTGGCAGGGACTCCATGTGGCTCCTTCAGCTCCAGGGCACTAGCGTAGTTCCATGTGTCTTGTCAGCAAGGATGCCTTGCAGGGAGTGAGCGTGTGTTCCACTACCAGCGAGCTATTTATCTTCTTAGCGCCTCCAAATTAGGTCATCGAGCTGCGACCTGATTGACAAGTTAAACACCATCCCTTCACTCTTAATTCTCAAATTGACAACAGATTGTGTAACTACCACAAAGCCTGAACTATGCCTAAATTTAAATAACTGAAGCCAAACCTTTGCCAGAATGAATCAGAATAGTTAGTCTTTACCAATTTTTCATCCCTCAGGGATGAGAGTCTGGATCTTACATAGGGATTAGGTCAGAGAAAATGACTAGTTTACCGGTTACAGGTTTGTAACTGGGCTGCACGCAAGAAGGTTGGTGATTCAAACTCACCAGCTACCCTGCAGCATAGGCAGTCTGTGATCATAAAGATTTACAGTCTCTGGGGAACCCAATGTAGCAGTTCTACCCTGTCCCGCAGGGCTGCTAATCCGTGATGGTGTGTATGTAGCCATCTTGGTTTCTGAAGGTTGGTGTAGCAGAAATGCCACAAGTGGGTGCTTTAAAGAGCAGAAATTTATTTTCTCACAGGTTAGAAGGCTGGAAGTCCAAATTCAGGGCATTGGGTCTGAGGGAAGGTTGTCTGATCTGTGAGAAAGTCCTTGTTTCAACTTCTCTAGTATTCTTGGAAAGGAGTCTTCGTGTGGTACAAAAGAGCCAAATCTCAAATATAATTTTCGACAAAACCCTAAAAAGGACAAAGACACAACATTTGGTAGAGACTGTTAGCACGAGGACATGATGACATCCACACAGCCACTTAAATAGAGCGTGAGACATGAAGTACAGTCATGGTCACAATTGGTGGCAGATCAATCCATTGCAGTCACAGGAGGGTCTACAGAAGTGGGAATGGAACCATAACTCAGTGGTTCTCAACCTTTCTAATGCCGCGACCCTTCAATACGGTGCCTTGTGTTGTGGTGACCCCAACCATAACATGATTTTCGTTGCTACTTCATAACTGTCATTTTGCTACTGTTATGAATCGTAATGTAAATATTTGACATGCAGGATGTCTTTTCATTGTTACAAGTTGAAAGTAATTAAAACATAGTGATTAATCAAAAACAATATGTAATTATATATTATGAAACATTTATTTCTAATTACAAATAAATGAAATTTTGTCTTAAAGCATGGTGTAGCATCGGTAACAGTCTTCACGCCGGCTACCTGTATGTGGGCGTATCTGAATGTGCTTGGAGCCACCTAGAGACGTTAGAGGAGTGGCGTCTATGTTCCTAAGACCATTGGAAATACGTGTTTTCTGATTTGTTCAACCCCAAAGGGGTCGTTGTCATAATTGGACTATGGATCATATGTTGGAAGAGCTAACAAGATTGAGCCAGGGCTTTCTGACCAAGCTAGGTAGGGCATGATTCACAGGGCACAGGGCACATGACTCAAGACTGTGTGACCCCAGTGTGGTGATCTCCTTCAAGGACACACCCAGGAAAGCCCCTAAAGGAGACTGTGTTTCCCCAACCCACCAACCCACCCCTGGGGCTGGCTAGGGGATATGGAGTTCATCTACTTTCCACTTCAGTCCACCTGAGGGCAAGATGCTCACATCCCTGGCTAATGGTCAGAAGAAATTGAATAGGGGCTTAAAATCTAGTTGGGGGACTCTGAAAGTGGATTGTGGGCCTTCACTCTCATCCATAGCCTTCTGAAAACAGGGCGCTGAGAATCTAAACTCTAAAACAGAATTTAAACTCTCCTGACAGCCGGGTCAGCTATTCAAACTCCCCAGTCACTGCATGAGAAAGATGTGGTGGTCAGCTTGTGTCAAGATTTACAGTCTTAGAAACTGTGTAGGGTCACTGTGAGTTGGAACTCCAAGGCTGTAATCTTTGCTTTTACAGGAACAGACTGCCACCCCTTTCTCCCGTGGAGTCACTGGTGGGTTCAAACCACTGACCTTTCCGTTAGCAGCTTTAACCATTGTGCCTTCAGGGCTTCTTACTCTGTAGGTATAAGGAAGAGGATCAGTAACACATTGGGGTGAGGGTGGCGAGCACAATTCAATCTATAACAATAACCAACCAAATTCTCTAACAGTTAAACAATCACTCAGCAAGCTTGGAGTGATATGGCATGAAGATGGTTCCTAAATCCAACAGCTTAACATTCACAAATTTATAACAACATATTTATGCTTTTTCAAGAAATAACTGTAGCCAGTTCCCAATTCTAAATGGGGCAGTGTTCTAAACGTTCAAGATCCTTTGGAACTCAGAGTGCATTTCCCAAAGGAGAAATTTTAGAAACGGTGGTGAAGGTCCCATTTTATAGTAATAATCAGAATATTATTTTATATTAACATTACAGTACTGGCCTATTCTTTCCTTTCCTTTCCAAGCCCAAATCCACTTCCCTCAAGTCTATTCTGCCCCTCCTTCAGGCCAGTAAATTCTTCTCATTGTTTCTGTGTATTCTTCTGATGACAGCCGAGCACTAGCCAATGTGTTGTTGAATTCTGGGAAAAGCAGCTCCGCTAGGTCTGAGGCATTCATTAGGGTTTGTGGAAAGGGTGAGGTGACTAAAGAAAAATGAGGAAATTGGGGGGCTGGGCTGCTGTGAGAAAGGCCTTGTCAGTGATAAGGAGAAGGGCAGGGCAGGATTGGGAGTCAGCATGCCGTAGATTTTCTTCTCTCCTTTTCACCTTATTATTCCTCTCTCTCTCCTCTTGGCCTCCCATTCTCCATTACCAATGGTGCGCTTCTGCTAAGTGAGTTTCTGGAACCAGACAAGGGTGAGAAGTAGTTGGAGGGGAAGGAGGAGGGGGTGGGGTGGTGGTGGTAAGGAGTGGCACTGGGGACTCCCATAGTGGGGGAGGATAGACAGCCAGATCTCAAGGTGAACCTGGTAGAAGGGAGGAGTTCTCATAGCTGTAACAACAGCTTGGGCTGCTCCCAGGTAGGCCATCTTTTAGTCACTGCTGTGGGTTCTCAAGGAGCCCTCATGTACCAGTGGTTACTGATTGGGCTGCAGTCCGTAAGGTCAGCAGTTTGAAACTACTGGTTAGCTCCAAGAGAGCAAGAAGGGGCTTTCTACCCCCGTGAAGAGTGACAGTCTCAGAAACTCACAGGAGCAGTCCTACCCTGTGTTGTAGGGTTGCTATGAGTCAGCATCGATTCCATGGCAGTTTGTTTCCTTGGTGGGATCTCAAAAGCAGTTCGTTTCTTGATTCCACAGATACTGTGTGTCAGGCCTTGTTCCTTTAAAGGAACATCTGCTCTCTAGGGATGCCTGTCTATCAAGGCAACAATATAGAACAGCATGATTTCCTTAATCCAGATGTGGACTGCATTGTGTAGCCCACTGAGGTAGTGGTAATGCAGTGGACTTCACAGTGGTGGTCACATGCGAGCCCACGAGCATGACTGGCCTTTGGGAGGTCGTTTCCTGATCTTGGTGGGAGCCGCTGTGGCTGTGGTGCTCTAGGGGAAGAAGTCAGACTCTAGCCTGAGGAGGGTTGAGAAGAAAGGAAGTGGACTCCGCTAGTATGGTCAGCTATCCCTGGAAACTGTCACTTGACCGGCTGGCGTTATCTTTTGGTCTTCCTCATGTACCAGGATTCAAGAAACATTAAACTCAAGATTCTTTCTTCTTTTCCTTCAAGATTATTTCTTTAACTTGGTATTTCTTGGATTGGAATTAGCCACCATTTTGGCAAATCTGTTTGTTTACATACTTAACCACAATTGAAGCCGCAGCTAGAAGCACATAAAATAAAGATTTCTTGGCAATTGTTTTCTTTTGCCTTGTAGGTAAGTGTTAAAAATTAGTTCATTTTCAGTGTTTTGTCCAGCTGTGTTGCATTGGCCTTCATTTCCTGCCTTCGGATGAATGATCATGTATCAAATAGATATATGCTTTGGTGTAGTTGAATGTCACTGTACACATTTAGAAGCATATTTATAGTCAGGAGAAAAGGTACCTACAGAGAGAGGGAGAGAGAGTGAGAGAGTGTGTGTGTGTGTGTCTCTTGTTTGGTAATGATACATTGTTTTGAGTGAGTGCAAAGTAGACCATCCTACAGGGTTTTCAAGGCTGGCACCTTTCAGAAGCAGATCACCAGACCTACCTTCTGTGGCATCGTTAGGTGGGTCCAAACCACCAACCTTTTGGCTAGTGTTCAACTGTTGGTGCTACCCATGGACTTCTCCTACTCCCAATGTTCTCCTAGGGTTTATATCCATTCACAGAGCAGTGAACTGCCTAATTCTTGTTAAGGCCACCCATGGGGTTTCCCTGAGGCCAAGTTGATGGCAACAAACACCACAATGTATAGAACTAAGAATGTATTTTTTGGCTGTAGAACTATAAGTTAAATTCATGCTTCACTCACTGCCATCGAATCAATTCTGACTCACGTAGAGATGAAGCATTGGACAGCTCATAAAACATCAGCGGCTTCATGCGAGAAAGACAGCCTTTCTACTCCTATAAATGGTTATAGTCTCAGAAACCAATAGGGGCTCCATGTGAGTCAGCATTGACTCGGTGGAGTGAGAGTAACCCTAGAGGACAGAGGAGAACTGCCTCTGGATTTCTGAGATGGTAGCTCTTAGTGGAAGTAGAAAGCCTCATCCTTCTCTCTTGGTTCCCAGCTAGCATGCAGAAATAGATTTAGAAATAAGACTGTAGCAGTCATTAGTAGAGAGAAAAAAAAACTCCAGTGAACAATAAAGTTAAATTGTTTGGGGGAGGGGACTCATGAATGCTGCTGCATTCAAGAAGGAAAAAGCTATTGAGCTGAGGAGAAGGGAAATATTAAGAGGGGTAGGTATGGGAGAGGGGGAAGTGGTGTTAACAAATTAAGGGACAAGGGAACAAGAAGTGATCCAAAATAATGGCGAGGAGGGTGTAAGAGGCCTAGTAGAGCTTGATCAAGGGCAATGTAACCGAGAGGAATTACTGGAACCCAAATGAAGGCTGAGCATGATAGTGGGACAAGAGGAAAGTAAAAGGAAATAGAGGGAAGAACTAGGAGGCAAAGGGCATTTATAGAGGTCTAATTACAGGCATGTACATATGTAAATATATATGATGATGGGGAAATAGATCTATGTGCACATATTTATAGTATTAAGGTAGCAGATGACATTGGGCCTCCACTCAAATACTCCCTCAATGCAAGAACACTTTGTTCTATTAAAGTGACATTCCATGATGCTCACCTTCCCGGAAACAGTCACTGAAGACAAAGCAGGTGCATAAGCAAATGTGGTGAAGAAAGCTGATGGTGCCCAGCTACCAAAAGATACAGAGTCTGGGGTCTTAAAGGCTTGAAGGTAAACAAGCAGCCATCTAGCTCAGAAGCAACAAAGCCCCCATGGAAGAAGCACACCAGCCTGTGTGATCATGAGGTGTCGAAGGGATCAGGTATCAGGCTTCAAAGAACAAAAAACCATATCATTGAATGAGGGGGAGTGCGAAGTGGAGACTCAAAACCCATTTCTAGGCAACTGCACATCCTCTTACAGAAGGAAGGCTCACAGGGAGGAGATCAGCGAGTCAGTGGGCAGTGTAGCAAGGATAAAACATAAACTTTCCTCTAGTTCTTAAATGCTTCCTTGCCCCCATGATCCCAATTGTACCTTACAAATCTGGCTAGACCAGAGGATGTACACTGGTACAGATAGGAACTGGAAACACAGGGAATCTAGGACAGATGATCCCTTCAGGACCAGTGGTGAGAGTGGTGATGCCGGGAGGGTGGAGGGAAGGTGGTGTAGAAAGGGGGAACCGATTATAAGGATCTACATATAGCCCCCTCCCTGGGGGACAGACAACAGAAAAGTGGGTGAAGGGAGACCTCGGACAGTGTAAGACATGGAAAAATAATAATAATAAATTATCAAGGGTTCATGAGGAAGTGGGGAGCAGGGAGGGAGGGGAAATATGAGTACCTGATACCAAGGGTTCAAGTAGAAAGCAAATGTCTTGAGAATTATGAGGGCAACAAATGTACAAAAGTGCTTGACACATGGATGGATGGATGGATTGTGATGAGTTGTATGAGCCCCCAATAAAATGATTTTTAAAAAGGGGGGTTGGGTAAGTACACTATGAAGAGGTGGGAAAGGTGAACTTCTTTGCCTCATCCATCCTCCACGTGGCTTAGGGGAATTCCGGATCTGGGCTCTTGTTCATAAGGGGATGAGTGTATTCATAGTTCAGGTGTTTGTAACTCAGATGATGCCTGTACTTGTATGTTACTTTTATAAATTCTTTGTGTTTTTGCAAACATTTCTTTTACATTCATCATCTTATCCTGGAATGGCATAAGTGAATTCATTCTAATTAATTCTTTTTCATTTAAAAGTGGCGGGGAAAGTAGATACATTTATACTGATTTGTTTATTTTGGAAAGGGAGAAATAAAGCTATTCACAGAAGACATAATCACCTATGCAGAATTTTCACCTGTAAAGATCTTATAACTACTACATGAATTAGGCAAGGTCTCAGGGTACATAGTTATATTTGTTTTAAAAAATAAAAATTTAAAACTAACTGTCTTGAAGCTGTGTTAGTTCAAAGAACACTTTGAATGATAGAACACTTTGAATGATAGCACAGTTGTGACCTTTTTCCTTTAATCCTAACTATAAGTTAATTTTGAGAATGGATTGCCTACTTTCTCCTGGGTGGTATGAAAAAACTACTTTGTGGTTTGGTCTGGATCTGGCAATTGTATCTGTGATCTCTAGAGCTATCTGCTCCTGGCAGAGTTACAGTCATGGAAACCCACAGGTGTCCTGTAGGGTCGCTATGAGTCGTCATCGATGGCAGTGAGAGAGAAAAATAGTATTTGCAAGTAGTCTTGACATTGAGCAGCAATAATATTTTATTGGAGCTATAAAAGTAGAGGTGGCTGTATAAATAGGATATGTATGGAATAAAGCTATAATTACAGAGAGAGCAGCTGTCTTTTGCTAGTCTCTCAGAATTCTCAACTTTTCTTGTTTGCATATTATAGATCCATATCAGTGTAGCTTGTTGGTAGTGGTGTGCTGTTTTCTGAGGTGCCTGGGGTGGGTTTGGACCACCCACCTTCCCTTGAGTAGTCCAGTGTTTAACCATCAGTGCCACCCAGGACTCTAGGAATTGGAATAGAGATTCTCTTTCTTGGTATCTTATCCTTTTGTGCTTAAAGAAATAGAGTGGTAAAATGATTTCAGGGAAAGTAAACAGTAATGCAAATGTAACCGAATTAGTGGTTCTGTGCTCTTATCTTCAAGCGTCTGTTTATCAGACTCTCCCACTTATCCAAGTAGTTTTGGTTTGTGCCTCAGGAAAGGTGAAATAATAAACTCTGCACAAAGAAAGTCAGCCCCCACCCCTGCCCCCAATGTTTAAAGAAAAAGAAAAATAAACACATTTAACCTTTGTGTGTTTGAAAAACTGTAACTGCTTGTTCTTTTAGCTCCCTACTGGATTCTGCTGAAAACATTGTTTTACTTAAGAGCGTTCATTTACTTAGTGTCAAGTCAGTTTCTTGGTAACATATTTATAGCAATTGATACATTTTGGTATATGTTAATATCTTTGGGGTAACATTTATAGCAGTTGATACAAGTTAGTATTTGTTAGTATCATTTGAACTCTTAGAACTGTTTTTTAGCTTTGGTTTTATAGTAAAATCAGAATAGCTTTAAAATTTGAAAAGCAGTCCTGGGTTTGAATTGTTTGGGAATGC
>NW_022103898.1:32899377-32913374 GCF_000313985.2 Echinops telfairi
TGGTGGCGGCGCTTTTTTAGTAAGTGTTTCATCCATAGCTCAGCTAAAAGAGCTGTGGGGTGCAGTGGCTAAGCACTAAGCTGCCCATTGAAAGATGATCAGAAAAAAGGGGAAAAAAAGAAAGATGATCAGTTTCAGACACACCATCCAATACACCCAATGGGACAGTTCTCTGTCCTGTAGGATCACTATGACTCAACATGGACTGCAAAGAAAAGTTTTTTTGTCTTAATAATAGCTATAAATGTATTCAAGCCCTGCTGGCAGAGTGGGTTATTTGTTGAGCTCTAACTGCAAGGGTTGAATCCACCAGCTGCTCAGCTAGAGAAAGTTGGGGAGACTTTCAACTCTCTTATAGACCACCCACATGGACAGTTCGAGCTGCCCCACAGGGTTGCTGTGAGTTGGAATCAACTTGATAGCAGTTAGTTCGTTGGTGGGGTTGTTTTGGTTTGTTTTTTAGAGGGAGGGGGTTATGAATGTATTCAGGGCTTCTGATATGCCAAGCATTGTGCTAGAAGCTTTTGCATGTGCAGTAAAAGCCTGCAAAAGCTGGAACCCAAGTAAAGCAGAAACCTGCCAGAGCAGGAAAACTAATTTTTGACTAAAAATGATAGAAAAGTGGGAAGACTACATCCTATCAAATGTGGAAAACCTGCGGGGCCAGAAAAATACAAGACCGTCTTTTACTGGTTTCACAGTTATTCATGTCCTACTACCATGCCTGGTAGTTATTGTCAATTTGTCTTACAGACAAGGACACGAAGAATGAGGTTGTGACTCTCCTAAGGGCACATGACTATTATATAGAAAAACTGAGTGTGGAACCAAGTTTCCTGAGCTGAGCTATTGATAAATTGATTTTAATATATGATACTAAGTATTTTGAGAATAAAATCAGACCATGTTCACATCTTTGTGTACCATGAGCAATTGGTCTTGCCATTATTTGCTTATGCTGAATGTGGGTAGGAGTCTACAATGGATAAAATATTTCTGTCCTAAAGTTGCTCACTGACACATAGATTCCCACAATGGTGTGTCTGTAGACATGGATGAACGTTTCTGGACATTCCATATTTTTCGTATAGGCAGAGGTCATCAGTTGGAAAGCTTTTATGGTTAGTTCATAGGCATTTTAACAGTTAGTTTAATGTGCCAACCTGGCCGATAAACACATGTGGGGTTAATCGAAGGGCGGAGGGATAAATGGCTCAGTGAGCCTCACCTTTCTAGTTCTTGGGTCTCTTGCTTTCTGATGGTCGGACCAGCGTGCAGCTGCCTTAGGCAGTTCCCTGCTTTAGCTGGCAAGGCTCACTTCCTGCAAGACATCCCTGAGGAGAAGCCACATGGACCTAGCCCGATGCAGCCCTGGGTGCTGGAGCAGCCATGTGGAGACCCCTGCCAGCGCTGAGATGCTTACACGTTCACTGATTCGGCTTTCCTCCTGCAGTCGGCATCATTGCCTCTGTTTTGTGAGATGGAGGAGGACTTTGTGGACTGGTGTGGGACATATGGGTTAATGGGTTCATGTTGGACTTGTGGACTTGGGTAGCACTGGGTTGGGATGTTTTCTTGCTGCACACTTAACCTTTATATAAAACTCTCTCTTATACATGAGTTTCTGTATATTTGTTTCTCTAAAGTACCCAGACTAACACATGGAGTTAACCAATCACATTTGCATTTGGTCTAGCTAGAGGTGGCTGCTATACAAAGTTAGTTAAAGATGGTTTTGTGTCATTTATTAGTTGAAGATCAACAGTTATGATAGAAAAAAATTATGCATGCCTCATTTTGCCCTATGATTGACATTAGAGTGGCTCCTTAATATGCCATCTGTGTTCCTGATTTCACTGTCGAGTATTTTATGACCTTCGATGCACTTTAGTTTACTGAGAGTTCAGATCCTCAAAGTAAATACTTTGCAAAGATGAAAAAACTTCTTATAATATGCTATTTCCTCGTAGACTTAGGAATGGTAAGGTTATTTTCCAAAGTAGCAAATAATGTTCAATGTCTTACTACTTAAAGATTTCTGGGAGGAGTTAGGTTTTCTAGAGCCTTTTATATTATGGATGGGCAAGACCTGGAGAAGGGAGATGGTCAGGGGGACGTTGTTCAGTCAAGGGCTGTACCTTGAGGGAAGCCCCTCAGTAGAGTGCCACATCACTTCCAGCTCACAGTCACTCACCTTGCCCGCAGAGAGGCTTGTTGAATCAACCTCCAGGGTGAAAATGATTTAGTTGACTGCTTGTCGCATCTAATTTGGCTTCTCTAGTCATCCTACCTAGTCTCTACTGAACTTGATTTGTCTTATGGTCAGGAAATAAATGTTGTAGATCATAATATTGAAAACCTAATTCCTTCTGGGCATTTTTACAATGTATTTGCATGAAAACATGACTCTGCTCATTAGAACTCACTCCTCTAAAGCCACAGCCCTGGTGGCGTAGTGGGTTTTCAGTCTAGTTTCTCTAAAGCAAACCTGGTAAGACCTCTCCTTGGCTGCTGAAGATCCATAGAGATATAGATGGGAAAATACAGTACTCAAACAGGATTTCTTTTAAAATATCCTGTAATCTGGCCTGGTAGTGCGCTTGCCCTGTTTTTCCTCAGTTTAATTCAGATTAGCACCGTCACAAAAACAGTTACATGGTTGACCTTGCTGTTCCATTAGGAAAAGGAAGTAAGTATAGTAATCTGCAAATTTTAATCTGCAAATATAGGTACACAGATGAGGGTAGGTCAAAACATACTGCTGCCAGGCTCTCAGTTCATACATATATGAGTTTATTCCAAACAAAATGTGTATCCATATGTCTCTGTGATCAGTGGATGAGTTTTCTCTGTAAGTACTCGTGTCTAAGTGTCCTGAAGTTGCCGTCCTCAAAAAGACTTTATCAAAATCCTGGCTTCCAAGGGAATCTTTTGGGTCTGTTAAACTCAAAGTAGAGAGGTCAGCTCAGAAGGTTATGGAGACTGTTTGGGGGGAATTCCAAAAAAGGAACTGTGATTGATTTTCTTAAAGGATATGAGGTGACCACAGGGACTTAATAGCAAAAAATCTTCAAACCAGTGGAAATGGCACTGATGAGGAAAAGGCCAGGGAAGTTGCACTGGGGAGTTTTTCCCATCCCAACCTACTCTTTCTTCCAAGGTAGCCAAGGACTGCCGTGCGAGGATGTATTTCCTTGGGGAACCTTACCCCTTCCACGCTACATTCCTGATCTTGCCCCTTTTGACCTACTTTGTTCCCCAAAGACAAGAGAGTTGCTCGAGAATGCTAAAACTGTAATTTTGATGTGGTGTCAATGAAGAGTGCAGAATTCTTTCGAGAAGGGTTAGAGATTTCAACCTTCTGAAGTTAAGAGACTTCCATGGAGGCTGTGGTGAGAGCCAGTAGTATCAGATTTTGATGTCTTTGCTTATTAGTAAGGGTAGCTGGGATTTTTGTAGCAATACTTTTTAACTCACCAGCTAATGTTTCATTGCCTTACTTCATATATTTCCAGCCTCCTTTCACCCCTACCCTCTTCACTCTTGGTTTACATTAAAGCAGAATGGAATGGGGTGATACTGCTCTAAGGGTTTTTTTTTAATAGGAGCCTCCTAACGTCCTATGATTTGGGGCCAGTCTTCCTTGACTTCATTGCCTAAAGACTCCTGTCTAATGTAGGGCCACCACCTAGGTGTCCGAAGAAATCAAAGACTATTCCTGCTCACAGAGTTTATCATTTGGTTTACCTTACTTTTTAAATGGAAACATTTTTGATAGCTGGAGATTCACATGAAGTTGGTAGAGACAATGCAGACAGCAACCAAGCAGACTTTACTTACTTTCCCCAGTAGTAACATCTCATAAAGCAATATTGATATTTTGTGACACCCCCCCATCATATTTAAATGTCTCTGGTTTTACTCGTACTCTGGTGAATATGCACATGTGTGAAGTTTTTTGTTGGTTTTGCAATTTTACCCCTTAATGTGGATTCATATACCTACCACTGCCTTTCCATCACTCCAAGGAGCCTCTTGTCATCCTTTTAGGAGGTTCCATCTCCCCCACCCCTAACTAATTACTGGCAACCACCAGTCTGCCCTCCATTTCATTTTCTTTTTAATTGAAAGAATGAATGAGGAAGTGACTTTTTGGACACGAATATCCTTGCTTCCTTTCATAGTATATTGCCTGAAACATCCTGTTTATGCCATGATTAAAGTCATAGCTAACAGTTACTGTGCTAATTGTTTTACTGCCTACCACCCTGAACTAGGCACTGGATTTTACTTTGTGCTGTTCTACAGAACTAACTTATATCTCCCTTCCCCCCTGCCCCCCAAAGAGAAAAGAAATCATAAATGAGAGTAAATATTAGAAGTGATTTCCATATTTGTATCCTTTCCCCCAGCAGATACCTGGCACAAAATAAGGTGGTCACATCTGAGCAAATAGCTCTCAGGTTAAATATTGCTTTACTTGTGTGGGGTCAGGCTCCAGCTGCATTTGGAGTAAACCAGTGTCCCACTGACTGGGCCTCCAGAATGCACAGGAAACATCTGTTAATTTTGGAAAGCAATTACACTGATTTGGAGAACCACTATTTGATAAAACAAAGCTCCCTTGGTGAAGAGAAATTGAGTTCAGAGGTCACCCAAGCCTCTGTCTTTATTAGTTACAGAGTGAGCATGCTTCTATTTTCTGGAATAATATAAAGCATGGGACATGCTATGTTTTCAACCTCCCTGATCCTCTCACTGAGCCTGCAGAAAAAGGCAAGAGGTCAAGATTCCCATCAAATCACCCAAAGAGTTCTTAGCAGTTTCTTATGTACTGCAGATCTTCAGGTATCATCCCACGTTTTTAAGACAATGAGGAGACAGCTGTTGACTTAAAACAAGGCATTGTTGTATAAATTTTTAAAGGAAGAATTAATTGTTCCTATACAGATATTGAGACTCAAAAAGGAACACATTTAGGTAGTCTGCAGTAGTTTTACAGGTAGCAAAAATTGGCTAAGTTGCCTTATGCCAAGGGCCTATTAGGAGTTTATAGAAAATGTGCTTTCTAATTAGAACTTATTGAAGACCTGTTTTCCCTTGTAGGATGAACCAGCCATGTGATTCTTTCAGGATATGAACATCCTGTCTGTGACCAAAACATATCAACTCAGGCTTTCTATTATGTGGTCTCCAAATAGCCTATCGGCATACTTTAAATTTAAATATCTTTGTGCTAGGACCCAGAGTAGGGATTAGTTGAGTAATGGAACTAGTGGCAACTTATCCAGATGGATAAGATCTTAGTAAGTAAGAGCACTACAAATCTTTAAAAAATATATAAATGGGCAAAATCAAGACCCCACCTTTGTCTTTTAAGCGTTCTTGTTGTACAGCAGATAAACTCCCACATCTTAGCTGTTAGTATGCCAGGTAAAAATATACCTAACTTGCAAACACTATTTAATAGATGGCAGCTTCTTCTTAATCTATTAAATTCTATTTTCTAGTTAGCAGGTACTCACTGGATAGTCATTGTGTGCAGAGCACTTTATTTGGGGAAGTGTAGAAGGAATTTTTGAAATAAAAACTGATACTAAGGCTTTTGTGAGGAATATAAAATAAAGGTTAGAAGGATGAAAGTTTATATGGCTATTAAACGTGGGTTTTGGTCTTATTAAAAACAAATAGTTTTGCTAGGCAAGATTTAAATTCTGCAAAAATAAGCAGAAACATTAGCCCTCGCTGGGTTCAACAGATTTTTTTGGATAGTAAAATGCGTTTATCTGTTTTTAAGGATCATTTTATTGGGGGCTCTTATAACAATCTATATATCTGTTGTATCAAGCATATTTGTACATATGTTGCCATCATCATTTTCTAAACATTTATTTTCTATTTGAGCCCTTGGTATTAGCTCCTCTTTTTTTCTCTCCTTCCCTCCCTAGTAATGTTTTTCTACCCAGGGATCATTTGAGTAATTATCAGTTCCTTCATACATGAGCTTCACGGAGATGCTGTTTTCTTGAATGTTGCCCTGTTAAATTGGCTCTTGATCCTAGCAATTCTAAGCATTTCTAATTCCTTTTGAGCCCTCATCTGGTTAAAAAGCAAACTGCCTCTTTTTGTTTGGGTATGCTTTTCTCTGCTCTGCAAACCTGTCGGTTGAAAGCCTAGCCCTAGGAAAACTTTCTGCTTGTCGCCTGCGGATGGATTCTCTAGGTGAATCTAATGATGGACAGAGCATTGTTGGGAGGTAAGACAGACAACATGGGGAGTGTGCTCCCTTTCCAGAGTATCTGCAGGCAGTATAGATAGTTGTCAGAATTCACTTGTTAGCGTGGAGTGATTTGGAGGGAGGAACCAGCTGGGGACTAGCTGCCTCCAGCCCATTCCCTTCCCATCCTCAACCTGTTTCCTTTGACCTTTCCTTCCCAAGTGTTAGAAAATACTGTTTATGCTGCTGCTGTTGGGTGCTGTCAGTTCGGCTTGGACACACAGCCACCCTGTGTGCCTCACAGTTGTGAGGTTTCAGCTCATTGGTGCAGCAACTGTGGCAGTCCATCTATCTCATCCAGGTTTTTTGAAGATTTTTCCTCTTCACAAGGGATACTTAAAGGAGTAAGATTTAGCAGACCTAGATAAGAAAAACTGGGCGTGTTTCCAGTCTTTATGTATACCTTTTAAAAATTTACAGTGATCATGTGGACTCATTGTTCAACGTACAAGAAATTAAAGCTAGGAAATTAAAGCTCTGCTCGCCCACACCTGACTTGCAGTCCACTCAAGAGAAAGGGGAGCCGAAGGTTTGTTTGTTTGTTTACTTTGTTTTGGAGTGTGGAAAGTTTTTGGAGGAAATGGAAAGTTTAGGCGTGTTTAAACTGTATTCCTCAGAGGAAGGCCATTGTCTTCAAGGTTCTTAAAAGAGACGGGATGACAGTGTTGTTTTCCTGCTCCTGGGTACCCTCACACCCTAACTTAACACAAAGCCTAACCCACCCACCAGGAGTTTAACAAACACCTGAGATAGATAGTAGCAGGGCGCCCACAAACGTTTGTGGAAAATGGAATTGAAAGTTAACAGATTGCTTTCTGTGAACTTTTTGAAGTCACCTAGTGTGTGCACACAGGCACAAATGTGTGAGTGATTACTATTTCACTGTTTTCTAGCATCTCAGTTTCTCCTTATTTCCTACCTCTTCTCTTTTTCTCTGTCTTTAGCCAGTGGCTTAGAGTAGGTCCTCTGTGTTGGCAAGTGCAGTCTGCTGCATACTGTGCTTTGCACTGAGCGATGAGGGCTGCTCTCAGTAAGGAGGCAGCAACGGTATACATAAAACAACGAGTGCTTATGGACTTTCCACTGAGGGATTGCCACCGGTGTGATTGCTATTTACCCAAGGGGGACGAGCTAGCTGTTGAAAGGGTGCTTTAAAACGTCTCTTGCGATGGAATGGGATGCCTGTATCTTGCTTATTACTTTATGCTGTTGAATGCATGAGAGCCCTTTTTGTAACATATTCGGAGCTTTGGTTACTGTTTTTTAAGTAGTAAGCTATGGGGGAAAGAAAAGGGGGATTGGGGAAGCCATGAAATTAAACATGGAAAACAAGCCCCAGAGTGAGCTGCTGTGGTTCATGTGACTGTAGTGCAGGCGTTCTTTACTCAGAATATAAGCAATGATGAGCTGTTTCCCATGACTGGGAACACAGAAGCCTCTTTCGGATTGGAGACACTTTCAGAAATACAACTGTGGTAACAATGTATTTTTCTTAATTTTTCATGAACTAGTGCTTCAGCCAGTTCCCAGGAAGCTAATTCTGACTCCTGGTCACTCCACACGGGTCAGAGTAGACTGCTCTCTAGGTTCTCCAAAGGCTGATCTTTCGGAAGATCACCAGCATAGCTCTTGGGGGCATGCAAACCTTCAGCCTTTCGATACTAACTAATTGTGCCTGTCAGGAGCTTCCTTAATATTAGAACTAGTCTTCATAAAAACCCTGTCAGGTTCCTACTGTTATTATTCCCATTGTTTAGATGAGAAAACAGGGGCACAGCGATGTCAAGAACTTACATTTTCCCTTAGTAAGCAGCAAAGCTAAGGCTCAAACACAGTCAAGTTTTGTGCCATAGCAGATCGATTGCTTCTCATGGGCAATCTATAACCAAGGATTGGCAGGCTTTTCCTGAAAATAAATATCTGGTCTTTTGGACCATCTGGTCTCTGTTGCAACAATTAAACTCTTCCACTATGACATGAAAAAAGCCACAGACAGAATACAAATGATTGAGCTTGTCAGTTTCAATAAAACTATATGGACACTGAAACTTGAATTTTATGTAATCTTTATGTATCATGAAATATTAGTATTCATTTTTCACCTGTCATTTAGAAGTGTAAAAACCAATCTTAGCTTGTAGGATTTACAAAAATCAGCCACCCGGCACTACACATTTGTGAGCCATTAGGATAAAGTCGACTCATTGATTCATGTAAGAAATGGAGAGAGATCACGTCTAATGCTAAGTTCTGAGTTTACCAAGTGACAGGAACAAAAACTGGTAGTTTCTGTTCTGCTCATAACTTAGTGGACCAAGATATGCTCCCTCTCCTCGTGCCTCTTAAAAAAAAAAATGTTGCGTTCACTTCCTGTCCATTGCATATACCAGGCATGTTCCCATTATCATATTATTCACAATGGTATTACTCATCAGACCCACTGCCACTGAGTCAGTTCCAACTCATAAGTGATTCTCTAGGCCAGAGTAGAACTTCACCCAACAGTGTGCCCATGGGCTGTAATCTTTACAGAAGCAGTCCATCACATTTTGGTTGATTTGAGCCCCTGACCTTTCAGTTAATAGCAGAGCACTTAACCAATGTGTCTTCAGGACTCCTTTATGTAATTTCCGTAGCAGGGGATATTGCCTCCAGTTTATTGTTTAGGGATGTGGAAAACTAAAAGCCTAAGTAGTCAGCCTGTTTGTTATACACAGCCCAGTGGGTGATAGAGTCGCAATTCAAGTGCAGATCTATCTCAAGCTAAAACCAGTTGTGTTTCTTCTCTACGTTCTTTCCTTTGTCCCTGGTAAGGTCTGAAAGTAGATCCTGTCAAAAGTGGATCAGTTTATCTCGCTTCTTGAATGCATGTTTATTTTCATTTACCCCAGACCTAGCGTTAGCGTTAATGGAAATGTTAAGATTTTTCTTGGTCTCCCAATCAAGGAAGCTAAAAATAAGGAGCAAGTGAGCAGTGTAACTAGTGGAAAGACACACTGATGCATGGGGATAAACCCAGCTCCTCTCCTGATGCTCTTTCGGATCCCTTGGTTTTGAGCTAACAGACCTGTGTCCCCACATGAAAGACATGGCTTCCTTAGAGTTCTAGAGTAGTCCCTTAAGACAATTCTTCTTATGGCTGGCACCCAAGGGAGGGAAATGATCAATAGAATTGTTCATGTACAGTTTAAATACATGGGCTACTGTATTCATGTGCAGCAGTCTAACCTCCCCCTCGCTGGGTACTTGGGGGCTCCCAAGAAGTCCCTTGTCCTTTTACCAATGTTGGTGGCAAATCTGAGCACTGCTGGTAGAAAATGAAACATGTAAGTAGGTTTGGATAAAATAAGATCTAGAACTAACAGCAGGTGTCTTTTGGATTTTGACTGCTGGTTTCCTTACACTGTCCCACCATTATAGTGGGATCTGTATTTAATGTGACATGTTCTCGAGCACTTTATAACATGGAAAAAAATCTCATTTATGTAATATGGCTGCCTTTAACTTGAAGATGGCTTAGGTTTTTCAGAGCAGAATGTCTGGATGAATATGCAAAATATAATGAGGTATGTGTGGAATAACTTTACACACCCATCAGGGTGGTTTTTGTCAGGATAAGCCTATTAAAAATCACTGAGTCCCTGCTTGATACTTAGGGATCTTAGATAGTGGCCCTTTTGGGTGGTTGTTTTAATTGTCTCCCTCCACCCAGTTTCTGCTCCAGGATTATAGGGGTGGCTGAACACAAGACACTGTGTTAATTAATCATCTGCAATCACAGCCAGGGGAAGGAAGTGGCATCAATCACAGAGCCACAAGCAGGGACAGTGGGAGGCAGGTTTTATAGTATCAGAAGCATAGAGTGGTGTGATTGACCTCATTGAATAAGTACAGGGTGGGCAGGGAGCTGAAACCCACCCGCAGGGATAGACAGGCACTGCCCCAGTCCCTGTAAGAAGAAGGGCTATTTAGCTAGGGGAGAGAAGCTTGCAGTTAGGTCATTCGGTTCTCCCAGTTGCCTTCAGAAATCAAGACAGCACCAAGTGGCCTTCATTTGGGCCTTACACTACTGTGGTTTCATACTGAATCACAATCAAGAGCCTCCTGGTCAGAAGGAGTGGTCACATTTTTCCAACAGTCTCTCCACCTTTTCAAAAGTGGCTGTTAAGATTGTGATAAAGAAAAGATATCAGAGGAAGCAGTGTGACTTGTGCAGTTGACCCTTTGGAGGAGATAGTTAGAGAGTTGTCTACTTGATCATCAATTCCCAGGGCCCGCCTCTTCGCCTAGGCTCCCTACCCCAGCATTAGAACTTGGCAAAGCAAAGAGACAGGGTTGGGTTTGTATCTCCAGTTCCCAGTCATGACTGGATGATGGGCTCTTCTGCCTTGAAGAAGAGCTTCAGCCACTTAGCACCTGCGACCCCTTACTAATTTGTCAGCTCCCATCACAGGGAAACATACTCCTCCCCCCTCCCCTTTTCAGGCACTCCCCATTCCTGCTTGCAGGCCTCTGCTCCTCTTTCCTCCCAGTCTTTTCCCCGTGGGGTTGGGAAGGGGGAGGGAGAGGAGTGTGTGTGGCTTTGCTACTTCTTTTGCTGACTGGAATCTGGGTTCAAGTGCCATCATCTCCAGACACGCCCCATCCTCCACTTCACGCCCATCCCACCAGCTCTGGCTCTGTAGCCCTCAGGGTCTGTCTGTACACCTCCTTCAACATTTCACCTGAGCTAACTTTTAGCTGTTGATTTGGTTTTTGAAAGTAATTTCCACCTTCACCTGTGGTTATCCCCATTCCTTGTGCTTTTATCTGTGTAGCACAGTGGTTCTCAACCTTCCTAATGCCGCGACCCTTTCATACAGTTCTTCATGTTGTGGTGACCCCTCCCCCCCAACCGTACAATTATTCTTGTTGTTACTTCATAATTGTCATTTTGCTACTGTTATGAATCGGGTGGCCCTTGTGAAAGGTTGAGAACCGCTGATGTAGCAAAATGAGAAGCCTTCAGTAGGATTTGCATTCTGGACTTGATCTATAATTCTGTTAGATTACCCCCCTCCTTTTTACCTCTAACTGTTCAGGTAAGATGTAACATAATAAAAACCAGACCAGCTGCAGTCAATTCAGTCCAATTCAACCCATTTTTCCCCCAACAGTTTTATTGGCACATAATTTACATATCATAGAATTGAATAGTTCAGTCATTCAGACATATCAAAGGGGCCTTGTACAATCACCATCACATTCACCCAAGAACATTCCCTTCCCGCATGGTTGATTTGCCCCCATCGTGAATTATGCATCACCATCAGCTCCAGTGCTCCCTCCAGCCTCCAGCCTTCATTATTCACTCCCCAACTCCCCTTCCTCTCCCTTTTGCCCACCCACCTCCCTTACATTCCGTGTAACACCTTGCATCACTTACTATCAGTGTACATCCACACCGCCTGAGATTCACAGCTGGGAAACCCACAGGAAACAATGAGAAACAAATCACACTAAGGTGGTAAGGATAAGATCACAGTCAACCCATAGTAACCTCAGCTGTTTCAAAGAAAAACCTGCTCAGTATGGTTTTCCATGGCTGCAATCTGATAAGGTTACTATGAATTGGAACCAGCGGGGCAGCAAAAGGTTTAATTTAATGGAAGTCTATCACCAGTCCTTCAGTGGTACTTCTGGGTGGATTCTTAGCCTGGCTTCACTTAGTGCCTGAGTGCAAATTGTGCCACTCAGGGACTTTCATGATACATATGTTCTCAATAAATGGTCATTGAAATAAATGGCAAGGTAATATATATTTACAGTGTTATAAAGTATCTATGTAAAATATATGGTGAATATATAAAATACACATGCGTGTCTTAAAAATATGAAGTGCTCTCCTATAGTCATCGTAACCCATTATCTCTAGTGGGCTTTATGTAAGTTGTACTAAATAGCTATAAATTACATAATCCAGTGGTAAGGGAATGAAATGATTATTTCTTCAGTAACGGAAACACCATCTTTGTTTAATTCGATGATAACGCTGTCTTGGGAACCTGCTGTATTTTATTTGGAGGCAATTCTAAGGTCAATAGAACACATACCTTTTCTCAAAATTGATATTGACATAAATATTTCTGCTTACATTTCTTGAAGAGCATTTTAAGAAATTCTTTCTCAAAGTGCTCCAAATTCCCGGGAAATGAAACTCCTGGTAATTAAGTGTTTGATATTTATTTCAGCTAATGCTGTTTCAGTAGACCTTTTTTTTTCTTTCTATAGTCATGAATCCTGCTCTAACCAAAATCATGTCAGGCTTGAACCAGATCTCTCTCCTCCCTCTACCCCCTTCTAGCTTCAGGGACAAGAATGCTGTTGAACTGTAATCTGCCCTGGGCTCCCCCTGTGTCATTAAGATAGCACCACAAACCCTGGAGGGCCAGATCACCAGCCCTGGCAGGCCAGAGAGCTTGCCCACAATCCAGACAGGCCTGAGAGGGATGCCTAATAGTCTGGTGCCCTAGGCTGTGGGGTAGTCAACAAGTTGTGTGGTTACTTCTGTGGCCCCTGCTGACTGTTTTTCATTCTGCTGAAGGTTTTTTTTCCTGCATAGCCTTCAACTGACTAGCCAGAAGGGAACCCCTCCTATGTATTCTCCCACACACAGATGGGAGAAAAAGAGATGGAAACAGAGCAAGCCTTAAGGAATAAGTTGTTTAAAACGGTCACTGCAAAAAATGATGATCTGGTATGTAACCCCCGACAATTCACAATAGGAAAAAAAAAAAGAATCCCAAACAAGCCCTTACAAGCAGTAAAGGAAAGGCACGTGGTTGTTAATCGCCATCAAGTCTTTGGCAGCCTCGTGCACAGCACAGTGATAATGGGCCACGGGGAGCCATAGGTTTCATTGGCTAGTTATCCAGAAGTCCGTGGTCAGGCCTATCTTCCTAGCCTGTTTTAGTCTGGAAGAAACTTCCTCAGCTGCAGGGCAGCATGCAAGCCTCTCCTGCCAGATGAGTGGTGGCTGCATAGGAAATGCTTTCACTGGAAATTAAACCCAGGTCTCCTGCATGGAAGAAGAATTTTGGGTTTGGAGACTCTGGAGGATCAACACATTTGGCTTTTAATTGCAAGGCTGGAGATTCCAGTTCACCCAGAGGTGCCTCTAAAGAAAGGCCCGGAAATCTGCTTTGTAAAAAACCAGCCACGTAAAGCCCTCTGGAGTGCAGTTCTACTCCGACATATTTGGGATCCCCTAAGTCCAGGTCAATACAACAGCTGGTTTGAGAAGTAGCTTAACCGGATTTAAAAAAAAAAAAAGACAGTCCCCCCAAAGCTCTAAGAGGATTGGGAGAAGAAGAGGAAGATTGGAAGATCAGAATCTTCCTTTATACATTTCACCATTCAGGGAAGGAATGAAGGTTGTAGTCTTCCCACAATGTTATGAAGTTTCTTTGTGCCTGTAGGCATACATGTTTTCATGTATGTGTCTTAAACTGTGCCTTGGTTTCTTTTTAACTTAGTGCTGTTTCTTGGAAATCAATCTGTTTCTCACCTGTAGCTCTGTCTCATGTTGTAAACAGCTTTATTCTTCGGATGCCTGTTACCTGATCCCGTCAACATTTCTTTATTTTTTTTTTTTCTTTAACATTTTATTAGGGGCTCATACAACTGTTATCCCAATCCATACACACATCAATTGTGTAAAGCGCATTTGTACATCGTTTCT
>NW_022103898.1:32914583-32955072 GCF_000313985.2 Echinops telfairi
GCTATCATGCTCAGGCCCCACCAGGATTTCAGCACTTCCTCTTTGTTACGTTCCCCTTGATCCTGCCCTACCAGGTCTCCCACACCCACCTCCCTACCAATTTGGATCCCGTCAACATTTCATGATCGCACAGGCTGGTGTGCTTCTTCCATGTGGGCTTGTTGCTTCTAGCTAGATGGCTACTTGTTTAACTTCAAGCCTTTAAGACCCCAGATACTATATCTTTTGATAGCTGGGCGCCATGCACTTTCTTGTGCACCCATTTTGTCTTCAGTGATCTTGCTGGGAGGGTGAGCATCACAGAATGCCAGGTTGTTAGAGCAAAGTGTTCTTATGTTGAGGAAGGGCTTGAGCAGAGGCCCAAAATCCGTCCACTTCCTCAATGTATTGCCATATAAATATATGCACCTATGCCAATACCTCTATTTTTATGAATTAATACATTTACATAAGTGCACACCTATGTTTATATCTCTCTCCATAGCTTTGCTTCCTAGATCTTTCCTGTTTCCTTTTACCTTCCTCCTTTCCCACCATCACACTCGCCCTTCTTCTGCCTCTTAGTCATTCCTCAGCTAGATTGCTGTTGCAGTTGCTCCAACACCCTCACGTGTGTGAGGACTATTTGCCATAGCAGCCTCAAAGTGCTGGCCAGGAGTTTGTCCACCAGCAGTGTTGCGTAACGTGAAGACTCCTAGTGATGAATGTGTTTCTGGGGAAAGATGAGATTGACATCCGAAAGGGTGGAGTGCCAGGAGAAGCCAGCTCCTAGCACAATCATTACGGGTTTGGTAGGCGGAATTGTACAGCGATAATAAGCAAATATTATAGTAAAGTTATAGAGAGCATGAGAGATAGGAGAGATATATAGAAATAAATGAGTCAGACACAGTTCATGGTAACATTGCTCACCTCAGCCCCGCTTGGTGGTCCACGTGGAGGGAGAGAGAGGATCTTTAATGCTCCCCAAGCTTTTATATTCTCTGGGGACGTTGGGGATGTGCAAACCCCCCTTATTACAGGTGAAGACATACGTCACAGGAAAGGTTTGTGCTATAGGTATTACAGTAATGGGAGGGGGTGGTCTAGGGGTATCCACTCAATAGGAAGAGGAGGGTTTGGGGGTATACAAGAGGTAAGATGGGCGGGTCTTACCTAACTTGACTCTGGGTCTCCCTAGGAACCATTATCAGTAGGGTGTGAACTCGGACTCCAAGCTAATGGTCTTAAGCTTCAGAGAGAGGTAATCCGTTGTCTCCAGCTGCAAGGAGCAGGCCCACCCCTGTGGTGGGACTAGACAGCATTCTGGCAGTGATTGCAAGGATCTGACCTCCCCTCACAGTAGAGGTGGTCCTTGGGAAATGAAGACAGTCTGCTTTTCAAACCCTCCTCCTCCTCCTTCACAGACTCACTCTGAGCTAGTTTTAAACAGCGTTCCAGGTTACCTTTCAGAGAAGGCAGACATTGGGTCGTTTCGTGTCCAGAAGTCAGAGAACCCAGCTTGCTAGTTGTAAAAGCATAATTGAGGGTGCTTGTAAAATTCATGAAGCCTAGAGTAAAGCACTGTGTAAACTTTATCACTGAAAGTTTGTCCTCTCTGCCCCCCTTCATTATTTAGAAAACACTTTTTTTTTGTTTTAACAAATGAAATTAATTTTTTCATAGTTTGGGAGGCAAGAAATCGGAATTCGGCAGAGTTCCAGCTCTAGGGGAATTCTTTCTCTTTTTTCAGGTCTTGAAGAAGGCCCTCAAGTATTTAGCTTCTGCTTCCTGGTTCTTTGGAGATCTTCATATATATTGGTGTCTGTTGGACTCTCTCTCTCGGGAGCTTTGATGATGCTGTGGGTTAAGCATCACAGGAGACTGTTTGCTTCTGTATAGATCTACAGTCTCAGAAACCCTAAGGAGCAGGAATTTTAAATATGGTCGCTATGAGTCAGAATTGACTCAATAGCAGATGTGTGCCTGTGTGCGAGCGTGCGTGCGTGCGTGTGTGTGTGTGTGTGTGTGTGTGTGTATTTGGAGTTTTTCTTTTCTGAAAATAAGATAAAATCATTAATGTTTTAAATTAAAGTTTTGCCCTAACCTTTAGTCAGTCTCTCAAAGTAATATAAAAAAGTGTATGTATCTTTCTTTGGAGGAAGTGCATTTGCTGTTATATGGTCATGAGAACATCAGCCCTCTTCAGCCTTCCATTAATCGTGTTTTTTTGTTTTGTTTTTTACCATGTGATTTCATTTATTTGAAGTGCCTAGAATCATAAATTTTATGTAATTATACCTATATTAATGAATTGCCAGAAAGTGGGAAAAGGGGTGTCCAAAGATTACTTTAAAAAAATCATTTTATTGGGGGCTCATACAACTCTTATCACAATCCATCCATCCATCCATTGTGTCAAGCACATTTGAACATTTGTTGCCATCATCATTCTCAAAACATTTGCTTCCCACCAGCCTATGCAACCACGAGGTGTCGAAGGGATCAGGTGTAAGGCATCATCAGAACAAAAAATCTTACCATAGTGAATGATGGGGGGAGTGCGGAGTGGAGATCCAAAGCCCATTAGTAGGCCACTGGAGATCCCCTTGCAGAGGGGTCTCGGGGAGGAGATAAGCCAGTCAGGGTGCGATGTAACAATGATGAGAAATACAACTTTCCTCTAGTTCCTAAAGGTTTCCTTCCCGCTCCCACTACCATGACTCGAATTCCATCTTGCAAGTTTGGCTAGACCAGAGGAGGTACACTGGTACAGATAGGAACTGAAAATACAGGGAATCCAGGACGGATGAGCCCTATAGGACCAGTGGTGTGAGTGGCAAAACAGGGAGGGTAAAGGGAGAATGGGTAGGAAAGAGGGAACCGATTACATGGAACTGTGTGTGACCTCCTCCCTGGGGGACAGACAACCGAAAAGTGGATGAAGGGAGACGTCGGACAGGGCAAGATATGACAAAATACCCATTTATAAACTATCAAGGGCTCATGCGGGAGGCGGGAGCGGGGAGGGAGGGGAAAAATGAGGACCTATTGTCGGGGGTTTAAGTGGAGAGAAAATGTTTTGAGAAACGATGTACAAATGCGCTTTACACAATTGATGTGTGTATGGATTGGGATAACAGTTGTATGAGCCCCTAATAAAATGTTTAAAAAAAACCAAAAGCAAACATTTGCTTCCTACTTGAGCCCTTACTATCAGCTACTTATTTGCCCCCTCCCTCACCGTTCCCCCCTCCCTCATGAACCCTTGGTAACTTATAAATTATTATTATTTTATCATATCTTACACTGTCCGACATCTCCCTTCACCCACTATTCTGTTGTCCATCCTGCAGGGAGGAGGTCATATGTATATCCTTGTCATCCGTTCCCCCTTTCTACCCCACCTTCTTCCACCCTCCCAGTATCACCACTCTCACCACTGGCCTTGAAGGATCCCTCTTTTGGTTTTGTTTTTAAGTCAAAGCAGTTAGTAATGAAAAACACCTGTCAGATGATCTGGTGTATGTCCCAGTCTGTGGATGTGGAGTTACACTTGTGGAACCTGATTTTTACCCAAGTCAGATAAGTGTGCCTCAGACTCTGTGTTATCTCTGGGCTTTTATGTTCAATCACCCAGGCTCTGCACATACTTAAAATAATTGTGCAAGAGCAAATGTTTGGAAAAATAAAGTGACATGAATGTATGGAACCTGCTATATTGGAGGATGAAAACAACTATGTGGGGCTATTTCATATGCTGCACCCTGTTTCACAAAGAAATGAAAGATTATAAATTATCAAGGATTCATGCGGAGGGGGGCGGGGGATTCGCTGATACCAAGGATTCAAGTAGAAAGAAAATGTTTTGAAAATGATGATGGCAACATATGTACAAATGTGCTTGGCACAATGGATGGATGTATGGATTGTGATAAGAGCTGTACGAGCCCCCAGTAAAATGATTTTACAAAAATAAGAAATGAAGGATTCACTTAATTTAGGAGTTGTTGTCAGGAAAATCAACCAAGTGAGGAATGGAGAAAATTCCAAAATGACTATTATAATAGAGAAGAGGTTCTGAAAGCAAAAATGAGGATAGTGTTTACTTGTTTGCCTTTTTCATTAATGTTGCTAATACGACTCATGATTTTCAAAGTGGCCCTGGGGTTTGCAGTGGGAAACTGACTCAGCAGAGTAAAAAGCTTTCTGACCAGTCAATGTTCGGGTGAGAAAGGTAAATGAGCTTTTTGTAGTTGGCATACTAGAAAACAGAAAGTCATGAAAATGTTTTTGCTGGCTTTCCCATGTAATGTTTATCTTTCATGCTCCTTGGGTAGCTTTCCCACTCAATCTGCGCTAAAGACGAAAGCTGCCAAAGGAAGCATAATCTCCAAGTTATAACGAGGCAGCGTTTGAAGAGCCACTCTCACAACATCCTGAGGAAGAGCAGATTATGCTCGGTTTGGACTCAGTGGAGAGAGGAGGGAGGCGTTCAGGTCTACAGTCATGACTTGGAAATGAGAGGGAGACTTTTAGGGCTCAGGGCAATGAGCTGCTTTCTTTGAATTTGGGAATTACTGAACTGATTCTTTGTTGAAGGGGTCAGAATAAAATCCCAAGCAAGAGAGGCATAAGATAACTGGAATTGCCATCACAGGAGATGATTCAGTGCCTTCAAAGCTTCCAGTGCACTCTGCTTCCCCTATCCCTCTCTCTGTCATCCCGGTCTTTCTCTCTTCCCCTTGCTGGAAGCTTCAGTGTAATGGAGGTTCATAAGGATGTCTTTGTGGTGAACCCTGGCCTGACATCGTTCAAATCTTACATTCTTAAAAACTTTTAGAGGAAATGAATTTGGCTGGTTGTGTTTATATGACAATTTTTTTTTATTTTGAAAAAGAGGCACCATCCCCTATGTGACACCCCACCTGAAAGGGACATTTGATGCACTTCTCGATGAAGTACTTTTCAAATATATAAAATAGCATAACTATAAAGCAAAAAAATTTTTTAAAGTGCTGGCACTAAGTCCACAGAGAAGAAGCATACCAGACTGTATAGCCATTGAAGGATTGTAAATAATAAGAGTCAAACCCAGAAGAGGGAACAATCACAAACTAAATTCACTGCCATCAAGTTAATGCCAACTCATACTTGACTCCTTAGGATAGAGTATGATTGCCCTGTGGATTTCTGAGATTGTAACTATTTACAGGAGTAGAAAGCCCCATCTTTTCCCCTCAGAGTAGCCATTGGTTTTGAACTGCTGGCCTTGAAGATTGCATCCCAATGAGTAACAGTTATGCCACCAGGGCTTCCTGGAGGGAATGAAATCAGTGCCTAAATTCTAAACACTCTTTAGGGGAAGTTATGGGTGGTAATGATAGCCTAAAATCCATTTTCAGAGTCCTTAGATGGATTGAGCCTGTTTCATCCTAATGTCCTTGGATTAGAAACATTAATAGCATTCTAAAGTGGATTTTAGCAGTTGTACTTAGCCTGGACCCAATGTGAATTTTTGCTAAGTTTTTAATGTTCTTGGCTTTCATTTAGATTGATGTCTTTCTGTGTTGTTTACTGTTTTCCCTTTTGTATGCTTATCTGTATGGGGAAAACTGGGGTCGGTGGATATATGAAGAGCATGGAAAGGAGGGAGGGGAAATGGAGAGTCAACACCAATGGGTAGAAGAAGGAAGAAAAGGTTCCAGAGTTGATTGTGTGATGATTGTACAACCCTTCTTGTTATTACAGAACGATCGAACTGTAGGATATGTTCACTAGAGCTCCATTAAAAGAGAGAGAGATAGCTTTAAATAATAGTCATTACAAATGTATAGATCTAGTCATGTAGAATTCAAAGAAGAGTTGCCTAATACCCCCACCCTGAGCCCACCCCCAAAACAAAAACCATAATAACCAATTGCCATTGACTCATTTCTGACTCATGGCAGCCCCATGTGTATGTAAGTAGAAGTAAATTGTGTAAGGTTTTCAAAGGTGGATTTTTTTCACTAGATTGCCAGGTCTTCAGAAGTGTCTTTCGGTGAGTTTGAACTAACAACCTTTCAGTTCATAGCCAACTGTGTAGCTGTGTGCACCACTAAGGACAACTAGTTGCCTAATCAGAAGGCATTTATTTCGGACTTTACTCCTGCAGACTGGGAAAGACCTCGTTCCTAGAAACAAGGCTCATTCCAGAAGCAACTTTGATTTGGAGAAGGATGGTGTGAGGAAGCCGGGTCCAGTCTTGACTTTGTTCTAGCTTCCGTTGCAGCTTTCCTTTTACTTTGACTATCAAATTATGAAATAATTAGGAAGGTGTGGACGAAACAGTACATTCTCTTCCTTTAGCCTGCAAAGCAAATGGTCTCTTGATGGTGGTGGTAAGGAAATAAAAAGACTAGAACTGAATGACCGACATCAGTTTAAAAAAAATAAAATCCTTATTTATTCATCCAAGCCAGACTCATCTCCATTGAATCAATTCTGACTCATAGCAATGGTTTGGGATGGGGGAGAGCTGCCCCAGAGGGTTACCAGGTGTCTTAGCAGACTGCCTCATTTCCCCCCTCAGCTCCACTTGATCTTTTGGCTAACAACCCAGTGCTTAACCACAGTGGAGTTAAAAGCTGCAAAGATTGTATGATTATTTGGGGAAAAATTGTATTTAACCATTATCCTCCTTTTTATTATATGGAAATGAAGAGAGGTAAGTGTGGAGGCTACGTGTCATCTTTCCTGATTTTACTGCTTAAACTCGTTATAAGAAAAAGGATTGGCAAAATGGAATTACAAGGTAATGGAAATTTTCCATGAACTTTCTGAAGGCCCCTTAGCATTCTCTGTGAAGTCAGGCTCCTCCTTATGTAGGTCTGCTTCAGTTGATGCCACCCTCCTGCTGTTGGTGACCTGGACTTGAAACCTTGAAATCTTTAAGAACCCTGCCCTCTCCTTGTCTGGAATATTTTTTCTTTTCTTACCTTCATTTGTTCCTCTCAGTTCCTAATGTAACCACACTGCTAGAGCTGTCTGCACTATTGAAATTGCTTCCCGAGCAACTGTTCTGCTTTGTGTTCACTGTGGCCACCCCCAGTTTTTTTGTCTTTGGGCTGGAAGCTTAATTCTCCTGAAATATTCCTTTTCTTGGCTCACTTTCCTCCCTCCTATGAGTAAGAAATCATAACTGATCTCTTCTCCTTAAGGCCTGGAGTTCCCGTCCAATATGTGTGAGGAACTTCTTATACTTCTGTTTAAGCTTTACAATTATCCTGGGGACTTCATCGATGCTACTGTGAACCTGGATGACCTCTGCCCTTTCCCCTAGCCAGGTGATGATGTCAGGAGTGGTACTATTATTTGATTGAGAGGAGTACCAGTCTCATCCTAACTTGCTGGCAATAACAAGACAAAAGCTTGGTAGTGGCAACCAACTTAGAAGTCCATTACAGTACATTTCTTTGAGGTCTGTAGGAAGATATGGGTCCTTGGTTGAAGATAAAAGATAACTCAAGTAGACTCCTTAGCTATTTCTCATTGCTCCTTCTTCAAACTTAAAAAAAATTTTTTTAATTCTTACTGGAGACTCCTGTTGCTGGCAAGATTTTTGTTTCCTGAATAGAGACGTTTTACCCCACATTGTTGATTGTGCTGTCTAGGTGCCCCTTCCTCTTTAAGCTACACATGCCTGTTCTCTTCAGTTTCCCTCCCAAATCTTTCTTTGGTGCACCACTCCCACAACAATTGCTGCTTACTAGGACCCTTTTTGTTAATTTGGGAAAAACTAACTGAATGCCTATTATGCCAGGCAGTAGGGTGAGAATTCAACTTAAAAAACAAATTACCTTGTCCTTCAGAATCTATATTTTAATGAAGGAAACAATTACAGCAGCAAGTGCCATCAAATGAGAGAGCTAAGATTCGGAAGAGACAATAGATAAGATTGTGTGGGTTAAGGGTGGGGGAGCAGGGAAGGTTCTAGAGGAAAACAGCAATAAGAACCAAAGCCTCCTGGCGTTTTACAGCAGTATCTTTTGATGTAGAAAGACCTGGTGAGATCTGCACCTTAAAATTAAACCCAAACCCTCTGCAATAGAGTCAGTTCCAACTCATGTTGTTGTTGTTAGGTGCCATCAAATCCATTCCTCTGTGCAACAGAACAGAACACCGTGCAGGCTTGGGTCATCCTCACCATTGCCTCATGTTTGAGCACAGTGTTGCAGTCACTGTGTCAGTCCATCTCATCTAGGGCCTTCCTCTTTTTGCTACCCCACCCCTTCACCCTGCATTCTACTCTTCTCCAGGACCGGTCCTCTTGATAAAATGTCCGAAGTATGTGAGACCAAGTCTCTCCACCCTGCCTCTAAGGAGCATTCTCTGTACTTCTTCCAAGACAGATCTGTTTATTGTTTTGGCAATCCATGGTACTTTTCGATATTCTTCACCAACACCATAATTCAAATGTGTCAGTTTTTCTTCAGTCTTCCTTATCCAGTGTTCAACTTTCACATGAATTTTGAGAACATCTCAAGGATAGATTTGGCACATTGAACACTTATTGCAGAAGCCTGATGAGCTGTGGAAAGACATCAAGATCATCTTGCATGAAGAAAGCAAAAGATCAATAATAAGACAGGACCGAAAGAAAAGATCAAAGTAGATATCAGTAGACTCTGAAACTTACTATTAATGGTAGATTGCTAAGGAAATTAAAGGGAGAATGAAGTCAAGAAGCTGAAGAGAAAATTTCAAAGGGCAGCTCAAGAAGACAAAGCCAAATATTGTAACGAAATGTGTAAGGACCTAGAATTAGAAAACCTAAAGGGAAGAATAAGGTCAGCTTATCTGAAATGGAAAGAACTCAAGAAAAAAATCCATGCCTCGAGTTGCAATGTTGAAAGATTCTATAGGCAAAATATTGAATGTGGGAAGAATACACAGAATCACTATATCAAAAAGAACTATTCGGCAGTCCATTTCAAGAGGTAGCATATGAACAAGAACTAAGTGCTGAAGGAAGAAGTTCAAATTGCACTGAATGCATTAGCCAAAAACAAGGCTCCAGGAATTGGTGAAATGCCTATAGAAATGTTTCAGCAAGCTGAAGAAGCATTGGAAACACTCACTCATATATGCCAGGAAATTTGAAAGACAGCTCCTTGGCCAACTGATCGGAAGAGATCCATATTTATGCCCATTCCAAAGAAAGGTGACCTAACAAAATGCTCAAATTATACATCAATATCAATGATTCTGCATTCAAGTAAAATTTTGCTTATGAATGTCCAACAATGGTTCAGCAGTACATTGACAGAGCGCTGCCACAAGTTCAGGCCAGATTCAGAGAGGACGTGGAACACGGGATATCATTGCTGATGTCAGATGAATCTTGGCTCAAAGCAAAGAATACCAGAAAGATGTTTAGTTCTGTTTCTTTAAAGGCATTGGACTGTGTGGACCATAATTAACTGTGGATAATGTTGAGGAAAATGGGAATTCCAGAACAGTTCATTGTGCTCATGAGGAACTTGTATATGGATCAAGAGGCAGTTGAGGGAACAGAACAAGGGAATACTGCATGGTTTAAAATCAGGAAAGGTGAGCCTCAGGGTTGTATCCTCTCATCACACTTGTTAATCTGTATGCTGAGCAAATCATCAGAGAAGCTGGACTTCATGAAGACTGTGGCAGTAGGATTGGAAGAGGGCTTGTTAACCTGCATTGTGCTGCTGAAAGTGAGGAGGACTTGAGGCACTTGCTGATGAAGATCAATGATTATAGCCTTCCACATGGATTACAACTCAATGTAAGAAGACCTAAATCCTCACAATCATAATAAAAGGAGAAAAGGTTGAGTTATCCAGGATTTTTTCTTACTTGTATCCACAATCACTGCTCATGGAAGCAGCAGTCAACAGATCAAAAGAGGTGTTCCATTAGGTAAATCTGCACAAGTACCTCTTTAGAATATCAAAGAGCAAGGATGTTAGTTTGAGGACAAAGGTGCACCTGACCCAAGCCATGGTATTCTTCATTGCATCATATGCATGTGAAAGTTGGACATTGAATAAGGAAGACTGTAGAAAAATAGATGCATTTGAATTGTGGCACTGGAGAAGAATATGGAAAGACCTATGAGCTGCTAAAAGAACAAACTGGTCTGTATGGGAAGAACTAAGACCAGAGTGCTCATTAGAGGCAAGGATGGCAAGACTTAGTCATACGTACTTTGGACCTACTGTCAGAAGACACCAGTTCTTAGAGTAGGATACCATGTTTGGAAAAGTGAAGGGGTGGTGAAAAAGAGGAAGGCCCATGAGGAGATGGATTGACATAGTAACTGCCATCAATGGGCTCAGGCATAGGAACGGTTGTAAGGATGACTCAGGGCTGTGCAGTGTTTCCTTCTGTTGTGTGTAGGGTCGCTATGGGTTGGAGCCAACTCAATGGCACCTAACAACAATTTTCACATACATATGAAGTAATGGAAAATACTATGGCTTAAGTCAGGCACACCTTAGTCCTCATAGTAACCTCTTTCTTTTTCAAGACTTTAAAGAATTCTTGTGCAGTAGATTTAGCTCCCAACTCATATGAAGCTATACAGGATTTCCAAGGCTGTGACTCTTTACAGGAGCTTTCTTTAAGAGGTACAGTCTCAGAAACCCTCAAGGGCAGTTCTGACCGGCCCTACAGAGTCGTCAATATGAGCCAGAATTGTCTCCAATTGTTGCCAATGAACACTTCTACTGTTCCTCTGAATCACAAGGTCCACAGTTCAAAACCACCAACCTTGTGATTCAGAGCCAAATGCAAACCACTAAGCCATCAGGGTAATGTGCAGGTAGCTGGCAATGGCTACTTTATCTGAGGGCAAAAAGTGCAGCTCATGTTTTTTTTGTACAGAGGAACAGTAGAAGTGCTCACTCCAGTGGCAGGCATCTGAGAGTCCCCAACGGTGGCTCATCTGGCTGCACACCTTGGGTATCACCAGAAGAGGATTCACCAGAGGAGGATTCCCATTGTGGCTTCTCTCCTAGATCGGGAAAATCTTTCCTGATTCCTCCCAATATCCTAGAAACCCTCTGGGACAGTTAGACTCCGTCACAAGGGGTCACTGTGAGTCAAAATCTACTCATTGGCAACTAACAGAACAACTCATTTTGATGTCGACAGTTTTGAATATTTAAAGCTGATTCTTTTTCTTAAACAGTTTAATTTTCTTTCTATCCGCAATGGATGTGGTGACCAACAGTTTATTGTTATCATGATAGTAGTTTCACAAAATATATGGTCAAGAAACACATCTCAGTTCTCCATTAAGGTAATATAAATCCAATTTCTTCCAGGATGCAACAGCCCTATTGCTGATTTTTCTAAGTCCTTGTACTGTGGAGTCCCAAACAGCACACACAGGGGCCGACTCAGAAAGCTGTTCTGAGCCTTGCTCCTAACACACATCCATGGGGCTTTGTTATGGTGCAGATTCTGATGCAGGGGCTCAGAGTAGGTTTGAGATTTTTTTAGTTCCAACAAGCCCCCAGGTGATGCCGATTGATGCTGCCCAGAGGTGGAACAAATCAGAGTGTGGGAGCATATAAAGAGATAGGGAATTAAGATAAACTTGAGTGAAGGTTTGTTTGGCTCAGCCTATGTGTATACATCTTAACCCTCGGTGACTCTCACTATTGGAAACCAACCACTCATTACTCAGCGGGGTTGGGCTCCTATCCGGCCCTCAGAGGCGGGGAACCTGGCTGGAGAGCTAGCTCCCTTTCTCTTCCTCCTTCACCGCAGCCCTGGAAGTGAGTATCCTTCATGTCATGGGGAGCTCTGATAAGGTGTGCACCCACCTAATTGAGGGTGTGATATGATTTCCCGAGGCCCCTGGCCACTGACTAATAGGAAACTCCATCTTGGTAGTGGGAAGTGTTCTTTTGGCATTCTGCCTCAACTCAACTGCTTTTTATAACAATTGGGCTCCAAGAATGGCTCCCAAGGCAAGCTGTTATCCCTACAATGGACCTTCAGGAACTGGCAGAAGATATTTTTGTCAGCTCTTCAGATTCCCGTTAGAAATTCTCAGTACTTGTAGGAATCTCATCATGGTGAGTGACCTACCAGTGACCTGCCGAACGAAGAAGCCTGCACCATGTCCCTCAAAATATTCTGCTCCTGCCTTTCCCGGATGATTTCCCTTTGTCTCATTCACTGCCTTCACTGTGCTCTTCAAAGCTGTAGACATATTCCAGTAGGCTGAAGACAGGAAAGCAGTTGCTGCAGGCAATGTGTGTGTGTCCGTCCGTCCCACAGTCTTTCAAAACAAAACTAGAAAGAATTCTTTTCATTGTCTTCCTGGTGAACTTTCCTATGGAATTCCCCCATTGGTTTGCAACAATGACTTTTAGAATTGGGAGATCTTATTTAGTGTGTTCGTCTCAGTACATTCTGCGGAATGTTGATGGTGTCAGTTTATGGAGTAGTTGATTAATGGATTGGTTCTGTAGTTTTCGAATGTCAGGTTTATGAATCATCTGGAAGCCTAGGCAAAGTACAAGTTGATTGCTCAGCCCCACCCCCAGAGTTTCTGATTCAACAGGGCGGGAACCCAGTTATAACAGCAACAACTAAAGCAGTTGCTGTCAAGTTGACCTCAGCTCATGGAGACCCATGTGTGTTAAGAGTAGAAAGGTATTTTCAGTGGCTGGGGCTTTTTTTTTTTTTTAAGTCAATTACCAGGCCTTTCTTCTGAGGTATCTCTGGGTAGTCTTGAAACTCCTAAGCCTGGCGCTCCAAAACCCAAAATGAAACTCACTGCCCTTGAGTTAATTCTGACTCATAGTGACAGAGTAGAACTGCCTCTGTGGATTTCCAAGACTGTGAATCTTTATGGGAATAGATAGTTTCATCTTTCTCCTATGGGAGTGGCTGGTAGTTTCAAGCAGCTGATTTTACAGTTTGTAACCCAGTAACAGGTAACCCAGGTACACCAGGACTCTGAGTAATATCCCAGTGTGCTGACACATACACAATCACTTACTTATTGGGTTCCTTCAAGATGGAGCTGCTAATAGAAAGGTTGGTGGTTTGAAACTACCAGCCACTCCAGTGGTAACCTGCTTCAGTAAAATATTAACCCACTACACCACCAGGCTCTAGAGCCTGAGAATTTGAATCACCATCACAGCCCTGTGCCTTCTCATATCTTGTTTTATGTTATCCATGGTAACGGGGGATGTTGGCACATGTTGGTAGGAGCATATGCATTATTCATCACCATCATCATCTGCCAGTCCTCATAAATTTTTTTAAACACTCAGGCCCAAGAAAACAGCATCTCTTCTGAGGTTCCTGTGCAGTATACTGCCTTTTGTGCAAACCCAGCTTATTTCCCATAAGACATCTTGGCTTATACTGGAGTTGAGAGACCAGTCCTCTAGGGGAGAGATATATGGATGCATAGAATGGGGGCAGGTGGGAAAGTTACTCTCTGCCCACATTCCTATCACTAAAATACATACCATATGTACTTGTGTATCAGCTGAGTTTTTCAACATTTTCTTTTTGTGCATTTTTTGTAAAATTAGGTGCTTTGGCTGATATTTGGGTCAGCTTATACTTGAGTATATACGGTACTTTGCTTTCTAAACTTACTTTGGAACTGGGTGATTTACAGAGCAGATCAACTTTCCATTCAGTAATTTATGCAAAGTTTGTTTCATCTCACTGCTGGCAAAAAATACATGTTTTTCAAGATGACTAATGCACTGCTTTCTGTCCCAGTAGTTCTGGAGCCACCCAGGAGGGCCACCATGATCTGGACCTACGTCTTGAAGACCTGCCCTCCGAGGAAGAAGAAGCCACCAACAGTTCTGATGAGGATGACATCAGCTCTGGTTCTAGTAAAGGAGAGCCAGACCCCCTGGACGATAAACAGGTATGGCTCTTTCTTTCTTTTTAGTTTCTGATTTAGGAGAAAGTTTACAGAGCAAATTGTTTTCCCATTCAATGATCCATACATACTTTGTTTTGTAAGCAGGTATGTTTTGGTGCTTAATTGTTTCTACTTTTGTACTTATTGACCTCTCATTATGCTTGAAAATAATACTTATTTGCATAAGAGGCCCAAAAGTCATACTAGTGAATTTTCTTGAAGGTTATAAAATATTCTAGCAAGATTTATGTTTGCTTCCTAAATCTAGTGTCTAAGATGTTATATTTCCAAGTACCTAACAGATAATTTTGTGTTATTTGTGTGTGTGTGTGTGTGGTTGTTGAGAAAATATGTTTTTGTACTTTATTAGGTATGAAATAAAGATTGTTGTTAATAATATATCATTGTGTGCTTTTAAATAATGCATTGTGTGTGTTGGGGTTTGAATTATAATATAAAAGTACCAAAATTGGCCAATTTTATACACTTGCTACTTACACAGTTGCTAATTGTGTAAAATGTTACTTTTGTGTCCATTTCTTATAGGCTTTGCTTCCTGCTTAAAATATTTTACTCCATTTAATCCATTTTGGGCCATAAATGAACGGCACCTGTTGATGTTGACCTTGTATATTGTTTTCAGAGTATAGTGAGTTTTGGAGTTCAACTGTCTTACAAATCCCCAGCATTACCTTTTAAGATAAGCCCAAAGCTATTGACCAGTGAGTCGGTTCCAACTCAGAGTGACCTTCTAGGGCAGTGTAGAACCGCCTTACGTGGTTTCCAGGGCTCTATTCTCTGTGGACGCAGGCTGTCACATCTTTCTTCACAGGAGCCACTGGTGGATTTGGATCACCGGACTTTCAGTTAGTAGCTCAACTTTTAACCACTGCATCACCAGGGCAAATGGGGAAAAATGTACTTTCAGGATTGTGAGGATGATTGGTTATCTGTAAAACTCTAAAACACTGTTCAGAAAGCAGTAGTAGTACAGTGAACATTTGTTTGTTTTCTATTACTAGCAAGATTTGATTACTGTTTTGTAAAATACTAAGTCAGGGAGTTGGGGGTAACCACTGAAAATTATTGAGCAGGGGAGTTTGTAAGACTGTTAAGATGGAAGAATCACTCTGTTCTTCAGACACACCGCTTCCTTCCTCAATCTATGTGCTTTTACTTTGACTTTCAAGTAATTCCTCCTGTGTTTTCCCAGCGTCTGCCTTGCTCTAATTGGGGAAAAAAAACCTACTTTTTTTTTTTTTTTTTAACTTCAATATTTTATATTGGGGGGGGAAAGGCAAAAAACTAATTTTCATGGCCAGAGATGATACAGATCTTTCTCGAATATCCACTGTTGCCATCTGCTGGATTGCAAATCAGAGACCCTTTATAGGGTCAACAAAGCTGTAAATCTTTATGGGAGCAGATTACCTCATCTTTCTCCCGCAGAGCAATTGTGGGGTTGAACCACCAACCTTGTGGTTATCACCCCAACACTTACTTGACAGAGCCACTAAGGCTCCTTCTGATGGGGTAAGAGGGACCATCAACTGGAGTTCAGAGTGTACTGTTCTAGGAGTGGTTGTAAAGCAAGAGTGATGGCTGGCAGCAGTGGAAACTGTTTAGGTAAAGGCCTCTGAGAAAGTGCTCTTTTACTGAGAGTTACGGTAAATGATTTAGAAGAGTTTGAAGATGAGCATTCAAATAGTTTTCCTCCCCAAGTTCCGTAATTAACAAAACTCATTGCTGTCAAGCCTGTTCTGTCTCATAGCGACCCTGTAGGACCAAGTAGAGCTACCCCATGTTTTCCAAGACTGCAAAGCGTCACCCCACCCTTTTAGTTTGGAGTCTACCTCTTTAACCCCTAGGCCACCAGGGCTTGAGTGCTGTAATTAAATAACCTTTATTCCCTTTGTTAAACAACCCCAACCTGTATTTGTTTTCTCTCATTTTGATCTGTGTGTCTCATTTGAGCCATCACCCCCACCCCTGTTTCTTTGTGGTGGGCAAACTGGTTTCTCACTCTCTCTCTCTGTTTTTTTTTTTTTTGGTTTCTCTTTTCTAGTAAGGATCTCACTGGTCTGGCCTGTAATGGAAGGCTGAACGATAAATCTCCAACCTTTCTGTCAGTCATCTCCCAACACATCCCGTTGTAATGCTGCCTCGTTAACCCACTCGGTTGTAGTCAGTGGGCTCCTGGGTTCCTTCCTTGCATTTGTGCCAACCCCTCCTTGCCCTTCCTGTGTTTATATTGTTGTTGGCTCGTCCTTGGTTGTATCACATGGCAGCATTCCTGTTCCATAGTCAGCTTTTTAAAACTGCAGTGGTTTCTGCAGTGAATCTGACTCATTTAACAGTCCTGTGCACGATGCTATGGTCTTAAGGAGAACAGTCTTGGAGCCAGCTCATCTGGGATTCCCCCCATTTATTTGCTCTGATCTTGATCACCTCACTAATTTCTCTAGGCTTTAGTTTCCTCTTTGTGCAAACAGAAGAAGATTGTTTAAAGGATTCAATCATTACATGCTGCTTACAACAGTGTGTGACAGATGGGTACTATAATTCTTTATGATTATTATTTTTAGTTTTATTGTTATTGCAAATATACACAACAAAACATACTAGTTTAACCTTTTCCACATGTATTATTGGTAACATTGATTATATTTCTTTTTTAAAATTATTAAATTCCTTGAATTGTGCAACCACTCTCACCCTTTAATATCAATGAACTGCCTTGTAAATATTTTATCTTAGAACAACAGCTATTCAACAGGTCAGGAGTTTGAAACCACAGCTGCTCTACAGGGGAAAGATGCGGCTTACTGCTCCAGTAAAGAATTACAGCCTCAAGTGAAGTTGTAGGTCATTTCTGACCATAGTGACCTTGTGGACAACAGAACGAAACAATGCCCGCGCTGTGCCATCTTCACAGTTGTTCCTGTGCTTGAAGTTCTCACTGCCAACTTCTAGTGACCCTGTAGGACAGGGTAGAACTGCCCCCGTGGGCTTCTAAGACTGTAACTCTTGACAGGAGTAGAAAGCCTCCTCTTTTTTTCCCCACAGAGCACCAGGTGATTTCAAACTGCTGACCTTGCGGTTGGCAGCCCAATGCCTAAGCACTATGCCACCAGGGATTCTATGCTTGTAGTCACAAAAGGACAACTAGTGTATGCAGTTATTATAAAAGAAAAAAAAATCAAAATACAGGTTTTACGTACCCAAAGAAACCGATTTTGATAAGTTAGCAGAGTGGATTGGAAGGGAAGGAAAGTAGAGTGCTAGGGTAGAGGTAGACAGGTGTTAGCTTAAGTAAAGGGAGACATTCTATGATGGAGAAGTAAAAAGGAGATGGTGGAGTGGGAACACAGCAAGCTATTGGGAGATTTGATGAGTTGTTTAAATTGTTGAATACGGAATGATTATCTGCTTTTTTAACCCCCCCACCTAATTCAGTAAAAAGTTTCAAAAAAGCTTTACAGCCTCAAAATCCCGACGGAACAGGTCTACTCTGCCCTATAGAGTCTCTGTGTGTCACAATGATTGACAGCAGTGGGTTTGGTTTTTTATTTTAAGATTCCAATTAATTCCATTTAAATCTTTAAGGAGTATTAATAATGCTCGAGGCAGACTTTTTAACGAGTGAACCTAACCTATGGTTTGGGTTTAAGAAGACTACAGGGGGTATTTTTGTTTTTTTCATTCTTACCAACAATGAGTAAGGGTTCCAGTTTCTAAACTGTCTGGTCACCATTTATTATTTTTCTTTTAGCTGTTCTAACACCTTAAAACCAACTCAACAGCTCATGAATTGATTCTTGCAGTTGAACTGACAGTTCCTAAAATTGTGAATCTTTATAGAAGCAGGATGCCATGGAGTGGGTGGTGGATTTGAAACACTGACCTGGTTAGCAGCCTAGTGCTTTAACCTATGCACCATCATAATGCTTTCTTGTGGGAGTGGAATGGTTGGAATCTCGTGGTAGTTTTTATTTTAATTTATTTAAAAATAAAATGATGCTGAACCTCATTTCAGGTGCTTTGTGGCCATTTGCATATCCTCAGTGAAATGCAGATTTACGTCCTTTGTCAATTTTATAATTGGGTTATTTTGTCCTTTTCTTGTTAAATTGTTGGAAATATATATATATATATATTTGGGTATTAGATTCTCGTGTTTACGTGGTTTCCAAAGATATTCTCCTAGTCAGTAGTTTGCATTTTCATTTTTTGGGTAAAGTTTCATGATGAGCAAGAATGTTTAATTTTTATATGGTCCCAATTATTTAATTTACCCTGCTCTTTAGGCTTTTGTTATTACTGTATTCACTCGAGTATAAGCCACCCCAAATATAGCCGAAGCACCTAATTTTACCAAAAAAAACTGCATTAAAAATGTGCTGAAAAACTCGGCCTATACACGAGTATATATGGTATTTAGATGAACCCTTGTTAAAAGTTAGACATGACACAGCTGAGTTCACATGGTCAAGGTAGGGGAAGGGGATGTTGTCTACCTAGTGGCTCCCATGTAAAGCTATGAGAGTTCCCCCAGACAAGTAGACAGCCTTATCAGAGGGATGAGGGATACTGATGGAATAAACAAGTCAGGAGAGGGGAAAGGGAGCAATATGTCTGGGGGGCGGGGATGGGGGTGGGGGGCGGACAAAAATGCATGTCTGTTAGTCAGAAAAGCAGGAAGACTTACCTGCAGGGACATTAGGGGGAATGACCCTGGTGGTACACAACAAAGGCTACATTGACCTGGTCTTCTGGGTACATCCTGGGGACCCAGGCCTGGTGACATGGAGATCTGGGACATTGAATCTGGGTTCTTCAAGGTGCACAGCATGCTCCAGAGGCTGCATCAGTGAGGTCCCATGCAGAAACTCCATTGGGTGAACTGGACTCTCCCTCAGACACGCTTGTAACCTGAGGACTTTAGTCAGAAAATACATGGTGTCTGAGAAAGCGGAAGACAGCTGTGCCAAAATTGTTGAGCTGTTGGTAAGCAGACAAACGTGGTCTAGCTTCATCTAGACCCTGTATGCCGTATAAAGATATGTATTTTTCCAGCAAAACTGTGACTGATATTCTCAGTGATTAGTATTACAATTTTTCTCTGATAATTGACCCCCATTGTTTGTGTAAATAGTGTCCAGCCACAAAAGGATTGATTCTGTACAAATGAATAATTCACCTACTGTGATATGGAGTTAGCTTACATTGGCACAATGCCCTTCTTTCAACAGGGCTTTAAAAAAAAATAGTACCAGGAGCTAATCAAAGACAATATTAACAGAAGATCATTATGCTTCAGGGTGATGATTGATGAGAGACTACCACAAATTAACAAGTTTTTGAAAGGAAGCCAAAGGCAGATTGAAAAACAAAAGAAAAACATAGATCCAGGAACGGGTTTGGACTCACACTAAATCCTAGCTCTAACTTAAGAACAATTAGTTCTTACATCTTGGTCCTTCTCAATACTCACTCTCAGGAAGGGAACACAGAAGATATAGGTGCTATAGCAAAATGTGGTGAAGAAATTAGATGGTGCCTGGCCATCGGATAAAATAGTGTCTGCGGTCTTAAAGGCTTGTTTTCAAACAATCAGCCATGTAAGTGTGATGTCAACTAAGTCCACATGGAAGAAGCACATCATCATCAGTCACCGGAGGATTATAAATCATATAATCTGAAATCGAAGGAGGGAATAGTATCAGAGCTTAGGTTGTAAGAATCCAGATTGCAGAAGGCTATGGATGACAGTGGGAACCCAAGATTCATATGTGGGAACTAAGCCTCCGATGAACTCCTTCTGTCTATAATTGAAGGGATCAGGTATCAGGCATCATCAGAACAAAAAAATCCTATCATAGTGAATGAGGTGGGGATTGCTGAGTGGAAACCCAAAGCCCATTTGTAGGCCACTGGACATCCCCTTACAGAAAGGTCTCGGGAGGAGACAAGCCAGTCAGGGTGTGATGTAGCAAGGATGAAACATACAACTTTCCTCTAGTTCCTAAATGCTTCCTCCTCTCCCACTATCATGATCCCAATTCTGCCTTACAAATCTGGCTAGACCAGAGGATGTACACTGGTACAGATAGGAACTAGAAACAGATGGAATCCAGGGCAGATGATCCCTTCAGGACCAGTGGTGTGAGTGGCGATACTGGGAGGGTCTAGGGAGGGTGGGTTGGAAAGGGGGAACCGATTACAGAGATCTACATGTGACCTCCTCCCTGGGGGGCAGACAACAGAAAAGTGGGTGAAGAGAGACATCGGACAGGGCAAGATATGACAATATAATAATGTATAAATTATCAAGGGTTCATGAGGGAGCGGGGAGCAGGGAGGGAGGGGAAAAATGAGGAGCTGATGCCCGGGGCTTAGGTGAAGAACAAATGTTTTGAGAATGATGAGGACATTGAATATACAAATGTGCTTTACACAATTGATGTATGTATGAATTGTGATAAGAGTTGTATGAGCCCCTAATAAAACGATTTAAAAAAAAAGACTGTTGGAATTTTGATCAGGATTGCATGGAATCTATAGGTTGCTTTGGGTAATATTGATATCTTAACCATGTAACTCATCTAAGTCATGAACTTAGACTAAATATTATCATTGGTTTATATGAAAATAAACAAGAACCCTCGATTATTTTCAAACTTTGTAACTTGTTTCTTAATGCTGTTATATTGTTGTAGCACAAAACCATAAGAGACTGACTTTAAAGAACAACTCACTGCCATAGAGTTGATTCCAACTCACAGTGACCTTATAGGACAGGGTAGAACTGCCCCTCTCTGGGTTTCCAAGATTGTACCTTTAGGTGATAGAAAGCTTCTTATTTTTCCAGCAGAGCAGCTGGTGGTTTTGAACTGCTGTCCTTGTGGTTAGTAGTCCAATGTGAAACCACTACACTACCAGGCCTCTTAAAAAACAGAAGTTTTTATATTATTACTGTTCAGGAGGCTAGAAATCTAGCTTGAGATCCTCGTCTCTTTCATTTCTGTCATTGCAGCATTCCTTGGTTCTCTGGTGACGACCCATGGCCTCTGTGTCTCTGTTTGTGGTTGCCTCTTTTTCTAAGGATCCCTGGCGGCATAGTGGACCACACAGTTTGATGGCACCCACAGGGTCGGCAGTTTGAACCCACCAGCTGCTCCATGGGGAAAATATGCAGCCGTCTGCCCTTGTCACGATGTAAAGTTTTGAAAACCCAGAAAGGTTCTCTCTAGACTGTGTCCTAAAGAGTTGCTGTGAGTTGGGATTGACTCAATGGCAGTGAGTTTGGTTTTGGTTTTCTGTTTCTCATCTGCTCTTTTTAAAGCTCAAATAATTAGGTTTAGGATATACTCTATATGAATATAGCATCTTTGGCATAGTAAAGAAGACTGTCTAAATGTGATTATATCCTCAGCTATAAGGGTTAAGATTATAGCTCATACCTTAGGAAAACATAGTTTAATCCATAACATCACCTTGCCATGTAAATACACACTGTTTTATGTTTGTCTTTTGCCAACTTTGATGAAAAAATATAAAACATATTTACATGTAAGGCTGTGGTGTGTTCTAGTGAAAATAATGAAATTGGGTACCCCAAGACTCCTGTTTTAGTTCCAGCTCTCTCCTTCTTAGCTGTAAAATATAGGTCAAATTTTTTGGGGGGGAAGTCAGCCAGTTTGTTCACCCCAATTGACTTTTCTGACCTTTTCTTTTTCTTGTTCTTCTTTGTGAAATGCTTCCTATGGTGTTGTACCCTCAGGAAGAATGGGATGAGGATACAGTGAGGCTCATGAACACCTGCTAGAAACTTGTCCTTTGGAAGTTGAGCTCACTGTCGCCCCATCTTTGGCATAGCTTAATGACAAATACATGTTTCTCAGGCAGGTCTGGGTGTTGTTTTGTTTTAGCATTAATCGGTCATAGGATAGCAGAGGCCTTTGAATAGTTCTGTGGGGGGAGAAAGGTTTCACTGGAGTTTACTTGTAGTGAATAAATATGAAAAGGAAAGAGCAGTGAAGGAATTATAAAACTAAGTTACCAAGGGATCAGAACATAAAAGTAGATTTCACATCAAAAGTTCTGTTCTGAAATTTGTTTGGCTTATTTTATGACCATGACAAAGTCATTTCGTTTGTTCATGGCTCATCTTTCAACCTCTACAGCAGTGGACTTTGGGGAATTGCTGTTATTTTACAGGCATTCTGCTTTGAAATGTGATATAATCTAAGTGAGAGTTCTCATTAGCTCACAGTGGAGATGTTAAACATGGCCTCTCCCAAGGCCTTGCAGTGGGGTTTGTTTTTCTGACACTGGTTGGCTAGGGTCAGACTCCGACGTTGTTCTTACAAGTTGGAGATGGTGGAAGGACTTGTTTTGTTTTGTAAGTTGTCTTTGACTTTCTGCCTCGCTTGAAAACATTTGTAGCCCTGGACTCCTTTTCTAATAGTTAACATTCATCTTTAACTCCTGCATCTTCATATGGAATACACAGACATGTAGGTTTTTGTTTCATTTTGCAGTAAAAAGACTTGATAAAATTAAGTTCTTCATAGCACATTTAATACATTAACTCTCCCCTTCTTGGCTTCTCTGAATTGATTGCAACATCACTTTGACTTGATTATTTACAGGTAAGTTATCTTTCCCATCTTTTTTTTTTTTTTTTTGCTTTTAAAATCATCTTGATTTTTTGAGCTAGAAGGAAATTTAATAATCTAGTCTCAACTTTTGCTGTTTCACATGAGCTTTTCTTGCATTTGACTGTACTTTTCCATGTTACTCAACATACACTCCAAAGAGATGTGCTCTGTTCTTAAGTCCCGAGAAGACAACAGCCACGCTTGTACACATTGGTGTATTCATGAATGTTAGTTGCGCTGTGGGCCAGACACTATGCTAACGTGCAAAGGCGAATAAGACCATAGACTAGTGTGGGACTAATGTGGGACTTCACATTAGTAAGCAAGTAAGTGGAATCTACTGTGTTAAGAATGACACCAATGAAAGAGACCTCTTCCATTGGTGATCATGGGGGAGAACACCGAGGCAGTCTTCACAAGGCTTTCAAGTTAGTCTCCGTGTACCATCTTCCAGGATGAGTTGGAATATGGCAGGCAGAGGGAAGTTTGCAGGAGGGCAGTCAAGGCAAAGGGAAAGGCTTGTGCAAAGAAGTGGCCTTTGAGAGCAGCACACACTGGGGATTGCAGGGGAATTGCAGGGTGGTTCCAGCTTCACTGGAGGAGGAAGAGCACCATGTGGGAGAGCAGGAAAGAGGCTAGTGATGGCCACCAGTTACACCTTAAGAGTGTGCCTTATACACAAGCAAAGGAGTGTTTGGTTGTTGTTGCCCATAGATGATTGAGAGCTGACAACAGGCTTCACACAGAGACTGTAGGCAAAGTATTTGCATTTCAGAGCTATAAGAGTGCTTCAAAAAGTTTGTGGAAAAATTCACCAATCTAGTCTTTTCACATTCCATGAACTTTTAAAAGCCCCCTCATATTACTCTGTAAAAAATGGATTGCAGTAGAGAGAGCCAAGGAAACCACTTAGGTTATTGCTGTCATAGCCAAGGCTGTCCTCAGAGGCATTGCCGGAGGACAAGAAAGGACCAGTTAGCTTTCAAGAAACATTGCACAGGACACATGGACAGGATTCAATGACTAAGTGGTGAGAATAGAAGATAAGAAAGAGAACTCCAGATTTCTGGCCGTGACAAGTGGGTATCTACTGCATCTAGCATGCAGGCACTCAGTGGCTTTTGAAATCGTGACTGGTGACCATCTGATGCTTCTTCTTGATGATGTTTTTCCTGAATGATAGATGGCAGCCTATACCACTGCCTCTATATATACCACATGTAGTTTTCTGTATATGTGGGTTGGTTTCCTTATTTACTTTTTGAAGGCTAGCCCTGTTTCTTATCTTTAACTTTTTCCTCTAGCAGCCACTTCTGTGTGCCATCTCAGACCTACTGAATCCCAATTTCTAAGACAGTTTCCTGGGAATCTGAAAGTTAAGCTCTCTCTGGTGCTAAGAGATTAAGTCCTAGGTCTGTTGTTTGAATGCACCAGCGACTCCACAGGAAAAAAGAGGTGGTAGTCTGCTCGCGTGAAGATTTATAACTTTGGCAACCTGATGGGGCAGTTCTCCTCTGTCCTGTAGGTTCATTTGTTTTTCAGTGTCTTCAGACGTCACTGTAAAACAGTGAATCCATTGGCACAGAATTGCTTTTCTTCTATTAACTTTTCATTTGTTCTCATTCACTCCCATGAGTTCAACCAGCATTTATGAGCCAGTGGTCCTCAATATGGTTCAACAGAAAATAACCAAGAACTACAATGCAAGCTCTCCTACAAAGTTATTGTATTCTCTGACTTGTGAGAAGGAAGACGATTACAACAATAAAACCTACACTTTCACAGGCTGCTAAGATCTTGAGGGATTCTCCCCTAGTTTATTCCCTGAATGGTATTTGGTGAATGAAAGGGTTTCAATATATGTACAGAGTATAAGCAGACATTCTTTAAAGAAATAATTAAATCATAGTTTTCAGAAGGGCTTTTTTTACACTTCACTTCTGCCTCTATTTTTATACCTTGGTCTTGACATTGAAATTCTGGAAGACCATTATGAAATGTTATTGGACCCAACAATTTGATGTTCAGGCAAGAGGTCCTACTAGGATCATCTGTCGTTTGAATTTAGGAAGAAGAACCTTCAGTGGGGAGTCCCTGTCATTACTCTTTTCCAGTGTCATTTCCTTAATGTCTGACTCCTGGGCTCCTATGCCCGCTTTACCTGTGTATGGTAACGTCCCCACTGTGGCCTGGGCAGCTCAGGACAACCACATCGGGTGTTGTCAACACCTGCAGAGAGGCTTCCCCGTTATCAGATATGACATGTGTTTTTACAGAAATGTCAGAGAATGCTCCTTGTCATGTCAGCAGTCATCCTTTCCATGTAAAGTGTGACATCTAAAATGTCATCCTTGCTGATTCCTTATTTATTCCTTATTTTTTCGTCACTGACTCTTCTGTGTTTAAATCTTCTACCAGAATAAAATGGAGAGAAATCCCTTCCATTTTTCTCCACTCCCCTGAAGTCAAAGCCGGATCTACCAGTTGCTCCCTGCTACTGAAGTTGCCCTCTAACTGATGGTGACCCTGGGTACCATCAAAATGCTGCCAGTCCAGCTCCATTCCTATGATTGGTTCCAGAGTATGTTGTAATCTGTGGAGTTTTCAATGGCTGATTACCAGGCTTTTTTTTCTTATTCCACTTTAGTCTAAACCAAACCAAACTCAGTGCTGGGGACTTGATTCTGACTCATAGCGACCCTATGGGACTGGGTAGAACTTGACCCCTTCCCCCCAAGCTTGACTGGTGTTTTTAAACTGTAGACTTTGCCCTTAGCAGCCCAGTGTGTGCCCACTGTGCCATCTGGGCTCCTTCAGGTTAGTGTATCCAAAAGAGTCAATGCCGACTCCTAGAGACCCCATAGCACAGGGGAGAACTGCCCTGTATTTCCAACTGCCCTGTGTAACTGTTAACAGGAATATAAAGCCCCGTCTTTCTTCCTCATAGCGGCTGGTGGTTTTGAACTGCTGACCTTGTAGGTCACGCCCAGTACATAACCATTATGTACCAGGGCTCTTCATCTTGGTTTAGAAGCTGCTAAGTTCTGTTCACCATCATAGCAACACCCAGGCCTCCTGACAGATAGGTGGTGGCTGAATAGGAGATGCATTGGCCACAAATCAAACCCAGGTCTCTTACTTGGAAAGCGAGATTTCTACCACTGAGCCACGTTTCTTTCCAGATTTATCTGTTGCAACAGCAACCATCAGTCTCCTAAGTATCAGGCCTCTTCCCTAGTCCCTTTTATTTTTTTCTTCTCTAAATATCTAATTTTGGGGGGTCCCTGCTAAGGCATCTGATTTTTCACACAAAGCCGTATATGTTGAGAATTTCCTTTCAACCCTTTAGAATAGACTGCCTTGACTCTGAAGAGCGTATTTCCAAAATATATTTTAAGGAAATTGCGAGAACCTGTGACTTCTATGTTGACTGCATTTGCTATAGGCTGTGAAGAAGAGTCCTTCGCAGACTGCGCGTAAGTCGTGGAACTTAGAGTAGCTTTGCATGGAGACACTGCATAGTGTTTGGGCTTCGTCCCAGCACATACACGTCTGCAGGGCCAGAGGTGAGCTTGCTTGGAGGGATGCCAGGTGGCAGCCAGCATCAGGTTTGCAGTGCTGTGACAGCTGTGCCTTGCCTCCGCTATTGGCCAGCCAGAGCCGCTTGCACAGGAGTTATTGTGTTATAGGTGAGTTGCACGTGTCCAGACATACAGAATATAAATAATACAGTGCTTGCACAACATCCAAAGCACATAACCTCCAACTCTATGTCATGGGTGTTAACCCGCGTGTACATGTACAATGAGGTTCTCTTACACATCTCTATCGGATAAATTTACCCTTGATTTTTAGATCATGTGTTTGTGCACCCGAAAAACTCAAGCTTGTGTGGAGGTTATTTCCCAACAGAGTGTGACTTTAAAGGTCTGAACTAAGGACAGCTCCAGCAAGGCCCTGGAATTCCTTGGAGCCATCTGTCAGTCTGGCGCCGATAATGGTGGGCACTTCCTGATTACTCCCACCTCCCCCTGTATCCTGGTTTACACCCATCCTTCTTTTCCACTTCTGCCATTTGCAATATCATACAGTATACCAAGGGCTCAAGTAGAAAGCAAATGCTTTGAGAATGATGATGGCAACAAATGCACAAATATGCTTAAGCTAATGGATGTATGTATGGATTGTGATAAGAGTTGTACGAGCCCCCAGTAAAATGATTTTTTTTAAAAAATGGAAACTGGTAAGTATCAGACTAAGAATGTGCATCTCTCTCATTCAAAAGAGCCCTGGTGGGATGCTGTTGGCAAGTATTGGGCTGCTAACTGGAAGGTTTGTGGTTAAAATTCAGCCAGTCACTCCACAGGAGAAAAATGAGGTCGTCTGCTCCTGTAAAGATTTGCAAAACCTCAGAAACCCTATATAAGATTGCTGTGAGTCAGAACCAACTCAGTGGTAGTGTGTTTTGGGTTCAAAACAAATCTTCATTGCCCTTATGTGTTCAAGCATTCTCAATGTGGTCTTATCCACAGGGTGACGATACAGGAGTGAAGAGTAAAGTTTATCATATTGCCAAGGAGATCATGAGCTCAGAGAAAGTGTAGGTATCCAGTGTTTTAATTCAAAAGATTTTTCACGCATCAGTTCATTTCAAACATTTCTTTCATTGCCTTTTTTTTTTTTAACAGCTTTGTGGACGTGTTAAAACTTCTCCATATAGTAAGTATCTTCTGACATTTTCTTCAAGCCCAAGACTATCTCTTTAGCCCAACTAATTTAAATGTATTTAATTTTGTATTTACATGTTTGTGATTTCTAATTCACATCTGTGGTTTTTAATGTGCATGTGTGAACATAGGAGTTTTCTAAAAGTATGCATCTCGTGTGTGTGTATTTGTTGAAGTGCTTTCTGTACAATGGAGCCTGTATCGCTGCTCCGCTAAAGTCTCCAGAATTTGTCTTCGTATAAAGAGCTCTAAATGTGATAGTTTTTCTTCTTGGCCATTTGTGGAAGATCTGCTATCTGTAGAATTTTGCACTAGCAATGTACTAAGAATGTCAGGATGATTGTTGTTGAAAATCATTCCTCTCCTGTATGAATAAGCTTCCAGAAACAGATGCTGAAAAGTACACATTTTTACAACTAACTTTTCAAAGCTGTCAGCTTAAATGGGCCTGTTGAGAAACAATGATGCTGTGTTTAGTATATATTCACCTTTCTCATGCACTCCCCTGCACCTGCAAGTTTTAGCACTTTCCAGTAAGCAGTGGCAGTTAAGTGCTTTTATTTTAATTATATTGTAGCAAGATATGAAGACCTAACTAAAGAAAGGGGTAAAGTACAGGAAACAATAAAGAAAGAAGCTGAAGTGAAATTCACTTCCATCGTGTAATTGTTAGTGATCTTAAACTTAATTGTTGAGAAAGGGTAGATTCACAAAATAGACACCTGTCTGTGGCTTTGGAAAAGCTGTAATTATTTGCATTTTTCCTCTTAATAGATGACATATGAACATGAGTAATAGTGATTCATATTCGCCATTGATTTCTTAGTGTTCTAAACTTGGTCCAGCGGAAACATAGAGGTGTAATTCTTGTGGCAAAAATCTCTAGTATTGAAAGCATTTTCTAAAAAAAAAGAAAGAAAATTGTTCAATCACCTAAGAAACTACTGCCCTGTGAAGTTTGTCCTGAATCTTGACTGTTGGTCATTTCTTTTTTGTACTGAATTAAAAAAGAACGAGATAGCATTCGGTTCCCAGTATTTCAAAGGAAAGAATTGGGGTCAATTAAAATAATTCCGTGAAAGGTGGTGTTTTAGAAGTTGTTTTAATTTGTTCAGTGTCGAGCCTGCTGTCATTTAAAAATGTTCCATTGAAGCAGAGTCCATAGACTTGCTGCTGTGCTGTTGTCTAAGTAATTGAAGGGAAGAGAGAACAAAAAGTAAGCTGTTGTTTTCTGAGATACCCAGAGCACCTCTGGGATAAGCACCGTGTACTCATTGTCTGTCTTTTCTGACAAACTTTTAAAAATAGAAATAGAAACTCTCCAAGAATATTTTACCTATCTGCAAATTTATTACTAAGCTCTTAAAGGGGTGAGGGTGGGAAGGACCAAAAAAGCCTGGAGTTGGGAGGCAGACTTGCATCATGTCAACATCAGTTTATGATTTCAGCACACGCACATGTTGAGGATGTTGTTCTGAATAACCCAGTCCCTGTTCTCATGATGCTTACAGTCTAGTCCAGTGTTCCTCGATTCATCATGCTGAGGGACTGGATTGTTTTTCTTCTTCTTTTCACCCTTTCAATCTGTAGTGGAACTGTTGTTTTGTAGCATACAGTAAAAATGGCATAGCCATGGGAAACTGATATAGGATTCTTATTCTCATGTTTTGACTATCTCTTACAGAACCATAACAAACAATACAGAGGTGAATCCCAGTCTGCAGATCACACTTTGAGAAGCACTGATGTAGTTGATTTTTTTTCCTTTTTAACTGCCTGTGTGAATTCCAGAAAATAGATGAATCTTTCAGATCTCGTTCTTCCCATTTGTAAAGTATTAATACCCCCCTTCCAGGATTAAGACATATGACCGAGTCTACACTATTGTACGTGGCATATATTGGAAGCTCTTAAATGATCCTTTTATTAAAAAAAAAAAAAACTTAAAAAAATTGCCTTTCCTTGATATCATCTTCCTGTTTTTGAAGTGCATGAATGAAGGGGAATTATTCATTCCCTGACTACAAGCCAATAGATATTTTATGATCCTGTACTTTCAAATGCCTTTTTGAAGCAAGGGGGCGGGGGTGTTACTAAAATCATATTTTAGTGAAGTTAAGTTCTGATGAAAGTAGGTAGGGAAACAAATCCTTTACCACTTTTTATTTCATTATTTTAAAATCAAGGTACTATTCAGACCTTCTTAACTTTATAGAGTAGATCATAGGCACTATAGTGAATGGACATTCAGCTGTTTCCCATGTCATCTCAGGACTGATGGATCTGTTAGCGTCCCTTGGCCTCATTCCAACTGCCATGGAACAGACTGAGCCATTCTCAAATACTCCCTCCCTCCTGTATGAGTCAGAGTAGATCACCAACCTCATGCTAACAACGTTCTGCCTAGGGTAGGTAGGTAGGTGTTAACTCGGGAAAGCCCAACCTTAACGGGTGTCTAAACAGGAGTACACTAGCCAGGTTGCTGCCATTACTGGGAATAATATTCACCCAGCCTAATGTGGGCACAGCCACAGGATCTTGTTTCTCTTCTCCATTTCTCCACTGTGTTAAAGCTCAAATTTACTCTTCTACAAAAGGCATCCCACAAACATATCAAATAGGTAGCTTTAAATACTGAGCATGGCTGAACTCATCCAAATGAATGAACCTTAATGTTAGGTGATAGAAAATCGCTCCTGAAATACATACATTAAAAGGATTAAGGTAGTCTAGTGCAGTGGTTCTCAACCTGTGGGTCGTCACCCCTTTGGGGGTCAAACTGACCCTTTCACAGGGGTTGCCCGATTCATAACACTTGGAAAATTACAATTATGAAGTAGCAACAAAAATAATGTTATGCTTGGGGGGTCACCACAACAAGAGGAACTGTATTAAAGGGTCACAGCTTTAGGAAGGTTTAGAACCCCTGGTCTAGTGGTTGGGTTGGGTTTTTTGAGAGATCAAGTGCCCAAGAGGCTTGAGATGCAATTGTTTCAGTTATACACAATTTCCCATGAATATTAGAGACCTACAATGCCACCTTTTGTAATAGAACTCTCTGTGCTATTGGAACTATTCAGTATCTGCACTATCTAATATTTAAAATTTTAAAAATATGTTAATTATAGCTCACTGACACTTCCTTGTTTAGAATTTGGTAAATAGGCGGAATAGCTCATGGGAAATATCTTCCATGTAAATTTATTTAATGTATTTGATGTGTTTCCCAAAGTGGGTGATATGATATTGCCCCTGAGCGGTGCTGGGACAATCCCAGGGGCCACAGAAGCTGGATTATGGGTTTTAGTACAAAAGTTTTTAATTGCCAGATTGGCACAGATCAGTGTTTTTGCCTCCCCCAAAAGGGGAAGTGGGCCAAATAAACTTGGGAACTTAGGATTTATAGAGTTATTACATTGAAAGGAATAAGATTTAGGTAGAACACAGTGTGCTTTAAAATATACATAAATTCTAGGAACCAGTTTGCTTGGTCAGGGCCTTTATTCACCTACTTGCTGTTGGGAAAATATAGAATCTATAGAGGCAAAAGAGCTCTTGAGGTACAATGGGTTAAGCATTGGACTTTTAATTGCAAGTCAGTGGTTTATTAAATCCACCTGTCCATTTATTAGAGAAAGGTGGGTCTGTCAGTCCCCTAAAAATTTACGGTCTCAGAAACCCCAAGGAGCAGTTGTGCTCTATCCTATATGATGAGGCTTTGGCTCCGTGGCAGTGGGTTTAGTGCAGGGTTACAGAGGCAATGATACGTTTTTACCATTGTTTTATGCGACATATGTTTTGCATTAGCTACCATTTTTGAAGTGGATTTTTTAACGTTCATATTATCTCTAAATAAAGACCTCATTGAATTCAAAGAGAAAGGAGATTCCTAAATGTTAGTCTTTCCCTTTTAGCAAATGGTAGTACCATGCATGTAGCTGCCAAGGTCAGAAGAGTAGAATGTGTTCTCCAACCTCCCCTCCCCCCAGTGCCTATTAGTAGAGTGACCACACGTCCTGGTCTGTCTTGCCATATATTAGAAATAGAGCCCATTTCTACACTCAAACACCATCCAATTTGGATAGCAAATGATACCTATAAGGTACTATGTGATTTGGTCTCTGGTATTGAGATACGAATTTGGAGAGGGGAAGCATTCTCCTACTTTAAGACCCTGTTCTGGTCATGCTGGCTTCTTTTCTGTTCTTAGTTTAGTGCCAAGTTTGTCTGTCTATGTTTTTTGCGAGTGTGATTTCCTGTAATATCCATTGTTCTTTCATTTTCCTCATAACTAGTTCTTTGTCCCTTGTCCTTCTCATTTGGACCTTAGAGAGGTCTTCCTTGGCCATTCTGCTCTCATTAACCTCCCTGTATTTACTTTCTTCTTGGCATTTAACATATCTTATTTGTTCATTTTTTAAAACTCTTTTTGGTTTCCTCTCCTAAAACTGTAACCTTAATGAGAGTCAGGACTGCATGTCTCAGGAGCTACCCTTTTAAATGGTAATAATTCAGTAAATATTTGACTGATGAATACGACAAGTTCTTGTTCACTGCCATCAAGTACAGCTGCTGATGGTATCAAATTGCTGGTGTTGCAGTTAGCAACCCACCATGTAACCACTACACCACCCAGGCTCCTGTAAAACTAGTTACTAGTTAAGAATTGTGCCGCTACCATTGACCGTGTGCCTCTGAACACGAGTCAAGCTGTGGCTGCTGCTTCTGGAAAATAGGAATGATAATAATAATGCCAGTACTAATCACAGAAAATTGGTGGGATGACTTATTTATGTGAATATTAAAATCCATGTTATTTTGTTTAGACATTAACAAATAACATTTAGTCAAATTAATCAAAATGGAGTTTGTTCATTAAATATATCCAACTAGATTTCTCTATCAGAAATTAAGATAACATGAAACAAAAACTCACTGTTACCAAGTAATTGCTGACTCATAGTGGCCGTCTGTGAGTTGCCAAGATTGTAACTGTTTACGGGAGTAGAGAGCCCAATCTTTCTTCCGCAGAGCTGACCATGCACATCGCAGCCCAAAACATAACCACTACGCCACCTACAATATGTAAAGGCAGGGATTGTATCTGGTTTGTTCATTGTTTTAGGCCAAGCTGTTATATCTTAATATCTATTGTATACATGAGGTCAATAGATTTTACAAAAGTCTTAATTATTTAGATGTTTTCCTTCTTTGCAGCAGAAGTTGTCCAATCCAGAATTTGCTAGTTTATTCTGTATAAATGCATTTTAAAGGTGAAATGCCTAAAGATACCTAATTTAATTAAGTACAAATGACATAATGGATATTTGTTGTTACTGCTTGCTTTTGGGAGATAAGTTAATAAACATCTGTAAATATGTTTTATAAATGTTAAAACAACACAACTGAAAAATACACATTTTGAAGAAAAGGTTGTGGTTAGAGAGTGTACATTCTTTTGGATAAAGGTGAGCTTCTAACAGTTACGTGGTGCGAAAGCAAACAAAGCCTAACTCGCTGCCATGGAGTCAACTCTGATTCATTGCGGCCCTGTGGAACTGAGTGGACTGCCCCTGATTCCCAGTCTCATGCTTTATTTGAGTAGAAAGCCCGTTCGTCTGCAGAGGAGCAGGCGGTTTCCAACTGCTGGTATTGTAGTTAGCAGTGCAACTTGTACCCACTACCCCACCAGGGCTCCTGTAAGTAGTACTAGTGATGAAATATGTTTGCTGTTCAGGTTCCTGTAGGCTTGAATAGACATGATCTTCAAAGTTTTAGAGCTTCCTTGCCGACACTTTGTGAGGATCTCAGTCAGTGTCATGAACAATTTGTGTATGAATTATTTACCCAAACACTAATTTGTTGTTTACACAGTCAATAAAGTGTTCACAAAAGAAAGAAGACCAATAGAAGTTATCAAGAGTGGTGTTGACTATTGGATAAGCATCTAAAGGCGTTAGAACTATACTTGAATGTGGAATGCGCACCTTTTCAAAAGCTGAGAAGTGCTCAAGGCACTCCTTTGGTTTCTGGAGGTGACCAGCAGATTTAGAAAGGAAAAGAAAAAGGCAATACCCAAACAAAAATTAAAGTAATATAATCCTCAAAAATGTTTTCTTTGGAGAAACTCCTTCGTATAATACATAAAGCTAGAGGAAATGAAAATATCTATTTACATAAATATTCACATCTATTAATTAGTAAAAATACATTATGAAAGGTGATAGAAGTCTCCAGTTCTCCTTTTTTTTTTTCCATTTTTAAATCATTTCAGCCTCTTCTGCTGAATACACCCTGTCTTTTGAGGCTTCTGAACCCTTCAATGATCATTTCTTGTTGAGTTGTAAAGAATTTGCCCTTGTCTTCTGTTGACAAGGTCACCTTCCCTGTGGAGCAGGGGTCTGCCCTGCACTAAGGGAAGGAAGCTCATTGGTCAGAGGGCATTTCTTTGTCCTACTGCTGAGTTACTTGCTTTCCTGATGGTCATTTGGTATTTCCTTCTCTTTAGCTATGTTTGTCTCAGAGCTCTTGTTGTAAGCTTTCAGGGATTTGTGGATTTTAAGTGATCTCAATGTGATCATTTCAGTTAACCATGACTTTAATCAAATAAATGGCCTTCCATTGAGTACTCTGTGTCTTGCAGCATGCAAATTGAGTTATCTAAATTAGCTCTTTTAATTCTCATCACAGCACTATCAAGTAGATGTAATTCCTGTGTTTTAGAAGATCATGTATCTCTGGGTATATGAGGGGGATTCAGAAAGTTTTGTTGGAAAAATCCCAATGTCTTCCTACTCCATTTTTCCATGGAACGTTCTGAAGCCCTTTCATGTTAAAAGTTTCTTTTTAGAATTCTGTCAGTTGCCCAGGAAACCAGAGATATCTGTCATGTTATTAAACAGTGTTGGATACTTGTGATAAATAGTTGGTTTCTATCATGTCTGGTACAGTGGTAGCACTGATGTCCATGCAAAATTTCATCAGGTCTGAGCAAGGCAAGAATCATTTAATTGGGGAAATGTTTTCCTTTTAAAACCAAGCCCAATTGTTAGCATAGGACTTTCCCTTTCATAGTTTCACACTCACTTTTCCATATTTATCATGGTACTTTGACCTCAGCAGCTGCTTTGCTTTTGCTTAATAGGAAGTGATTCTGAATGCCCTTCCAGGAGGCAGGGAGTCCTGCAAAGCTCCTTATCTGTCCATATGGCCACTGGTCTTTGTAAGTTGCTGTGTCTTGATCCTGGTTAAGTAACGCCCGGAGGTCAGGAAGCCCAGGCAAGACAGCTGGTAATTAAGTCACATACTCCTCTTTGTCACTGGACATGTAAAGCCTGACCTGGTGAACAAAGCCATCTGTTTTGTGCTTCATTGCCTCCCATCGTCAGACTATTTTATTTGCATCGATGTTCCCTTAGGTTTTGCCTGTGTGAGCAGAGCTGGCAAGACTAGTTGGTTAATGCCTCAAAGGATTGTAGTGTTTAACAAACTCGATCTCATTCTTATTTCTAGGATTTCTGGGAATTATTAAGAATAATATTACGGGACAAGAGAGATGATCTAGGCTGTTGACAGGTGTGAGCTTGAGTACAGTGGAAGAGAGTACAGTGGAAGACTCCTCGTAAGGAGTCCATACGAGGGGGGAGAGAAATCAAGGAGTGGGTGATGAGTAAACTATTGGTGGGATGGGGTGGGGTAGGCAGGGGGGTCGATGAGTTGTTTAAACTGTTGATAAAAAATTGATCTGAAATGTAAACCTACTTCACAATAAACAATGTTAAAATAGTTAAGATGAAAATACCTCCTCAAAAGAAAATAAAAACAATAATATGGTTTATTTCTATTTTGGAGACCCATTTGTATTTCAAAAAATTTCAAATTGCATAGACATTCAGTAATTTATAACTGCAACCTAGAGTGTAGGAGTTTAGGTGGGTTTTGTGTTAGCAGAACATACTGAAGTAGATATAAGATACAGTTGGTATCAGTAGACTTGGTAGCCTGTCTAACATTTTCACACTTGTGCCTCCTCCTCCTTTCAGTTTTCAGCCTCAGCTTCTGCGGGGTGAAAAGGAGGCTCTGGCTCCCGCTTCTGCAGTGCTAGCCTTGCATCCCAGCTGATTTAGTCAAGGAGGCATTGGTGGATTTAGGTTCGCTAGCACAAAAATAGCTTTGCTTCTGGCTCTTAGGTGTCATTGCACTTTCCAAAATTATCTTGGCTGTTAACAATTTGAAAAATAATCAGACGTATGTTGCAACCATCCCTTCTATTAAAACAAAACAAACAAAAAAAAGTTTCTCCTTCAAGTGGCAGCAGTGCTGGAAATGGCCGAGGTTCCTGAAGAGCTGAGAAGTTAGTGATTCTGTGTGTTGTTCCTGCGTGCATGAAGGACATCTGGCCCTGGGCTGTGTTGCTGTTAGGTGCCATCGAGTCGGTTCCGTACAGCAGAATGAACAAGCGCCCTGTCCTGGACCAGCCTCACAATAGTTGCTGGGTTTGAGCCCCTTGTTGCAGCCACGGCGTTAGTCCATCTCCTCGAAGGCCTTCCTCCTTTTTGCTGCCCCTCCGTTTTACCAAGCAGGATGTCCTACCTCGAAGACGGGTGTCTCCTGATAGCATGTTCACGGTACCGGGGCCAGAGCACAGCGCTTTCAGGCACTGGTGGCCCAACATGAAGAAGTGGGATAGTATGCTCAGGACAATGTTGCATGTGCTTATGGAAGCTGTGAGTTGCCAGGCAGGTGCTTGATATGAGTTGTATCTGCCTGGGAGAAAGGATGCCCATTTCTGTTTTAAAAAATGTATCACGGGGAAGGGAGAGGGCAAGAGAAAGAAGATCAAGCAGTGAACTAGATGGTAAGTGGGTGTTAACTTAGTTCAAGTTGGATGAAGGATAGCTGTCCACTCAAGAGAGGAGAAATCAAAGAGCAGAAAGGGGCAAACTATTAGGGGATTTGATTGGTAGTTTAAATTGTTGAGGACAATGTAAATGATCTGAAATGCAAACTCTCACCTAATCTACTGTATAAGAGAAGTGTGCTTGTTTGTGTATACACACACACACACACTATGATAGTAATTCTGCCATTCAGACTTAAAGTGACCCCATTAGTCATAGGTCCCCAAATTTATTTGGGAACTCCTCCCTTTCCAGGAAAAAAAAAAAAAGATTTTATTCAGTACCCTCTCCCACCGCTGGCAATTAAGAACTTTTGTCCTACAGCCCATAATCCAGGATAGTGTATAGATATCTGCTCTTGGAGCTCCCTTGGATCCTCTCATTGTTTCCCAAGTAGTAGTCTCACCCACTCTGGGGAACACTGTTAGAGATGGTTTCTGAGACTATAAGTCTTTATGGGAGTAAACCGCCTCATTTTTCTACCAAGGAGTGACTGGTGGGTTTTAACCACTGATCTTGAGTTTAGCAGTCCAAAGCCTAAGCCACAGAGCTAGCAGGTCTCCTTAGTGAGTCCTAGAAATAATTTTGGATTTGGACTTTCTAAATTCTTTAGCCTTTATTGACTGCTCTTTTGTTCTTTCAATTTATTCTGAAGTGCTACTCAGAATTTTAAAAATGACAATATGGGCCATTAATTCATCCAGAGCTTTCTATAACCATCCAGTTCTAATGGAAAGATAGAATTCCTCCTGGGATGGGATAGATGCCTCCAATTAGAGACAGGCTTCTCACTGGTCAGCCCAGACTGAATTTGACTAGTCTCTGTTGAATGTGTCTTAAATAAACAAGTTTCTTTTTTGGCAATGTTGGCAGACAGGCTGAATGTTGTGTCTGGCAATAGCTGTGTCACACAAGGTCCTTAAGTTCGCTAGCAGCTCGCTGTCATAACTGAGGAAGTACCTTCCAACTGGAAAACAAAAGTACATCTGCTGCCAAAGGACAAACATATCCATCCTTTAGTCTGCAAACAGAAAGGGCAATGCTTATGGTTTTGCTAAGCAAGTAGCCCTTGCGGCTAAGTTTTGTTCAGCACTGAGCTGGCTTTGAAAGCATTGCTCTGGAAGAGGTTTAGCTGCTGTGCTTTGAATATGTTTACAACCAGGGGGAGTTATTTGTGATTCCCTAGCTCTGCCTGATAGCAGAAAACCTAATGACTTTCAAATATGATAAAGAGCTCTATTTTCTCTTAGTAAATGTGAACGCTGATAAAAGCAAGCTGTTGGAGGTGGAATTTAGCCAACCAGCCATTTGGTTTCTGGAGCTGTTTTGTGTGGCTTTTTAGATGGGAACTTACAATGAAAATGTACACATTCATATTTTATTTTTAGTACCCTAATTAGTTGTACAAGTCTGTGTTTTTTTTAGTTATATGTGGAACTAATTGGTTCCTTGGGGTTAATATGAAGATTGAACCAATAAAGCTAATCCCAGGCACTGTGGTCTACGGGAAGAGTTTTTGTTGTTGTTTTTTAGCATTTGTAAACTTAACAGTTTGACATGTTTAAAATAGCCATCCATCAGGAGAGAAATAATTTATATATTTTTTAGTTATGGGAGGGGCCGCTGCTGAAGCTACAGGGAGACATCATGATTTGGATTGGATTGGTTTTGCTCAGTGAATCTCTGAAGGAGAAGCATCTTTATGTCAACATGGTTGTGGTTAGCATCCCAGTTACTGACAACCCCATGCATAGAGTTGGGCACTTGTGGAAATAAAGATAAGGGTTTCCAATCCTATGGGACAGATCCCACTATTGTTTTATTTATATCTTTTGACCCGGTCTCTGGCGATAGTGAAATAAACACAAACCGTGATCTCTTTCCCAGCCCTTTCCAAGTCCTCCTTTCCCGCTTCAAGCCCTGCTTTAAAAAGGAGATAAAGAAAGAGCAATACATGAAAAGGAAAGAATGTGTGAAAGAAAGTTTATTTGACAAAAATGTAAATCCTACTGGGGAGGCTGGAGTGGAGCAGGGGTGGTGGTGGTAGAGATTAAATGCCAGAGTTAAAACATAATGATTGAGTCTGTTTACTGAACACTTGGCCAAAAAAAAGCTGAATGTGAAATACTTAATTTGAGCCTCATCAAGCCCTCTAAGAGCTGCTATGACTACAATGGTACCAGCTTTGCAGGTGAGGGAAATGAACTCAGGTTAGGGAAACACAGCCAGTAAGTAAGGGCTTGGTGTCTGGACTCTGATTACTAACGCAACTCAGCTGACATCACTTGAGTTCCTGCGAAATGGTTACTTAATGTGCAAAACCACAACCAAACTCTCTGCTGTGGAGTCGATTTTAACTCTTACATCCAGCATAAAATCAGGCAAAGTTTCGCGTGGACTTTTACAGTGAGTGGATTTTGCTCTTCTGCTGTATATAGTTGTGATACAGTTTCCAGGTACTCTCTCAAAGTAATTGCTAAAGTTGGAACTCAAACAAATGGTCTAAGCAAAATACTTCAGTCTGCTGTGAGCTTGTTGTTTTTTAATTTTTCTTCTATATGTGACTAGAACAGGAGGAAATTGGCACACTTGGTATGTAATTCCATGTGGGAAACACAGCCTTACAGTTTGTGTTGTTTAAGGGAAAGAACCCTTTGTGTCCAGTTAAGTTGTTTTTCATTTTCTGAACTCTTAATAGGATTTCCGGGATGCAGTAACCCATGCTTCCAGGCTACTTGGGAAACCAGTGATTGAGGACCGAATCCTGAATCAGATCCTATACTACCTGCCTCAGCTGTATGAACTCAACCGGGATCTTCTAAAGGAGCTGGAGGAAAGGATGTTGAACTGGTAAAAGTGGACTCACTGCTTTCCCAGGGTGGCCATTTTTAGATGGCACTATAAGGGCTCTAGGAGCCCTGGTGGCATAATGGGCTACGTGTTGTTTGTTCTGCTGCAAACCACCAGCCATGGTAGAAAGACAGGGTTTTCTAATCCCATGAACAGTTATGGTTGCAGAAATTCACAGGGACAATTCTGTTCTATCCTATAAGGTTGCTATGAGTTGGCATGGGCTCGATGCCACTGAGTTTGGGTTGATTTTTTGTTTGTTTTTGTCTGACCAAGAAGTTGAGTTATTACATGTATTGAGCTTTCTGGCCAACTATCTGTCGATTAACTGTTTTTGAGATCCCAAATTAGTAACCTGGGAGCACTAAGTTCAGTGTTACCCACAAAACGAGAACCAAACCCACCACGTCCAATTCCAATTCCGAGCCACTCTATAGAGTAGAGCTAACCCATGTGTTTCCAAGGCCACACACATTACAGAAACAAAGTGCCACATCTTTCTCCCACACAATGGCTAGTGGGATTGAACATATCTTCCTCCATTATTAAATTAAAACATTTGCAAAAAGAATGAACTGTGCAGATTAAAAGGATATGTAAAGAAGGCCAGTGTGGTTGGAGAAAGGGGGAGAAAAGTATGAGATGGACCAGAAAGATAGGAAACAGCTGAGCTCATGGAGTTATAGAAGCTAAGGTAAGGAAGCTGTTTTATTTCATTTTCATCTTAAGTACAGTACAGAGGAGCCCTGGTGGCATAGTGGTTACGAGTTGGGCTAGTAACTGCAAGGTCAGCAGTTCAAAACCAGCAGGCAGCTCAGAGGAGAAAGACATGGCTTCCTACTCCTGTAAAGAGTTACAGTCTCAGAAACTCACATGGGCATTTCTACCACGTCCTATAGGGTCACTATTCGTCAGAATTCACTTGATGGACGTAAGTTGGTTTGGAGGGTTTGTTTGGGGTTTTTCCAAGTACAATACAAGGCTATTGGATGCCACATGAGATGGTATACATTAAGACTCTGATTAGACTCAGAGGAGTTCTGATGATGCAATGGATTAAGCACTGGGTTGCTAACAGCACAGTCAATAGCTTAATAAACCCACACTGCTGGAGAAGATGAGGCTGTCTGCTTCCTTAAAGATCTACAATTTCAGAGACCCTAAGGAGCAGTTCTACTGTGCTTTATAGAGGCCTGCTATGAGTCAGAATCAACAGCTTGGCAGTGGGTTTGAGTTTGATTTCTTGACTGCTGTTTCCTTGAGAATTGATTGTGTAGCCAAGTAAGAAGAACTCCTTGAAAACGTCCATCTTTTCTCTGGTTACAAAGATACTGACTATTTATTGGTCCAGTTGTGAGGATTTGGGCTTTCTTTCTTTTTTTTTTTGTCTTTTTTTAATCGTTTTATTAGAGGCTCATACAACTCTTATCACAATCCATA
>NW_022103898.1:32956085-32986841 GCF_000313985.2 Echinops telfairi
TGTCTTCAGTAGTTGTGTCAGGAAGGTGAGCATCATAGAATGCCAATTTAATAGAAGAAAGTATTCTTGCATTGAGGAAGTACTTGAGTGGAGGCGATTTGGGCTTTGTTTACATTGAGTTGTCTTTCCTACTGATCTTCATCAGCAAGTGCTTCTTCAGGTCTTTCTTCCTTTCAGCAAGCAAGGTTGTATCATCTGCAGATCACAGGTTGTTAATAAGCATCCAATCCTGCTGTCGCATTCTTCTATAAGTCAGTTTCTCAGCTTATTTGCTCAGTTTTCAGATTGAATAAGTCTGGTGAGAGGATACAACCTTCATTCACACCCTTTTTTATTTTAAACCATGTGGTATTCTCTTTGAATGATTACCTCTTGCTCTGTGTTTAGATTCTGCGTGAGCACAATGAAGTTTTCTGTGATTCCCTGTAGGAGGCAAGAAATGATGGTGGGTTGAACTAGACAGGGCATATGGAAATGGTAAAAAGCAAGCATTTAGGGATCTGTTTTATAAGAAGGAAGAAAAAGAAGATAGTGCCTATGGGTTGTGTATAGGTCTTTGTTCATTTTGTATTTTGGATAAACCAATGACTTTATATTATGTATCTTTTCTCTACCCTTAGGACTGAACAACAGAGAATTGCTGATATTTTTGTAAAGAAGGGACCATATTTAAAAATGTATTCCACCTATATCAAAGAATTTGATAAGAACATAGCTTTGTTGGATGAGCAGTGCAAGAAAAACCCAGCCTTTGCTGCTGTCGTTAGAGACTTTGAGGTATTGACTGCATCTAATGTTGGACATTTTTTATTTTAAACCCAGCCTCTTTTAATTTTCTAACAACCTACAATGATGGATAAGAAAAATTTTCCCTTCCCATAAATAAACAGTACAGTTTCAGTTTTTAAAGTGAAGAAAAATCAGCCATATAACTATAGTATACATTCCAGAGCTTGGTGTTTTGATTTAAAAATTGATTAGGAACAATTTTTCTTAATTTTTAACTGATTGCTATAAAGTGTTATGTAAGCTCTCTCCCATAATTTTTGGGAGCAATTCACATTATTATTATTTTTTTAACAGTTGTATTGGGACACAATCCAAACAGATACAATAGTTCAGACATCTCAAGAAGTGTTGCACAATCTTGACCACAATCATTACATGATCATCTAAGTCAAAAAGTTGTAGGGAGTCCTCGACTTAGGCTGGGAGTCAATTAGCGTGAGTCCCTTTTAAGTCGATCCGTATCTAAATAAGTCAGATTCCTCATTTTTCTTTTCTTTTTTGTTGTCCTCATTACTACCTTTTAAAATCTTCATATTCTTATCTTTATATGTCTCTTGGGACTGGAAACATGACAGAAAACCATCTGGGAATGATAATACCAACAGATTGTCAGTCAGCAGTACTGCAACATTGCATGTAGTACATCTTGATGATAAGATGTACGTCCCACCCTCAGATAAGTCAATGGACAGTTGTAGATGCTTGCCATAACTTGAGTACACTGCTGATTTCCAAATTGTACTGGGGACCAATAATTGAACTTTAAAAGTCATTTTTCGTCTTCCATTTTTTCCCCTCCTGTGGTATCTTTAACTGATTAAATAATGAAATATGATATAGCTATGGCAACCGATGGCCCAGATTTTTCAGTGTCCAGTGAGTTACTCAGTTTCCTTGATAACAAGTGAAGATAAAAGATGGAGACGTTTAGCTCTCTTGACTAATGGTGCTTACGTGAAGAATGGTGTCTTGATATGCATTATCCTCATAATTTTGTAATTACTCTGTGTGCCAGACACTACCCATTCACTGCCGTTGAGTTGATTCTGACCCTATAGGAGAGGAAGACTGCTGTGATCTACCTATTGTGTAAGGATGTCTTATTGTGGCCCTTAGAGTGCAGCGGCATTGTCACCTGACCATTTTGATAACACCTCACAGCAAATACCTGGGTTAGAGTGTTCAGTAATAGACAGAGATGTCTATTGTACATACTAAGAAAAGTAGATTTCACTGTAGGGTGAAAATGTCCTAGTGCTTGAGTAAAAACGATTCCAGGAAGTCTCTTCCTTTACCCAGTATAATTTTGAAGGTTGTCATGTGTAGCCATTCACCTGAGAAAGAATTTTTACATCCTTCAGGCTCAGTGGTTTGGAGGCTTTCTTCTTCAGAATCTCACCTGAGCAGTTCTGCCCTGTCTTGTAGGGTCACTGTGAGTCAGAATGGGCTCGATGGCAGTGAGCTAGGTTTTTGTTTTTCAGGCTTGTGGGGATATGTGGCAAGGCTTGTTTTGGCGTTATCTGTCATTTCTACAGTTCTTCCTACCTTCTGTCTTATTATCTTATTAACCTAAATATATTTACCACGAGGGTTTCATTATTTCCATTCATTTCCAGTGGTCTTATTTCTGCCACTTTAATTTTAGAGCATTGCATTTTCTCCTTGTCCCCTTGTGGTGTTTTTTTTTTTTTTTTAATACAAGGGTCACCCCACCCACCCCAAATGGGGAAAAGCTCTGCTAGGCGGAGTTTTCATAGAACGCAACTCCCCCGCCACCACCCCAAGCGAGTGTAGAGCAACTCACTCTGAGTTAGTGCACCCCGTGGCATTGCCTGGGAAGGTTCTCTCTGGTCACAGTCAATTTTTTCGTAAAAGCAGTTTCACTTGAACCTAATTATTTTGTGATGGCTGATTTAAGAAAATAGCATGCAGCTGTGAAAATTTGTTTCCTGCTTGGGAAAAATACCACAGAAACTGTTGTGATGTTGAACACGGTTTACAAGGACAGTGCTATGGGAAAAATTCAAGTGTATGAGTGGTTTTCTTGTTTCAAAAAAGGTGAAATGTCATTTGGTGACAAACCTTATTTTGGGCATCTGTCAACTTCCTGAAGGGACAAAAATGTCGACTCATAGTGCATTTGGAGTTCATTCCACCAGAACAGACTGTTAATCAAGCTTTCTGTTTAGAGGTTCTGTAAAGATTGTGTAACAGAGTGCAACAAAAAAGGCCTGATTTGTGGCAGAAAGGGGACTGGTTTTGCCATTACAGCAGTGCACCTGGTCATGCAGCCATCTCAGTGCGTCAGTTTTTGGCAAAAAAACATGTCTCTCTAGCCCCATACACCTTACTCACCTTACCTTGCTCCACGAGACTTCTTTTTGTTTCTGCAAGTGAAGAGGGACATGAAAGGACAGATTTGACGACATAGAAGAGGTGAAGAAAAACATGAGGGAGGTGCTGTCAGCCATCCAAACATAGGAGTTTGAAAAATGTTTCCAAGAACGGAATTGCAGATTTGACAAATATATCAAGATTAATGGAAAGTACTTTGAAGGTGATAAGGTTGATTTGTAAAAAATATTTAAATACGTAGCTTTGGAGGAAAAAAATTCCATTTTTTGGGGGGGGTACCCCTCGTAGGCTCCTCCAAATAGATGCTGCTGAGGGGCGTAGGCTCTAGCTGGCCTCAAATTCAGTCTTTGGCTGCCCCGTCCTGGGAGCAGCCTCGGGGACAGAGTTCCTAGACCTGCCTAAAAGAGAGGGCATACCAGATGGTGAATCCTGCTACTCAGTAAGGTGACCAGACGTCCCACTTTTGGCGGGACAGTCCCGATTTTAAGAATTTTTCCTGTGCCCCGTGGTGTTTTTAAAAAGTCCTGATTTTTGGAAGAATGCACGCCAAGCTAGGGTATGGTATACGATTTTTGGCTGCCATGTGGCTATTTTGCCAGGATATGAGTTTTATCAATGGTGCCCTGCTTTACCAATGTTAAAATCTGGTCACCTTATGCTACTTACTGTCCCACTGTCTTAGCATAACTGGTATACTATAAAAGCTGTGCCATAAAAAAAATGGGTGCTTTCCCAGGTGCTGGTTGTTTTAAGTTAGCTTCTTAGGCAATTGCATCTGTGGACCTAACGCATTGCTATTGAGTCAGCTCCAACTCACAGGGACCACACACGGGTCAAATAGAAGTTTGCCCCTTAGGCTTTCACTAGATGATGTTTCAGAAGTGGAACGCCAGGTCTTTCAGAACACCGTGCTGACTATGTTGCCTTTTTCTTTCAGCTGAACCCACGCTGTGCTAGCCTGGCCCTCAAGCACTACCTACTCAAGCCCGTCCAAAGGATCCCCCAGTACAAGTTGCTTTTAACAGGTGAGCTTTTCCAGCAGTTTGCCAAACAACCTGCTGCCCTACTGTGGATTTAATGAAATTGTGCCTCTCCAGAATGCTTCTATTATTATATCACTCTAGTAACTACCTAACGATTGGCTTCAGCGATCACCTCTACACCTCACATATACATTGCCCAAACTGAACTTCTTCCAAGTCTGTGTTTGTACCATCTACATTCTCAACTCTGGGCAGTCATACCTGAACATTCTTGTGCTCAGAACACCTTTCATTGTCCCAACCCCATATCCTTCCTTCCTTTCACCTGGGTAATCTGATTAATCCTAAGAAGGCATTTTCACGATGGAGTTTAGAGAGGCAGTGCCACATATTTCTTAGCTCTATCTTATCCCTCATCCTTGACCTCAAAGGTTGGTGGTAATAACTGATTAATAAGCTAATAATAGTGCTGAGAATAATGCTTTAGGCAAAGTAAGTTCTCAGTAAGTGGCAGCTGTGTTAGTTGTGAAGAGTTGGTGGAGAATATTGAAAAGGCCATTGACTGTCAAGCCCATCTACTGACATTCAGCTGATTCTGATTCATAGGGACCTAAAAGGACAGGGTAGAACTGCCCCTGTGAATCTTTATGGGAGCAGAAAGCCTCCCCTTTCCTCATGTCGCAACTGGTGGGCTGGAGGGGCATGGAGCGGAACTGGGCATTTGTTTGTTCTGTTATACATAGGATCAATATGAGTCGGAACTGATTCGATGGGACCTAACAATAGCTATTAATAGAAAGTCCTTTCTCCTCCTCCTCTTCCTCTTTAGTATTATTGTTATGATCACTGTTTAACTGTATGTTCCTCTTGGGCTAAAAGCTACAAGAGTACTGGGCTTTGTCGATCTCGTTCACCTGAATAACGATAATAATAATAATACTGGCAGCTACCAGGATTTCTATTTATTGGCTTTTAAAATTCCAACTGTAACCAAGCAAATATCCCAGTATTTTCCCAAATGAGGTAATAGGCTTGTTTGGGTTTAATGATTTGACATCGCAAAAAAGCTAGTGTGGTCTCAGAACCTAGTACAGACTCAACATTCACTGTTCCTTCTGGCATATTTACTGAAGTGGATGGAATGTGCAGTTACTTAATATACATATATTATACTAAAAGAACAAGAGCTCACAGCCATCAATTACAACTCACAGTTACCTTATAAGACAGAGTAGAACTGCTCCTGTGGGTTTCAGAGACCGTAAATCCATGGGAGTAAAAAGCTTCATCTTTCTCCCACAGAACAACTGGTGGTATTGAACTGCTGACCTTACAGTTAGCAGTGCAAACCATAACTCACTATGCCACATACATTATATTGTTGTTAGGTGCCATCAAGTTGGTTCAACCCATGGTGACCCTATGCACATCAGAATGAAACACTGCCCACTCCTGCACCATCCTCACAATTAAACATTATACATCCATACATCAGAGGCACTAGAATTATGTTGAGGGGCTCTCACAATTCTAGATTTCATCTATTGTTATTTTATCTAAACAGATATGAGGTACTTGATCCTGTTTGTCATTTGAGGAAAGATGTGCATGCACTTTTATCCTAAATGGGGTCACTTTCCCACTTTCTTTTAATGCAAGAGGTATATTGGAGGGAGCAGGTAAATCCTGAAAAGCTAGGATTTCCCAACTTCCCTTTAAACAAAGGCTTTGGGACTTCCAAGCTTGCCCAGTGACTGGACAACCACTACTGGGGTAGGCTAGCCCTTAGCTCTAGGATGTTCCGTTTGAATATCTGTGAACCCAGTACTTAAGACACCCCCCTCTCCCCCCCGCAGGATGACATTAGGCAAACTAAATAATCTGAGGATGTCCTGTCCATCTGTGCTTTCTGTCCACTGCTTTTGGCAGAGATTGAGAATACACCAGACAGAAGGCAGTACTGATGCACACATTGTAGATCTGCCAGATGGAGTCAAGGCGCTATCATGAACCAGCTATGATGGCTCAGGCCATTTCCACAGCTGTCTAATGAAGTACTGTTTTTAGTAGCAAAAAACAACTGATTTCAAATGGAAGAAGGAGGTAGCAAGAGTATGGAACTTGAAAATATATATATGTTTTACCACATTAGGACTGATATAAGTAGTAAAAACTTGTGCTTGGTTTAATTTATGTTGAGTTTGTTTTTGATTGGGGAAATGTTGAAATACCAAAAGCAAGTTTTAAGAAATTTCTTTTCAAGAAAACAACTTTTTTGTTTGGTTTATGTTAACTTGAGGTAGTTTTTTCCTTTTGAGCTGCCTTTTGTATAACCTTCAGGTGGTTTAATCTCATTCTTAATTGGGAAATCACTGTTACTGAAGTGCATTTTATATGGTAGACTCTCAATAATGGTGGATTCACTGACAGAGAAAGGTGATGGATGGATTTTTAGAAGTCACAAAATCAGGACTAAAGTTAATATACATTTTGTCCTCTGCCTTTTCACCCAGTAATTCATATGCTTCCCCTCAGCTTGCTGTTTACTCCTGTTCTGCTTGAGTCTTAGGACAGTGTCACATGACTCAGCAAATCTTTATGTGCTGCCCTGTGAATTTACTAATGTGTTTGCAATTTAAATATTTCTTCCTTAATTTGATCATATATTCCCGGAGATTAGTGGATTAATCTTATTCTAACAATTTATTGCCTCCCATCGAATGTGAATCTGTTTTGGAAACCTTGAAGGTATTCAGGAGATACTTTTGATTTCATTGAAGCTACATTGAAGATATTTCATTTGCCCATATGTCTATCACCCCCAAATCCACACTGACTTAGAATTTCAGATAGATAATGGATTTGGAGGAGTCTTCTAAGAGAGACTTTATAATCAGAGTGGTAAGTCCCTGCCCAAGTCTGTAAACATGTTGTTGGGCCTTGTTGAGTTGATACCGACTCATAGCGACCCTGTGTGCCACTGAACATTGAAACACCTATGGTAAGGACATATGGGGGTTGATGCTAAGGGTTTTATTTTAAGTTTTTATTTACAGTTTTCATTTTCTAACACTCATTCTTGAGATGTTGATTGCTTCCACCAGATATTTCTACTGTTGCTTTGAAATCGTCTTCTCTCCCCACAAAGATTCTGAGAGGTTGGATTTTAAGTCTTGATTTCACAACTCTGCCAACTTATCGATTTAAGTGGGCTACTGCTTCTGGGAGAGGAAGCACATTTCCCTTGTACAATTGGAATAATTCCAAATGCACAGAACATGCAGGAGCAGAAAAGAGGATGCTATACCCTTATCTGAGGCAACTGCTTACAGCTTTGATTTATTGATAAGTTTCAGGCAGTGAGGTTAAGGATTCCAGTCAGACTCTTTTAATTAGCTGCCTGCTTGTGTTGGTTCCTGGGGCAGGGCAATATTGTGGAATGCAGATAACATAGAATGTTTTCTTTTAGAGAAAAATCAAGCTCTTCCATCAAGTCAATTCTGACTAATAGCAACCCTATAGAAAACAGGGTATAACTTTCCCTTTGTATTTCTGAGACTGTAACTCATTACCAAGGTAGGAGCCCCATCCTGCAGTTGATAACTTCTTCTTTTAGAGCAAGGTAAGTGGACATTCCCAGATAAAGTCAACTTTCTCCTACTTTTCTAAATCCTCTGTCCTGCATTAGATTTGTGTTTCCTAGGATTTTTTTGCAGGGAGTCCTCTCCTGGTGGCTAAGTGGTTATATGTTAGGCTGCTAACCGCCTGGTCTGAAGTTCGAAACCAATAGCCACTCCATGGGAGAGAGACTGGGCTTCCTAATCTCATAAAGAGTTACAGTCGCAGAATCTCACAAGGGCAGTTCTACCCAGTCCTATAGGGTCTTTGTGAGTCAGCATCTACTCAATGACAGTGAGTTTGTTTGTGTTGTATTTATAGGAACCTTGGTGACACTCTTTGGGCTGCTAACCACAAAGTCAGCAATTGAAAAACACCTGCTGCTCTATGGGAGAAAATAAGGCTAGCCTGTTAAGAGTTACAGTCCTTCATGAGAGGGGGTGGAGAGGGGGAGAGGGAGAACAAATGAGGAGCTGATACCAAGGGACTCATGCAAAAAGAAAATGTTTTGAAAATGATGATGGCAATAAAATGATTTTTAAAAAAAGAGAGAGAGTCTTGAGAACCCACAGGGCAGTTTTATCTTGTCCTATATGGGTGCTATGATTCAGAATTGACTCAATGGTAGTGAGCTTTTTGTATAACATATTGAAAGTACTTTAAAGAAAAACCAAGTCTCCCTTCATCTTCCACCGTTTGTCATATAAAACCTCTACCATGTAAACACTTTGGATTTTTTTCACATTGTGGTACATGCTGTAGACTGTTTTTTAAAGACAGACTTTCATTGGTAGATAGTTGGTATTTTGGCCTTGAAGCAAGTTAAGTCAGCAAGCATCATGGTGCATAAAATATAATGAAAAATATAATTTAAAATTTTCTCTGAAAACAATTTTCCATGTCTATATTTTTAAAAATATTAAAAATAAATAGTGATTTGAATTTTGATTAAATTTGGATCCGGTAGTTTCTTTGATATTGTTCAAAACATTTGTTAAATTAAAGGTTGCTTTAATAGCATATTATATTACTTTTTCCTGTAGTCTTTGCCTTTAGTCTGGGATGGTATTAACTCCCTCCAGGTCTTAGAAATCCAGGATTTCCTATGTTGGCAGAAAAATGGAATATTAAAAACATCTGTTGCAATGTTCTAAAGCTTTAAATTTGAGCTATGAACAGGCAGGCTAGCACTTTCCCCCCCCACTTTTTTAAAAGAATAAAATGAATTGATGATTATTAAAAAAACTTGAGACTTTTGCTTAGTATTTGTTTTAAAACCCAGAGCTACTTATGTCCATAGATAGTCATTCTAACACTCTCTAGGGCAGAACTGGATGAAAGGTGGGGCTGACCTGGCCTTCAGCCAAGGAATTTCATTTCTGTCGAACTCAAAGGCCCTGCCTGACTTAAGGCAGTTCCAATCCTTGTGAAATGTAGGATTTTATGATTCAAACTTCCCATGGCAGCTAGCTAAGTTTTTGTTCTATAACTGATATTTAATTGTAGTGAAAAAGGTTTGAGGCGAGGCTTCATACCTTGTCATAGACAAATGGAAGATATTCGAACTTACCCACACACTTTTTGGAACCCCTTTGCAATTTGAAAGGTGATATTGAAAAATTAATATACAGGAACTGTTTGGATGTTCTAAGAGGTAGAACTTTCACTGGAATCCATGGAACAGCGTTTCTCGGCCCTCTTTGTGTGCCTTGATCTCTCTGGCAGTCAGAGGAAGCCTAGGGACCACTCCCGAGTAGTTTTTTAAATTACAGAATGGAAATACTCAAGGTGAAACAGGGAATCCATCATTTACAATAAAGTTATCAAAATATTTTGAAGTGATGTAGAACTATATGATTTTTTAGATTAGTGCATTAAATAGGGACAAATGAAAAGTCTGATCACTCATGATTTGAAAGTAGTGGTGAGTGTAAGCACCAGCTTTAAATGTGAAAATTGAAATGTGTTACGAAAATAGCTTTGATTTCTTATGTGGCAAAATTACTGCTGTAGTGATGGCTCCGCTATGATGTGTTGCCCACATACAACATTGAAGGAAATTATGAATTTCACTTCGAGGATAGTAAAAAATATATGCATGTATTTTTTTGTTGTAGTTTGACTCTTTTTTATTGTGGTTCAAGTAGAAGTATACTAAGAAAATGAATTTTCCACCCGACCATTTAACCATGTTTTCCTTTGTGTCAGTGGTTGCCGTCCTCTCAACCTGTAGTAGCAGCACTCTCCCCGCTGCCTCCCTGGCCCCCTGTTCCCATTTGTCCTTTTCTCTGGCCCTGTCCTGCCTTCTGAACTTGGATTCTGGGTAAAAATTGCTCTTTCAGCCTCATTATTATTATTATTATTAATTTTCTAGTTCTGTGTGTTGTTTGAGAGGTGATCTCTGGTATGTGGTTCCAGATGCAGGTTTGAAGGGTAGCTAACAGCTCCAGTCTCTGGGATTCCATTGTCTCGATCAGTTCAGTAAGTGTGAGCTTTCTCATTTTGTTTTGGGTTTTGTTCGGTTTCCCCCGGCTCTATCCAGATCCTCCTATTGTGATCCATTCCAGAGCGGTCCTCGATAGTAGCTCAGCACCATCACCATCGAGCTCTTCTGGTTTCAGAATACGAGGAGCTATGATCCTTCACACTCATTGTTTCCTTGAGTCTTATTTTTTTTCCTTCACTCTTCTCTGCTCTGAAAGATGAGATACTTATAGTTGCACTTTAGAACGCTGTTCACAAGCATTTAAGATCTCAGTCACTTATCACGAAAGTAGACCATAGAAAAAAATAGATGTTCTCTTTAGGTCCAAGGTTTTAGAGCTGCTGGATTCTATCTATGCTGCTATCATGCCATTCTCTTTCCAGTTCTAGGTACAGATTGACCCAGATTCCCGCAAGTAGCCAAATCCCTCTATTGCTGGGACTTGTCTTGACAAAGGTCTAGCAAGCAGAATAGGTTGCTAAACACTTTCCTTTGTACTATTTGTCAGAATCATGGGTGCCCTGGGTGATTTTATTCCAGTCTGAGAAAAATCTGACATTTGGTTAAACTCACTTTGATACTTGCTATATCTTTCACTAGACTGCTCTTTGGGTCATGGAATAGTCTTCTCTTTAGGGTTGTGGGGACTAAGTATGTAGTGGCTTGACTGTGCCAAGGCTGATTTTGAGAGCAGACAATCTTCTCTTTCTCCCTCAGAACAGTTAGGGGTGGTTTGAATCACCAACCTTTTGGTAAGGAGCCTCTTACCAGAGAGTGCCACCATACCAGTGCTATGAATATTTATACGTAAACAACAAGCATAAACCAAGATCATCATGGGCAAACTAGGACCCGTGACCTTTACATAGTAGCGTAAACTAAACCAGAAATTACTTCAATCTAATAGGAGAATGTTTAAGAATCATATATCCTTCTGATGAGTAGTAGGTAGCAACCATTAGAATATTTTAGGCTAACACTAAAACTGTATATATTACTAAAACTGATTATGCTGACAATTGTACAACTCTTCTTGATATGATCGAACAATTGCTATGTATGATAGGTGAATTATATCTAAATAAAATTTTTTAAATGTTGAAAAAATAATAATTAATAAGAATAAACCAAGACTATACTATTTTGGGCAAACTAGGGTCTGTGGCCTTTATATAATAACTTAAGTTCAATTAACAGTGACTTAAAAATCTAATAGAATCTTTAAATATATAATCTATCCTATGATAAGTATTAGCAACCACTAGACTGTTGTAGGCCATCACTAAAACCGCATACATTACTAAAAGTAACTCAAACATTTGTAAAAACCCAAGGAAATACTTAAAAAAAAAAAGAATACTTTATTTAGACCAGTGAAGTCCCCTCATATAAATGTGCTTCATAATATTTCAGAAGAGGAATCATTACATTTTTCCTTAATTTTATTAATTTTATTGTTGACTATAAATATAGCAACATGTGTGCCAATTCAACAATTTCTACATGTACAGTTTATGGACACTGATTAGACTTTGATTTCTGCAGCCGTTCTCACTTTTTCTGAGTTTTCCTCCCTCCCTAACATAAGCCTACTCCCCCAGCGGTTCCCATTCAGTCTTCTAGAGGGTGCATCAATATGAAACCGTAGAAACAGTTCTGAAACGGGCACAAGGCTCAAGACAAACCGTTTTCGCCAGCCGGTTCCAACAAGGCTTTAGGGACTATTTTGGCTTTAAAATGTAAGGACTATTTCAGGGCAATTGTTTTAGGTGCTCATCTACCATTCAGGGAAATCTAGAAAGTCTGGATACCATGAGAATTTGGAATTTTGTTTTGTACTTTTCCTTTTTTGCTCAGGATTCTCTATGGAATCTTTGATCAAAATGTTCAGTAATGATAGCCAAATGCTATCTAGTTCTTCTGGTCTTGTGGCAAAGGGGGCATTTGTTCATGGAGATGATTGGCAACATATTCTATTTCCTTTTCCTGTTCCTGACTCTCTTCCTTTCTCTGTTGATTCCAGTGAACTGAAAGCAATAGCTGTGCCTTGGACCGCTGCTTATAAGGTTTTAAGGCCCCTAGGCACCACTCATCAAACTATGGGGTAGAACAAAGGCACCAAATAAATTATTAGGCCAATTAGGGATGTCCCATGATATTACGACACCCTAACCTTCTAAAACCAAAGCAAGGAACCCAATCTTATGATGTATTTACATGAGAAACCTCAGCAGCTAACCTTTTTGGGGGAGGATGGGGGGAGGGTGCGGGGAGTATTGTTTTAAATCTCTCTATAACACAACTTTTGCCTGTTCAGGTTTTTATAATTCTACAACTCACTCAACCTCAACCAAATTCACAGCTATTGAATCGATTCTATCTTGACTCATAGCAACCCTAGAGGATAGAGTGGAACTGTCACTGTGGGTAAATGCCCCTGTAGGTTTTCAAGACTGAAAATCTTTACAGGATTAGAAAGCCTCATCTTTCTTCTGTGCAATTTAGCAGCAACATGTATAATAATTGTGTAGCCTTACCCTTAATGTGAGATTTCGATCACTATTAACTCCCTACTTCCTTTCCTTTCACCATTGGTAACCTCTAATAAACTTTGGTCTCTATACATTTGCTTTTTCTTCCCTTTTTATGAGAAGACTTACATAATTCCTGGACAATGAGAATTGACAGATAATGAAATGTGTCCACGAACTTTTTGAAGCCCATTCCAATAAGTGAGCTTACTGTCATTGAGTCAATTCTGACCCATAGCAGTCTTATTGAAAAGAGTAGAACTGCCCTTGTGTTTCAAGACAGTAAATCTTTTTTTTTGTTTGTTTCATTTTAATTTATTTTTAATTAAAAGATCATTTTATTGGGGGCTCTTACAACTCTTTTTTTTTTTCATAACATTCTTTTTTCATTCTTTTTTTTTTTTTTTAAAAATTTATTAGGGGCTCATACAACTGTTATCCCAAACCATACACACATCAACTGTGTAAAGCGCATTTGTACATCGTTTATCAAAACATTTTCTCTCCATTTAAACCCCCGACATTAGGTCCTCATTTTTCCCCTCCCTCCCCGCTCCCCCCTCCCGCATGAGCCCTTGATAGTTTATAAATGGGTATTTTGTCATATCTTGCCCTGTCCGACGTCTCCCGTCATCCACTTTTCGGTTGTCTGTCCCCCAGGGAGGAGGTCACACACAGTTCCATGTAATCGGTTCCCTCTTCCCTACCCATTCTCCCTTTACCCTCCCTGTTTTGCCACTCACACCACTGGTCCTATAGGGCTCATCCGTCCTGGATTCCCTGTATTTTCAGTTCCTATCTGTACCAGTGTACCTCCTCTGGTCTAGCCAGTCTTGCAAGATAGAATTGGAGTCAAGACAGTAAATCTTTATGGGGATAGAAAGCCTTGTCTTTCTCACAAGAAACAACTGGTAGTTTTGAACTGCTGACCATGAAGTTAGCAGTCTAATGCATAATTGTGTGAGATTATACAATATTTGTACTTTTGTAATTGACTTAGGTTGCTGGGTATATTATCTTCCAGAAGTTCAGCCATGGTGCTGAATACAAATAGTCTCAGCTTGTCACAATGACTCTTGCTGGGTCATGTTTCATCCTGAGCCTCATATATCAGAAAATGATCACCTGCTAATCCCTAGAAGTTGCACATGCTACTTTTGGTTAATTTTTGGCTGTTACTCTTGGGTGATGATGATGATAATGGTGGGATGAGTTGGGTGCAGACTGGTTAATTGACTTTCATAAATCAGTGAGAGTACATATTGTGTATTAATATATACACTGCACCATGCTGGATAGCTTCCAACGCTTACCAAATTAACCAAAACTCCTTCCCTTGGCATTTCAAGCCCCCGACTACGGGGTTCCTTCCCTACTTCTGATGTTCGTTCTTCCAGCTGCCTAACACAGGCCTTTGTTCTGACCAAGATAAAATCGATTCTGCAGGAATTACAAACTCTTCCTGTGTTCCCTAGCTTTTTGTCTTTTTTTGGGGTGGGGTGGGGGTGTTCTTTGCTATAAGTTCAATAGCATTTGAGGTATTTTATTAGTGAGGTTTTGAAAAAACAAAGTAATTTGCTTTGACAGAAGATTACAAGTCTAGACTGCCAAGCTGAAATGACTGCTCTCGTCCTGGTAACTTAGACCGACAGCTCTTGTAGAAGACTGGGTCCCAGATGGGGCTGGCCCATGTAAGGATCCTCCGTGAGCAGTGCGGACGTGTCTGTCTGGCTTCCTTCCCTGGGTTTCACCTTGGTTGCAACAGCCACAGCTCGTGGTTTCTGTGCTCCTCCCATCTGACTCACAGGCTCATCAGTCATCCTGCTACGCACACTGCTATCAAGGTGGTCAGGGGTCAGCAAACTGCGGTGTGGCTCTTTTGGTACCTAGATGTGGCTCAAAAGTACAATTGGAAATGAAAATAAAACTTATTCAGATAATGGTTATTTCATTTGTGAAAATATATTGATGGCTCTCATAAAATGTTTCACTTGCTGTGAGCGGCAGGGTTAGCTCTTCCATCTCAAAAGTTAGCCCACCCCTGCTCTAGGGGGTGCGCAACTGTTTGAAGGGATCATGGCTTGTCTTTTTTGGAAAAGGTAAAACTTCTCAAAAGATGGACAGGCAGCTCCTGAACCAGGACAGGGCTCCTTCCCAATAACAGGTCACAACTTTAATCCCTCCTTTGTTTGGTTGTTGGTTTGCTTTGTTTTAGTTTCCTTATATCATTGCCTTTTATTATCGTTATAAACTGAATCTTCATTTATCTTTGAGCGTTGATGTGTGAATGATAACAGTAAATTATGTGCTGTAACATTGTATGGACTCCATATTACTATTGATAAGAAGTAATTTATGTATTTTTAACACTTTTATTGGCATATAATTCACATGTCATACAACTCAATAGTTGAATCAAGAATGTACTTTTTAAAAAAGGAAATGTTTTGAGAATGATGAGGGCAGAGTGAATGTACAAATGCATTTTACACAAGTGATGTATGTATGGGTAGTTGTATGAGCCCCTAATAAAATGATTTTTAAAAAAGGGATGGTTATAAATGCAGTTCATTATAAATTAGAGTCTACCTGTACAAGTGCTTTAAAAACATAATAGATAGAAAAATAGGGTTGGAAAGTTGCATTGTAGAAATTAATAGATGCATTAAAAATCGTGAAAGCCTCCTTGATTAACAGCACTATTTTGCTGGCTCAGCCAATATTTTCTGGATGTTTCTGGAAGTTCAGGTTGGCAGACCTCAGCTGAACCAAAGTATAAACAAGCCACCCAGGCACTTCTCAGATTCGGCATAGAGATTCTGAGGTCAGGATTTCCTAATACGGACATTTTGTATGAACACTTAGTTTAGAGATGCCTGTTTGCATGGATTTATGTCTCTTCTAAGAACAAGGTTTAAAGACAAGAGACACTCACCATGACTCTGTTGCTTAGGTAAACCTGATTTCCTTTTCATTTCCTTCAGCTAACTAAAGGCATAAAGAAAATGACTTTTGGTTATTGAAATCCTTTAGACACTGAGAACAAGTATTAGATGAGTACGTTTTTCTGTCCAACTCTCACACCCAGCCATAAACAGTTAAATATTTAAACCTAACAAACAAGACTTATAGGAGCTAAGGGGGGTCGGAGTGAATTTAAGGGAATCCCTCATCTCTAGTTGAGTCGATGCATTTTGTTCATCTTTGTTGGTTTTCTTATCTTTGGGTTGGAAATGTTTTCTTCATCGAGTGAACTCAGATGGCGTTAAGCTCTTACTTACAGGACACCTCTAGCAAGACAGAAGTATGTTGTGGAGCAGGGAAGCTTTCTGTGGTCATTCCCAGTATCTTAGCTTGGCTTGTTGCCCGTGCTTGATGTTTATAGTGTGCATGTCTAGACTCACCCAGGTTCCTGGATGAATGTTTCAAAGACAGAAGTTTCAGCACCTGGCTGTGTATGTTTGTGCCATCTGTTAATTTTGGAAAGCTGGCACTAACATCCAAGTTTCCCTTTGTGCTTTGAGTATCACTTCATAAAATACATGGAATGAAGTTATATCTGTTCCATGGTACTGCTCCATGGGCACTGGGCCTGATGAAAATGCCCTGTAGTTTCATAACATGCCTTTTATATCCTCATGTTCTCAATCCCACTGCATTAATTATGGCTGGTGTAAGCCTTTTCTTCTTCTTACCTAAGCTAAGGCATACTCCACAGAACCCTTGTGTTGCTCTGGGTTAGGCGTGGGGCAGCTGACTGCAAGGTTAACTGTCAAAGCTACCAGTTGCTCCTTGGGTGAAAGACCAGACTGTCTTCTCCTATCAAGATTTACAATCTCAGAAACCCTATATAGCTCTTGATGAATTATTATCGACTCAGTAGCAGTGGGTTTGATTTTTTTCCCCTTGGTTTATTTCTTAGTTATTAAGCATTTATTGCCTCTTCTGTGCAAATCCTCTTTCTAAATTCTGTGCAGGCCAGAAATGTGAATCAGCCATGGGACCTGCCTGCAAGAAGCGTTGAGTCTAATAAATAATACGCAGTGCCATCGAGTAGATTCTAACTCATAGCAAACTTATAGGACAAAGCATATCTGCCCCATAGGGTTTCCAAGGCAGAAATCCTTACAGAAGTAGACCGCACATCTTTTTCTCATGGAGAGATTTGTAGCTTCAAACCACCTACCTTTCAAAGAAGACAGTAGGCATAATAAGATGTAACTGCCACGTAATGTATTATTCAGTGGGAGAAAAAATAATTCCTTTCAGATGGAAAATTTTGTTGGAGAGAAGGAATTGGAGATCAGCCTTGGAGATCATGAGTAGAATTTTTATACGCAGAGGAAGGGAACATGAAGGGCAAAAGCTAGGGATCACACAGGAAGAGTTTGTGGATTCCTGCAGAATCGATTTTATCTTGGTCAGAACAAAGGGCCTGTGTTAGGCAGCTGGGAGAGTGAACATCAGAAGTAGGTAAGGAACTCCGTAGTCCGTAGTCGGGGGCTTGAAATGTCAAGGGAAGGAGTTTTGGTTAATTTGGTAAGCGTTGGGAAGCCATCCAGCATCTCTCAATAGAGAAGGAAGTGTTGGCTTGAAATCATGACTTTTCTTGGTGTTAAAGATTTATGAACCCAGGGTTTATTTTCCACATTTTAAAAAACACTCTATACCACATTGCTAATTTACAGCCATCTTTATCTAGACCAGGGTATTTCCCCCTCAGCCCTGTGGCATTTAAGTCAGATAATTCCTTCCTGAGGGCTTCGCTGGCTATGGTAGGAGGCTTGGCAGCAGCCCTGGCCTCTAACCACTAGGTGCCAGTAGCACCCTCTTGCCCTCACTTGTGAGGACACAAAATAATCTCCAGACATTGCCAGCTTTCCCCTGAGGGGCAAATTCGTACCCTTTTGAGCACTGTTAGTCTAGACACATGGATTTCATTCCTTTGATGTTTTGGGCATTGTTGGCTGATAGCAAATCTAAGAATCTCTTAAGTATCCTTAGAGTTTTATCCCAGGCCTATACCTGATCTCAAGATTAAGGTATTTCCTGTGTTGGGGAAGGGAGCCTGCAGTATAAAAACTGAACTGGGTACCAGGAGATGTGTGGATCCCGTCCTGGCTTCCCCACACAGAGGCTGTGTGAGCTCAGTCATGGAACACCTCCTCTCTAAAATGACCCCTGGCACTTCTCAGCCTCTTTTCCATGTTTTAAGTTCTCGCTCCTGATTTCAGGACTTTAGCTTCTTGAATTTTTTGAAAGTTAGCACACGTTGGACTCGTGTGTGTATTAAATAACATGACTAACTAAAGAACCAAATAAGAAAGATAAATGGTTTTTTTTGGCTCAGTGCTTAAACTGAGTGACTTTTAACTCAACAGAAATGTATTCTCTCAGCATGCTTGGGGCTCTGAACCCAAATTCAAGGTGCCAGGGCGGAGCAGCGCTCTCTGCAAGGCTACTGGAGAGTGTTCTCTGCCTTCTTGGAGCTGCTGGTGTTTCTGACAGTCCTCCTCCTCCCTTGATTTGTAGGCAAGTCACTCAGCTCTGTTTCCATTGCCACATGGCACTCTTCTCGGTGCCTATGCCCCTACCTATACTCTTCTTGTTAAAAATAAATAAAACATCAGTCATATCAGATGAGGGCTTACTGTAATGACATCATCTTAACTTGATTGCATCTGCAAAGACAAGCCCCCACCCCCGCCCCGCCCCAATTTCAAGTTGGTTGCTTTCATAGGTACAGACAGTTAAGACTTTAGCATTCTGTCTTGGGAGAACAAAATTCATTCCATTATAGTGCCTTATTATATTGGGTTCAGTAATATAAATTTAACCTTTTTTTCCCTCTAGACTATTTGAAGAATCTGTTGGAAGACTCTGGAGATTATAGGGATACTCAAGGTAAACAATTTTTATCATCTTTTATGTTACAGATCTTTTATATTGTTGATTACAACCCAGAAAATTAAAGTAGATTGATAAAAAAAAAAAAATCAGTGCTAAACTCTATTTTGTCCAAATGAAGACGAACCTCTATTTCAGCTCTCTTTTGGTCAGATGAAAATGGAACTAGATAAATAATAAAATGGTACTGGAACTAGGAGAGGTTATATGAGGACAGCGGAGGCTTATCGCTGGTCTACCAGGAGAGCTCCCCTCCCAAGGAAGTGGACCTGGCATGGTCTAGCATTGGAGAAGCTCAGTTGGCTTCTCAGTCCCCGTGATACATTCAGTTTCTCTAGGTGCCCATTTCTTCATCTTTTAAAAGCAGGGATTGAGTCAGATGGTCTCCAAAGTTCTTTCAAGCTTTAAAATCACAAGTCCATGAATTAACTAAGCTATAGAAATGAAAGATAAAGCACGTTTTGGAACAACTTAGCTTTACTACCCTCCCCACTACTCCTGAAGTCCATTACACCAGTTGGCAACTAAACACCACCAAAAACGTTGTTGATGACTACTACTATAATGCCACGCTAGCCTCAAGAGGACACGGATTTGCTGCTGTTTTCTTGCAGTGAGGTGTACTGATATCCTACTGGATAGGGCATTCTTAGTGAGGAATTATACCTACTTTCCCAGGTTGGTTATCCACCCTGACCCCTCCCCACTAAATCCCAGTAGACTCTTCTGGTCATTGTGATGACCTTTAGTGGTCATCACACATGTCCAAATGCCCCCTAGGAGAATACTATTACCTTAGATTGTAATAACTGAAGGCTAATAGCAGATGAAACAATTAAAAAAAAATATTTACAAACAAAGATGAGAAGGCTGGAGCATTCACCCCCCCCCCCCTCTTTTTGGTAAAGAAACAAATATACTACTTTTCAGTCAGTTTTTATTCATGGCCATCCCATGTGTGCTGCACGGCTGAATTGAGCTCCCTAAGCTTGGCAACTGCGACCTTTCAGTAGCCCGTCTCCGGGTCCTTTTTTCTAAGGTCCTTCTTGAGCCAGGGCCTTTTGGTTAATTGCAGGGCACTTCTCACCATGCAAGGGTTGGAATAGCTTAATGTTGCAATCTGTTCCAGGGGTAATAACCAAATACCCCTACTGTTCCTGCATATTTCAGATGCCCTTGCTGTTGTTATAGAGGTAGCCAACCATGCCAATGACACCATGAAGCAAGGAGTAAGTATGTTAATTTTAGCAATTGGTATACAATTGAACCTGGATGCCTGGGTCTTTATACACTTGGCTTTCTTTTTTCCGTAGGACAACTTTCAGAAGCTTATGCAAATTCAGTACAGCTTAAATGGACATCACGAAATAGTGCAGCCTGGACGTGTAAGTGTTTTAGACAGGCTTTTACCGATTGAATGCCATGCACTTAGATGCCATTTGTAGATAATTTTCATTTCCATTATGAAAATAAATATTTATTGCAACTCTTCATTGGTGCACACCAGATCAGCTAAGTTCATTCTATCAGTTCAAAATGTCCATGATTTAAGTCACTGTGACAAGAAGCTCAAGTTAATTAAGAGAATAGCAGGGATCCCACAGAGACTCTGATGAAATGGTATCATTTTATTGTATAATAGCAGTGACCTCACGCAGCTTTAAAGATAAATTCATTTACGATGCTTCATTTCTAAATAAACATTTAAAAAGAGATGAAGGGAGGGAAAAATTGGTATTTTTGATGCTCCTCATAAAACACAGAAGTGGTGGAGGGAACGAGAGTGGGAAAATTGCAAATGCAATTGTCAGGATGTTGAAATGCCTAAGGATCAAGTGCATGCTTGATGAATTATATGACACCCACAAAAATGCCCTGGGAACAATATTGAATTCATGAAACTCTGCTGGTTTGTCCAATTCCTAAATGACTTACAGGGTTGTAAACAAAATTATGACTATACAAAATCACAAGGAAACCAAGTGTCCCTCTTAAACACAACAACAGTAAAAATCTAGAGGACCACACTCTTGACATGAATACACACACACACACACACACACACACACACAAAATGTACACAAGGAGGCTTCTAAAAGTTCATGAAAAATGGAATTAGAACGCAATTTTTCTGCAAACGTTTTGAAGTCCCTTGGTATTTAAATAAGGAGCACATGTGGCACTTTGAGTTAAATATTGGGATCCTAGCCAAAATGTTGCAGTTTGAACCCACAAGAGAAAGCTGAGGCAGTCTGTTTCCTAAAGTTGTATAGTCTTGAGAACTCTGTGAACAGTTTCACTCTGTCCTACAGGATTGGAATTGACTCCCTGGAATTGAATTTGACTTTATATATTTATATACCCACATTTCTCTGTGTGTGTGTGTATCTATGTATATACTGTCCAAAAAGGTTTCCAAGATTATAAATCTTTACAGAGAAGATTGCCACATCTTTCTCCCATGGTGCAGCTAATGGGTTTGAATCCCAGACCTAATGGTTAGAAGATGAGTGCTTTTTACCATTGTGCCACCAGGGCTCCTATATAGTGTGTGTGTGTGTGTGTGTGTGTGTACGTACACATACTTGTATATATACACAAGTGCATATGTATGCAGGTAGTGCTTACCTTTGATGATGGGATATATATGTAAATGTATATATACATTTATACACACATACTTGTATATATATACAAGTGCATATTATATACACAGACAGTACATATCTATTGTTACTGTGTTGTGATAGTAGAATAAATGGATATTTCTTTGGATGGATCAGGTCTTTCTGAAAGAAGGAATTCTGATGAAGGTATCCCGGAAAGTCATGCAGCCCCGAATGTTTTTTCTGGTAAGCTATGTGTGGTTCTGTTGTGTCTGAGGCAGGGACAATTGCTTACTGGAAGGAGACATTTGTACAAGACAGACATGCGTAGTATCTTCAAGTAATGGTTTTAGCAGGCTCGCTGGCTCTCTGTATTGCTTGTTTGCATTTCAAGTTTAGGGAAATAAAGTTTGCATTTCAAATTTAGGAAAATAAAGTCTGTTGGGATGCACAACCATAACCTTGTTTTCTCTTGGAAGCGAGTTTACTTCGTTTCTCATTTGAAAGAATTGTTTTTATTAGCAGATTGCAATGCCCTCAGTAAGAGTTAGAGTTCAGAAAGCATTTAATCTATGACAGGACTTGGAAAGGAAGCACATTTTCCAAAAATTATTTTTTAAATGATACTTTACTGAAACATTCTAGGTGGCTCTAATTTATGTAAGCAAACACAAGTATTCTACCCAGAATGCTGTTAGCAAAAAGATTGTTCCTTTGTCATTCCTGCATTGTCTTTACCTTTGAAATTTGTTTATTTTTCCTGTGGACTGCCTTTACTTTCAGTTTAATGATGCCCTGCTGTACACAACGCCAGTGCAGTCTGGGATGTTTAAACTAAACAACATGCTCTCCTTGGCTGGAATGAAGGTAAGTGTATTAGTTTGTTTTGTTGTTGTTTTTTAAACCAAAATAGAGAGAAAGCTTTAAGACAGTCATCTTTGGCACATTCTTAAATTTTTATTCTTCATGTTACCATCCATGCATTTATTTGTTTACTCCTAGCATTTATTTATTCATAGAATTACTACTGAGAATGAATATAAGCAAAACATGCTAATAGGTTTGGTGGAAAACACAAAAGATGATTTGAAGCGTGGCTTTTGGTTTGGGTTTTGTTTTGGTCCTCTCTTTCCCAGAGATTAGCAAATATTTGTGAAGACAGTATCCACCCTGTAAAATTTTATATGAAGTAAAGCAAAGAAACCAACTCACTACCATTCAGGTTGATTCTGACTCAGAGCGACCTTATAGGACTGGGTAGAAACCCAGTGGGTTTCTGGGATGGTAACTCTCTCCAGGAGTAGAAAGCCTTGTCTTTCTACCACAAAATGGCTAGTAGTTTTGAACTGCTGATCTTGAGATTAGCAGCCCAACCCATCATTACTAGGCAATAAAATAATCATTCTAAAGGCACAGTCTGGGGAGTTAAGAAAATGAACGATGTGCAACTTTTGGTGGAGCACAGTGGATGAATTGGTGACAGCTAGGAAAGAGGAAGGAGGGCATAGTGGATGGAAAGAGGAAGAGCCTGGAAGGACAGATCACATTTAGCCCTGCTGAGATGTGTGAGGGAACCAACCGCAGGAGCGAAGCCGTGGACTCAGTACCTGTGGTTGGGCCTCGGCAGTGAGGGGTGTGTGTGTTAAATTTACATGCAACTTAAGAGTCAATAACCAAGAGTAGTGGCAGATAAAACCGCTGGTTGTTGAGGCCAGCAGCCAGGAGTCATTGGGAGCCTTTAGCTACACATCAGAGCTGGGATTTTCTGGTAGGGAATGCATTTACTTAGCCTATTGTGTTTTCTTCCAGGTCAGAAAACCTACCCAAGAAGCATATCAGAATGAACTAAAGATTGAAAGTGTAGAACGTTCCTTCATTCTCTCAGCCAGGTACTTTTTATTTAAAGTAAAAAAGAGATTAATTTTTCTTAGTTTTACAGGGTCAGAGATCCCTAGCACTTTTATTTATTTATTTTTTTTTTATTTTTTAAACCCTAGCACTTTTTTTATTCATTAGATTTCGTTCTCTTTCTTCCCCAATCCCGTGCAATTCACCCTTGATTTATCATGCAAATGAACCGTTTAGTGTTTGAGGGGGTAAGGTACTAGGAGTTAGAGGACAAACATGTTCCTCTGAATAGAATGCAAATGCTGAAAACTAATTTGCTATCAGGGTGTATCTCAGAGGTGCTATGGAGCAGAGGATTACTCTCTTGAAGTTGTAAAATACGTTTTTCTGTTTTTCAGTAAATGAAACCCAGGATTGATGAACCTATTGGGACAGCAAGTAGAACAAGGGGGTCAGGGAAGGAGTACAGGGGAGTGGGGGGGATGGTAAAGGGAGATGATATCCAGGTATTCAGGAAGAAATAGGATGTTTAAGAACTGATGATGGAAGCAATGGTACAATTCTGCTTGATGAGATTAAATGTTGCAATGACATGACATTTGGGTTAATTCCCAAGTAAGAATAAATTGAAAGACCAAAACCCAAACAAAGAAAGATCCAGGAATGGTTTTTGGGCTCACACTAGATCCCAGCTCCAACTTAAGAACAATTAGTTCTTACATCATGGCTCTGCTCAATACTCGCTTCCAGGAAGGGAGCATGGAGGAGACGGTGTTATAGCAAAATGTGGTGAAGAAATTAGATGGTGTCTGACTATCAGATAAAATACCATCTGGGGTCTTAAAGGATTGTCTCTGAACAAGCAGCCATCTAAATGAGATGCTAACTAAGCCCACATAGAGGAAGCACACCATCATGAGTCACCTCACCGAAGGAGTATGAAGCATCTAATCTGAAGTGGAAAGGATGGATTCATAACTGAGAATAAAGAGTCTGGTTTGCAGAAGGCTATGGATGATAGTGGGACACCAAGATTCACTGGAGGAACTATACAGGAAATAAACTGCCAGTGAACACCTCTATCCACAATTGAGGCATAGGAGGAAAGTGGTCACTTAATGGAGTTGCATCGGTGAGTTGCGTATAGAAGGCCAAAGGCAGAAGCCTGACTTGAACAGTTAGAACTTGTCAGCAGATTCCCCGAAGGGTGCATGCTGGACATGAATTGGTTTCCAAAATCTTATATATTTGGGGTTGTATTGTTTTATTTGGTTTTTGATTGGACATATTAGGGGGTGTCTTAGGAGTTTTATGTCATGGGGTGGGGGTCACAGTCTTGAAGTTGTAGTATATGTTTTTCAGGGTATGAAAACCAGGCTGATGGACCTATAAGGTCAGCAAGTGGAATAAGGGTTTGGGGGGAGTGGGACATGGAGGTGGCAGCAGGGTAAAGAGGTGATGACATTAAAGGATCCATATAGAAAAAGGTTTGGAAACTGATTGTGGTAGCAAATGTACAATTCTTCTGGATGTGATTGAACTATGGAATGATTTTATGTATGCATTAATCCCAATTAATGAAAAAAGTAATTTGCTGATTATACTCAAGTTGGACATTTCAAATCTTTTTACAATGATACATAATGTTAAAAAAATCTAGTGTTTTATAGTTTATTAGGAAATTTTCACGTATCATATAAATGTCATAATAAACTCATAAGGTAGATGTCATCTCAAGATAAAGAACAAAGAAGTTATAGAAAAACTGAGTTGGTGACTTAAGGACACGTAAGTGGGAAAGCTAAGCTATAAGTGCTTTTAAGACCATTGCTATTTCTACAACACTGCATTGCTTCCAAATGGATCCTGCAGTGATTTTATAAATCAAAATCCATTACCAAAATATGAAATCAAGTTCTTAGGAAATGCGGGGCTGTATTACGCATATTGAAGTGAAACACACTTGCATTATTGACTTAGTGGCTGAGAACAGAAGTGGATGTTTGGCCAGTTTGACTGGTGAAGGAGAAGGAACAGCAGCCATCACTTGCTTCTCTGCAGGATCTAGATAAGAGAATCCAAGTGGCTCACTCAGGCTCGATCCTGGATATAATAAAAATAATAGCAAGCACGCCTATAAAACCTCCTTTGGGCCAGGCATACTTCTAGGACATTACGTGTATTACTTCTTTAAATTTTCACAACAACCCTTTGAGTAAAGTACTACTATTATATCTATTTTATAGTGAGAAACAAGATTTTGTTATGTTGGCCATGGGGTTGCCGTACACAAGGCAACTGACAACAACAACAACAATGGTGGGACAAACTACTTAGCTAGTAAGCAGTAGAGTGGGTGTTGGAATCTAGTCTGCCCGTCTTCCACTGTATCTACAATTGGCTAAGGTCTTAGTAACAGCAAGAGTAGTAGCTGGAACCATAATAACGTTTGCTAACTGTATGATCTTGACTTGCTACAAGAGAAAATGAAGATTCAGCTGATTTATTCGGTGCCATCAAGTAGGTCCTCATCTCATAGTGCCCCCCTGGACAACAGAACAAAACACACTGCCTGGTCTTGTGCAATCTTTACAGTTGTTACGTTTGAGCTCATCGTTGCAGTCCCTGTGTTAATCCATCTAATCACAGGTCTTCTTAATTTAACTGAATCCTTCTAATTCTTTTAATGTTTTGTTTTGTTTTTTTAAATCATTTTTGTCCTCCTAATTTACTAAGAATGGCATCCCTTTCCAGGAATTGGTCTCTCCTTATAACATGTCCAAAGCACATGAGACAGTCTCACCATTCTTGCTTCTCAGGTGCATTTTGCCTGTACTTTTCCCAAGACAGATTCGTTTGTTCTTCTGGCAGTCCATGGTACTTTCAGTGTTCTTTGCCAGCAGGATTCAAATTCTTTGGTCTTCCTTATCCAATTTCACATGTATATGAGGTGATTGAAAATAACATCAGACACACCTTAGTCCTCCAAGTAACATCTCTGCTTTTCAACACTTTAAGAGGTCTTGTGCAGCAGGTTTACCCAATGCTGTGTGCTGTTTGATCTCTTGACTGCTGCTTCCATAAGCACTGATTATGGATCAAACAAGTCAGAATTCTTGACTTTAATTTTTTCTGTTTATCATGATGTTACCTATGTCCCATTGTGGGGATTCATGCTTTCTTTACATTAAATTACAATCCATATTGAAGGCTGCAATCCTTGATCTTCATCAGCAAGTGCTTCCAGTTCTCCTTACTGTCAGCAAACAAGGTTAGGTCCTCTGTAGATTATTAATAAGTCTTCCTTCATGCCTGATGCTGCGTTCTTTTTCATATAGTTCAGCTTCTCAAATTATTTGCTCAATATGCAGATTGAATAACTGGTGAAAAGATATAACCCAGATGCACAGCTTTCCTTATTTCAAACTATGCAGGATTCCCTTCTTCTGTTCAAATAAGTGCATCTTGCTTTATGTACAGGAGCCACATGAACTTAGTGAAGTGTTCTGGAATTCCCATTTTTCTCAATGTCACTCATCCATCATAGTCTGTTATGATCCACACAATCGGATGCCTTAGCATAGTAAATAAAACAGAAGTAAACATCTTTCTCTACTGTTAGCCAAGATCTATCTGCTGTCAGCAATATATCTTGTTCCACATACTCTTCTGACTCAAGGTTTGAGTTTCTAGCAGCTCCCTGTCAGTGTACTTGAACTTGGTTCTTGAAAGAATTTTCCACCATAGAAAACTTGCTACCTTAAGACATCCGGAATATATTGACATCTGAATGATGCATCGAGTTGGAAAGGCAGACAAAGAGAAAAGGAGGAGACGCCTGGTCTGTAGAAGACATAAATGGACATAGTATACTGAAAAAGCTGAAAGGCCAGTGCTATATGAACATGGAGAACAAGACGTAATGTGACCTATGATAAGACTGCAGGGTAAGATGGGTAGATCATGTAGCCTGTGGATCTAGGTCTTTAGTCTGGGGTCCATGGAGAGTCAGTCACAGAAAGGTTTGTCCAAGGGAATGATTGTGATCAGGATAGCATTTTTGAAAAGATGATCTGGTCAAAGTATAAAAAGTGGGTTGGGAGGTGAATTAAGTCGGAAAGTAGGTTGTGAGGTGATTGATTAGACATAGGGGATGAGAAATACCGAGGAATTAAGAGTCTCCAGGTTGTGCAGTGTGAACATGCTCTTACCATTCACTGGGATAGAGAACAAGCCTCTGGGTAGAAGGCTGGACTTTGGTTTTAGATGTACACGTTGAACTCGAAGTGCCTGTGAAACAGGAAAACTATATCATTGAGGAGGCAGATTATATAAGGATTTGGGCCTCAGAAGGAAGCCTAGTCTAGAGAGGGCTTCCAAAAGTTCCTGGAAAAAATGGAATTAAAAGATAAGGGAATTTTTCCACGAACTTATTGAACTCTGTGAACTTATTGAACACCTCATATTTGGGAGTCATTGACTTCGAGGTAATAACAAAAATGAGGAGACTGCATGGGAGGGCACAGAGAAGCTTCAGGGTTCCCTGTCAAAAAAAATCACCTCATTATGAGGGCAACAAATGTATAGATGTGCTTTACACAATTGATCTATGTATTGTGATGAATTGTGTGAGCCCCTTATATAAATTGATTTAAAAAATAATAAATTAAAAAAAAAATCACCTCATGTAACTCTTCAGATCCTAATGACTCATCATATCTACCCCCACCCCCTGACTCATCTTCAGCAAGGCAGCTTACTACTTTTATGTTGTTTATCTTTCTTACATTTATGATCTCATATATTGATCGCTTGTTTCTGTGTCTCACCTAAATTAAATGGGAACGCTTACCAGTGAGGTGTATCTCGTATACCCTGGCCCTTATCAAATGCCCAGTCATTGTCACTGTAATGAACTGAAATGATGTGACCTCTGAGCCTCAGTGGAACATCTCTGTTAGAACAAGTGGTAAACGCTGTGGTGAGGTGTAACACACCGGGAATGCATGCAGTTGCAGGGATTTTCCCCTGGGGAATTCATTCCAGCCAGTGGGACAATGTTTGGTAATGTTCACATCCTGTTATGTAAAGGTTCCTAGGTTTCACTGTTTTTTGATCTGAGGAAGAAGCTGATTCCTCTGTGCAACAGTAGCGTAGCTATGATGTCTCCATTCCATGTCGTGGGCAGACAGTGTCGCTCGTTGAGAAAGATGCTGTCGAGAGCCGTCGACATGATTTGGGCAGACTCTCACAGGAGAGATCCAGGAATGATTAAATGAGAGACCAGCATATGTGACATGATCTGCACAGTTGCATCCCATCCCACAGGCTCCTCAGTTCCAGGAAAATCAGACAGCACTTCTCAAAGGAGCCATCTTCCTTTCTGCTCTGTCACCTTTTCCAGTAAAAAGAGGGGGAGAAACGGAGATGGTGATGGTTACTCGGGAGCCCAAGGATGTGTTCTCCTTGTGTAGTTCTTTAGAGAACCTAGACACAGGCCAAAGATGGCCTGGAGGCGAAGGGCTCAGTCCTGAACCACAGCCACACTTTGACACCCACTTGTCTGTTGGTAGCCTGCCATCTAAAACAGATTTAGATAACATTTTAAGTCCTCAATTTCCTCCTCTGTAAATGGTGATGGTGGGTGATGAGGTGGAGGGGTGTGTGTGTACATGATACGATGCAATATTCCATAGGGGAACTCTAAGAATAAGGTGTGATAACATTTACAAAGCATTTGCACAGTTGGCTAAGAGGTAGTAACTATTACTTGGTAGCTAGTTATGGCTGTCAGCAAGCAGCTGCACTGGAGTAGCTTGTGTACTGATACTAGAAGTTATGCCAGTGGTAAAATTTCAGGCACTGGGGTAGCTTGTACACTGATACTAGAAGTTATGCCAGTGGTAAAAAGTTATGCCAGTGGTAAAACCCAGCTAGCAGGGTCACCTGTGCAGCTGGGTTCTGATGGAGCTTCCAGATTCACACAGACTAGGTAAAAAATAAGGCCCAGCAACCCACCTCTAAAAAATTAGCCATAGAGTATTGTCCAATGTAGTGCTGGAAAATATACCACTTAATAGCTATATTTCTAATAATGATTTACTGTGTAAAAGGCAAATGGTTTTCTTAATATCTCCTTGACCTGTTCCAGATTCTTCAAAAGAAAGCAAAATATGACTGTGCTTATGAAGAGGCCTCAAAAAGTTAAACGGAATTTTCTCACAAACGGCTTAATGCCCCTTTATACTATTACTTATAATGGATTTTAAAATATTTTTATAGGTAAAGTTAAAACTATGTGTTCATTAATAAAAATATTACTTAAAAGTTCAAATATACTTAAAATTGGAGTGAACCACACACTCGAACTGTGTATCCAATCACCTAGACTCACCACGAATTAACCAAGATTTTTCCACAGGTTTTCCTGTCTTACCATCTAAAGTATTTTAAAACAAATTAAAGCTATCTGGTCATTGTATTCCAGCAGATTCTCGTGCGCCTCTCTCAAAAATGAGCACAAGTCTACTGTTAGGTTGGATTTTGCTTTATTATGATAATAAAGTTCTAAATTCATTATTAAACTCTCCATTTATTTATTCATTTATTTCTAATATCTCAAATGTGCCTCTTAGTTTTGAGCAAAACAAAAATTAAATAATGGCTTTATGGAAGTGCTGCTATAGCTGGTGATTCAGCATTACCATAGAGTTTTCTGAGGGGAGGTGTGGTTGTAGAGGAAAAAAAACAAAACAGGAATGGCTTGTTCTAAGAAAGCTTTCTCTTTCTGGGGCCCTTTCTAATCTAGATTTGATTCAAAGATGAGATGAACTAAAAAAAATAAGAGAGATGTGCTGAGGTTGTGGGCAGAGAGCTTAGTGGGCTTAATAGTTAGACTTGTTTTCTCAGCAGCGTAAGGCAATTTCCCTTATTACCCCCTCCTTCCACATATGTTTCCTGATAGCAGAATAATATCTTCTCCTTTCCTTGCTGCCCTTTGTAGAAACCCTTAGTAATGTTTAGTCATCTAAAAATATTTACTATTCTATTCTGGAGGTGAAATTCGATTCCTCCAAAAATGTTTGAATTCTGGAAAGATGTCGTAGACAATACCTTGGTTTTATGATAATCACAGTAATTCATTGTATGAATATCCACGAAAGTAACCAATAAAATACTTATCCATTTTACTGTGGTGACTTCAAAAGTCACTTATTAGGAAGCAGTACTTTTGGAAAGGGACAAAGCGTGTGTTTGCTAAAATGTCATGGGTTCTAATGCCCATTCTGATTATTGGGGCGTGCAAACCTGAGTCCCTGCCTAAGACAGGATTGTTGGAAGGTAGTGGACTCCGTTGCCCTGGGAGAAGGGAAAGAAGTAAGAAAAAGGCAAAGAGTAAATGCTGACATCTGGTTGATGGGACCTGCTTTTGCCCCCAACAGTTCTGCCACAGAAAGGGATGAATGGCTGGAAGCGATTTCCAGATCAATAGAAGAGTATGCCAAGAAAAGAATCACATTCTGTCCTAGTAGGAGTCTGGATGAGGTATTGTCTTTGCTGTCTTTTCCCCTTCCTTTCAGTGCAGTTCAAACAATATTTACTTTAAAAAAAAAATCATTTCGTAGGAGTTTAAA
>NW_022103898.1:32987068-33002132 GCF_000313985.2 Echinops telfairi
TGAAAAAATAAAATAAAAACAACAAATATTCACAGAATTGGAGGTGCTTGTGTAACTTCAGAGTCAAGTATTTATCTTGCCACTACTTCTAACTACAAGCATATGATAGCATATTGATGTTTTCCCTGAGTTATTAAAAAAAAAAAAAAAACTACAGAAACCTTGATTAGCTGTCATCCATTACCACAGGCATCTATTGAAATGAATTTTGCATTAGAGGGTTCTTTTTAGAATATAGCTAATCTTAATTTCCCGAGAACTCAAAGAAAAAAGAAAAAGAAGTGCTAGCATGGACTTTATCCCACTTCTCTAATGCTGTCATCAGCACCTGGAGGTGCCACTGTCTGATAAAGAGGCTGGGGAGTGTGCACCAGGCAGCTAATCCAGTCTTCCTTCTTCCACAGGCCGACTCGGAAAATAAAGAGGAAGTCAGTCCCCTGGGATCAAAGGCTCCCATTTGGATTCCTGATACCAGGGTCACCATGTGCATGATCTGCACAAGTGAATTCACTCTGACCTGGAGACGACACCATTGCCGGGCCTGCGGAAAGGTTGGAGATGCTAATAACCCTTCCATTATTTTTTTTAATATGACAAGCTGCACATAAGGAACCAGCAAAGCCACCCACCCCTATCTCCCAGGGATCTGTTGCTATGAGAGAGAGAGGAGAAGGAGGGGAATGAAGGAAAGAAGGATACTGATGGAATCATGGCTGGTATTTTCTCTAGATATTTAGGTTGGGAGGAGGATCTTTTTAGGGAACTTATCCTCTCCCACCCAACATTACTTCAGCTTGTCGGTAATAGACTATTCACATAAGACAATACTAACAAACCTACAGTTAAATAGACTGCTACCTTTTTACACAGCTACACACAGTAGAAACTGGATAAGGCAGAAACGTTAGAAGGAAAACGCAGATATTTCTCGTTCTGGAAACGAGTGCCAGAAACATGTTAAGGGTGTACCAGCAAACGTGGGAAACTTGCAAGACCCAGAAGACAAAGAAGTCCGATTGAGCTCCAGTTCTCCCAGGTTTCACTGTATGTTAACTGCGTCTCTTTAGGCGGATGACCACGTATGTAGTTGGGGCGCAGATGAGGTCTGCAGGGAGCAGCTAATAATACAGAGCAAGACACTTGGCAGAGCAGCAGCAGGTGATGACCAAGTTGCTCCTCCTGCTGAGTTCAGCTAACATGGGACATAATGCCTGTCTCATGTAGCTCTCAACGGTTTATGTTCAGCAGCTTATGTTGTATGCAGTTGAATCCAGTAAGTTCCCCATAATGATCTGCCATCTCCTCATCTTTCCAATGGAGTCTTGTCTGGTTTGTCGCTCCAAGCCCAACCTCCACGGAGTTAGGGAGACCGAGACTGAGTATCTGTGAAAACATTGTGAGAAGTCGGCAGCATAATCGATCATATCACTTATGCCTGGGACACAAAGAATCTAACTGAAATCATTCCAATGTGCTTTCAGATTGTATGTCAAGCCTGTTCGTCAAATAAGTATGGTCTGGATTACCTGAAAAATCAACCAGCAAGAGTATGCGAACACTGCTTCCAAGAACTGCAGAAATTAGGTAATAAATAAGCAAAAGATTTAACTGAAAATTCCTTTATGCTTCCAAAGAACCTTTTCCACGTATCATCCTAGGCACATTGGCAGTGTGATTGGTGATGTTGGCCTCAAACTGAGTACTGAGTTTTCTTAACTCAGATTTCAGTGTAATTCAAAGAGAGATTGGACTACAGTTTATTTTTATTCTCTTGACATAAGGTTTTGTTAAGAGAATTAATTGTAGAAATGTGATTACAGGCTGAAATGCCTCAGACACTTGAAAAGGAGTGGCCCATAAAGCAGTTCTCTATGGAAATGGGCTAGGTGGCAGCTTGTTAGCCTCATTCCAGTACATCTCAGACCAAATACAAAATGACACGTCCTGTCTGCATACTCGTTGCTTATAGTCTGTCTATAGAGAATGCAGCTAGCGGGACTACACAAGTCTTTATTTTAGGAAAGGGTCTCTTGTTAAATTCCTGCAAGCTAGAAGATTTAAATTTTTAAGTGATCCTTTTCCACTTCTTAGAAAAGTAGCTTATCAACAACTAGGGGCAACATCTGAAGGTAGAAACCTAGACAATATGCTTTCAAACCCACACATTTATAGCTTGAAGGATTGCTTTTGTCTGTATATGTTTCCCTAGAAGACACACCCATCGGTTCCTTTGCCAGCCTTTTCTTCTTCCCTTTGCTCTCTGCTCATAGTATAAGTTGCCAACAAAACACAATTAATCGTTCAGTCCCCCTCCCTCTTCTCCCACCTGGTTTGATCTGTAAGTCTTTACAATGTGTCTGAAAATCGGTCTTCGTCTTGACGGCCCCATCTCAAGCTGGCTGAAGGCTTGCATTATTGTCCCCTGGGGAATTGGTGTTTCCTCACAGGTTTTCTGCTGTAAATCCCTCTTGACTGCTGCCAGATTTACTTTCCTAAATCTTCAATATATTCAAGTCATTCCTCCGCCTAAAATTTAAGTCTTTCCGCTACCTAGACAAGGTTGTTTAGGTCCAGCTGTTATTGTAGTGTTATTATTCTCTAAGTAGATGAAACAATTTCACAACTGCCTTTGCTTATGCTGATCTCTCTTCCTCAAGTGTTCGTCCTCTCTTCTGCTAGGCAAACTCTTACTTTCATGCTTTCACGGCCAACTAAGGCAAACTGCAGTCAGAATTAGTATTTGATTATTCGACCAATTATCCAGATAGAAAGTAATGCTGTTGGGTTTTTAAAAAAGAAATCATGATGGGAGATTTCTATTTAACATACATACTTTTTTGAGGTGGTAGGATATTCTTAAGGAGCCCTGGTGGCCTAGTGGTTACATGTTGGGCTTCAGTCAGTCAGCAGTTCAAAACCACCAGCCGCTCTGCTGAGGGAGAAAGGAGGAGACTTTCTGCTCCTGTGAAGAGGTACAGTCTCAGAAACCCACAAAAACAGTTCTATCCTGTCCTATGGGGTCGCTATGAGTCAGAATTGACTTGATGGCAGTGAGTTTGGGTTTTTTGTTTTGTTTTTAAGAGGTATTCTTAGGTTTCAGAATTCTGTGGCATAAAAGAATAATCTTTTCACTAGGTTTCATGTTTGAAAAGCATAGCACCAAGGCCAGAAAATGGATCACATTAGAAGGTGCTAGAAAGAGTGGGAGAAAAATAAATGTGAACAAAACCTAAAAAGTCATAAATGGAACCAAGCTTAATGATCAGATAGAGACTGGTGGAAACTCCCAGACTGTGGCCCTTAGTCACCGTCATAGCTCAATTTTTGGCCAAACAACAGGCAGGTCTCTAAGAGCTAAAGGAAGAAAACATAAAACAATAGACTGGGATGTCTTTCTCCCACCCTTTCCATGCTACACCTTTTTCTGGAGGCCGCCAGAGGTATGAATTCCTGGAGTGTTACAGCAGAGTGTATTAATCTGCATGAAATGGAATTATAGAATGTTTGCCATTGGCCACATAAGTGTATTTGATTGGTTTTAGATCACCAGCATACCCCAAAGGTTGGATCTCCGGGAAATCACAAATCTCCTTCGAGTGCCTTATCATCAGTCTTACATAGTATTCCATCAGGGAGGAAACAGAAAAAAATCCCAGCGGCTCTCAAAGAAGTAAGTGTTTCTATTTAAGCTTTAGAGTTGACAGAAGCTGTATTATTCATGCTCATATAAAGGAAGCTGTCATTCCCCGCCATTATCAAGACATGAATTTTAATACTGGTAAGGGATGTGAATGGGCCCTCAACCTCTTGCTTGGTCTCCTTTGTGACCCAAGTCCCTTAAGAGATGGCAGACCAAAAGTTTGAAGAACATTTTATCACAAAATAGAAAGTAAAGCCAAAATGTGTGTGCGTGAATTTTCAGAAATGTGTCTGAAGGAAGCCCCTTAGCTGAGGGAAGCAATTTACAGAGGACCATGGGCATTTGGTTGTATTTACTAATAGGTACTGTTTGTTAGGTGATGAAATCACTGAGAGGTTGTTGTCTTTCCTTTAAAAGGTAACAAAAAAAATGTAAGAAGTGTGTAATCCACGGGTGTCATGGGTATCTGTTAGATTTCTCCGGTGGGAAATACCTCTGTTCTTGGCTTCACACAAAAAGAATTCACGCTGAAGCCTGGTTTGGGATCCACGTGGGTTTTTATGAAGGAAGGAAAAAGTTTCAGGTTTTATAGTCACTAAACATGGGCACCTCATGGGACTGTACACCCACGTGGTGGCCTGAGGCCAGAGAGACCATGGCACGGCTGAGCGGAAGGCGGAGAAGCAGCCAAAGGGCTGGTGGTCTCAAAGTTCTAGTATGTAGGGCCTTAGGCTGGGAGATGTGGTTGGCCCCAATGGCTGAATTAAACCCCACTTGGCCTACTCTGGGCCGACCCAGGTGTACAGCATGCCCCTTAGACATCCCTACTTCTTGCTACCTAACAACATATCCACCTATACTAACTCCTCATCTTACTAATTTGTGACCTGCCAAATGAAAAAATGCAAAAACCCACGGCCATTGAGTCTGGACAAACTCCACTGTGAGCCAAATTAACATGTCTGGGGATATAGAATTAGCATACAAATGGGTACTTAAAATGAACATGTCTGGGGATAAAGAATTAGCACACAAATGGGTTCTTAAAAAATAATAAATGGTGATGATACAGTGAGGACAAAGAACAGGGACTCCACTGAGTCTTGAGGGGTAAGGGGATGTTTTTTCCCAAGGAAAGAGAATTCTTGAGGGTAAATCGGAGGAGTACACGGTGGGGAGAGGATGATCAAACAGAGGGAACAGTTTGTGTGATGTCACTAAGAGAGGCAGGAAGTGAAGGAAAAGCTTCTGTAACCATTAATCAGTCATTCAGCCACTCTGATTCCTCATCAGTAAATGGGGCTTAATAAATAAGAGTGTCTGTTTCCTAAGGTTCTTGGAGAGGAAACATGCCAGTCTATGTGAGGGCCCAGCTCCTTCCCAACTGCAGAAGTCCTCTTACCAGCTTTCATTAGCCGAATTTTCATATCTACAACAGTAGTAAAGAGTCCATTGTCTATAACCATTTTTGCCCATTAACAACACACCTGGCTGTAAGGAGTGCTGCATTCCCTGATAGCAGACCCCAAGGACACGACGGACGCTCAGATTGTATATTTCACTGCCCAGGAAGGGAGAGGTGGTGTGGTCTTCAGTCACAGATGCCAGGTGGAGCAGGTTGGAGACTGGAGTAGGGAACAGGACTCTGCTCGATGTCCTGGGTGACCTTATATAAGGGACTAAGGCAGTTGGTGTCCTGAAGGTGGGCTGCCCACAGGGATGAGCAAGAATTGGAACCCTGGGGTCTGACCCTAGCTCCTAGCTGGGCCATAATCTGAAGGAGCCCTGAGATGGGGCCCTTGGATGCATAGGGCGTGTAGGACCCCATATCAACTAACCAGCACCTTTGCAGCCCCCTACCTTACACCTCTTCCATGCCCTCACCTAAGTGGTTACAGGTGAGGGCAGGGCTGACTTTGAGCAGGAGAGGGTTACTGGGCGAGTGGCCAGCAGTAGCTGGCTCAAGGGCAGAGGCTGGTCCTGGCCGTTGTGGGCTTTTAGGAATTCTGCATTATTAGTTCTCATGAAGACGTCTATTTTAAGTAAAATCTCATTTGAAGAGTAGAAATTTTAGATATTTTGTTAAAAATCACTTGATAGTCTTATACAGGATGATATCTTTATGTAAATCTGTTTAAATGTTTTTCTAATTTAATGGCAGATTTTAAAGCTTCCATTCAATGTGATCCTTTTTATGAAATTTTTTTAAAATACAGTGGTTTATGGTAAAATAGCCACATTTAGTGTCACACAGGTCCTGTGGACCAGGCGTCCATGCATGGCATAGCTGGTTCTCTGCAGGGCTACAGTCAGGGTGTCCTTCAGCGTTGGGTTCTCAGGAGACTTAACTGAGGAATGGCCTACTTCCCGGCCCACTTATGTCGTTGGTAGGACTCCTTTTCTTGCAGTTGCAGGAGTCAGGGGCTGTCTACTCACTGGCCCTTGCTGGAGGTCATCTTCAGTTTTCTGGAGTCTGGTGACACCTCAACATGGCTGTTTACTTCAGTCGCAGCAAAGGGGAGTCTCTAGAGCTATTCAACTAGCAAGAAAGGGTCTTAGAAAACAGAATGTGGGCCGCCATGAATCAGAGCTTTCTTGATGGTGATAACACAATCATGGCAGTGGCTGTCCCATATTGTTGGTCAGAAGGAAGTCACAGGTCTTGATCACAATTGAAAAAAGAGGGGACTATACAAAAGTGTGACTAAGAGGTCAGATGGAGGGTGGGGTGGGGAGACACCTTAAGTCTGTCTACCGCATTACTAAGGCATTCCCAATTTGTTGTTTTGTAGCTACAACTGATCCTTACATTAAACTTTTTTTTTATTACCAGATTACATTAGAAGCATTTGGTCTTTTTGCAAAGTGATTAATTTTTTTTAACTTAACCTTTGTGAAGCAAAATCCATTGCTGTCTGTTCCAACTCACAGTGATCCTGTAGGACAGGGTGCGCCCAGCTATAGGTTTTCCGAGGCAGTAAATGTGGCAGAAGTAGACTGTCACATCTTGCTTCCACAGAGGGCCTGGGAGCTTCAAACTGCCGCCCTTTCTGATTGCAGACATGCACTTAGGCCTCTCGTTTTGGATCAAAATGTAGGCGTCAAAGACATTCTTCAAATCATTTGTATTAATCGGATGTTCAATGAATTACTCTATTGATATGATTATTCTCAGTCTGAAAGATTATCTCAGGGGTAAATGGAAAGTTTTAATGATTTCCTTTCCCCTAACACTCCCTCAGTAAGTAGAACAATGGACAATCTATACAGTCCAAAATGCATGCAATATATACAAAATAGACAAAGAAAAACTTGGACCTTTGAGATTAGTTCATTTTTTGTTTCTGCCAATCCAGAGAGACATGGACCCTCAAAGAAACAGACACAAGCATATGCATGTAAACCGTTACACAAGGTTAAAGTCCAGCATTGTTCCTGGAAGGGTTTGTCATCACATAATTGTAGCAGCTTCATTTTATACAGTTCCCTGTGTTGCAAAAACTTTCATTCTGAAACCTTATAGTAATGTATGGTTAATATTTTGAGAAAAATGATTGCAAATGATTTAATTTTTTGTTTTTCTGACACTTACTTATGTAGGTATCAGCAAACACTGAGGATTCATCAATGAGTGGCTACTTGTACAGATCAAAGGGCAATAAAAAGCCTTGGAAACACTTGTGGTTTGTCATAAAAAATAAAGTGCTGTATACTTACGCTGCAAGTGAGGTAAAGTCTGAAATCTAAAGTTTTTAGGGTCTTGTTTTGTAATTCAAACTAGAAATCATTTAAAGAATCAGAAAGCAAATTTTAAAATGCTTTTGTTTTGCGTGTTTTATTTTACTTTGTTCCTGGAGGGTGGAAGTGGTGCTGTTTTATTATGGGCAGTGTTCTTGCTTTGTGCTTGGAGAATTCTTACTCAAATGTGCTAATATTACATAGTATTAAAGCACAAGTGTTTTAAGTGTCATGTGGCAGCTTAGTAGTGCAATAAAATTCAAGGTTTTGATCTTTGTCAAGCCCTCTGTTGACACGCCCTTCTACCCATTTTTCCTGTTCCATCTCCCATGTGTTTCAGCATCCCATAACAACCATGACTCTAAAGCCCAAGCTTTGTCTTGGTACCACGTAGGATAATTCATTTACCTTTCAGAGATATGTTTTCTCTAGCTACAAAATGCAGGTCATATAATACTTATCTGCCTTTCAGGATTATAGTGAAAAATAAGAAATTCAATGAAGATTAATTGATTGCAAACTATCTAGCATAGATAGGGGTAGTTGGGTGGGGTAAGTGTAGAGGGGGAGGCTCAGTGAAACGTTAACACATGTTCTGTTTTAACATTCACGTGAATGAAATTAAATTCCAGCTACATAGCTTGAATATTCTCGTCTACTTTTGTCCCAATCTAAAAACCCACCTCTGCCTTGTGTTTTTGGACTTTTAGGATGTGGCCGCTTTGGAGAGTCAGCCTTTACTAGGATTCACTGTCACCCACGTCAAAGATGAGAATTCAGAGTCTAAAGTGTTTCAGTTGCTGCACAAAAACATGTTATTTTATGTATTCAAAGCAGAAGACTCACACTCAGCCCAAAAGCAAGTAACTTAATAATTTCTTTTAGTGGCAAGATTTCCCATGCTTTCTTTAAATGGTTGTTTTTAAAGTGACCCATGTCAATGCCTGGGGACAGCACTGCATCTAGGGTTCCAGGTTAGAGAGATTCAATGCTAGTTTCCAAACTCGTGGGAGGAATTGTTTGAAAGGCAAGGCTGGGTGTCTGGAATATTTTCAGGAGGCAGAGGAGCAAAAGAAAATAGGTAGTCTTGTCCAAAGGAGGTTGTCCACAGGTGACCTCAGAGGAAGCAGCATGATGTGGCTCTGCTGAGAGGAGTGAGCGTAAGCATCTTCCCTTGAAACATTCCAGGAGTTTGGCAAGTTAGTGATTCAGTTGTGCCATCGAACAGCAGGAGTTTAACCACCTGCTTGCTAACTTCTCTGGGAAAAGGGTGGAACATATTAAGAGGCTCCCATGCTGTTGACTGAGTAGCAGGAAATGGATGTCAGTTTAGATGGTAAAGGCTGGTCTTTAAAATTCCAAGGATATTTATTTAGATGTCATGGTATTGTTTCACATGACATGTATGTCACTGTGGGTTCCCGGTCCTTTCTGAACAAAACCGTTCAATTCACCTTTCATTTGATGTCTTTTTGGCTTTAGAGAGGGCAGTTCTATATATAAAGAATTCTAATTTGTTGTAGCAAAGATCTTCAATATGCAGGTGTCGTCTCTCAAAACTAACTAATTTCTTTTGTCCATAGGTGGATAGAAGCATTCCAGGAAGGCACAATATTGTAGCAATATCAATTTCTTCTCTTCTATGATTCTGAATGGGTGAAATTTCATCAGGATGGAAGAAATGTAGTGTAAAATTTTTATGAAGTGGCATATTGCCAGGATAAATCCAGCCAAACTGTCTGATATGAGAAATTATTAGGCATAAGATAATTTTTCAAATGTTGTTTTCCATGTATGTTATTTATTAAATTTTTGATGTTTACTTAATGATCAGGACTATTTCTGAGATTCACACTGAATTCTGAACTACCTTTTATTTGGAAACCACAACACATTTTAATGTCATATATGTATTAACTATTTGTGACACAGTCCACACTGTTATTTTCTACCTTACATTGGAACCATTACAAGTGATTAAAAAATACCTATCCATGGGCAAATTTCCATTCAGTGCTTGGTTCAGATATGATGATGATTATGCTATAACACTGCTGATGAAAAATGCATGTCTTTGAAACAGTATAATAAACTTAGGTGAACTTTCGTGTATTTTAATGGGGAAGAAAAAAAAAATACATGACCGGCTTCTACCTCAGTGACTGTGAAATGAAATTCCAGTAAATTGTCTTAAGTATTTCTACTGTTCAGGGTTTCTTTGCGACAAAGTTAATGTTCTCTCATCAAAATATGACAGCAAAGTGCTAGAAACTGAGTGCATTTTCAGCTGAACTGTGGGTAGGAATGAGGATGTTTCCATTTGCAGAGGAATACAAATAATGAACTTTTGGGACTTCAACCACCTCAAAAACCCTGGTGGCGCAGTCGTCTGTTGGCTGCTAACCACAATACTGCCAGTTGAACCCACCTAGCAGCAACATGGGAACCAGACCTGGCACTCTGCATGCCCCTCTGCTCTGTCACATGGTGCCAGGATCAATTGAAACCAACTTGACAATACATAACAGCAATAATAAGGACTTTTAAAGCCACCAAGTGCAGTACATGTTTTTTAAGCAAAATACTAATTATGCTTTCCGTAAACGTTATTATGCTCCCTTTTGTGAATAAGAGTTCTGAGCTGAAATCAATGGTTGTATTTGTACCCAAAACGAATGTTACATTTCCTATAATGTTGTACTTTTAAAAAATGAACTGGAATTAGCTGTATCACAAAAGCACAAATTCTAAGCCAGTATTAACTGAAATTGTATATATAGTATTCATTTTTAAGATATTTTTATACCACTTTATGACATGTCCTTCATAATCATTTTTTAAAGTCCTTTGTTACCTTAGCCAGCTATCAGTGTGTCTGATAGGAAATATTTATATTTATATTCATAATTTTGATGCACTGATAGCTTAACATATGAACTACTTTGTACATAAAATTGTTGGTTGGCAGAAGGACAAAAAGAAAAGGTTTAACACTATGGTTAGTCATGGCTGATGATTATAATACAGATTTTCCCACTGTCTGAAAGCAAGAGTGTGTCTTTGAAACCTTTTGTAAGCAGAAATTACCTAAAGTGAAGCAATGACCATTCATTTATGTGGGGAACATTTTTGAGCATTTGCAGAAATACCTTCATTATCTAGTGCTGCTATAACAGAAATACCAGAAGTGGAATCTGGAGGAAGGTCTTTGTGTCATTTCAGGGTCTGTGGGCCTATGAGGTTCTTAACACAAGGACCCTGGGTCCAAAGCACTGTTTCCCAAAATGGACGATACCACCCCCTCATGGACACCGGAATGATCCAGGAGGGCTGTAAAAGCAGAAACCTACACTTTAGCCTGGATTATGGGCTATAGTATGAAAACTTTTCATTGTTAGGGGAGGTGCTGAGTAATTTTTCCCATAAAGGGAATTAGTTTCTGTAAGTACAGTCATTCTGGTTTATTTTAGAAATCATAATTTTGTGCTACACCTTGTCTCATTCGAGCCCAACAGTCTACTGTGTCCCAGATCAGAATGGTTACTAGTAGTAGTAGTAGTGCACAAATTCTAAGCCAGTATCAGGGCCCCACCAAATCCTTCTGATTTCAGGCTAGAAGAGGACAGGATTTGTATGACAGTAGGCTAAGTGAGTCTGGTAACCTATGGTCCAAAGGATGCATTAGTTTCCAGCTCTTTCTTTGTGGTAGTCTGGTCCCTCTCCTTTTCTGTTTGCTTATCTTCTTACCTCTTGTAAAACAAAAGGTGAAATGGGCCATATCCCCAGAAACCCACCTTATATCATGTCTAGGCTGTGATCTTAGTAACCATGCTACATTCTACCCTAATCCTGTTAAACAAAATGAATCATCTTTAACAAAATTTAATCCTGCTTCATTAATAGAAGGCAGAGATTAAGGTTTATAACTCAGAGGACAATTTAATTACATCACAAAATGGGAAGACAACTACACAATACTTTATTTCATTCATCAAAATCAAAATGCTTAAGCATAGCACCCTTAGCTACTCTTATAGGCCTTTACAATACCTTAGGACTATTCCTAATGGATGCACAAAATAAATTGTGAGGCACAGTTCAAAGCTCTGGTGGCTAGGTGAGATGTGGAGTGTAGATCCTGGGGAAAGCCTAGTGATACTACTGCCTCTGTAACGGCTTCCTTCAGAACAAACATGAATATTAGTGTCACTGTTGCCTTTTTAAAATTTCACAAAGAAAAATCCAGTTTCTGTCAAATCCTCTCCCATTTCTTTAAGTTAGCAAAAACAGTTACTAGTGTATGCCTTTTGTATAAATGAAGCAACATAAAGGGAACTTTTGGAAAGCTGGGGTGAAGGGTACCTATAAATACTAAACTGAGTTTAAACTATCCAAAACAAATTACCTTTCAATATTTCATTGTAGGGTAATTTTCCTATATAAAGGATTTCCTAATTCAATGTCATACCAATGACAACCAAGAGAATTTTGGAAAGCCTTTCTAAAGCCATTCGCAGGCTTTATCCTGCGGCACCAGGGCCCTATGAGACCTAGGGTATAGGTGGGTTCCCAAATGGATTTGGCTGAGCGCCCCTTTTCAGGGGTGGTAGGGTGGGATGGGTGGATTAGTGCTCCCCTGGCAAGTAAGATGGTACTCTAGCCCACAATCTAGAATAAAGTATTTACTTTTGCAGCCCCCACTCCCCAAGGGGCAGCATCATCCACTTGGGACATACTGATCTAGAGTTGCTGCTGTACTTGTTTCTGGTGTTTTGCTATGGAACCACCTGTTGCAACCTCACCCACAATGCTCATGTGCTACCCCTTTGGCCCTTTAATGAAAGTGGGTAAATGAATATCTTGGCCAGCTCACTTATATAAGTAAAGAAGTATTTCAGTGATACATGCATGGGTTCGTTCAAACGAGATATGTTCAAGTACATCTCTACCATCCGTGCATAGTTGCAGATAATAGACTCTTCAGTAATATGCTTGTCTTAGTTTCGTTAGGGTACCTTCCTAGGCCCTCACCTGCCCTGCAGAAAAAGATATTTATTTTTTGTGCCATAAGAAAAAACTTGAAGTCAAGGCTAATGGCAAATTTAAAAAATAAAACCCAAGCAGATATTCTCCCAAATAATGGAAATGGTGCAATAAGTTTACTGGGAAGCTGCCCCACATAACACATTTTTAAGTGGATTCAGTGTTTTAGCTGGATTAAGGAAGGTCAGGCCTTGCTAGCACTTCCCCATGATTACAATCACTTGTCTGTTCATTTGAAAACCTTTGTGTCATCTGAACTTAAAACACTGACAGCAAGTCTGAAGCATAGCTCCACTCTAGTTTCATCTATCACAACTGTTCAGTGGCAGCCCACTGGCTTGGCATTCTATTAAAATTTACCTCAACTAGTTTCTCACTCTTTTCCTCTGGTGTCATGCCCTCTAGCTAGCCCGAATACACCCCTTCTGAGTTGACAGTTTTCTTCTATCCCCCACACTTCCCAGCCTGTTTATCCAAGAGTGCCAAACTTGAAAGCCACCTTCTCTGTGAGAACTGGACCTACTCTTACTGCTCTAGACTAGACCCTTCCTCTTTGTTCCCATAACCCACGGTATATTCCTAAGGACTTTCCTATGGTGCTTGCCAGTCTGTTCTCGATGACCTTAAAGCTGTACCTCGTTCCTGTTGGAGATTCCTTCACTGCCCCTGGCAAAGTGCCTGTGTTTGCTCTATTCAATTGCTTTTGATTTTCAGGGGAAAAGTCTCATCCTGGCGCCTGTGATCTTTTCAATGTAGTTTTCTAAACAAAATTTTATCCATGATGTTTTCCCTGTTAATACTCATTTTAGTAGAATTTTGGTTTGAAGGTAGTTGACAATTTTCAAAAAGCTCCTTTCGTGGGAATGCAGAGGAGATGAAGTGGGGGCAGCTTTTTTATATATGAGTTGCTACAGCATGTAAAAGTTCAATCTTGAAATACTGTTTCTTCAAATGACTTATGATCTATTTCTAGATTTTTTTCATGAAGTTATTAGCTTATATCTTTTGTCCATATAGAGATATAAAGCCTATAAATAAAAGTGACCATTGTAAATAATGTTAATATGTATTGTGCTTATATAAATTGTGGCTATGATATCAATTTTTGGTGTGATGTCTTTTAAGTATAATTAGGGGAAACCCCTTTACTCACAAATGATGTTTTCGAAATGACTTCCGCTTCCCACTTTCAGTAAATGATCTTATTGGGACATTTAGCGCTGCAGAATAAGTGCTGGGCTGCTACATCAGGTTGGCAGTTCAAAGCCACCAGCCACTCATAGGGAGAAAGATGAAGCTGTTTGCTGCCATAAAGATTTATAAACCCTCTATAGGTTTGCTAATGAATTGGAGTCAACTCAGTGGCAGTGGATTTGGTTTGTTACATTAATTAGATAATATGAGTGGCCTCAAGGATCATTACAGCTAGGCCTCAAGGATGCTCAGAAACAGAGAAAAGTTCTCAGATTACTTTGTCTACTTATTCTCCACTGCAATTAGTTTTCATTTTTGGGACTCGTTTAAAGATTTCCTGAGAATGATCAAATATACAACAAATGATGGGAAAAGAAAGAAGTGGACTTTTAAGAAAATGAGACATGAAGTGTATTTCCACTTCCCCTGTTCTCCTCTTCTGTGTACTCAGCTGCCTAATTCCAAAGGGACAGATATGAAGTAGGAAATTCCGGGTCTCAAATGCACATTTGTTTGTCCAGCCTTGGGCTGTGGTCTTGGGTCCGTGGCTGCTTTTCTACAGTACAGACCCACGCACCCCACAATACTTTGCACTCTGAGAAACTACTATTACCATACTTTCCTACGACACAGGACCAGGCAGTTTCATTCTGCTGTGCATCAAGACGCCATGGATTGGAACTGACTCAATAGCACCTACCACCACCACCATAAGAAAGCGATGTTCTTATGTTGGCTAGACTTAAAAATAAATGAATGGGATTTTAAAAAAATGCTTTTTAAAAAGTAAAATACCCTTAGTGTTAATTAATGGAACCAACTAATTAGTAAAGTGATTTGCAAATGGGAACAAAAAAAAGTGATGTCATTGCCTCATTGTCATCACTAGGTGCCATTGAGTTGGTTCCAACCCTTAGCAACCCTATGCACAACAGAACCACATACTGCAGGGTCCTGCACCATCCTCACCATTGTTCCTATGCCTGTGCCCATTGATGCAGCCACTCCCCTCGCCTCCGATTTCCCAAACAAATTCTCCTGACAATATCCAAAGTATGTAAGATGAAGTCTTGCCATCCTTGCCTCTCAGGAGCACTCTGGCCTTACTTCTTCAAGACAGATCAGTTTGTCCTTTTAGCAGGCTATGGTACTTTCAATATTCTCCACAGCAAAACAATTCAAATCCATCCATTCCTTATTCATCACCACATGAATATGAGGTGATGGAGAATACCATGGCTTGGGTTAGGTACACCTTAGTCCTTCAAGTAACATCCTTGTTACTCCAAGCCCTAGAAAGGGCTTGTGCAGAGTACCTCTTGTGCTCTTTAAAAAAAATCATTTTATTGGGGGCTCATACAACTCATCACAATCCATACATACATCCATTGTGTCAAGCACACTTGTACATTTGTTGCCCTCATTCTCAAGACATTTGCTTTTCACTTG
>NW_022103898.1:33003345-33012685 GCF_000313985.2 Echinops telfairi
TCTCCTCCAGATTGTTTATCCCACCTATCTTTTCTTGATAGACCTGCATAGATAATATGCACAAAAACAAGACAGAGCAAAACAGAACCAAGACAAAAAGAGCCTGTGAAATAATTCAAGGTCTGTTTGTTGACCTTTGAGTCTGATGGGGTACCATACTCTCGCCCCAAAGTCTATTTTTGGTATTACCTCGGGACTTCCTTGCTCTGCCCCTCTTGCTGTTCTGTTGCACACCCTTAGTGTTTTGCCTCAGTGTGGTGGGTTCAGATTAGGTGCAATCCCCACAGTCTCCAGTGTTGTCTCCTGTAGGGCTATGGGTCAGTGAGGGATGTTGTGTCTCGTAGTGGGGTGGGCCATATGGTCCTGTGCATTGGCTGCTCTGAGCAGGGATATAATCCTCAAAGCCTGGTGGGCCAGGATGTGCTCCACTCTCTCTTCCTCCCCCTTCATCTGCTCCTTTGTGGTGTGCTCTGATCAGACATGTCCGTGTCCCTGAGCTGGAGCTTCAGTGCTGTCCTTTGAAGTAAATTCTTCTGGGGGGAGAGGCAGCTGTCCACATAGTTGGGATTGGGGCCAGCCCCTCAGACCTCTCTACTGGTTCCCTGCTTCGTGCCAGTATGTTGCTTCCATGAACATTGATATGGATCAAGTAAGTAAAAATCCTTGTCAATTTCAAACTTTTCTCCATTTATTATGATGTTACCTACTGGCCCAGTTGGTCTTTCATTGAGTTGTAAATCATACTGAAGGCTGCAATCCTTGATCTTCACCAGCAAGAGATCAGAGAAGCTGGATTATAGGAACAAGAGTTGTGGTTAGAAGGGGTGCCAGCCCCCCACCACTAATCACGGGTTTGATAGGCACAATTGTATGGTTATTATAAAGATTATAGTAAAGTCATAGAGAGCATGAGAGATAGAAGAGAGAGTCAAATAATGGAGTGGGACACATTTCATAGTAGCATGTTCACCTCCTGGATGGCCATGATCTTACAGACCAGGTCCCCACACAGCGTGAGCCAAGGCGAGGTGGGGCGGAGACCCGGCAGGAGGCTCGAGGACCCTGTTTCTTGCTAACCAAGTGTTATATCTACTTCGGGGGCGTGATTGCAGGTAACCCCATGTCACAGGAAGGGGCAGTACAATAGGCATACACATTATAGGAAGGGGATGTACAATGGGCATAAGCGTAACAGGAAGGGGATGAGCTAGGGGTGTGCACATAGGAATGGAAGGGACTAAAAGTATGCATGTGACAAGATGGGTGGACCCTAGATTCATGATGGCGGCCTAACCTTGGTCACCCTTCAGTGGGCATGACCTCTCTGGGGTCTCCTACAAGGAAACAGACAACTGCTATCCTTATCAGAAGGGGGTGGGCCCTACTTGTGGGATAAACAGCGATGACTGCTTGCTGTAGATGACTGATAGCTCTTAGGGAGAATGACCCCTGATCTACTTCTGATGACTTCCAAGTGTATAGTCATTCACAAGCAGCAAAGTTTAGCATACATTTGGGGGAGACAACTTGGGAGAAATCCTTCTGTTTCCACAGAGTGGCATCAGGACTGCAAGAAGGCTTATTAACAACCTGTGGTAGGCCTAATGACAACCTTTCTTGCAGAAAGTGAGGAGGACATGAAACACTTGCAGATGAGGATGCTGTCGGTGTCCCTTAACTCCGTAATTCTTTTTGTTGTTGTTTTGAATGAACAGGAATTTTTTAAATTAAAGAATTAGAATATAAATATGAGCCAGCCATCAGTACCATTAGTCCTGTGCTAAAAAAAAAAATCTTTACTTAGATCTCACTCTTTTGTCTTGCTTCCATGAGAAGTTCAATTACATGTACCACATATGAAAAGTTTCTAGAGAAAGTTCAATTATGTCCCCATAGAATTTCAATTCAATAATTCTTTATGACAATCAGGCATTGTCCTTTGTGTTTGAAGATAGCCCGACCAAAAAATACCCCTCAGGGAGTTTAGATTCTAGTGATGACATTGCTCATATCTCCATTAATTACAGTAATCAATAAGTAAAAACTTTGCATTGCAGTATATATTTTTGCCTCAGTTTGTTATATTTAAATAAAACACTCAAACTCAGTGCCAGCAAATGGATCCCCACTCAGCAACCCCACAGGACAGAGTAGAAGCCCTGTGGGTCTCCAGGCTGCAAATGTGTACGACAGTATAAGGTCTTTCTTCCACAGAGCCACTGGTTTTCTCAGTCAGCTGACTATGTAGTTGGCAATATAATGGGTAACCCAACGCGTTTTAATAAGGGCACTTTAAATCTGATTGGGATTTCATTAATGCTAAACCTTGGAATCTATGGTTAGAGAATGCCTAAAAGTGGCCCATATTAGCATACATTAGATCCGAAGTGCCCAAAATCAATGGGTTATTTATTTTTATAATCCAAGCCTGAAATGTTAGCTTACATTTTCCTTTAATGACACACCCTTGCCTAAACGTCAAGCCTGTAAATGTCCCTGATGGGAACGCACAGCTCTTCCCTCCGAGCCGATAGGGGGCACCCGACTTTCAGAACCGAGGCTGGGTCCCGCTGTCCCCGCCCACCCGGGGGAAGTCACGCCCTTTTCTGGCCTGCCCGCTGTACTGGTAAGGCGCAGGCGCAGGCGGGGGGGCGCACCTTGGAGCCAAGAGAGAGGTCACGAACTCTGACCCCCCGAAATACACAAACTCTTGAAAGCCCCTTCCCTGGACTCCCGCACCCCCGACCTTTCTCCAACCTGTCTCTGCCGGGAACCCTCCAACAGCCGCCGCAGCAGCGAGGCAGTCGGGTCAACGTCCGGCGCAGGACCGAGCGCGGCGGAGAGGGACGGGTAAGAAGTGCCGGCGGGGTGAGAAGCGGCCGCGCCGGAGGCTGAGGTGAAGGGTGGCTCTTTCTCCTAACTGCCAACGGACCCCGGACGCCCGTGCCTGCAGCCTGCGGTCGGAGGGCCGGCCCGTGTGGCAGTGCCGGGAGGGCAGCTCGGGAGGCGCTGCGAGGGCGAGTGGAGAGTGGCCGCAGCGGCGGGGCCCGGGCCAGAAGGTGCGGCGGGAGCCCACCACTCACTCCGCGCGCACTGCCGCCTCCTTTGGCGCCTCTGACCTTTCACCTGCAGGAACAGCTTCCTGTCTTGGCGTCGCCGCCGCTTCCCCCGCCCCAGGGCGCCGCGCGCCGAGCCGGGCCGGGAGCCCGAGCGCTGGGGACTCGGGGATGCGGGGAGCGGCCGGCCAGGCCGACCCTTTCTTCGTTACCTGAGGCCCCAATGCCGCTCCCCCGGGCGGAACAACGCCCTCAACTTTCGCTGTGTTTCTCGTTCAATTAGGCGAGAGTCGTGGCTCCCTATGGACCTGATTGGTTTGAGGGGAAAAGATGAAACGACCAAGCTCCCTAGCTCTTTTGTTGTGAAAACCCCTGCTTCCCAACTGATGCAGACAGGGTTCCGTGGACTCCATATGTTGCCAACTTCTCTTCAGTAAAGTAGGTCAATCAGTAATAAAGGGACCGAGAAGGAAAAGGGGAAGGAAAAACGAGCACACACAGAAAGCACCCTTAAGTTCTTCAAGGTTTCTGAGAAGTTGTAAACATGCCTCCTGAGTGAGGTTTTTGGACATTGATAGCGAGGTAGCTGGTTGTTATGGGCTGAGTGTAGATAGTTTCTATGTCCACCAGTAGATCTAAAAGATACATGTATTATGGGAAAGTAAGTTTTATGAAATGCTTTGTCGTCATTCCTCGTGGAGTCATTTTCATCTTACAGGAAGTGTTTAAGGAAAACATAAAGCCAGCAAAAATTCCTGAAAATCCTACTTCTGCCTGCCCATTTTGGAACTCGGGGGGTAGTGGTTGCACGTTGGGCTACTACCACTAAGTCCACACCTCAAAACCACTAGTTGCTCCACTGGACAAAGATGAGATTTTCCTCCTCCCACAAAGAGTTTACAGTTTTCAGAAACCCACCGGGGCAGTTCTACCCTGTCCTGCAGGATTGCTATGAGTGGACGTTGACTGCAATGAGTTTGGAGTTTAGTTACTGTGTAAGAAACCCTCAAGGGCAACTCTGCCCTGCCCTGGAAGGTCCCTAAGAGTTGGAATCCACTGATGGGGGTGAATTTGGAGTTTTGGAGGGCGCCCATCACAGCAGGCAGTTTCTTGGTGCTGTTCACCAGTAGATTCCTCCTCTCAGCGACTCACTGCCAGGACCCACCCCATTTAGTTTGTTGAGCACCATCCCGTTTTATTTTACCGAGTATGCTGTCCTTCACGGATGGGTTCCTGCTAACTTGTCCCAAGTATGTGAGACAAAGTCTTGCCAGCTTCTAAGGAATATTCTAGTTGTACTTATTTCCATTTGTTTTTCTAGCAGTCGATGGTGTGTCCAGTGTTTTTCAGCAACATAATTCAAGATCACAATTCCTACCCATGGAAAATTGAAAAGACAAAAGCAGCAGCATATAACAAATATTAAGCAAATCGTTGAAATGCAATTTTTTAAAAAAAGATATATTTTACCTTCTTGGAATCATAAAATTCCTCAGTAACCTTTTAAATTTATCAATCAATGAACTCATATTTTGTGTGTGCACAGTTTTGCATCAGCAAGCTCAAGCATAGGAACAATTGTGAGGATGACACAGGAGTGTAGTGTTTCCTGTGCATGGGGTCACACCTAACACAACAATCAGTGTTGCATGCAATATCACTGGCTTTTATTTTAATGAGTTTTTAATTGTGAATTAAGTGAGGAGTTTACATTTCAGATTAGCAGCTCTGTATTCAACAGTTTAGACCCTTCCCTTAGCTCTCTCCCTCAAATGGTTCTTCCTCTTAGGGACCTCTGTCCTTTACAAACCCAAGATTATACCTGTCAACAGTCTATTCACTTGCTGCTTCATCCTTCCATTCTTGTCCTCTCTCTCTGGGGAACCTCTACAATCTTTCCTTTGGGATGCAGTTCTTTGTCTTGGCTTTTATACAAATACAACAGTTAACCTTTCATAATTGACTAATATCATTCACCCAGTGTTATTCTCCAGGTCCATCGGTGCTTCATCATTTTACGTTTTTGTAGTGATCCATAGTATTCCATGTGTGTATGTACCAAAGTTTTTTTTAATGTTCTTCTGTGGGGCTTTTGGACTATTTTTAGCTTCTCGCTATTGAATATCATCTACTTTGGACATGTTATCAGGAGAAACCAGTCCCTGGAAAAGGATATCATGCTTAGTAAAGTAGACACGACCCAAAAAAAAAAAAAAGGCAGGCCCTCAAGGAGATGGACTGACACAGTGGGTTCAAGCATCACCGTACTGAAGCTGGACCAGGACCAGGCAGTGCTTTGTTCTGATGTAAATAGATTTGGATGGTACCTACCAGGAATTAAGTCTGTTCGCGAATCCTAGTCAACTAGATTAATCTGGCAAGACGGTAAAACTATTCGAATTGATGTGGAAAGCTGGGGGTGGGAGAAGAGCCGTAGGAGATTGGAATTTTATTTTGGAGAATAATGAATGTCCCCATTGAAGATGAGGAAATCAAATTATAAAGGGATAGTCCTGTAGCCCTGCGTAGTGGTTACTCTGTGGGCTGCTAACTGAGACGTCAGCAGTTTGAAACCTCTAGCAACTCCTAGGGAGATTGATAAGGCTTTCTACTCCTGTCAACAGTCTTGGAAACCCTTGGGGGGCAGTTCTGCCCTGCCCTATAAGGTCGTTGTGAGTCAGAATTGACTGGATGGCAGTGAGATTTTTCCCCAGACTTACAGTGGTTGCTTAATACATACTAAAAAATACCAAGCAAAGGGACTAGAACTTTAGTCCTTGACTCTTAAAGAGACACAGGTGGTTCTGAAGTAGGAAAATAACGACTTCGGGTCTGCAAACATACTGAGACTCTCCCAAAGCACTAGATCTGGTACTGATACAAAGATGGTTTTCATGTTCTGTTGTGTGCTGTCAAGTCACTTCACAGTGAACTTACAGGACAGAATAGACCTGTCCCACAGGGTTTCCTAGGCAGCAGTCTTTAAGAGAAGCACTACCAAAAGGCCAGCAGTTCTAACTCACTACAGGAGAAAGATGTGATAGTTTGCACCTCATAAAGATTACAGCCTGGGGAATCTTAAGGTGGCGCAGTTCTACCTGGTTGAGTAGGGTCACTATGAATCCAATTGATTCAGCAGCAAAGAGTTCGTTACCCGGAATCACCAAGTCTTCTCTCATAGAGGGAGGAGCAGCTGGCGGGGTCCACCAGCCAATCTTTTTGGTTAACAACCAGAAACTTATACAACTAGGACTTCTTTCTTGCCTCTAGGGAATTTTAATATACATACAATTACGTATATTAAAATATGCAGTAAGGAAGCTCAGTTATAGCAGTAGTTGAAATTTTATTCCAGGAGTTCTTGATTTGGGATTTTAGGACGGAGAAGGTTTTATGAGCCCCTGGGAGCCCTGGGAGTGTTGTTGGGTAAGCTTTGGACTGCTAACCCAAGATCTGCGGTTCAAACCCACCAGCAGCTCCAGGAGAGAAAGATGAAGTTGTTTCATCAGTGAAGATTGATAGCCCTGAACCCTATGTAAGATAACTATGAGTTGGAAACAGAAAATAAGTAATTGAAATAGAATTCTTCACTTTCTTGGAGTCATAAAATCCCTCAGCAACCTTTTAAATTTTTTTCACGAAAGCCATGAACTCATTAGAAAAGTGCACGGGTACACACTATATGGCATGCAATATCATCTACCTTTTTTGTTTTGATGATTTTCTGTGGATCAGGAGTTTACTTTTCAGACTATCAACTCTACAGTCAACATTCAAACCATTCATCAGCTCCCTCTCCCGTCTTGTACCCCATCCGCTTCCCCTGTTTCTCCTCTTCTTAGGACCTCTATCTGCCTTTACACTCAAGTCTATACTTCTCATCTGACTCGCCCTTTATTTTGTCCTCCCATTCTTTCCCTCTCTGCCGTGGGAACCTCCCAAACCTGTTCCCTTTGGTATGTAATTCTTTATCTTGGCTTTTATCTTTATACAAATACAATATTTTTCTTCCATATAGTTTGTCGTAAGCATTTTCTTTGTATCATCGAACATTTTTCTTAGGCCTGATTTTTACAACACTCACTGGTTTTAACCATTCCCCTGTTAAAAGTTTAATTGCATATTTCTAAGTATAAATTGTCTTAAAGAAGAAATTCCAGTAATGAAGTTTTTCCTCTGAATATATGACTTGTTTCCCAGACTCCTTCAAGCCTTCTGTTATATCTCTGACCTCCTATTAAAAATGACATGGGACAGTGGGTTAAGTATTGGACTGCTTACTGAAAATTCAGTGGTTCAAACCTACCAACCAATCTGCCTTAGAAAGATTAGACTGTCCGCTTCCGTTAAGAAACCTATGGAGCAATTCGACTCTAACTCCTTATGAGAGCAGAAAGCCTCATCTTACTCTTGCAGAACAACTGGTGAGTTTGAACCATTATCCGTGTGGTTAATAGTCTAATGCTTTAATGCTTACCCAGTAGCACCACCAGGGAGGGAGGATTCCTTGAAAGAAATGGATACTCAAAAGAACCCTCACCGCCATGTCAATGTTAATTCATAGTGACCTGGGAGTTTCTAAAAGTGTAACTGTTTATAGGTAGAAAGCCCAGTCTCTTGGTGAGCTGCTGGTGGTCCTGAACTGCCAACCATACGGATCGCACCCAGTCTCATAACCACTACACAACCAGTGATGCTTGAAAAAAAATGGATATTCAGTGTTAAATAGCCAGAGCCAATTATGAGAGGTTAAATACAAACTTCACAAAACAAATGAAGTCAAACTGCTAGAAGTTGGAGAAATTATGCTTTCATTATGCATTTGTGGTAGACAGTGAGCACATTTTTTACTTTAATTGTATTTGTCATCATCTGATTAGTTACTCCTTGCCTAGTAGTGAGGTTGCTGTGAGTTGGAATCCACTTGATGGCAGTGGGTTTTAGCTGTCGAAAGAAAGGGCCTAGTGTGGCACAAATGTTAAGTGTATTACTACTAAGCAAAGGCTGACCATTTGAACTCGGCACCCAGGAGGCAGCTCATGGGGAAAGATTTAATGATCTGTTCTTATAATGATTTTATTTTTTAAAAAAGAAAAATTTTCTTAAAGCCGCTGCCACATTCAAAGCCAACTCACTTATACCAGTCTGCTCATGGACACATAGTCTTGTATTTCTCCAGCAGAGCTGCTGGTGGTTCGGAATGGTTGTCCTTGCAATATCAGTCCACTGTCTAACCCACAGCACAACCAGGGATCCTTCCTAGAAAACCCTCTGGGCCAGCTCTCTGTCACAAGGGGAACTGTGAGTCCAAATTGACTCCACAGCAACAAACAGCTGCTAAAGAACTCTTAGAATGTAGCAGAAATGACCCTAGTGATGAAGAAAGGGCATGTAAAGGAGTGCTTCGTTCTGCTGCTATATCATTCTAAATGGGGAAAAATTAACTCATTCATATTTCATACTCTTAAAATGGTGGTAAGATCTTCATTTAGTTAAAATAATCCTATGAACAATAATCCTAATTTTGCTTTGGTAAATGCTGAAGGTTAAGTGTGCTTTTAGTATAATTAATTGAAACATTAAAAAATGTTTAAGAAGTAAAAACACGATGGATGGATGGATGGATTGTGATAAGAATTATACAAGCCCCCAATAAAAATATTTCTAAAAATAAATAAAAACAATTGAGATAATCTGACTATTAATTACAACTATGAAATATTAGTGTAGATATGAAATATGAGTCACAAATATAATTTTAATATTCTTGATTGCATGCCATGTAGAGAATGTCAAAGTCAATCCATTAGTCTTACTTCTGCATTTGAAGATACTTATGCATGAATTTCAAGTTAACTTTAAAGCATAAGAAATCATTAGTAAAGAACAATATGGAGGAGAAAACAACAGGACTGACAGTTCCGGGGGGACATGGGAGAGGGGGACGGGGGGGAAGGGAAGAGGTGATAACAAACCCAGGGACAAGGGAACAACAAGCGATCCAAATTGGTGGGGAGGTGGGTGTGGGAGACCTGGTAGGGTAGGATCAAGGGGAACGTAACAAAGAGGAAGTGCTGAAATCCTGGTGGGGACTGAGCATGATAGTGGGACAGGAGGAAAGTCAAAGAAGATAGAGGAAAGAGTTGGGAGGCAAAGGGCATTTATAGAGGTCTAGATAAAGACTTGTACATATGCAAATATATTATATGAGGATGGGGAAATAGATCTATGAGCCTACATTTATAGGTTTAGTATTAAGGTAGCAGAAGGACATTGGGCCTCCA
>NW_022103898.1:33014650-33024832 GCF_000313985.2 Echinops telfairi
CGCTATTGTAGTGAGTTCAGGGGTTGCACGTATTTGCTTAAGACCCTGCGTGATGTGAACCACAGCCACGTAAGGAGTTGGTCTATTGAACCCTGGAGATGATCAGGCTCACCAAATGGGTTAAGTGGATATTCCCACCATTTGAGCTCACCAAAATAGCTCAGGGGCAAGGGGTGTGGAATCTACTAATAAGTGGGCCTGTTCCTTTCAAACCCTTGAAGGTCCAGCTGTAATTCTATTTGTAGTTGGGTGGCTATTATTTTAAAAAAAAAACAACCTTCCCAGAAATCTCAAGATTTTGGCTAGAAGACTCAAGGATTTTCTACCATATTGTACATGATATATTTTAGCCCCGGTGGCACTGTCAGGTAAGCCTTAGACTGCAAAGAGCAGGATTGGTGGTTCAAACCAACCAGTTTCTCTGTGGGAGAAAGTTAGGCTATCCTATTCTGTAGCGATGTATTTTCTCCTAAATCCTATATAGAGTTGGAATTGATTTCAGTCAGAATTTGTTTGTTTTTTAAAAATAAATACATTTCCCCACTCTAAAAAAAAAAAAAAAGAAAGAACACTCATGACATCCTAGGGAAGTTTTGTACCCTTTTGAGTGAATGCAATTAATTATCAGTTTTCACAAAATGTTGATTAAAAAGGTGTGTTAAACAGCTGCAGTGATGTGTGTATTAACTGCTAGCACTGCCCTTTATTTAAACAACAACGACTGGTTTCTGTCATCAGAGAGCTCCTATTTAGCTACAATATCTTTGAGAGGTGAAATTGTTGGCTGTTTAATCATTAGTGTTTGGCTAGAAACAATTACATGCTTTAGGAGCCCTGGTGGTGTATTGGCTATGAGTTGGGCTGCTGATTGCAAGGTCAGCATCCACAACCACCAGGAGCTTCACAAGAGAAAGACTCCCATAAAGAATTACAGTCTCAAAAACCCACAGAGGTAGTTCTGTCCTGTCCAATGGGGTTGCTGCAAGTCAGCATTGACTTGATGGCAGTGAGTTTGGTTTTAGTATAAGCTTTATTTACTACAGGAAGTGTCAGCACGTAGCCAATATTGTTTTATCGATTTCCTTCCACTCCTAGCCATTTTAACTGGATTATTAATTTAAAACTGGATTATTTTTAAGCAAATCAGATCATATTATTTGTAAATCACTCAGGAAATATGTTTTTATGAGCATAATTCTGGAGAAAATTCATTTTCTTTTTGGCAGGGCATCTTGGCATCTAGATCATGGCAACCATAGAAGAAATTGCACATCAAATTATTGAGCAGCAGATGGGAGAGGTATGTCTTGTTTGCATCTATGCACTGAGTCACCATGTTTATTACTTGCACTATATGTTATACAGTTAACAGCAATGAAAGATATCTGGGATTTTCAGGTAGCTTATCAGTTTCCTGAGAAATATTTAAATAATTGGCCAATTGCAGCAGAATATCGTAAATGCTGTAGTAGGTAATTTATGGGATCTCATGTAGCATAGAAGAAAAAGAGCTAATAAAGAGTTATAGAAGGAGATGGGGGTGGTGTGAGGAACAGGACCAGGGAATGTTTTGGAGTACATGAAGTCTGAGGTCAGTATTAATAGACCAACTGGAATTAATCCATGTCAGTAGAAAGAGCTCTTCATTTTTTAAATGGCATGTGGTAGTTTCTGGTACAACTCATTGCTGTCAAGCTGATTCTGACTCATAGTGACCCAATAGAACAGTGCCTGGATTTCCAAGGCTCTAGTCATTATAGGAGCCACTAGTGAATTCCAACTGCTGAGTTTGAGGTTGGAAGCGAGTGCTTTAACCACTGTGCAGTGCCAGAGTTCCTTGTTTCCTAGTTAGAGCTACCATGCTCAGAAGTTCTCAAAGTTTGATCTAGAGGCCCTTCCTGAGAGCACTGTGGTCATAACCATTTTTCTAATAATACTAAATGGTATTTGTCATTTTCATTTTAATCCTTTCCCAAGTGTAGAGTAGAATTTTCCAGAGGTGGTCAACACCATCTGTGTTAGTCTGGGTACTTTAGAGAAACAAATCCACAGCAACTCAATATATGAGAAAGTTTATGTAAAGGTTAAGTGTGCATCAAGAAAATATCCCAACCCAGTGCTGTCCAAGCCCACAAATCCAACATTATCTCCTTAACCCATATGTCCAAGACCAATCCAGAAAGTCCTCCTTCATCTCACAAAACAGACACAACAATGCCGACTGCAGGAGGAAAGCCGAATCAGTGAATGTGTAAACATCTCAGCGTTGGCAGGGATCTCCACACGGGTGCTCCAGCACCCAGGGCTGCATTGGGGTAGGTCCATGTGGCTTCTCCTTGGGGATGTCTTGCAGGAAATCAGCCTTGCAAGCTAAAGCAGGGAATTGCTAAGGCAGCTGCACCCTGGTGCGACCATCACAAAGCAAGAGACCCGAGAACTAGAAAGGCAAGGCTCACCAAGCCATTAATCCCTCAGCCCTTCAATTAATCCCACGTGTTTATCGGCCAGGTTGGCACATTAAACTAACCCACCATCTGATAATATCTAATGAAATGTGTCAATAGTTAAAAGGTCTGCATAGCTCAGTGAACCATTGTTTTCCAAGTGAACATTTCCAAGAATGTTCCAAAATTATTCTTGACTAAAGGAGTTAGTTCTGTATTGCAATGATAACCTTTTAAAAACTATCACTTTTTGGATTTTGTTGTGATAACAACAATTGCTACTGTTAACTGAAAATATCAATACTCAGTCCATTTTCAAGCAATGGTGTGAGGCTGAATTTGCATCAGACACTAACCAAAACAACATATTGTAACAGACTCAGTACAGAGACAGACATGAGAATCTGTCTTCTATAAAGCCAGACATGAAAGACATGAACAAAAATGTAGAACAGCATTACTCTCGGCTCTATGAATTTTTGATTTCACACTTCTATGATCTACTCTTCTTCTCTATTAAAGACCATTTAGATGATCTGTTCTCAACTATTATAATTATACTGCAGTGAATATCCTTTTAGTAGTTTAAGCAGAATTCTTCTACCCAGTAACATTTGTCCCCTGCCTGCACCTCATGGTCTAAGAGATCACCCTCTAGTCTTTCACAGAACTAGTGATGAAAATACTCCCAAATACAATGACAGCAGCTTAAACTATACATGGCAGAAGTTGCTACAGAGTAATTGATTCAAAGTCACATCTTACATGTAACATTGAAATATTCAAAAATTGTCAAGGTGGTGGAAACTGGACCTGAGAAAAATTACCAATGTAAGATAAAGTTGACACTAGTTAAATCTGCTCCCAGAAAACTAAGGCAGTAGGGACCAAACCCCTCAAAAAAGTCCAAGGTCAGTTGTTTTTCACCATCTGCATGGCTACTGCTCTATTCTCAGCTACTGTCATTTGTTACCAGTACTTATCCCCTTATTATTATACTCCTGAACTATCACACTTCTCTTCCTCACACTAAGTCTAGAATGATCTTTTACAAATGCTCTGCTAGTCCTCCAGCCCTATCCGTTTCACACAGGAAATCCAGAGTTATGTGTGGTCCACGGAGTCCTAGGTGCTCTGGCCTGCAATTGCCATGCAGATTCCATTTTCTACTGTAGTCCCCTCTCCAACTCTTTGTGCCTGCGAGCTGTCCCTTCTACTGGGGATGCACTTCCTTTGGCAGTCAACACATGCACAATTGTCATAATGTTTACAGTTTAGGATCAGAAACTACTCAGAGCTTCCTTGCTTTGGCCTCGGTCCATTTCCTCCCCACCTCACCCCCCTTTGCCTCTTTCTTCCTCTCCTGCCTTGCCCCCCTCCTGCTTTATTTTTCTTCATAGCATTTAATACCACCCACAATACAAGAGCACTTCAAAATTTCATACGAAAATTTTATTATCTTTTAATTCCATTTTTTCCAGGACCCTCTGAAGCTACCTCATATTTTTATTTGTTCGTTTGTTTATTACCTATCTTTCCCCACTAAAATAAAAGCTTTGTGAGAGCAGCAATTTTATTTGGTTCACTGCTAACTCCTAGGGCCCAGAACAGTGCTTGGCAAATAAACTTCACCGCATATATATATTTGTCTTATGGTCCTTCTTCTGAAGTGGAAGGAATGAAGATTGAGGTCAAAATGGTATTATTATACCTTCATATACTTAAGTTATTTCTGTAGGACACAATTTGTGGAAGTATGATTGTTAGTGCTAAAGATGCATATGGAGTGTTATATTGAATATGTATGTAATGGCCAGTTTACTCAGCTTTGTCTGGCTATAGCAGTAAATTGTATCTTTAACAGGAAAATTGTTTAACTTAGCTATTTACTAACTGGGATAAGCACTGGGCTTCTAACCAAAATCCATTAGCTAGTTTTGGGGAGAGAGAAGAGATTGTCTGCCCCTGTAAAGATTTACAGTCTCAGAAACTCACAGGAGCAGTTCTGACTGCCCTGTAGGATTACTGTGAATCGGAATTGACTTGATGGGAGTAGGCTTAGTTTTGTGGGTTTTTTTCCTAACCATCTCAACATGATTGTGTTAGATTGTTACAGAGCAACAAACTGGCCAGAAAATCCAGATCCTGACAGGACTTGATCACAATACACAAGGCAATCAATTCATCCTTACGAACCACGATGGCTGTACTCCAAGCAAAGTCATACTGGCCAGGCAAGATTCCACTCCAGGAAAAGTTTTTCTCACAACCCCAGACGCAGCAGGGGTCAACCAGCTATTTTTCACAACTCCTGATTTGTCTGCACAACACTTGCAGGTAAATAACTACAGAAATCTAAAAGCATGTTCTGCTCTTAAGAATTTGTGTACTCAGTTTAAAAAACAAAAAAAACTGTGTGAAATATGTGCTGTGTCAAACATCTGTTGATGGTTTCTTCCTATTGTACTTTTTACACAATGTTACACCAATGCTTTCTGGAAGTAAGATCCACTCGGGCTACTTTAGATGGGAAGGAGTTTAATAAGACGTGTAAGTAGCTCACAAAATTGTTGTTGGTAAAGTCAAAGAACAAGTCTAAGCCAGGCTTCCAAGAATAACTACGGGGCATATTGTAGAACTGCTTCTAGGAGGCCTGCTGCTTGTGCACAGCTGGGAAATAGCCAGATCAGGAGCAGCCCCTCCAGGTGCACCTCCCAGAGCCAGCAGCCTTGTGGCACGAACAGGAAGTTGCCGAATCAAGAAATCGGTGCCATAGCTATTAGTTTTAGAGATGTGTCTCCTTTACTTTGTAAAAATCACATGGCCAGGGTTTCTCACCTCTCCTAACTTCACAAGAGGAAAAGAAAATCAAGATCTACAGTCCAAAGCTGATTCCGATAAGGTGGAAGTTAGACATGCCTCCTCCACCTTCCAGTATTCTGACACCAACCCTCCCTTCCATAGCACTTTTTACTTCTTTGATGGATTCAGTAATTCGTTGCAATGTGCACACAGAACTCACAGACCATGCTGATGATTGGGAGTTTTCTTAGGGAAATAAGGGCTATAGTGTAGGATCAGAAACTACTCAGGTTACAGTTGTTCATTCAGGACACTTCTTACACTCTGCCACAAGCCATTCTGGGGCTTTCTTCCTTTGTTTCTTTATCTTTCACCATCTGTGGTGTTACTACTTTGTTTTTGTCTCCTAGGTCAAGGAGCTTCTCAGCACAGGAACCCCAGGACCCAAGGGTGTGCTTTGCTCCTAGCTCTTCTCTCTTGATCCTGAAGTTCCTGTTTGCCCCTTGAATTCCTCTTTTAAGCCTAGAAGGAGGTACATGCAATGGAGTACACAAATATCAGTTTCCATAACCCTAAGACCAGAAGAACTAGATGGTAACCCAGCTACTACTATTAACTGCTCTGAAAAATCTCATTAGAATTTTCTGGATATAGTGAGAGAAAAAATATGGAACATAATTGAAAATCTTAAGAGACCAGGTTTACACTTCGGAAACTAATGGGACCCTCTCTCCAAGACTGTGGCCCAAGCCACTTTTCAGTTGTGACACCGAATTAAGGTAGAATAATGGACCATTTAAAAGCAAAAGGGCAACATTTGCAAAAGACAAAGTTTAGAAGGTTAGGAAAAAAGGAAGAGTAGTACTAGGAAGCACAAGAAGGAAATGTGGGATAAGTGATGGTACATTGAAAGGATTGCAATGGATGAGTTGAAACCAAATATATATATGAACTGTTGAATGTAAAACTGATCATCTCTGTAAATGGTCACCTAATTCACAGTAAAAAGTTCAAAGATTTCAACCTATGAGTCTCTTTTAACATCCACTTTGACGTTTTCTTTCTTTGCCGTCCTTTTCCTTTCCATGTTTGGTGTTCTTGATGTCATCCTACAGCTCATCTGCTCTTCTGTCTTTAGTGTTCAATGCAGCAAATCTGTTCTGGAGGTGCTCTCGAAATCCAGGTGGGATAGACTTTGGCTTTCATAGACTTGTTTTCATTTTGTTCAGCTTCAGTCTGAACTTCCATAGAAGCAATTGCTATTCTGTTCTGCAGTTGGCTCCTGGTCTGGTTTTAGCTGCTGATACTGAGCTTCTCCATCGTGTCTTCCTACAGATGTAGTCGATTTGATTTCTTTGTATTCCATCTAGAGAAGTCCGTGTGTATGGTTGCTGTTTATGTTGTTGAAAAGGTATTTCTATGAAGAAGTCATTGGTCTTGCAAAATTCTATCTTGTGATCCAGCTTTATTTCTATCACCAACACCATCTTTTACAACTATTGTTCCTTCCTCCTTGTTTACATTCCAATTGCCAGTGATTATCAATGCATTATGATTACATGTTTAATTTCAGACTGAAGAAGCTAATAGAATTCTTCAATTTTTTTCATCAGTAGCATTAGTAGCTGGTATGTAAATCTGAATAATAGTGGTGTTGACTATTTCTTTGTATGCAGGTGGATATAATCCTATCACAAGTTGTATTGTCCTTCATAGGAGATCTAGAAATGTCCTTTTTGATAATGAATGCAGTGCCATTTCTCTTGAATTTGGCATTCCTGACATAGTAATCTATATGATTTTTCTGATTCAAAATGATCAATAACAGTCCATCTTGGCTCACCGATGCCTAGGGTATCAATCTTTATGTATTCCATTTCATTTTTAATGACTTCAAATTAATAGCTATTGGGTCTGGTTTTAATTTGAGTCATGACCCATCATGAAATGAAGGTCCTGGAGGCTTATTCGGACAGGCTTTACTTCATCCTTGTCATTATGGCTGACTCCACTTTGAGAAGGCAGCTTTTCTTCAGTCATATCATCTGGCACTATCTGACAGTTTTCTGCTTCTCTTCATGAGGATTTCAGTATCTGACAATATTACGATGCTATTCATAAGGTTTTCAGTGGCTAACTCTTCAAGTGAACAGCCTGTTCCTTTGTATTCTGTTCGTAGTCTGGAGGCTCCACTCAGACTTGTTCACTCTGGTTGACCCTGCCTGCGTTTGAAATACCAGTGACAGCTTTCAGCAACATATCAACACAGAGGGCTCTAACTTGGGAATTTATTAGTATAAAATTGAGCTTTTTCCAAAGCAGGAAGAGGAATCCAGGACCATCTAAAAAGAAGAGACAACAGTGGGGTGCATGGGAGACCCCTAGCATAAAGTGGCAGAGGCCCAGAGGCCAAGGCACTGAGACCAAGAGACACAGCAGAGGAACAGCACCGTGTTCATGTGGCAGAAGAGAAGAGACTCATTGAGTCCTGAGGGTGGCTTGTTGGCTCACAGAGACAGAGGTCAAGGGATCGATCACCTGGCTAAGAGACAAGGACAAAAGAACTATACCTTTACATTTTGTAACTTGTTAGCTTCCCTAATAATCATGAGTATTGCCTGTAGGTTCTGTCTGCCCATTGTAATGAATAATCGACCCCAACAGAACTAGAGAGCCATAGGTGGGATGATTGGTATCAGAACAAAGCACAAAGGATCTAGGGTGGAGGCATATCTGGTAAGGAATCATCCCTGGGCAGATGAAGGAGTGGAATGCTGCTTCCCACTAGTGAAGCCAGAAAAAATCAGGTATGCCCTTCACTTTTTCCTCTGTTAGTGTCTGAAATGCGATTCGCTGCAATGATTCCAGATTCATGGAAGCATTAGACAGGTGTTAAAGGCTTGGGGAAGAAAATCAACGGAGGCAAAATGCTATCTTACCCTATTACATTGAGGGTACCTTATCAACTGAAGACTGCTCATGTTACTTCGATCATCTTGCTGTGGTATTATTTCCAAGTTTCTTCACTGTGAAGTTGATCTTTTAAAATAAAGGTAATAGTAATACCTTTATTTTATAAACTATCTCAATGACAAAAAAGAGAGAAACATGTGGGATGGAACACCTTTGAGCCAACAGATGACTTGATTTCTGACCTAGAGAACATCTCACAATTTATTTTAAGAACAAATAAGAGTTTAGCATCATTTGCAGTAGGTGTGCTTATTAAGGCATGGTACTTAAAGATGCTTTCCTTTTTTTCAGTATCTATAAAAGACTGGTTTTTGTGATGACTGAAAAGAAATGATACCACATGTAACCTAATATGTTTAAGGAACTTAAAAGCAGAATTTCTCCTGACGATATTCACAGAATATGTAAAGAAATAGTCTAAGTAGAAACTCTATTGTGTGGCTTGTTTTTCTGTAGAAAGGAACTTTTTACTAAATAACATATCACTTAACTCCCCCTTTTTTTTGTTCTTGCAAAGAATTGGAAGAAAATGATGAGAAAATTAAAAAATAGCCTAAAAGAGAAAGTAGTTTACCTTTCCCAGGATTCTGTTAGCTAGATCTAATGATGAGCTGTTTATATGATTTCAAGAGGCTTACTAATTAGCTTCAGGCTCTCCCAAATCCTTCTAATTTTACTGGCTGGCTCTCTCTCTCTCTCTCCTTCGTTGGCTGCTTCTGTGCTCTCTTGCTGCACCTTGCCCACATATTAGTTCACTCGAGTAAAGTGTTAACCTCTGCATAGTAATTGTATTTGCATCATTATGATTAATTATATCAGTAAACCCTTATTTTTCTTTAACTCATTTTTGAAAAACAGGTATATGATTGAATATTGAGAAAAAATAGGGTAATCTTTTTATGCTGCTATAGTTTATTTTAGTCGCGTCATTCGTGTGGAAATATTAGGGTTGACATATGAATAATATGAATAATATTTAGTGTTTAATGGATGAGATGCACTGAAAACTATCTCGTGTTTATGTGTTGATCAGTCTGATTATGCTAATGATACATGAAGCATCAAGAATAATTTCATTTGTACACTGTGTAATAGAGTTCAAAGTTTAAGAATAACATAAAGTCAAACACTAGACTGAACATTCTTTTAATTTTTTGATAGAATAACAGTGTTTTTGTTTTGTTCTTTTAAACAGTGTTCTTGAATAACAAAATTTTGTTTTCTTTCATTTTGTTTTTTTAGCTCTTAACAGATAATTCTTCCCCAGACCAGGGTCCAAATAAAGTTTTTGACCTCTGTGTGGTATGTGGAGACAAAGCATCAGGTAACATTAAAAGTCATTTCCTGTATGTAATGGAAGCCCCTGGGTAGTTTAGCTTTGATAAAGTAAAACACATCAGAAATATTTTGAATGTGAAGGCCAGAGTTTTGTTAAAGGAAACCTTCTCAAATGAGTTGTGAGTATTAATAATGTATAACATCTAGCCCTGTTCTCATTTGAAGAATACAGCGGAATTTGAATTAATTGTCGTTGGAAGAAACTCTGGTCAGCCTTATTTAATCGTCCATATAGGTTACTGAGCAGGCATTCTTGCTTGTAGTACCTAGGGTTAATCTCTTATAAGTTTGTCCCACATTATATTTTATTTGCTAATAAGTATGCCAAATTGTGAAACTTATATGACATTTTAAAAGTGGAACTCTCAATTGGGGGGAATTACTATTTTTGATACATTAACTGACATCCTTGTTTTTCTGCAGCATAGTCTCAAAATAAAATACTTATATAAAACCGTAATTTCTTTTATCAGAAAATTTTATGTTAAATGGGATTATGGATTTGTTTGTTTCTTCTCTTTCCCAAATTATCTATGACTTTAATAAGGTCAAGTTATAAAAATTTTAAACTCATATTACCAGAGAATATCATTGTTTCATTTTCCCTTGTTGCCTAACAAAAGGG
>NW_022103898.1:33026987-33040645 GCF_000313985.2 Echinops telfairi
GGGTTTAACTTCAAGGTCTGTGATCCACCTTGAATTTATTCTTGTGCATGAAGTAAGATAAGGGTCTTGCTTCATTTTTCTGCAGGTTGATATCCATTTTTTCCAGCACCACTTGTTAAAAAACGGCATCACCTTCCTATTTGATATTTTTGGGGCCCTTATCAAAGATCAGTTGTCTGTATGTTGATGATTTTATTTCTGGGTTTTCAGTTCTTTGGAGGAAAAGTATTTTTTATAAACACAAAAATCTCACTGCTTCATCTCACAGTTTTTTGGTCTAAAGGGAATACTGGGTAGGTTTTATTTCTGTCTTAAAATACGTGACTTGTGTGTTCTTAAAATTTTTTTCTCAGGGCGTCACTATGGAGCAGTAACTTGTGAAGGCTGCAAAGGATTCTTTAAAAGAAGCATCCGAAAAAATTTAGTGTATTCATGTCGAGGCTCAAAAGACTGCATTATCAATAAGCACCATCGAAACCGCTGTCAGTACTGCAGGTTACAGAGATGTATTGCATTTGGAATGAAGCAAGACTGTATGTATTACTTTAAAGGAGAAATACTTTTAAGGAGCCAGGCAGGCTGGAAGTGTATTGACTTTTTCATTTTTAAATATGTCAAAATTTTAATTTACAGTTTTTCAATTAAATATAAAGGAGCATGTACATTTGTACTTTTCATTCCTTCAACAGGTTTGCCAAGTATATATTTATATTTTAACTTAGCGTACATGAAAAAGCATGAAGAGCTAAAAAAACCATTTTAACTGATCCATTACTAATAAGATAATAATAGCTAACAGTGAACTCTTACTATGCATAACACTATTAAGCCTTTTCATTAACTTTTTATCTTCACAGCAGTTATCCACAGTAGATAAAGTGCTCTGTTGAATTTGAATAAAGTAATTTGCCCCTAGGTCACAAAATGAATGAATAGCAGAACTTGTATTTTTTCCCTGGCAGTTTTTTTGTGGGCTTGTTTTGCTTGTTTTTAGAATATGCCCGTTACTGTTACCCTATATATATATTTTTTTCTTTTTAAACAATACAGCTCACTGCCATTGAGTTGATTCTGACTCATAGGGGACCTTATAGGTCAAAATAGGACTTCCCGTCTGGGTTTCCAGGACTGAAAATCGTATGGGAGCAGAAAGCCTCATGGAGTGGCTGATGATTTTAAACTGCTGACTTCATAGTTAGCAGCTCACTGTGCCACCCCAGGCTTCTGACCATACTATCTCCTAATAAGTATCTTGAAATAAAATTTCTATAAAATCAATGAAACATTGCCTATATTTTATAAACGAATGCCAAACGATGGAATTTTTCTCAAAAATCTCCTTTTCCTTGGCTATAAAACCCTACATTTTATTATTTTGTGGTTTGCTATGAGAATTCTTTTTGTTGATTGCTTTGATTCATTCCTTTTTAAAGCACTCAAGTACGTGTAGCATGAGGGACTCCTAACTGCATCCTGAACACTGAGATTTTACAGACGTTAGAGTGCCACTGTCTTTGTACCCTAATATGGCAGGGACAGAGAAGAGATGCAGAAAGGCCAATTTTTCTATCCTGAAGAACTTTGTTGAATTTGCAAATAATTTCTAAAGACTGGGCATTATCTCGGCAATTCCGTTTTGCTAGCGTGTGTCCCGTTAGCTGCATTGGTCACTGAGGGTGTGCTTTTACAATTGCCTTGTAAGTTTCCATTATAATAGTTTAACACAATTTTGTAGCTGTTCAGTGTGAAAGAAAGCCTATTGAAGTTTCAAGAGAAAAGTCTTCCAACTGTGCCGCTTCAACAGAAAAAATCTACATCCGAAAAGACCTTCGGAGCCCACTAGCTGCAACTCCAACTTTTGTAACAGATAGTGAAACTGCAAGGTATGGTAAAAGATCAGAGAGCATAAATTTGGTAGCTGGTGATATGCTTTTCTTCATGCAGCTAAGGCTAAAAGATACACTTCTTTATTGCAGGTCAGCAGGACTGTTAGATTCTGGAATGTTTGTGAATATTCATCAGTCTGGAATAAAAACTGAGTCAACTATGCTGATGACACCAGATAAGGTGTGTTTTGTTAAATTAATTTAAAACCTAAAAATTTTATGATTAAAGTTTTTCCATTTTCTTCATCTCCTCCATCAATCTGGTCATTTGATTGTTTTTTTTTGTTTTGTTTTTGTTTTTTTTAATACACAAAACCTCTCTGGTAGACATGCCACTAGGAGAATCATAGATTCAGTGAGAAAGTGACAACCCTTTAAAAGCTTTCCAGGTTTCTTTCATCTTAAAATAAAAGTCCTCAGAGAAAGAAAATCATTACAAAATTATTTCAGGTAGAGAGAAATTAATAGCTCACCTCAGTCAAAACATTGACGTGGGTCAAGAGTAGGAATATTTATATCCAAGTCATCTGATTTTGTTAAAAGATTGGAACAACTTTGTTGAACAAGGATCGATTGCTAAAATGGCTTATTTATTTAGGTAGAACTTACAGAGAATTCTAGAGTTTTCAGAAATCCTTTTTAAGGAAGCAAGAAACATGTATTCTCATGAAGTCTCATATTTAGAAATAAATTTTAGGAAGCCTATAACCAGAATTCCTCAGCTTATAATGGATCTAGTTTTATATTTAACTATTTATTGCTAGATTTGTTATATATTTAGAAATTGTCAGACATTCAACATGTTTGTGCTCTGGAATCAAAATCACCTGCCACATGCTAGCTGCATAACCTTGACCAAGTTATTTGATCTTCTGGTACCTCAGTTACTTCTTTTGTTAAAAAGGAATATAGGATTGTCTCTCTTAAAGCTTGGACCTCAACAGATATTTGGGGCATCAAATAGTCTTTTAAAATTCTATTACCTTTCAGTTCAATATTCCCACAGACTTTCTAAAGATCTACCATAGTTGTAAAATGAGATTTGGCCTCTGACCATATATTTGGGAATTCTAAAATTTAATTTGAGAATTACAAGATTTAATTTAGGGTGCTAAGTTTTATTGGGAAACTATTATTTTCCCAGATACTGTAGTCTGACATATATCTAACTACCTTTTATGGTAAGTTTCTTTGACAAACAATGTCTAGACTGTCAAGTTATAAGATGAGATCTTTCCATTCTGTTGCTTTGTCCCCAGTCTTTAGTGCCAAAATCTCAAAAATCTCTTTAGATATATGTGTTACTAGATGAAGGATAGTCTGTGCTACATATAAACATTTTCCCCTATATGTCATATTTCCAATACAACAAAACTCACTACCATCCAGTCAATTCCAACTCATAGCAGTCCTGTAGGAGAGAATAGAACTGCCCCTGTGGGTTACTGAAACAAACTCTTTATGGGAGTAGATTCGGTGGTTTTGAACTAATGACCTTGTGGTTAGCAGCCCAATATGTAAAAACTACTACACAAGGGCACCTCTGTTTCCAATAGCATATAATTAAAATATTTACCCTTCCAATTCTGTTTCATTATATTAGCACCTGAGAGAATAAAATACCTAGGAATAAATTTAACCAGGGATATGAAAGTGTTATACAATCAAAAATTCCAGTCACTGCTGACAGAGATTCAAATGGAACTATATTTCATGTTCATGGTTTTGGAAGACTTAATATTGTTAAAATGCCAATATTACCCAAAGCAACCTGTAAATTAATTACAGCCTCAATCAATATTCTAATAGTTTTTCTTACAGAAATGGAGAAACTAGTCTTCAACTTGATATGAAGTGAAAAAAAGCCCTACGGCTAAAGCAGTGTTGAAAGTGAACAAAGTAGAATACACACTCTGATTTTAAAATAAATACAGCTGCGGTCATCAAACCAGCTTCATACTGGTATAGCAATGAGTCAGTGGACTAGAAATAAATCCACACATCTGTGGTGAGCTGATTTTTGACAAGTTTATTTGACAGCAGGGGAAGGAAGAGTCAGTCTCTTCAACAAAGGGTGTGGGGAAAATTGAATTTCCACATGAAGAAAACTGAAAAAAGATCTTTGGTTCACCATACACAAAAACAAATTCAAAATACAATAAAGACCAAAATGTAAAAACAAAATCCATATATTTCTTTGAAGAAAATACAAGGGCAAGGCTATTGAGTCTAGCTTTTAACAATGGATGCAGTAACAAATGTAAAAAAAGTATAAACAGCAAAAGACAATGGGACCTCATAAAAAAAATAAAAACTTGTTCATCAAAAGACCTTACCCTCCCCCCAAAATGAAGGAACAGACAAACTACAAGCGAGGGGATTGTCTTCCAACACCATGTATCTAAAACGAATCTAGTAACCAAAATGGGCATATTATTTTGACATCAAAAATTTCAATTAAAAAAATGACTAAGAGGCCATTCAAATGGCCACTAAACACATGGAAAGCTGCTCGATGTTACTAACCATCAGAGAAATTAAAACCACATGAGCTATCATTTCACTTCCACTAGGATGTCAGCCAACCAACTCACTGCCATCAAGGCAATGGCAACTCATAGCAATCCTATAGGGCAGGGTAGAACTGCCCCTCTTTAGCTTCAAGACTAACTATGGGAGTAGAAAGGCCCTGCCTTTCACCTGAGGAGTGGCTGGTGGTTTAAAACTGCTGACCTTGCAGCTCGCAGCCCAATGAATAACCACTACACCACTAGGGATCCCCCATTAGGGACTTGGAAGTAGAGAATCAGAAAATGATATACCAATGATGTCTGCAGCACTGTTTACAATAAGCAAAGGTGAGAACAACCTGAGTGACCATCAATAGATGAACAGATAAAATAGAGTTTATGTATGCAATGGATTACTACTCAGAGCAATGGAGTCTTGAGAACTACCGAATAGATGGGAGTTTGAAGACATTAGTCAAAACAAAAGAACAAATCGTGTATGACCCCACAAAAGACAAGAATAAACAAATATACAGAGATCAACGTTTTCTCATGGTTACAGGAGACATGAGAGTTTGGGAAAGGAAAGTTACTGCTTAAGGACTGCAGAGTTTTAGTTTACAGTGTTGGAAGAATCATTGATAAGGGTAGATTACACAGCCAATTAGTGTAATTGCTCTCAATAGGCTTACACCTGTAAAAAGTTTAATTGGCAAAAGGTGTATAAACACAAGGGGCTTCAAGAAATTCTTGGCAAAAATGGAATTGAATGTTAATAGAATATTTCACAAATTTTTTGAAACCTCCTCTCCCTGCCCACTCCCCCCCCCTCCCCAGTTTCACAAAAAGAGTAGCTGTTGATAATGCTTATTTATGTACAACCAAATGCCTCGTTTCATGGGACATGCCAATTAGTTAACCTACGGTAATCTGTTTTCTCCCTCCTGTTTCAAGGTGTATTGCCTGGGGTCTCAAAAGTTCCCAAGTGGCCATTCAAGGTACTACATCCTAGAGCAGCAATAGAAGAAGAATAGGGCATAGATGGGGGGGAAGTGGAATGTGAAGCTAATTGCCTGCTTGACCCACTGCTGTCTGCCAGGAGATGAGCTGGATCAGGTGCTTGGCTACCATTGCTGAACATTTCTGATCAAAGATTTTAAAGAAGAATCCCAATCAAAAGGGGAAATTCAGAATGGAGTATTAAATCTCCTAAGGGAATCCAGTATTTCTGGAGCTATAGAGCCTGGATGAACAATTGAAATATCCCCTGAACTTTTCTTAGAGCTTAACTAGTTAGCTTAACTAGTCAAGAATGTCTTTTGAGTGTGGTGCTATTTTAAGATCTATCTATTTAGGGCAAAGTTAACAATAGCAACTTGGCACATGAAATAGAACCTTAGAGGGCATTACCGAGGCAACTCAAAAGGAGGATGAGAATGGTTACACAGCTGTGTTCTGCCATGTGTCCTTGACAACCACCCCAAAAATATGAAAACTGAATTATACATGAAATGTTAAAGTCTTTATTATCTATGCTTATCAGAATGAAATAAAATATATCTTTTTTACCCCTCATGTTTAAGAAGGCTGTTGGAGCAGTAAGTAGTACAGGCTTCAGTCAAGACAAACCTTATTTGCTACCTGAGTGACCATGGGTAATTTTCCCTGTAGGTGATTGGAGGATAATGATGTCTGCTTCTCAAGACTGTTGTGAGGTTTAAATTAAATACTTTGTTCTGCGTAGAGGCTGGGGTGTTCAAACCTTGCCAGTAGCAGTGCACGTAACCACTCCACCACACAGTGCTGCTCATGGATTTGAGTTAACTCACTGCCCTCTGGTCTGTGCTGACTCATAGCGACCCTGTAGGACAGGATTGAAATGCCCCTGTGAGTTTCCAAAACTGTAACTCTTTACAGGAGTTGAAAGCCCTCTTTTTCTTCCCCAGTGTAGCTAGTGGCTTTGAACTGCTGATCTTTTGGATTTTAGCTCAACATTTAACCACCCCATCACCAGGGCTTCTCTTAAATTTGAGTAGGGGCACACAAATACTTTCCTTCTCATCATTCACCAAATTCAATTTCTCATAAAGAATTGATAAAACAAGTGAAATATGAAGAAAATATATGCAATAGGATTAAGAACATTAAAAACACATAAAGGGAAATAAAATTCATTTGTTACATGAGAGGTTGCTGAGCTAACAACTCACTGCTTTGGAAATTGTTAAATAAGTAAAAGAAACCAAGCACCTACTTTTTCTATACAAGCAATATTTCTAGGAAGTAAATTGAAAATTTTTTTTAAAATGAATTACAGCTTACTAATACAGCTTCTTCTACCAAAGAAGAAAATTTACATAGCCGCTATCCAGTTGACTTGATTTGTGGTAACCTTGCATACAAATGAAATATTACCCCACCCTGCATTACCCTCACAGTTAAGACGGTGTTCAGAGTCCATTGTTTTGTCTGTAGGACCAGTCCATTGAAAGCGCTCTGGTTAAGTGATAGACTGCCAACCTAAAGGTTGACAATTTGAACACACCAATCATCTCTTTGGAGAAAAATAAAGCTCTCTACTTCTGTAAAAGTTTATAGCCTCAGAAATTACTGAAATCATTCTACTCAGTCCTATACTGCTGTCATAATTTGGAATCGAGTCAATGGCAGTGGGGTTGAATTGGGCTGGCCTGCCCTTAATGAAGGTCTCAATACCATTCCATTGGTGAAGACCCTGTGCTTCACCAAACCTCCTTGAATGATCTTCCTGATGACATGCCCAAAGCAAGTGAGCTGGTTGATGTCCTGTTGTGAGCTACAAGGCTTTCAACTGGTTAATTTTTTTTTAAGTAGTTAATCAGATCTTTCCTCGTAGTCTGAATTAGTCTGGAAGCTACACTGAAACCTGCCCACCTTGGGTGATCCAGCTGGTATTTGAAATACCTGTGGCTTAGAGTTCAGCATCAGACCAACATTGCAAGCCACCGCAGTACCACAATGTGTGATAGAGTGAGACTGTGCATATCATTAAGATGAAAACACAAGTAATGTGTAGCAAAAGACGAATTTTTTTAATACAGAGATTTTTAAAGCAGGGAATGAAGAGGAAAAATAGGCACCCAGATCAACTTCTTTTTTACTTTTTATTTCCTCAGCATTTAATGCAACACCTTATAATAATTGACCTTTTCACTAGTATTTTAGTTTATATAACTTCTAATTTGTCTACGTTTTGGAAATTACCAGAACTATCAGTATTTAATGAATTAAAGCACATGTAAAGAAAACTTGGAAGAACATCTAATTGAATATTGTTTTGCAGAGTAAGAGGCTATGACTTGGGTAGATTAGCTGATAGGTGAAATTTTTTATTTAACATAAATATTGCATCAACATTTATTCCTTAAATGTATAGGGTGAGTTTAAACTTGTATCTTCCCAAAAACATTTCCTAAAAGCTCAGAACTCTCGATTTTACTTTCTAGGTATCATATATCGAAATTAGAGTATGTCAGATATGTCATAATTTCGGATTGGACAGTTCAGATTTAAAGATAACTCAGGCCGATTTGGAGTGTTATGATACTCTTACTCTTTTTTTTTAATAATCATTTTATTAGGGGCTCATAGAACTCTTCACAATCTGTACATACATCATTTGTGTCCAGCACATTAGTACATATGTTGCCATCATCATTCTCACAACACTTGAGCCCTTGGTGGTTTCAGCTCCTCATTTTCCCCTTCCCTCCCCGCTTCCTCCTCCCTTGAACCCCTGATAATTTATAAATTATTATTTGATCATATCTTACACCATCCGACGTCTCCCCTCTTACTCTTTTTTTAAAGGGTGAATCCTGTCAGGGAGATTTGAGCACATTGGCCAGTGTGGTTACATCATTAGCCAATCTTGGAAAAACTAAAGATCTTTCTCAAAATAATAATGAAATGTCTGTGATTGACAGCTTGAGCAATGTTGATACCTCTTTGTGTGAGTTTCATCAAGACATGCAAACAAACGGTGATGTTTCAAGGTAAATGTCTAATTTGATCTTAAGTGTCCTTGGCTAAGTGTCCTGTAGTATTTCTTAAAATATTTTTATGTTGTATACTATTTACAGATGTTTCAGAAAAGCTACTGTTTCTATTACTGCTTTAAAATTTTAAGGCTTAGTCTGTTTGAATGAGAAAAGCAGCATTCAGTGTAAAAAACGTTTACATGATAAACTCAAAGGAAAATGAGTGAGTATTTCAAATGTTAAAAGCAAATCTTAAAATTTAGACATTTGTTTCTTTCTGAAAATGATGATGTGGGTCTGATATTTCAAACCAAGATTCAGCTGCTGTGTATCTAGAGTGAAGTATGGCTCATAAGGCAATCATCTTGATTCCTCCCCCGCCTACCCTTAGTTTCTAATGATGAAAATAGATTCAAAAGACCTAGTTGAATCAACTATAATTTTAAATTACTTTTCAGGAAACAAGTGTCAGAATTCTGATTCATTCCCTCAATATCTGTTTATCACTTAAAATGTTGCAAAAACCTTAGATGAGAGCCTGAACAAAGACTTTGTTGAACATAAGATTTTAAGAAATGCTAGAGGGCAACTCACTAAAAAACTGGGGAGCTAACTTGAAAAATTGATGGCTAACTTTTGTTAGCCAACTTAATTTTTAAATTTATAGTTCTATCTGTAGCTCTGTGTGATCACATGTTTTAAAGTATTTGAATTTTTAAATAAAACTCAAATCTATGCTGTATTGTATAGAATAGAGTTAAATTAATGTAGGCTTTGCCCATTTTCTTTCTAAATAACTTATGTGAGCAAAATAAATAGACCAAAAACCTGTGGTATCAATGTGTAACTTTTAAAGGAAATGTTCACTCCACAGTATAATGTTCAGACTTCTCCTATAATTATATGTCTTTTTAAGACATTAATTTCTTGACAACCAATTTGTTTATTTTCTAGTTTTCTACACTAGACCTGTGAAGTTTAATTTGTTGCTTTTGGAGCAGTTCATGAATATCAGTTGGCATAGAGCGCTCAGGAATAAACCAGATTTCTATTTTCTGAACATATTTTCATCTTAAATCTTCATTTCAGAATTTTGTGTAGAATTTTCCTTTTACTGTGGCGACTGGCCAAGCCAACAGCTTCTGATTTCTCTTTGTAGGGCATTTGATACTCTTGCAAAAGCATTGAATCCTGGCGAGAGCACGTCCTGTCAGAGCTCAGAGGGCATGGAAGGAAGCCTGCACCTCATTGCTGGAGATGCGGGCATAAATGATGTCGAGAAAGAGGGGCCCCTTCTCAGCGAGTCACATGTAGTTTTCAGGGTATTTCATGTGTATATTTTTATTTTTCATATATTGTTTAGTATTCATGTGATTTCAGTTTTCCTTCCAAAAATGAAAGTGTATTATGCTTTAAAAGTCATTAATATTCCCACTGGGATTTCACGACAGCAGCAATAAATTATATACATCTAGCTATGTAAAATGATGCTCAGTAAAGTATTCTGTTTTAGTGGTAATGCAAGTAATAGACCTAAGTTTATAAAAGTTAATTTTTAGAATATTAAACAAATTTTTATAACTATAATTTTATACTTTAAAGCCTGGCATTCATGATATTTGAAAGTACTATTTTTGTTCAGTGCCTCAGACCAAGATATTTTGATTTTTTATGGCAACTACAAAAAAGCCTCATTTATTCTAATTCACTAGCCTTCAGCATTATTAGAAAAATTAGTACATTTTAAGTTTTACTTTTTAACTTTTTTTGTACTTTCTAACAATGTGGGGGGCGGTACATTTCCTTTTGGGGGTTCTTTTGTGTTTTGGTCTTCTAGATACATTCATATATGTGAGAAGCAATGTATGTTGTTTACTGGAGAATGGTGGGTTTGTTACCCAAATAATGTTTCAGTCAAAGCTATAAATGAGCTGACCATGAAGGAGTGACCTTAAACCATCTGATCCTTTAGTTTAACCTTTTGGTATCTTTGCTCTGTCAAATAAGAGTGCTGTTAGAAAATTGCATGCAAAATGATTGGAAGTACATAAGAGTTTTCAATTAACAGTACCAGACTGTACTGGAATATCTTGGTATAATTGCTCATAATTTTACTATAGATTATAATTTTCCATAGAGAGATAAAGAATGTGTGTGAGAGAGAGAGAGAGAAAGAAAGGAAATGAAAATATAATATCAAATGCATATGTGCCTTACTGGTAGAAATGATGAACACATGATAAACCTAACATTGGCCAAAACTGCGTATGGTAAAATTGTATTTGCTTAAGTTTGCCTTGGTAGAAATAAATAGCCATAGCCAGAACTCAACAATGACTTAAATACTAAAACTGCTGATATTTGATATATTTAATCAATCATATCAATGAAACCCATCTTTATGTGAAAGTTTATCAAAGATAACTCATAAGGAAAATATTAGAAATGTTTTATTTGTACCATATAGGAAAAAATATAATAGGGAATATTAGAAAGGTAATAGGAATAATGACTCATCCTTTAAGAGTAATGATAGGAAATGGACAGGGGACAGGGGTGGAGTAAAGCAAACTGACTTTTCTCATTGCTCTTTCTTACTTTAAAGCTTATGGCCTCAATCAGTTATATTTCCTTCCTGCCTTTGGATTAGAATTGGGAGAAAGGATGTGTTATAAATAAGATGGATGTAGAAGGATCGACTTGCAAAGAAGGAGAGTAGTTCACTTTTTACATTGTTCATGGTGGTTCTCAGATCATGGAGTCTTTCAAATATGTGTTTTGGAAAGGTGAATTAGGCAAGTTCAAACAATCGCTCCTACCTTGCCTTCTTGAATGAGTATTTTTTCCATTTCACCTTAGCCTTACTGCACTCTGGGTATCCTCAGACCCAGCAATATCAAGTTTCTTGTTTTTCTAAAGTGAACAGCACCCCTCTTTCCTAGTCTACTGAATAAGCTCTGTGCAGTCATGGTGGGTCTGCTTTTTCTGTTGGTGGTGGTGGTGGTTTTTGTTGTTGTTTTGTTTCAGTGATTTCCCTGAGATACTCTAGCCTGGGACTTTCTAAATTTGTTCTTTTCTTGGCATTTTCTGGTCATGAATTTTAAGACATGACATCATCAGATAACTCACTCTTAAATTGTTCAGCTACATGGCTTTTTTTCTCTTCTCTTGTATTTTCATGGGGCATGATAGTTTGAGGTATAAGAGGGTGCTTTAAAAAGTCCATGAAAAAATTAAATTAAAAAGATAATGGATTTTTAACATAAACATTTTGAAGCCCTCTTGTACATTCTGATGCATTTGTTCATATGAGACTCACCATAATCTGTTCAGAAGGTTAATATTTTTATTTTCATTTTGTGGGTAGTAAGGAAAGAGGCTTGGAGGTTTGTGGTATTTTGCTTCAAGTATTCTGGCTACTAAGAATAATAATATAATATCAAAGCTTGCATTTTGATACTGTTATCCAGGACAGTTGTGATACTTAACATTTTTTTTAGCATTAAACTTTTGGGTAAGATTTCTTATACATTATCTGCCATGATTCTTTCATTTGCCATATAGTAATCATTAAATCGCTTTATATGAATAATTAAGATAGGTAGTATTCTCGTTTCAGAAAAAGATATATAAGATAAAAATAAGGTGTTCCTCTCTTGTGTTTATTAAATCAATATCCGAATCGCAATCTTTGGGTTCAATTGTATTGGCATTTGGGAGTCTCTCTCTATCTCTGCCCCTCACTCCCCTCTATTCTATAACTGTATCAGGTTGTTACTCAGTCCATCGCTTGAACTTCTCCCTCTCTTTTTCCATTATTACCATGTTGCATGTTTCTCAATTAGAAAATTTCTTTGTTCCACTTTTATTTCTGTCTTTAGTTAAATGGGAAGAAAGGATGTGTTATTTTTTAAAGAACTCGTTGTAAGGGATAAGGACAGAGTACTTCTTTCCTTTTTCTTATTTAAATTACTTTGGATATACCTTTGCATCCAGTCTCCCTTCATCTTGTCCCCCACACTGGCACCAGAGTGGTGTCACTCTGAACTTAAAGTCTTCATTTCTAAGTGGGGATCAAGTTTAATCTCCACAGCATGTTTTTTTAGGGCCTTCAAGCCGGTTCTCACTCATAATGATCCTCTGTAGGGTTTCCAAGGCTGTAAAACTTTTTCTTTCTTTTTGCTGTAAACCTTTAAGGGAGCAGTTAGCCTCCTAGTCTGATGCAACTGTCTGTCATTTCTCAGGCATGCTATTCTCTTCTGTAGCACTTTCTGTACCTCATTTGTTTCTCTGCTGACACTATGACACATAGCCTAGTGGGAATCACAAATCTCGGTAGATAACTTCTGCACGAGTGATTTTACCAGGGCTGTTCAGGTAATTAATGATCCAGTTGGTGGGGAGAGTCAGGAGCGGTGAGGGGATCCAGATCTAACCCAAGTCAAATGGTTTTGTTTTTTTTAACCTATATCATGCAGCCTATTATCAGAATTGCATATAGAACTTTGTTTTAGAAAGGTAATAACTTCTTAAATCAGTAGTCGAGTTCTTGTCTGCATTCTTGAAAAAAAATCACTGAACACATTGAATTTCCTGATGGGAAAAAATGCATAATTTAGTTTTATAAACCAAAAAAACAGGGATTTTTAGGAAGCTTTATTGTTATAGAAGCTTCTCTTTACACAGGAAAGTCTTGTCTGTGTTTTTTCAGTCTAAAAGACTAGCTGATACATTATTTTATCCTTAGTCAGCATTAGCTTTCTGACACTCTGCTGTTAGAAATTTAAGTATGTACAACAGACCATTATAGAAAATGCCTGCTCTTTATAAGTAATATAGCACAGGCATTTTTTAAATAAGGAATGTCTGTGTTTTAATATCACAATCCATACATACATCCATCGTGTCAAGCATATTTGTACATTTGTTGCCATCATCATTCTCAAAGCATTTGCTTTCTACTTGAGCCCTTGCTATCAGCTCCTCATTTTTCCCCTCCCCCCCATGAACCCTTGATAAATTATAAATTATTATTATTTTGTCACATCTTACACTGACCAATGTCTCCCTTCACCCACTTTTTTGTCCATGCCCCAGGAAGGAGGTTATATGTAGATCCTTGTAATCAGTTTCCGTTTTCTACCCCACCTTCCCTCTACCCTTCTGGTATCACCACTCTCACCACTGGTCCTGAAGGGATCATCTGTCCTGGATTCCCTGTGTTTCCAGTTCCTATCTGTACC
>NW_022103898.1:33041069-33043299 GCF_000313985.2 Echinops telfairi
GATCATATCAGGGAGGTGAGCACACAATGATATGATTTTTTGTTCTTTGGTGCCTGATAACATCTCTTCGGCACCTGGTGATCACACAGGTTGGTGTGCTTCTTCCATGTGGGCTTTGTTGCTTCTGAACTAGATGGCCGCTTGTTTACCTTTAAGCCTTTAAGATCCCAGATGCTATATCTTTTGATAGCTGGGCACCATCAGCTTTCTTCACCACATTTACTTATTCACCTGTTTTGTCTTCAGAGGTTGTGTCGGGAAGGTGAGCATCATAGAATGCCAATCTAATAGAAGAAAGTATTCTTGCATTGAAGGATTATTTGAGTGGAGGCCCACATTCAGTGTCATTTTGATGAAGATGTTCATCTATTTTAGTCATGGATGCCCTTGCAAATTTGGTGAAAGCTGTATAATCATCCTTAAGAAAATTACATAAAACTACATCCTTATAAAATGTTTAAATTTCATAGACTTGATCTGCTCTCTATGAACCATGAAGTGAACTGCTCTAACCAGTCTCCCTAAAATCAGGCAAACATGAGTATCTTTGCTCATCATACATTTTCAAACATCCAGGTAGAATTTTCTTTTTAAAAGTTACATGGAAAAATGAATAAGCTGCATGGAATAGTATATCAGAAAAGTTATGTGGCTTTCAATTTTTGTTATTTCCATTGTTAACAGTTTCCAATGAAATGTGTGGATTTAATTATTATTGACATGCAAATAGAATCTTTAACCATCCAATTATATCCTTCTAAGTAAAATTTTCATAGGGAATGTTTGTTAAACAATAATAATGAAATCTATTAATGCCTTATTTCTAAGACTTCTGCTTACAAATTTTCAGTGCTTATTTAAAAAAATACTGGAAGGAAAAGATTACTACAATTGTAGTAATAACTATTTGAGGGGGTATTAAAATTATTTAAATTCCGTAAACATTTTATTTCCCATAAATTGTTTGCAACTTCATCAAGGTATAGTGGAAGTTAGGAGTGCAATGATTAAATTCTTAGGCGCTAACATATAAAGTGTTGGTTCAATTTCACCAGCTGGGCCATGAGAAAGACGTGGCTTTCCCTTCCCATAAAGATCACAGCCATTCCGATGGGAGTGCTGTAAGTTCAAATCAACTCGACAGCAATTGGTTCGGTTTGGATTTTTTGTTTTTTTGTATCATCTGTTTCTCCAGGTTCAAAGATTTTTTAAAATGATTTATTTGGTCTTGCTAATTAATGATTTTTTGTACTTAAAAAAATACATTATATTTCATAATTGAGTAAGTTCATTATTTAAACAAATAGTACAGACCTTTCTGAAGAATGAATAGTATAGAGCTTTCTAAAAGTGACGTTTTTCATTCTTTAAAAATTATTTTTTACACAGTTTATGAAAATGCTCTTTAATTGCAAAGATTCAAGCAAAACACAAATACATAGAGCAAAATTTGAAAAACCTACCTATTTTATCTCATAGGTGGTAGTATCTCACAGGTAGTACTATTAACTGAAGTGTACCTCCTTTTTTTTTAATCATATTATGGGGGCTCGTACAGTTCATCACATTCCATCAATCCATTCTATATATGTTGCCATCATCATTTTCAAAACATTTTCTTTCTACTAGAGCCCTTAGTATCAGCTCATTTCCCCCCTCCCTCCCCCACCTTCCCTCCCTCATGAACCCTTGATAATTTATAAATTGTTTTTTCATGTCTTACACTGACCGATGTCTCCCTTCACCCACTTTTCTGTTGTTCGTCCTCCAGGGAGGGGGTTATATGCAGATCATTGTGATCGGTGTCCCCTTTCTCCCCCCAACCTTCCTTTTCCCCTCCTAGTATCACTGCTCTCATTATGGTCCTGAGGGGTTTATCTGTCCTGGATTCCCTATGTTTCCAGCTCTTATCTGTACCAGTGTACATCTCTGGTCTAGCAGATTTGTAAGATAGAATTGGTATCATGATAGTGGGGGAGAAGAAGCATGAGAGAACTAGAGGAAAGTTATGTTTCATCAGTGCTATACTGCACCCTGACTGGTTTGTCTCTTCCTCGTGACCCTTCTGAAACGGATTTCCAATTGTCTACAGATAGGCTTTTGGTCGCCACTCTGCACGCCCCCTCATTCACATTGATAGGAGTTTTTGTTCTGAGTCTTTGATGCCTGATACCTGATCCCATCAACACCTTATGAGCACAAAAGCCTTTCTTTTACACTCTGATGACCT
>NW_022103898.1:33043808-33046004 GCF_000313985.2 Echinops telfairi
TCTCAAAGGGACTAACATTAATTGAATCATCTGTGTATTAGCCTGCCGTTGTTTCCAGTTAGATAACTGTGAGATATTTTTCTGTGCCATCACATCTTAATCTGTCTTGTCAGGTTCAATGTCTACAAGGTATTCTACAGCATGGATTATTCTTTCCCCAGTGATAGAAATTTGGGTTGTTCCCAGTACTTCCTTTCATTGTTATGAGTAGCGCTTATTGGAACATCCTTGCACATGCCTTATTGTGCAAGTGTGCAAATATTTGTCTGGAGTAGATATTTAGAACTGGCTGGATTAGGTCGTGAGAAATCTTGGTGGTGCCACGGGTAAAGCTGTCAGTGGTTAAGTATCCCACCAGCCAGCCACTCTGGGAGAAAAATGGTGGCAGCCTGCTTCTTTAAAGATTAAGAGCTTTGGAAACCCTGTGGGGCAGTTCTGCCCTGTTCTGTGGGGTCACGGGGTTGGGATCTGCTCCCCAGCAGTAGGTTTGGTCTACTAGGCATAGAGCTTGCTCCTGGAAATGTTGCTCCATGCTGCTGAACTGCCCTCCAGGTGCCCAAGCTTGGTTCTCTGTATCTGCAGCTACACTTGGTATTGTTGTTTGCTGCAGTCATTTTAAAGTAGAAGGAATGTTACATTTTATCTACAGCACCAAACAGATTTTCAGAAATACTTTTAGAAGAATTTTTCTATGCAATGCTTTCAGCTGTGACTGTGTGTTTAAAAGAGCTGCCTAAGATCAGCAGCAATACAAACTGACTGCTTTTGTGAGGAGTATATGGCGACAGGCACCTTTTTATCTGTAGGTTTTAAAAAAACTACTTTATGAGTCCACACCAATCTTTGAAAGGAAAAAGTAAACCCAAAGACACAACCAGAAAATAATTTTGTTGATATTTGTTAAGTGGGGTTCCACTTGGTTAGAAACTATGGCCTTGATGGTGCTTGGCTGCTAACTGAGCACCACCAGGTGCTCCAAGGGAGAGAGCGGCGACTGTGCTTCCATAAAGATTGCCTGCCTTGGAAACCCTATGAGACGTTCTACTCTGTCCTATGAGATCACTAGGAGTCGGAATCGACTTGACAGTGGGTTTTTCTGGTTTATAGGCTACTGCTTTATTGGGAGAGCCTTATTGTTCACTGTAAAACAGTGACTGGATGTTCTCCAGGTTTGTATTTTTAGCCAACTATATTGGAAAGATGCATTTTATGTGTGACGTTTACATTTAACTTTTCAAAGAAATAATAACTTAGACTGTTCAGTCATAAGATGATTTACCAAAATCCCTGTTCATACTAGCTCACCATGCCTTCTCCTATGCCTGAGTACCTGAATGTGCACTACATTGGGGAGTCTGCCTCCAGACTGCTGTTCTTATCAATGCACTGGGCACTTTCGATCCCTTCCTTCCAAGCTCTAGGGTGAGTGTTTTGAAGTTCTTGATTATAAATGTAAATTTGTAGCACAAATGTACATTAAGGGGAGAAAGAAAACAACTTTTACTCTGGGAGGATTTGAGAAGTAAAATAATGCAGCATTATAACTTAAGTTTTGCCATTTATCTGCCAAACCATGATAGCTAACCAATATTTTCTGTATATCCTTTTTATTTGGATGGAATATGTGTGGAGGCTGGCATTTGTAATAGGCTGGTTTTGATTCACTCAAAGGTAGGGAAGCTGTCAGTAAGATTTGGCATGAAAACTTCCCCACCCCCAGAATCAATGGCCACTCCTTGAAGGACTGTCTGGTCTTGTGCCACTCCCATGATCAGTTGTCAGTTGGACAAGTGTAATCCACTGGGGCTTTGCTGGCTGATTTTTTTTAAGGAGGTCATCAGGCCTGCTTTCTAATCTGTGTTAGTATCTGGTCACTATTTTCCTCCTACCCCCATTTCAGATTGCCTGTTTCAAAGTTCATCCCAGCCTTGTTAACTAAGGTCTTTATTTATTTATTTATTTTAAGGGAAAGGGGTGGGGAAAGCAAGCCTTAAAAGTATCACCACAGTGATCTGTAGGCTGGGTTCTAATCACAAAAGCATATCTTTATATTCATTCTGTTTTGAAGTAATCAGTGTATATGCAAAATTATGTACTATAAGAAAGCAAATTTTTAAACTAAAGTTCATCCACTTTCTTTAGAGGGCTTTTTTTTTTCTTTTCTTTTTTTTTTTTAAATCATTTTATTGGGAACTC
>NW_022103898.1:33046726-33048590 GCF_000313985.2 Echinops telfairi
ATATAATATAAATTTACATGCTAGCAATTATGTAACTCTAATGCCCAAGTTTGCTAAACTTTCACCTGGCATACTCAAGCCAGGTAACCTGGTGATATTTTTAATAATAGGCTGTCAGTTATTGGAAGACAACCAAAGGAAGGCATTTTCCAGAAAGTAATTTGAACTCTTTGAATTATTCATAATACTATTGATCCTAAGCATTTCTTGTTAAATTGGTGTAATTATCCTATGGAAATAACCTAAATATTGAAGAAATAAAATAGAAAGTGAAAGGTTATAATTAACTTTATAGTGGCAGCTACATTTTGCTATGTTCTCTAGATAATTAGTTTCAACATAATAACTTCTGAATTTTGCAATCAGGATAACTGTTGATAGTATTCAAGGCCATTAATTGCTATGTAAACTTTTATTTCTTATCCCTAGCCATTTAATGTATAGTCTTATTTATTTATGTGCTGGCTTATCAGATAGATAAAGACTAAATGCTATGTGAGAAAATAAAATCGGTTACATGATGATGAAAGCTATTCTAAAAGTCTTAGAAACTGATTATTAGTTGCATTTTTATTAATGTACATTCTCCCCTTAATGTACATCACTTCAATTTTATAGAAACATGAATAACATCATTCATTCTCTAAAAGTCAAGTTTGTGTTGATCACTCAACTTAGTGGAGGGGAATAGTAGCTTAAAGAATGTTTAGAAGTGCATGGTAATACCATTTATATTGGGCTTCTGTATTCGACATTCATGTGTGAAATTTGTAATTTCAATACTTAAGCAATTCCATCGTTGGTTATATGTTGTTGTTTTTTTTCATAATTCAATGGTAAGCAACTACAAGCTAGTACTAGACTCAGCTTGGGAGTACCTGGCATGATTAGCCTGAAGTACAAACAAACAAAAAAACCTCACTGCCATCAAGTGGATTCTGACTCTTAGTGACCCTATAAGACAGGGTGGAGCTGCCTCTCAGGGCTTCCATTGCTGTAACTCTCTATGGCAGTAGAAAGCTTGATAGCTGGTGTTTTCAAACTGTTGACCTTGAAGTTAGCAGTCCAATACATAACCCACTCCACCACAGGGACTCCTAAGTACTCCTCATTTATCTCTATCAAGATTCTTACAATGTAATAAAAATTCCCAGGCCACCATCATTTACCACGGGAGACCTTAAGTAGGAAAACTTTTACTAAATGCTAAACCTAAAAGTTGAACCTTTCAAAACAGTTTTTAAAGTTTCACTAAAAGGAAGTATTGTCTCATGATCTTAGTGGGGTGAAATTAGCTCTACTGCTAATCGTACCCTAAGTACGATGCCCTGAACTCAAATAGATGCTGCTAGGGAAAGAAGATTGCCTTTGATTTTTTTCATGTACGTAGATGCCAAATAGGTTGTCCCCAGGTACAAATGACTCACAAATCTTGTCCTTTTTCGAAGTAAGTAATATAAGCAATGCTCTACTTGATAATTATGAGGACTAATTCCATGTTTTCTGAACATTATTGAACATGAATAATACACCGTAATGGCTTAAGAAAAACACCATTATGCATTTTAAAAAGACATATGTACATTTACTATTATGCAGCTTAAATGTTTTAAAAATAGATTTTTGGTGTTGGTTTCTGGAGACCTGACTGAGAGCTTAAGTACCTTCTCTACCCAGCTCTTTTTACTTCCCCAGGGAAAAATGTTTTGAAAATAGATGACACTGTCAGGTAAGCATTGGGTCAGAGGTTCAAACCTTGCCATAGGATAAAAATATGAGGCTTCTATGGACATCCTCAGAAATGCTATATAGTTAGTGTTGTAAATCAGAATTGACTTGATGGCATTGGCTTTTTTTTTTTTGG
>NW_022103898.1:33049700-33051290 GCF_000313985.2 Echinops telfairi
CCCCCTCCCTCATGAGCCCTTGATAGTTTATAAATGGGTATTTTGTCATATCTTGCCCTGTCCGACGTCTCCCTTCACCCACTTCTCCGCTGTCCGTCCCCCAGGGAGGAGGTCACACAAAAAAGAACTCTGATTTCTATTCAGTTGTTTCTGTTCTCTCTCCTCTCCTCTATTTACTCTTCAATTACTTTGTTTAGCTGTTTCCTCTTTAAACTTAAGCATCAGAGGTGAAGCCATATACTTTTCCTTCATGTTTGCTTTTCATTTTTGCCCCTATGTCTGTGAAAGTTTGTGGGAACATTACATTAGCTTTTCATTCCATGTTTTGACAAGCATTTTGAAAGCCAGTCGCACTCACTACTCCCAATTTACACGTTCTCTTCATTGCTTGCATTTTATACTTAAAAATGGACTTCTTTCTGTCAGCATATGCAAATTTTCACTGTTCTTCACAAGCACCTAGTATTTCAATTTAGGGATTTATTATGATTTACTTTCTCAGCTCTAACTAGTAAACATTTGGATTCCATGTTCTAAGAGGAAGCCCTGGTTGGCACAGTGGTTAAGTGCTCCACTGTTAACTGAACAGTCAGCACTTTGAACCTACCGGCCGCTCTGCCAGAGAGATGTGGCAGTCTGCTTCCATAAAGCCTTGGAAACCTTGCAGGGCAGTTCTACTCTGTCCTCCAGGCTCATGACGAATGGGCAGGATGTTTGGTGCTGTCTTCATATGGTGGTTTATATTTCTTTGCCTACTTATGTCACTCTTTCTATAAAATAGATTTCTACAAGTAGGATTTTTGGTTCAGAGAGGGTATACGTGGTATACATTTTCATTCTTGATGGTCCATTCCCACTTGTTCTCAAGTTGACTGGCTTATGGCCTCACTTTGTATATCAGAGAAGAACTGTGCTTCATTGCATTTCCAGTAACTGAATTTTTGGATGTAGTTTGCCAAACCTGTCTAACAAGGTTCCTCTGCCCAGACTTGAACCTACAACTTAAATATTAGCAGCTAAGCATGCTAACCTTTTGTACCTCCTAAGTACGCTTAATTTTTTTATCAACAGCATCAAATTGTTTTCCAACCAACGTGTGCATAGTATGTTCTTACCTTTTATTTTTATTGTTTTCATTGTGACTGCATATTTATTTTTAATCTTTTTCTATTTGGATATGTTAACGCATTGCTTTTCTTTTTTTTTTCAGCATTGCTTTTCATTTAAACTTTGCTTTCAAATTTATTTTTGTTTTTCTTCTACTTTTATGGCAAGTCATTCTCAAATACTAAGTAGAAAGGGGGAAGGAGCCTGTTTTCTCTCAGTGGAAAAAACAGTTAGGTTCTTTGAACCTTAAGTTAATAGTAGATTTTGTCTCAAATATATTCAGTTCTTAAATGAAATGTAATACAAAGGTTTGAGTTCTTAATGGTGCATTAAATAGAAGAAAAAATGCAAGTGTCTCCTTTTAGCTTAGATCTTTCCTATTAGGTTGTTCCTACCAATTTAAATCTCTTTAGTGAAATGAAATCTTATTTCATAACTTTTTTTTAATTTGTAAATTGAGTTTTATTTATTTATTTAAAAAAA
>NW_022103898.1:33052990-33054286 GCF_000313985.2 Echinops telfairi
TGTCCACCCTCAGCATTCCCTGGGGATCTTGCTGCTAGTTTTGAGGGTTAAAGACTACTTAGATGTGAGTTTTCACTTCTTCCTGTTGTGTTCCCTGCCCTCAGGAATCATCTGCTGCATTCCTTCTGTGTGCCGTTTGTCTTATCCCCTAAGATACAGGAATGAGTAAGAGGGTCTCAGCCTTCAGCAAGGTTGTAATCTAGTAGGTTCTAATACTGGATTAAACTCATAAGGTAGAATGCCATAGAGCAAGTAAATAGGTTTATAGGTGGCATCTAAAGAGAAATGATTAACTGTCTTGGTAGCAGAGTGTAGTAAGAGACTGTTTCTTCAAGATAGTGAGCTCTGAGCTAAATTGTAAGAGGTGAATTAGCACTAACCAGGACCTAGTGTGAGAAAAGGACATTCCAAAAAGGGAAAGCAGCATCTCATGATCCACTCTGTTTATTTGTTCTTCTTGATATCCTACTCCCTTAGATCTTTTTTGAGTTTTCCCTTTGCTTACCCTTCTCTGAGTCTCATCTTTTTTCTACACAGTGTCATCTCCTCAGAAAGGCTTTTAAAAATCTCCTTATATGAACTTGCTTCTATCATATAATATACGTTTTATAATCATGTGGACATTTTATTACCTAAAATTACTTTTATATGTATTCTACTTATATAGACGATATAAGAATCTTGAAATTATACATGTGCTTACTATATTGCCTATTTCATGCACGCAGACTTAGTCTTTCTTCAGTGCCAGGAATGGTAGGTAGCCTAGTGTATACAGTTGTCCCTGGCTTGGTTCTAGGACATGAAAATTCATGGATGCTTACCTTTTATATAAAACAGCATAGTGCTTGCATTATACCTAATGTAATATAAATAGCACTTTATGCTCACTTGTAACCATTGGGAGATTGCTTTGACTATTTAATTGACTTTTAGGACTCTTCTACTGCTTGTCCCATCCCCATATTTTTATCTGTGGTTGGCTTAATCCAAGGATCAAGACCCACAGATACGGAGGACCAACTGTACTTTATGGCTTGGCTAATTCACATCTTTCTTATATTTGTGTCTCATAATAACTTTGAGCCAGATATATAGAACATACAGTAATCTTTGCGTAGTGTAGAGTATAACAACCTCCAATTTCTGCCTATTTGTGATTGGATAATCAAGCAGGTGGCACAGGTTTAAAACTCTTGTCTCTTAACTTTTGCTCTAGCGATTTCTCTACTCATGCTGATGAGGTTTCTAATCCAGATATTTAGAAAAGGACTTTTGACTCTTTTTTTTTTTTGT
>NW_022103898.1:33054719-33055995 GCF_000313985.2 Echinops telfairi
GACCTTTTAGAATAATTTTAGTTAAGTAATACTTTGTTCTTTTTAAAAAATGAGTGCTATAGAGTTTAGAAATTTTAATGATGCTTAACTATTTTTGCATAGGCACGAAAACAGCATATCATTGGTGAAAGCTTATTGGAATGAACTTTTCACTCTTGGCCTTGCCCAGTGCTGGCAAGTGATGAATGTGGCAACTATATTAGCAACATTTGTCAATTGTCTTCACAGTAGTCTTCAACAAGGTAAAAAGCCACCTGCTAATTTTCTTTTCACTTGTATCTAATGTTATGATGAAAGTTAGATATCTGGTGATTGTACTCTACCCTTCATATAAGATATCACTCTTTTGGGTGGTGGGGTAATTTTTACATGCTGATAAGTATCTGAAAATATTTTTAAATGAAAGCACAACCGAATTGAAACAAGTATGCAGGCATGCCTTGTAGAGACTGTGGGTTCTGTTCCAGATCACTGCAGGATGGCAACTATTACAGTCAAGCAAGTCACACACATTTTTGGTTTTCCATTGAATATAAAACATGTGGTGCTAAGCTATCAAGCAGAATAGTGTTTGGGGTTTTAAAGCCTTGTATTCAAATAAGCAGCCATCTAAGGGAGGAGTCGATTAAGTCCACATGGAAGAAGCATTCCAGCTTGTGGAATCCAGAGATGACAATAACAGAATTCAAATATTACAGAGGGAAAAGAATCAGAGCTAAAATTGTGAACACCCAATTTGTGGAAGGCCAGGGTGGGCAGTGGGAGCCCAAAACTCATCTGCAGAATATCTAGTCAGATCAAGTCACTGGCAGATCCCCGCTACCCACAGGTCAAGGTCTGGAACAGACTTACTATCAGACATGGATCATTGTAATCCTGAATATGCTTGATCACACTTGATATGTGGTCAGTTGACCACCCTCTAGACCCAACCCAAATTTGTTCTAGATACAAGGATTTCTTGCTTGTTCCATGACAAAAATTTCTTCCCTGGCATTTTAAATATTGATGGTGGTCTTTTCTTTCTTTGTCATTGTTTGTATTTTTATCGTTATAGTACTGTTGTTTTATCCTTACCCCTTTATTTCATTTTTGTTCTTTACTGTTTCTGTTGGTTTTACCAGTTTGTGAAGCACAGAAGGAGCGGATTCATAGAGATAATAACTGATGCAAGGTTTTCTAGGGGATATAGGCATGTGGGGGCGGGAGATAGAGAGGATAGAGGGGATTTCAGGAATAAACAATGAAGGCGTGAGGCCGGGTGAGCACTAGAGCT
>NW_022103898.1:33057537-33059168 GCF_000313985.2 Echinops telfairi
TCCTTTTGTTCATTGTTTTAAAGATAAGCTGTCCACCGAAAGAAGAAAACTGTTAATGGACCACATCTTCAAACTACAGGAGTTTTGTAATAGCATGGTTAAACTCTGCCTTGACGGATATGAATATGCCTACCTGAAAGCAATAGTCCTCTTCAGTCCCGGTATTGAAATATTTACTTCTTATTCATAGTGCAGTGTGGAGAATTGGGGGGAATCAAGACCTGTAGACACTGCTGGAGGGAATGTAAAATGGGACCCACTGAGATAGTTCTTCAAAATGTGAAACATAAAGTTGCCATATGCCTCAGGAGTTCCACACCTACCCACAGGCCCAAAGCGTGAAGATCCATGACCACACACAATTTTGTAAATGATTGTTTATATTAGCATTATTCAAAATTGCCAAAAAGTGGAAACAACCCAAGTACCTAATCAAGTGGGTAAAAAAAATATAAAGTGACATGTATACAATGGAATATTTTTTTGACAATAAAGGAATGAAGTACTAATACATACTTAGAGGAAGTACTAATACATACTTACTACAGCATAGGGAAACCTTGAAACCTAGCTAACTGCAAGAAGCCAGTCAGAGAGGACCAGATAATGTATAATTCCATTTCTCTGAAATGTCTAGAGTTTTAAAGCTATGGAGGCAGAAAGTGGACAAGTGATTGCCTGGGACTAGAAGGAGAGGGCAGTGGGGAAGGACTGCTGAGTATGGGCTTTCTTTTTGGTGCAACCAATGTGTTCCAAAACTAGATTGTGATCATTCTGAGAGTATACTAAAACTGTTCTGTATCGTTTTTAAGACATTGAATTTTGTAGTATATCATTTGGATTTCAATTTTCAACAATAGAAGTGTTCTTTGCTGGTTTAGAAAAATGGTAGTACTACAATAATCCTTGTTTCTCACAGATTTTAAACTTTGGTTACATCACAAATACTGAGACAATTATGTTATTTGTCTATATTGCGAGCCAATACCTAACTGGCTACATGAGAAGGTTCAAAAAGTTCGGTGGAAAGTGTCATTTCCCTTGAACTTTTTGAAGCGTCATATAAAGAAGATTGAAGAAATTGTTAGATTCCTCGGGTGGGAAATGCCTTGGTCTTTGGCTTCACACAAGAATTCACGCCGAAGCCTGCTTTGTGATCCAAGTGGGTGTTCATAAAGGATAGAAGTTTCAGGCATTACAGTAAACTGAACACAAGCCAGAGAGATTTTTTAGGGCCTTTTGCTGGGAGGCCTGGTCAAGGGTGCTGGTTGACCCCATTGGCTGAATTAAGCCCACGTGGCTTAGTTTGGGGCCCACCCAGGTGTTATACCCCACCCCTGGGGGCCTTAATTTTCCCATGCCCTTTCAACTTCATGTAGGGCGCCCCCTAGGCATGGAGAGGAACAAACTCCTATCCTGCTACCTAAAAATTCAGTGGTAAATCACAGGCCTTTAGCTTGTCACATTAGCATTTGTTTGTTTGTTTCATCATTAAAAGGCAAAGTAAAAAGTATTATTGTAATACTGGGTTAAATTCCCAAGCATTTTAAAAATTAACAACAGATGGAAAAAACGGGGCCTTTTTACTTCCCTATCAGTTTTATAGTTTTCATGTGAAATCACAGTGAGTG
>NW_022103898.1:33059268-33060244 GCF_000313985.2 Echinops telfairi
TTTTTTTTTTAAGTCTATAATTTTCCTTTTGGAAATGCTTAATTTTTGTTCTGATAAGAGATAATGTAGCATAGCTTTCCTCTAATGCTTTTCCTTGATTGATAATATAGAATATAACCGCAGATATTTCATTGGATTAAAGATTTTATAACTGAGTTGAATCATTTTAGTTTTTTGTTCCTCAAGAAATCAAAATGATAAAATTTCTTTCCTTTTTGGATTGAGAAGAAAGCTATTTTGGTAGAATCCAGCTGTATGGTTTATTTGTTTGTTTGTTTATTTTTTGGATGTTTAAACATGTATGTAACATTAAATTATTTTATGCAATTAAAAGTGTCTGATACATAGTCGGGTAAACTCAATAAATAATTGTAGCATTAAAGATCCACCAGTGGCATGATGTTTGCTGGTATTCTTTTTGTGCTTCTAGTGCTTTATTTATGAGCATTCAGAACTAGGATAGTAATATATTCCTTAATATTTCAGATCATCCAGGCCTAGAAAACATGGAACAGATTGAGAAATATCAGGAAAAAGCTTACGTGGAATTCCAAGATTACATAACCAAAACATATCCAGATGACACTTACAGGTATCTGAAAGTTAAATAACGAAATTCCTTTTTTTTTAAGCTTTTTTTTTGGTTGATCTTTTTTTTTTTTTTTTTACTCCCAAGGTTAATTACCCTTTACCTTGAAAATAGCAAATGCTGTTGACAAATTCTGTGTTGCAAGCATTTCATCCAATTCTCACATTTTATGTTAAGGCGTCTTCTGCGCAGGGAGATTAAGTAACCTGTTCAAGATAGTGTCATACATGGCAAAGCTGGACTGAACACAACTTGATTGACTCTAGAGTCCAAACTATTTTCTTCATGAAAATGAATGAATGGTCCAACCACCAGCCACTGTAGCCAATCACAGAGGTGGGATGAAAATCAGCTTACATTTTATTAAGAGATATGGAAGAACAGTGG
>NW_022103898.1:33060896-33062577 GCF_000313985.2 Echinops telfairi
AAGAGGAATCAATAATATCACAGCATTAAGCACACGTATTTCAAAGCCAGACTTGGGTTTGAATCCTAACACTACCACTTAATAGCTTTATAAACCTTGAGCATGTAGCATAGTCAGCACAGCCTAACAGGTAAGCACACCTTTGCTGTGGAGTCTGTCAGGCCTGTATTTAGGTACAGCCATATGCATTAATAATGGATGAGTGAACCACGTCAAGCGCTCCACGACCCCAAGACCAGAAAAGCTAGATGATCTCCATTAGCACTACCCACAGCTCTGTGAGGGATCATTTAGAAGGTCTTAATTTAGATAAAGTGAGGGAAAATGTGTGTAACAAAACTCAAAATCATAAAATGTTCCAGGCTTACTAGTTGAATAGAGGCTGGTGGGACCCCAACCCCAAGATAATGATCCTTAGGCACCCGAGAGGCTGGTGAGACCCAAGATTATGATCCTTAGGCACCCGCAGACCTGAAACAGAACTCAATTTTCAACCTGATAATCAGAAGTCACTCACTCTTGCCATGAAGTCGCTGCTGACTCATAGCAACCTCACTGGACAGAGTAGAACTGCTCTTGGCATTTCTGAGACTGTAACTTTACAGGAATAGAAAGCTGCTTTCTCCCTCTGAGCAGCTAGTGGTTTTGAACTGGTGACCCTAGAGTTAGTAGCCCAGCATGACACCACTTGGCAACCAGGGCTACTTTCTAGAGAAGTCTAGGAGGCAAATAATCAACTGTTTGAGGTTAAAAGAACAGCATTTTCCCAAGATGAAAATTTAGAAAGCAGGAAGGAAGTGGTAGGAAACTAGGACAAATAGAAACCATAAATAACAGAAAGTAGTACGATTGTGTTACACTGGGGGGATTGCAATCAGTCATATGAAACAAAATGTCTATGAACAGTTGCCTGGAAAACTGAGTTGCTATATAAATCTTCACCCAGCTCACAATAAAAAGGTTAAATAAGAGAGTTCCTTACTTTAAAGTAGGTATGTATATATAGGTACCGCCCCCCCCCAAAAAAAAACCAATATTTTTTCAAAGCTATGTATTTAAACTTTTTTTACAAAACAGCCTTAACACCTTCAAAGTACTCTAGTTACACCTAATACATTTGTCAAATCTGTGATCCCATTCTTGGAAACATTTGTCAAACTCTTCTGTTTTCAACCTTTTGGTCAAGAGCCATGCATGTCAACTACGTGCACCAATGCAGGAACTCTCAAACTCTTCTGTTTGGATGGCTGACAGCCCCTCCATCGTTTTTTTTCTGCACCTCTTCTACATCATCAAATTGCTGTCCTTTCATGTCCCACTTCATTAACAGAAGCAAAAGTCACATGGAGAGAGGTCAGGTGCATGGGGCAAGAGAGGCATCCTGTTTTTTGCCAAAAACTGACACACTGTCTCACTAGGTGGGACAAACTCCAAATGCACCATCCCCCTCACATCAAAAAACAAATGAGCATTGTCTTGATCTTTGATTTCCCGTGACGGGCTTTTTTTGGTGGGGGTGAGGTGACGGTAGCATCTTCCACTGGCTTGGTTGACAGTTCTTTCAGAGTCTTAAGAATAGCAGCACCGAAGAAGCACACCAGCCTATGCAACCACGAGGTGTCCAAGGGATCAGGTATAAGACATCATCAGAACAAAAAATCTTACCATAGTGAATGATGGG
>NW_022103898.1:33063079-33066316 GCF_000313985.2 Echinops telfairi
AGAAAATGTTTTGAGAATGATGTACAAATGCGCTTTACACAATTGATGTGTGTATGGATTGCGATAACAGTTGTATGAGCCCCTAATAAAATGTTTATAAAAAAATAAAAATACAATTAAATTAAAACAACAACAACAAAAGAATAGCAGCACCATGTTTATTCACCAGTGTTGACCGTGGAATAAAAGGGTTGTTGCTACACTGTTCTTTCAAAGCACAGCATGTTTCCACTCGAAACTCTTTTTCCTGGTCAGAACCCGAGGCACACATTTCACAGCGAAATTTCAAATCTTCCATTAAAATTTGCTGACCCAAGCTCCAAAATAGTCCAGGTATCTTCCCCATCTCTTTAATGGTCTCGTCAGTCTTTAAGCAAGCCAGAACAAGGTTTGTCATCAATAGACAGTTCAGCTTTTTGAAATGAATAAACCACTCATACTGTGGGGTTAAAGGGAAGAGGGGACCCCACAAGTCATCACAGGTCCGGTAGGCGCAATTGCACAGCGATAATAAGTAAAGATTATAGTAAAGTCATAGAGAGCATGAGAGTTAAGGAGTCAGGTAATGGAGTCAGACACAATTCATGGTAGCATTGCTCACCTCAGCCCCGCTTGGTGGTCCGCGTGGAGGAAGAGAGAGAGACGAACTTTAATGCTTTCCAAGCTTTTTTTTTTCCCTCTGGGGACGTGCAGGCAAAGACATACGTCACAGGAAGGGGTTGTACAATAGGCATACACATTGTAAGAAGGGGATCTATGATAGGCATAAGTGTAACAGGAAGGGGATGAGCTAGGGGTGTACCCATAGAAATGGGAAGGTCTAGGGTTATACATGTGACAAGATGGGCAGACCCTAGATTCATGATGCCTACCTAACCTTGGTCATCCTTGGGTGGGTTTGACCTCTCTGGTGTCTCCTACAAGGAAACAGACAACTACTATCCTTATCAGAAGGGAGTGGGATAAACAGTGATGTTTACTTGTTCCAGATGTCTGATAGCTCTTAAGGAGAATGACCCCTAATCTACTACTGATGACCTCCAAGTGTATAATCACTCTCAAGCTAAGTCTGACATATATTTGGGGGAGACAACTTGGGAGAAGGCCTTCTGTTTCCCACACTCATACCCTTGAGGTTTTTTTCATAGCACTGCCCTTGTAAACTGTGTTCAGCATCACAGCAGCTTCGTAGAATTTTTTTCTGAGCAGGAAACAAAATTTCACAGCTTCACGCTGTTCTCTTAAATCAGCCATCACAAAAAACGAAGTTCAAGCAAAACTACTTTTACAAAAAAAATCACTGTGACCAAAGAGAACCTTCCCAGGCTACACCACTGGGTGCACTAACTTAGAGCAAGTTGCTCAATCGATGCTCGCCCAGCAAGACAAAGGCATACTATGAAAGCTCTACCCCACGTAGCTTTTTTCTGGGTACCTCCATATATATATACATACATACATACATACATACATATATATATATATATATACATACATATATATATATATGTCTAAACTGAATTTCTTTTTAATATACAACTTTGATATTCCCTTATCCACGGTTTTTTTGTTTTGTGTTTTAGGTTATCTAGACTACTACTCAGATTGCCGGCTTTGAGACTGATGAATGCTACAATCACTGAAGAATTATTTTTCAAAGGTCTCATTGGCAATGTACGAATTGACAGTGTCATCCCTCATATTTTAAAAATGGAGCCTGCGGATTATAACTCTCAAATAATTGGTCATGCCATTTGAAAGCAGCGACCTCTGTGCTATGGCCCTGTTGACCTATCCCAGAACACAAGAAGACACCAAATTGAACTCATGGCTTCAAAAGTAGCTAGGGAGTTTTTCTTTCAGGAGTTTTAAAATCGAAGTTGTTATTTTAATATCCTTAAGTAGAAATTTATTTTCCAAGAAGTTTTTTTAGCATATAGTTCGGATATCATATGAAGAAGATTTAAGGTGACGGGGCAAGCAGCAGGAATTAGAATTCGCTGTCCTGCCTTCCATAAATCAATGAGAAACACCCTGAAACTATTCTTGATGAAGATGATACCTAACGCTGTCACCTCTGGACTATGGAAATAAAGATCTTGCATTCTATCTTATTTTTTGAAACAAATAAATTAGTCTTATTTTTCAGGATGGTGTTCTATTCATATTTAACTTCATTATGAACCATTACATAATGGTCAAATCCTTACAGAGGATTTCCTAGAGTTTATTCTTATATAATTGTTTTGTGTTAATTTCCATGTTAAAAGATGATTATTTTATGCTCAATGGTATATAACAGAACTATAGGAGATAATTGAACCTATATATTTTTATCCTTTGTAAATATCATGACGCCCTTCAGTACTCATTGCTGGCAATGAGACAGACCATGTTATTAAGGGTTGGCATTTTTAGTATATGTTACTAGTTATAAGCACTTTTTATTTATGTAGCAAAGAATTGTTTTTTGATAGTAACATAGAATTCATGTTTGGATAGTTTAGTTTATTGCTGTGTTTTCAAAGTAGTAGAGACTGAGCCCAGAATATTTCAGTGTTTTGGAATAGATATTAAAGTTGTTCCTCTTCCATTCCTCAAAAGTATTCTGACCTCTCTTCCTTCCTGACTGTACTATAGCTTCTGGACCTCACTGTGGGATTTAGCCAAATACTTTCACGCCAGTAGAAAAATTCACCCAGCTGGTTAAATAATTGATTTATCATAGCTAATCCATGTTTTCAAAGTGAGCTAGACAGTTATTTTAAATCAAAGTAATAACTTTAAGTTTCTATAGTAATATAACAGAATATAGACGGATTTCTTTTTTTTTAACTGTAAAAAAGGGGATTGGAGCTACTTAACCTATAGTGTGAAGATCAGTCTTGTTAGGGCCACAACAGAAGCATTTTGTGATTTTTGTGTCTAAAATGTCTTCCACATTAATGTTTTCCTTGGTAAGTCTGGTATTATTGTTGAATACTTTTTTGCTCTGATATCATAATGAATTATTCTGGTGTGTTTGTTGAAATTTTTTTTAACAAGATTTTACTCAAAGTACATTTTTAAAAAAAAATTTTTCTATAGAGGAGAAGCTGGACTTGGGGGGAAATGTGTGGATTTTATTAATTGTTACTTTATAGTAAATGAAGTCTTTAAAAATTACAAGTTTATCAACTTTACATTCTTTACTGAATTACTAAGGAACCCTTTTTCCATTTATAATACAAGAATTTT
>NW_022103898.1:33066593-33078535 GCF_000313985.2 Echinops telfairi
TACATTAAAATATGGCCTGCTTTACAAGCCTGTATCCTGGTCATGTATTTCACTTTGGAACCATGTTTGCTCAAGGTGGAGCATCCTCGTTGTTCCACTGCGAGTTCTTCTTAGTGCATGCCTGCTATTTAAAGGAAGCATGATCACTTTTAAATTCATATGCCTAAAATTCCATCTTTCATGATTAAAGATGAGTGGAGTAAGATTTCATTTTACCAAATAAAATGTATATGAAAATATAGATATTGGCTCTCATGTGTTCTGCTGAGTCCCAGTTATACTGCCTTCTAAAATAGTTATATTTCAATGTTGATTCACGAGATTTGTTGGCAGGGCTGGTGTCTGAGTTGTGTGTGTCTATGTGTTTTGGAGGTTTGGGGGCTATCAGATGAAGTGATATTATGTCATTTCAAATTCAAGAAATGGGGAAACCTTCTTGTGTTAAGTAGTTTACTACTATTTAACATTCACCTTGAAGCTGCCAGCCAGATATTGTATATTGACCATTAATTTATTTTTTCATCACGAAATTCCAGTGAAGAGTAACAACATAAGGACAAAAGCGAAGAGAATAAACCCGAGATTAAAGCAGGTTCGATCGTTTAGGAAACAAAAAGCAGATGGAGAAAGACTGACTTAGTAAAGCCAAAACCAAAAATCCACACTCACTGCCTCAAGTCAATTCTGACTCCACTGTATGACCCTGGGCCCCTTGCACTCCAAAATGTTTTGGAAATCTCTTCCGGAGAGGAAGATGACAGGATTTGTTTACAATCAATTTAAGAGCAGATGTACCCTCCAAAATGATAAAATTTTAAAGTCTGACAAAAGACCTAATTGGGTAGTATATGTAGAATGGGAGTGTCTGTTACTACAACCACCTCTGGAAATAATTTTGTATCAGTAAAGTTGAAGTTCATACACTCCTGCATATGTCTACTATAGAAGCTCACATGCACACCATGTAAGCATTGTAAATAAAATATTCATTCACAAAATGGAAAAATAAGACGTTTTATTTTTCTATTTAACATTATTTAAATAAACGTGTTTATTTAACATTCAAGGTGAATGTTAAATAGTACTAAACTACTAATCACTGGAGGTTGCATGAAAAAAGGAAGCCTCAAAGTATAGAAATCATGATTTGCTCTCCAGTACCTTATTTTCCAAAAATAAAAAAGTAGGCAACAAGTAAAAATATCCGGATATGCGAGGAAAAAGGCACCCTGGTTAAGAACTGATAAGCAGCAGATACTCATTCAGGCAACACCTGATTACACGTACATTGGTGGTTCCATAAGGTTATAACAGCGTTCAGAAATCCCGACGAGAACGTGACGGCACTTGATGTAACAGTTTTCTGCATGCAGCACGTGGTATCTCATGTCTCGTATACCAAGCAATTATGCTGTCAAGCATATGGTGGTACAGTAGATGGGAGGGGGGGAAGGGTGTCCAGAATTTGTGGGAAAACTCCATTATATTTTCCATCAACTGTTTTAGGCTCCCTTGTATATAATGTCATACATTATATACTAGTTTATATATGTGCTGTAATACACTTTCTATTTAATAAGTTCATCATGTACCAGTTTATGCTAAAATTTATAAGTACCAGAATTCAATCTGATGTATCACTGATCATTTGAGTTCTTTTTCTGATCAGTTTTTTTTTTAAATCATTTTATTGGGGGCGCATACAACTCATCCAATCCATACATACATCAACTGTGTAAAGCACATTTGCACATTCGTTACCCTCATCCTCAAAACATTTCCTCTCCACTGAAGCCCCTGGCATCAGCTCTTCATTCCCTCTACCCTCATGAATCCTTGATAATTTATAACATTCTTTTATCATATCTTACACTGTCCGACGTCTCCCTTCACCTACTTTTCTGTTGTCCGTCCCCCAGGGAGGAGGTTATATCTAAACCATTGTGATCAGTTCCCCCTTTCTACTCCACTTTCCCTCCACCCTCCTGGTATAGCCACACTCGCCACTGGTCCTGAAGGGATCATCAGTCCTGGATTCCCTGTTTCCAGTTCCTATCTCTACCCGTGTACATCCTCTGGTCTAGCCAGATTTGTAAGGTAGAATTGGGATCATGATAGTGGGGTGGGGAGGAAGCATTCAGGAACTAGAGGAAAGTTGTATGCTTCATCGTTGCTACACCACCCTGATTGGCTCATCTCCTCCCACAACCCTTAAGGGGATGTCCAGTTGCCTACAGATGGGCTTTGGGTCCCCACTCTGCACTCCCCCTCATTCACAATATGCTTTTTTTGTTCTTTGATGCCTGATACCTCATCCCTTGGACACCTTGTGATCATACAGACTGGTGTACTTCTTCCATGTGGGCTTTGTTGCTTCTCAGCTAGATGGCCACTTGTTTACCTTCAAGCCTTTAAGACCCCAGATGCTATATCTTTTGATAGCCAGGCACCATGAGCTTTCTTCACCACATTTACTTATGTACCCATTTGTCTTCAGTGATCATATTGGGGAGGTAAGCACACAATGATACCATTTTTTGTTCTTTGATGCCTGATAACTGATCCCTTCGGTACCTCATGATCTCACAGGTTTCTGATCAGTTTTAATTTGAAAATATTACATTGAAGTGCATTCTGGCTGTGAGGCACAGCAAAATCAGTGCTAGTAACCCTGCTGATTGTTTTAAATACCGGTGACAGCTTCAGATCTCACCAACACATACCACAGTACAATAAACTGACACAATGAACTGTGGTTCGATGAACCTTTTTAAGAACTGTAACTCACTTTTAAGGCAATCAGATAGGCAATGGCTTGTCACCTCCTGCTGCCTTAGACCAAGTTGTTTTAGTTGGGAAAGTATGATGTACAAGACCTCTTTGAAGCATTGAAGAACAAAGATATTACTATGAGGACTACTGCGTACTTGACCCCAAGCTATTTTCAGTCACGTCATATGCATGTGAACACTGGACAGTGACTAAGAAGGTCACAGAAGAGTTGTGTTTTAATCCTGGTGTTAGCAAAGAATAATAAGGGCCATGGAATGTCAGAAGAACAAGATCTTATCTTGGAAGATTTAACAGGGTGCTCCTTAGAAGTTAGGATGATGAGATTTCATCCTGCCTACTTTGAACATGGTATCAGAAGGAACCAGTGCCTGGAAATGGACATTACGCTTGGTAAAGTAGTGAAAAAGGAGGACCTCAAGAAGGATTGGCACAGTGGCTGTAACGATGGACTCAAACAATAATTGTGTGAGGATGATGCAGGACTGAGCAGTGTTTTGTTCTGTTATACAGAGGGTTGCTGTGAGTTGAACCGACTTGATAGCATCTGCCAAGTTTTGTTCTTGATTTTCTTATTTTATTGCATTTTGTTTTTTGTATTACAAAAGCAAACATTCCGCTTTAAATGGTATCAGGAATGTTTCCTTGATTGCTAATCTACCACACTCAGTGGAATGCTGGAGGTACTAACAATGATCATCGTGGACATTTGGGGTTATATACTATATTGAGCTGATCACGCACTAGTAACTAGAGGAAGATAACTTGCTAACTCAAGAATTGACTATCAAAGATTTCCTCAGTGTCCATCAATAACACGGCAACCTTTTTACCATCCATTATATTGATGAGAGGATTCTCTATCTGGATGTCTGTGATCTCTTATTCACACCCATTTCTTCATTTAAAAAAAGGGGATGGTTTATTATAACCTCCAACCTAATCAATTGATCACTCATAAATATATTTCAAATGAAGTCCAACAAAATGAGTTTCCTCTTCAGGGAAGGAAGATAAGCAATAAATAGAGAGTAGACAGATGAAGGGGCAGATAATATACCACAGACAGAAGAGAAAGTGAGTGGTACAGTGTGTGGCAAGCTTCTGGAGATTTGATTAGCAGCTTAAATTGTTGAATATAAAATTGATGACCAAAAAATGCCCACCTAATTCACAATAAAACAGATTATTTGGGGGGAAAAACAAGCTTCCTTTTCTAAATGCTCCAGCAATGGGTATGGTAATACTTTCTTGTCCTTGACTGATTACAGGAAAAACCTCTTGATTTCTTGGGGCTGCATGTAATTCAAATACAACACCATAGTGGTGTGCTAACTAAAGAGTAAGAATTAGTGGTCTGAACCCTACAGCCTCTCTACAGGAGGAAGATGTGGCAGTCTGCTTCCATAAAGATTATAAACACTATAGGGCCATTCTACCTTGTCCTGTACAGTCACTATAAGTAGGAATCCACTTGATGGTAATGGATTTTTATCTAATTCAAAGGCATGGTGATCTTTCAAACTGAGGACTTGGGCATATTGGTCCTGTCTTTTTCTTCTCTTCTAAACTCTATTCAGATGTCTTTTTTGGTAACCCAATGAAACTGTTTCCACTCCTGCTTCTGTCCCTGAGATTCTTGGCCATGGTGGGCCAGGGAGTAGTGACAGTTACACATTGTCATTGCTCTTGCGATCTCCCTGGGCCATGCTGCTCTGGGCACAGTGGTCTCAGGCTTTGCGGAAGCTGCTACGACATGATGAATTTGGGGGTGGGTTGGCAGAGGCCTCTTGTGCCAGGAATGCCCCCAAGGTGGCCCCCATGTGGAGTCACTAGATTGTGGCAGTCTGGTTTGGATGATGTTTTGCTTCCAAGTGACACTTTGGTCTCAAGATCTGTGAGCTGAGAGAGATTGGCACCCAGCCCAGGAATGCAAGACTAAGAGAACGGTTTAACATCTCCCCCATACTGGATGTTCCACATTCGGTGAGCTGCAGTTGCTTAGCAGCCACAGATTGTTGATGGAATATAACAATTTGGCTGCAAGCATCCAGGTCATTTCATCTTAAACTGGTTGACAGGTTCTGAGACCTCCTTGCAATCACTACAGATACAGAGACAACAGTCCCTGTATTTATTTATTAGATGAATTGGTTTTCTTAAACTATTTTAGAATCATCCCATCTAGCTCTACAGACATGGATGCCAATCATTTAGTCAGTAAATTCCAGGGGCTTAACATGTGTCAGCCACTTTCTGATGTTAGGAACATGCCAAAACAAACTACAACAAAAGAAAACAAACCCACTGCCATCGAGTGGATTCTAACTCATAGGACAGTATAGAACTGCCCCCATCAGATTTCCAAGATTATAATCTTTATGGAAGCAGACAGCCACATGATTCTAGTGTAGAGATGGTGGTGGGTTTGAACTACCAAACCAGTGGTTATCAGCAGATGCTCTTAAACGCATCACCAGGGCCCTTGGTTACTCACTGAGTCAATTCTGACCCTTGGTTACTCACTGAGTCAATTCTGACTCAGCAATTCTATAGAGCAAACTAGAACTGCCTCTGTGGGTTTCCAAGACTAACTCTACAGGAGTAGAAAGCCTCATCTTTTTTGCCTGTGGAGCTGCTGGTGATTTCAAACTGCTGACCTACTGGTTATCAGCTCAGTGCACAACTCACTGTCCCACTGGGGCTCCTGAGCATAGCACTGAGCAAAGTCATGTCCCTTACATTCCAGGACAAAGAGACATGACATCCAATCCTTAACACCTTTATATAATGGCTTTAAAACTGTTTTATGAGGATTTTGACATGATAGCCTTACTGAGCAGTTCTTAACCTGCTTTGGGGGTCGAACAACCCTTTCACAGGGGTTGCCTAAGACCATCGGAAAACATAAATATTTCACAATACATAATTACATACTGTTTTGTGATTAATCACTATGCTTTAATTATGTTCAAATTGTGACAATGAAAATATATCCTGCATATCAGATGTTTACATTACGATTCATAAAAGTAGCAAAATTACAGTGATGAAGTAGCAACAAAATAATTTTATGGTTGGGGTCACCACACATGAGGAACTGTATTACAGGATCATAGCATTAGGAAGATTGAGAATCACTGCCTTACTGCATCTGCTAAGTACTATTTACTACTTTACTGGCTACAAGAACACTACCTTTAAAAAAAAGAAAAGAACACAACCTTTGCATATTTTTTGAGCAAAGCAGCATGTTGTCTAAATCTATTTTCTATATCTCTTTAGTTTTTTTTTGCTCTATTAACAATACTAATATCAAACTAATGCCAACAATTAAAATAAGATGCTAAGGAGCAGAGATCAAGAAAGAGTCCTTAAAATTAAAAACAGAACTGAAGAAGAAATAACTTATCTCAAGGCTAAAATAGAATGGACCCAAACAAGGAACAAATTAATAACTGATATATTTATATCAATTGCTCAGGATTTGGAGCACAAACATCAAAACCCAAACACTGCTATCAAGTGGAGTCCGACTCATAGCGACCCTACAGGGCAAGGTAGAACTGCTCCTGTGGCTTTCTGAGACTGTGGGAGCAGAAGGCCTCACCTTTCTCCCATGGAGCGTCTGCTGGTTTCAAACTGGTGCCCTTGGGACTAGCAGCCCATCTCATGCATAACCACTACGCTAACAGGGTTCTATAGAGCATAAACAGTGAAGTAGAAAATATGCAGGTACAACTAAAAGATAGAGGTTATATCAGAAGGTGCAATGTCCACCAAACAATTTGATTCCAGAAAGAAGAAATAGGGAAAATGGATGGTGATAATTATTAGATGAAAAATCCCTCAGGTAAGGAGGGATTTAAACTTAATAATCATGAATTCCAAAGAACAGTGAAAAAGCCCTAAATAAACTCTCAAAATAATAGTGCAGAGGGGGAGGGTGTGGAAAGGGGGTGGGGATCTGGAAAAATTGGAATTAAAAACAAATTTCTCGGAAAGGGGCAAAAATCTGATTAGCATCAGGATGCTAATCAGCTGTAAGAGGTCTTCAGTGTTCTGTGGGGAAAAAAAGCATGTTGAACCTCGAGGTCCAGGTGCAAGTCAGAAATCAAGAGGGGAGATGAATTTTTGAATGTATTCTATTTTCCCCCGGAAAAGGGGGAAAAAGGCAAGCATGGCAGATAAAGCTGAGGCCCTGAGGGGTCCCGAGGTGCGCCGAGGGCTCTCCCCACACGCCTCCGCCTTCGAACCGGGAGCCACTAGGGGGCAGCGCAGGCGGGTCTGCCGCGCGCATGCGCGCGGGCGTCTGGCGGCGTCTGGCGGCTTCCGGCCGGTGTGTGTAGTCGCGCGCACTCCAGGGGCCCGGCCTGCGGGACAAGATGGAGTACTTGCGGGTCCTGAAGCGTGGGCTGCAGCAGGTCAGCGGCCACGGCGGCCTCCGAGGCTACTTACGAGTTTTCTTCAGGTAGGCTTCCCGAGCCAGGCTCTCGGCCTTTAGGGCTGGGCCTGCACTGGCAGGATTGTTGCCGAGGCTTGGGCCACCTGGGGGATCCGCGGTGCCTGTCAAGGACATCCCGGGCGTCTTCCGAGGTCCAGGGCAGGCAGCGCAGTTTCCTTCCTGGGGTCGCCCCCGCACAGGCCGTAAGCCAGCGCTGGACACGGAGCGATCACTTGCGGACGAGGAGATCCGGGCTGTGGAAAGGGGTGGACTTGGCCCGACCAGGACCTCGCTGTGTGACCTTAGGAAGGACTTTTCCCCTGGCTGGTCGTCAGTTTCCTCCTCTGTAAGCTGGGAGGTCGGATGGCCTCTACTAGCCCTGACATGCATGAATCTGACGAGCTAAACCGTCCACTAAAACTGAGGTGTACTCCCAGGGTCAGACGAAGGATAGCAAGATGAAATACACTGGCGTCCCAATGTCCTGCAGGTTTCGCTAACCCCTGTGTCTCATGGTGCAGGGGTGGTGGATAAAAGCCAAACCAAATCAAACTCGCTTCCATCGAGTCGATTCCGGCTCATACTGCCCCGGTGAGTTTCCGAGGTTGTAGAAAGCCTCATCTTTCTCCCAGCGAGTGGCTGGTGGTTTGAACTTGTGGTTAGCAGCGCAGCAAATAACCCACGATGCCACTAGGGCTCGCAATGGTAGATCAAAGTAGTCCTGTAATAGAAAAGATAGTGTGCCCATAGAGTCAAAAACAAGCAAACAAAAATCCCCAAACTAACTAAAAATCCTTGCCATAGATTCTAACTCATATTGACCCTGTAGGCTAGAGTACGATTGTCTTGTGAGCTTCTGATACTGTGATTCCTTAAGGGATTAGAAAGCCCGGACTGGTGGTTTCAAACTGCTGACCTTGAGGTTAACAGTCCAATGTGTAACTGCTCCCCCACCAGAGCTCCTTGCATAGAGTTAGTGTAGTATATCACACCGGTGGAGTCAGTTCATCCTCTGCCATCCTACCATATACATGATACTGGGGCAGCTTGAACTGGGATGCCAGAGCTCTTAACCAGAAAGTTGATTCCTCCACAGGGATGCGCTGAACCTGGACGTGAAGGCCAAAAGTCTACCACCACCACCACCCGACCGGCATTGCCTCATTTTTCCAGTTGGCACTGTAACCTTTGTGTTGAAAGTTGATATCCTCATTTTTATTTCTGCTGACAATTGAAAGCATCACTTATTGTGAACTTTTCTCTTGGACATTTCACAGGGCAAACGATACAAAGGTTGGCACATTAGTGGGGGAAGACAAATATGGAAATAAATACTATGAAGACAACAAGCAGTTTTTTGGTGAGTGCAATATATACAGTTTTTTGGTGAGTGCCCTGGGGGTGAGGTTGGTGGTGGGGGCCAGGCTATTTTCCATTATATGGAAGAGCTCATAAACAGGGCATTTGAAAACAGACTAAAAGCTTTAATGGGAAAACAATTCACGGGGGAAAGAGGAAAAAGCAGCAAACATGACAAGGAAGTGCTCATCCTCACCTGTAATGAGAAGGAATACAACTTTAAAAAGTGTTACCTTTTCCTTACAGACCAGGTTTAGAAATAAATCACAATGTGGACAAAGGCCATAGGAATACATAGGTTAGTGCATTCTTTTTGGAGGACAATTTGATAATGATTTTTTTTTTTTAACATTTTATTAGGGGCTCATACAACTGTTATCCCAATCCATACACACATCAATTGTGTAAAGCACATTTGTACATCGTTTCTCAAAACATTTTCTCTCCATTTAAACCCCCGACATTAGGTCCTTTTTACAGCACACATATCTATGTCCTGTCACTTCTACTTTGAAAAGAAATCATCCTACAAGTGAATGCTCTTGCAAAAGTACACAAGAGGAGGTCCACAAAGACACTCATGGCAGCATTGCTCTAATTTTCAAAGCACTGTTAGGGTGTCCCAGCTGGATTGCACTGCATGTTTTAAAATCCTTGGTCGTTGTTAAGAACTACTTATGTTTTACACAGAAAGATGTTGGAGATGTGTGTGCTGTAAATGAAGGCCAGCTGCACAATGTTTGATATCCTAAAGAGAGAGAACGTACATGCTTTTACATGCATAGAAGTTTTATAATGACAATCAGATAGTAGAGGTTTAATATTCTGCCTTCCATTTTATAGCTCTGAATATTTCTCAAAGCCTGCTTCTTTATCTACCCAGTAGAAACAATGTTAATAATTTGCTTCATACAGTTTTGTTGTATTTTTTTAAATGAGAAATAAATGGAAGGAAGTTAGCATAATGCAGGGTTTTACCACCTCAATGCTGACATTTTGGGTCAGATAATTCTTTGTTGTGGTGGCTGACCTTTGTTTCTGCAATGTCTAGCAGCATTCCTGACATCTGCCAACTATATATAAATAGAAACCCTCCCACCCTAAATTGTGACAACCAAAAATGTCATCAGACATTGCCAAATGTCCCCCTTTGGAGGTAAAAATTACTCATCTTGGGCTGAGTTCTCTAGAGAAGTAACACTAGTGGTGCTTCTGTTCATAGGTGACGTTAGTCGGTTTTGACCTGTAGCGACCCTGTACCCAACAGAACAAAATACTGCCCAGTCTTGTGCCACCCTCACAGTTGCTCCTATGGCAAGACTTCGTCTTACCAGTCCCTGGAAAAGGACATCATGCTTGGTAAAGTAGAGGGGCAGTGTAAGGAGGAAGCCCCTCAGTGAGATAGATTGACACAGCGGCAGCAGCAGTGCACTAAAGTAAAGGAACCATTGTGAAGCTGGTGCAGGACGGGAAAGTGTTTGCTTATGTTGTGCATAGGGCTGTGTGGGTCGAACCGACTCAGTGGCACCTAATAACAGCAGCATACCTGATGGACTGTGGTTACATTGTGCTAGAACAGGTCATGGGGATTACTGGGTGTTAACTGCCAAACCACTGAGAATCCTGGCCCAACCTCCGAATAAGACCTACTGACCTAATGCCAGGAACCCTGGGGGCATTGTGGTTGTGAGTTGGGCCGCTAATGGCCATATGAGTAGTTTGAAATCACTAGCCACTTCTCAGGAGAAAGAGAAGGCTTTCTGTCAAAAAGAGTTAACAGTCTTGGAAACACCCAGGGACAGTCCGACTGTCCTTAGGGTTGCTGTGAGTGGGAATCTACCAGATGGCAGTGAGTTTAGATGAGCAAGACCTAATGTTTGCACATGATAGATTCTTGATGTTAGGTGCCGTCAAGTTAGCTCTGACTCGTAGCAACCCTGTACTCAACACTGCCCAGTCCTGCGCTGTCCTCACAGCTGTTAGGCTGGGCTCCATTGTTGTAGCTATGGTGTCCGTCTATCTTCTGGAAGGCCTTCTTCTTTATTTGCTTCTCCTTTACTTTACGAAGCATGATGTCCTTCCCCAAGTGTCAGGGTACCTGCCCTAACACATCATCACGAGTCCGGTAGGCGCAATTGTACAGCGATAATAAGTAAAGATTATATTAAAGTCATAGCATGAGAGCTAGAAGAGAGATTGAAGTAATGGAGTCAGACATTTCATGGTAGCATGCTCACCTCAGCCTCACTTGATGGTCCACGTAGAGAGATTTTTGCTTACCAAGGCTTTTATATTCTCTGGGGACGTGCAAGCCCCCTAATTACAGGTGAAGACTTAAGTCACAGGGAAGGGTTGTGCTATAGGTAATACAGTAATGGGAGGGGGGTAATATAGGGGTATACACACAATAGGAAGAGGAGGGATTGGGAGTATACATGTGACAAGATGGGCGGATCCTAGATTCAGGATGGCAGCCTAACTTTGGATGTCACTGAGTGGGTTTGACCTGTTCTGTGGCTCACTATAGAAACCATTATCAGTAGGGTGTAAACCCACCCACAGAGACCAGACTAATGGCCGCAAGCCTTTAGGGAGAAGTAGCCCATTGTCCTTAACAGCAGGGAGTGGGCCCTACCTGTGGTGGGACCTGACAGTAGTCTGGCAAAGGTCTGCCTTCAGGGAGGTAACTTGACAATCATTTACCATTAGCTGCAAGCAGTGTCCTAAGTCTAACATATACTTGGGAGACGACTTGGGAGAAATCTTTCTGTTTCCTACACCCAAGCATGCATCTAAGTACATGAGACAGTCTCGCCATCTTTGCTCCTAATATATATGTGTTTCATTGCCTGCTTGTATTTTTATCAGTTACATTTGTTGCTTTTATAATAGTATAAAAATGTGCTTCATTTTTCTCCTATAGAGCCACTAGTGGGTTTGAACTTCGACCTTGCAATTAGTAGCCTAACACATAGCCCACTATACCACAGGGCCCCTCTAGATGTAAGCTGATAGCTATATTTTTAATACTCATGTGATTCATAAAACGTCAGGCCTGGAACAAATCTTGAGAGATTTTTCCATGATGGGTTGAATTGTGCTCTTTCAAAATACATGTTGTAAATTCGAATCTGTATACCCGTGGGCATAATCCCAAAATCCCAATAGGGAGTGGGATTTCATTTACAAATCCTATTTTGTAAATGAAACAGGATTAGTATAGGCCAGGGGTGTCAAACTTTTGGTCTGTGGCCCACTTGCGGCCCCAGAGGTAATTTTTTGTGGCCCACGATGCTCTGAATGTTACGAGGGAATTGTGGGTATGGTATTACCTTGATCTCCTCTAAGC
>NW_022103898.1:33078929-33084390 GCF_000313985.2 Echinops telfairi
AACATAGGTTCCCAAACTGATTTGGCCTATTGCCCCCATTTCAGAAGGAAAAAAAAATCATTAAGCACCTAGCAATTAAAAGCTTTTAATTGCTGGAACCCATAATCCAGCATAGAGGGTAGCTATCTGCCTTTGCAGCTCCACCCCCCTCCCATCCTTCCAGTGCTTCCCCCTCACCTGCAAAGGGTGGTTTCACCCACTTTAGGCCACACTGTTCTCCGCCTGCAGAGAAAGTGTTCCCCTGGACCTGGTTCCCTAAATTCAGACTTCTAACCTCCCTGTGAGAAAATTCATTTGCTCCTTAAAGTCATCTACTTATGGTATTTCTGTCCTAAGTAGCTCCAGGTGTCTAGGGCATTATCTAAAAATAAATGTTTTGTAGTTGAACAAACTGAGGGTCAAAGAACCGTTTTAACCAAAGGAACGTCATCAACTAGCACAGCTGGTAAGTGGTGGAGCCTTAGGCCGGTATAGTCTTTCCACTTCCCTATTTCCTTTTACAAATTATATTCATCCTTTTCTACTCCGCTATCCTTTCGCTCTCCCCCTGTCCCTTTCTCAAATTGTAAATGTCCTTATCGCTAATTTACAAAATGATACTGGATCTAAGGTGATCAATGGAAACTATTTCTCTGGAAACCTATCATTCCAGTGCAATTGCTGTGACTATATTTTTCCTGCCCTGCTCACAGGAGGGACCCTTTTTCCCCTCAGAACCTTGAATTCTGGGAACAAGATGCCATATTCCCTCTTTGGCTAGGCTGGAAGCAGCGGTTCACCGCTGTAGGAAGTGCCCAGCCCCACCAACAGCAGTGACTTGTGTCATCTCTGGGGGTGACCAGGCCGTGTTGAACCTTTGCCACATACTTTCTTGAGTTGTCTTCAATAACATTCCCAGGAGACTAGTCCTCTGAAATTTCTCTTAGGGAAAAGCACAAAGAAGTATTTTTCTTGATTTAAAAAAGAAATTACATTTCTTCTGAAAGCCTGAAATTATGGCTGCGACAGTGGACTCCAACATAGGAACAGCTGTGAGGATGTCGCAGGACAGGGCAGCGTTTCACCTTCTGTTGTTCAGATGGTCACTTGCTATGAGTTGTAAGGAGCCCAGGTGACATGGTTGCATACTGCGCTGTTAACTGCAAGGTCAGCAGTTCAAAACCACCAACCCACCCCTGCGTTAGTGTGCATAGACTAGAGAAACAAATCCATAAACAAGGGGAAACCGATTACAAGGATCTACATATAACCTCCTCCCTGGGGGACGGACAACAGAAGAGTGGGTGAGGGGAGACGTCGGACAGGGCAAGATATTACAAAATAATAATTTATAAATTATCAAGGGTTCATGAGGGAGGGGGGAGCAGAGAGGGAGGGGAAAAATGAGCTGATGCCAGGGGCTTAGGTGGAGAGCAAATGTTTTGAGAATGATTAGGGCAATGAATGTACAAATGTGCTTTACACAATTGATGTATGTATGGATTGTGTTAAGAGTTGTATGAGCCTCTAATAAAGTGATTTTTTAAAAACCCTAAAAAAGCATGCATATGTGTATGAGAGTTTTATATAAAGGGTAATTTATATAAATTTATAAGAAAGCATCCTAACCCAGTTCAGTCCAACCTCCTAAGTCCGATATTAGCCCATATGCCCGATACTAGTCTATAAAGTCTTCTTCAAACTCAAGAAACATATGCAATGATGCCGAATGCAGAATGATCATAGGCCAGTGGGTAGAAAGTCTTTGGATCCAGAGGCGTTGTAAGCATCTCTGCACTGGCAAGAGTCTCCCCATGACTTCTCCAGCACCCAGGGCTGCATCAGGGTAGGTACATGTGGCTTCTCACGGATGCCTTGCAGGAAGTGAGCAGTGAGAGAGTGTCTCCCGCCTCCAAGGAGGAAATTGCAGAGTTTTCCCAGAATCCTCGGGAAGGCCATGCCCACAAAGGCCTCATTGGCTGTGACCCAATTAACAGACTAGACTCCACCCCTTCACTCTTAATCTTCTCAAGTCCCAAACTGACACGAGATTATGTAACTACCACAGCCTCTTAGGAAAAAATGAAGCTTTCCATTCCCATACAGTTATAGTCTGAGGCCCACAGGGCTAGTTCTACCCTGTGCTGTCGGCTTGCAGTGAGTCGGAATAGACTCGGTGGCAGTTACTGTTGGATGGGTTGGAACCAACGCTACAATAAATACCCAGCAACAAGTTAGGATTTTTAGGAAAAGATTGTCTTTGTTTTCCACATTTTCTTACGTGCTGACCTCTCAACATAGGCCGTCACCGATGGGTCATGTATACCACTGAAATGAATGGCAAGAACACATTCTGGGATGTGGATGGAAGCATGGTGCCCCCTGAATGGTAAGCACAACCAGCTGTTCATTTGACTTACGTGTTTCATTACGAAAATACTTAGTGCCCGTGTGGCAGGCAGTCCGTGCGCGGCATGCTCTGAAAGCTGCTCTGGTTTTGATGACTGAGTTTCATGGGCTGAAACAACAGTCCTGCTTTCTTTGCGTGTGTGGTTTTTCTGGGTCAGAAGTTCAGATGAAACACAGCAGCTGCAGCTTGTCTCTGCTCCATGGTGTCTGGCCCTCAGCGGGGCGACTCCAAGCCCGGATGCAGGAGTTCATGCATTGCCTGCTTAGTCATTGTGCGGCCGTTAATGCTGGTTGTCCGTGGAATCGTTGCTGGGGCTGTGGGCTGCCCTCTCATGTGGTTTTCTTGGTAAATGTCCTGAAAGAGAACGTGAGTCAGCCAGGGGCCACTTTCCTTTTTCTGACTTTGTGCATTTCACAAAAGGTTATGACACACTCAATACTAATAGTGCCTAGTTAACATGACAAAACTGGTCCCAAATGGGATTATAAAAACACCCCAAACTCAATGCCATCTGGTCCATTAGGACAGGGTAGAACTGCCCCCTGTGGGTTCCTTGAAACTAACTTTTGGGGGATTAGAAAGCCTTGATGGTCTCTCTCGGAGTGTCTGGTGGTTTCGAACTGCTGCCCTTGAGGTTAGCAGCCCAACACATAACCACTATGCCACCAGGGCTCCCCTAAATGGGCTTATACAGACAGTTCTAAGGGTCAGGAACTACAGCATGTATTTTTGTAGGACCCTTCAATCAGTAACACAGCCATATTCATTTCCTCTCCATCCAGTCAGGTAAGACCTCAACCCAGAGTTTCTAGGCCACCTTTCCAAGAGAAGCTGGAATTTGGATATCTTTGTGCGATGTTTTGGTATTTTAAATGCTAACAATTTGATAGGATAGATACAGCACACCCAATAGAGCTTTCTGAAGATAATGGAAGCATTTCCTGTCTGCATTGTTTAATATGGTAGCCACAAGCCACACATGGGAGCTCTGGTGGCATAATGGGTCACGTAATAGGCTGTTTGTTAATCGCAAGGTCATCACTTTGAAACCACTAGCCACTCTGAAAGAATGAGGAGGCTTCTGAAAAGATATACAATTAGAGAAACCCACAGGGGCAGTTCTACTCTGCCCTATAGGGTCGCTGTGCGTTGGATGGACTCAATGGCAGTGAAGTTGAGCATTAGAGGTGGAGTGCAGTTTGAGCACACGTGATCACCATCTGAAATGTGAACAGCCAATGTTTTCATTTTATTTAAATTCAATGTTCTACCCTACCAGGCAGAGCAGTTTTAGAAAATACTGGTCTAGCTAATCAAACCAGGTTTAGAAATACCACCGTCAGCTCTCAGTGCCCGGTCTACCAGTGAACTAACTGATTGGAAGTACTGATCCACCAGTCAGTGGTGTGGTTCGACCATGATATTGGATGACGTCTTTACAGTAAAGCTCATTGGTTCTTAACAGCAGAAAGCAGCACTGATTAACATTCTCATGCTGCTTTGGGGGCTGCTCCGGTTGGATTTCGTGCACTTTGTGATAGGAAATAATGATCGATTGCTCTTTTAAGGCCCGAGGGCCTGAGATTTTTAGGTTTAGAACTGTTATCATTCTCTGTGTTAGCAGATGTCCGGAGACCACTGTCTCCAAGTGGAACATGGGCTTTGGGAGCTGAGATTTCCTCCTGGGTTTTGATGGGGTGTTAAGAGGAGCTGACCCTGGCAGGCTGGAGAAGGCATGTGGGCTGTCTTGTTCAGACTGAGGTCTATGTCCTTCAGATCAACCATCTAACATCAGGGCCCACATTTTTTATGGTAGAGCAATACCAGTTGAGTTGAAATTTTGAGAGATATACTAGGCTGAAAGCGATGAAATAGTAAAAATTCTGAAAAGCTAAAAGTACTCTTCAACCAAGCCAGTCCTTTTCTGTAATGATCTGAGATCACAGGACAAAGCTGAGAGCCTGAGAAGATAAGATCATTCTAGCCAGGTGCCTGAGGGCAAGCGAGGGACCAGCACAGAAGGCTTTGTGGCACTGGAAGGCTCCTCAGGGCTGAGGGCCTTTGATGCTCCTTGTGAGTAAGAAAAGCGTAAAGGCTTGCAGTGAGTCTGTGAGGGAAGCGGTGGTGCTGGGTAAGCTCCAATGTTGCTCAGACAGTCCTTGCCAAGGGTAATGCAAGGTGGAATTCTCAATCTGTGGAGTCTTACCTTAGATTTGATCCATTAACACATGTGAAGTTGTGTTGATTTATTTTTAATTAGAAAGCTAGGTATTATCTTACATGCAAGGCAGTGAGTAACAAATACAATTTGGCCTCTATGCATTTCAAATAACTATTGATCCCACCTATGAGGTGCTAAGAATTATTGTAGGCTCTGGGGATGCAACAGGGAATAAACGGAAATTATTGCCCTTAAGAGATAGACATAGGACTTTCATTCACTGACTCACTCTCTCACTCACTCACTCTCATTCACTCACTCTCTCACTCACTCATTCACTCTCATTCACTCACTCTCTCACTCTCTCAATCACTCACTCACTCTCACTCACTCACTCTCACTCACTCACTCTCTCACTCACTCACTCACCCTCACTCACTCACTCTCTAATTCACTCACTCTCATTCACTCACTCTCATTCACTCACTCTCTCACTCACTCATTCACTCTCACTCACTCTCACTCACTCACTCACACTCACTTACTCACTCTCTCACTCTCTAATTCACTAATTCTCACTCTCTCTCACTGACTCACTCTCTCACTCTCGAGTTCACTCACTCTCATTCACTCACTCACTCTCTCACTTACTCTCTCACTCACTCAATCACTCACTCACTGACTCACCCTCTCACTCACTCTCTCACTCACTCACTCTCTCACTCACTCACTCTCTCACTCACTCACTCTCTAATTCACTCTCTCAATCACTGACTCACTCTCACTCACTCACTCTCACTTACTGACTCATTCACTCACTCACTCACTCACTTTCATTCACTGACTCACTCTCTCACTCACTCACCCTCACTCACTCACTCAATCTATCTTTCACTCACTCACTCACTCAC
>NW_022103898.1:33084490-33099775 GCF_000313985.2 Echinops telfairi
CACTCACTCTCTCACTCACTCTCATTCACTCACTCACTCACTGGTTCACTCTCATTAACTCACTCTCACTCACTCACTCTCACTCACTCACTCACACTCACTCATACTCACTCACTCTCTAAAAGAAAAAAAAAAAAGAGAGAGATAGACATAGAACAAATAGGCCATACTCAACTGTGGACATGTGAGGGAACTTCAAAACGTTTTTGAAAAATCAGATTTTAAAAATAATGGAATTTTTTTCATTTTGAAGCTCATTCATATATATGTGTATATCTCCGACTGCCATCAAATTGGTTCCAACTCATAATGATTCTATATAGGTTTTCCCGAGACTATAAATCGTTCTGGGAGCAGGCAACCTCATTCTCCCAAGTGGCAACAGGTGGATTTGTACCACTATCCTTGTGGCTAGCAGCTGTAGGAAAAGGTGTGGGAGTAGCCATGTCTGACCTCTGATTTCCCTGTTGCAACAAAGCAGGGGTCAGGCATGCCTCCACCTCACATCCTTTGTTATCTGTCTGACACAGTCATCCCTCCCACAGTACTCTCCTTCTATGTTGGGTTCAATAATACATTGCAGTGGCTACCCAGAACACACATTTGGGGAGAGGGGCCCATTAGGGAAGTCAGTAGGTCACCACAAGCCAAGACCAGAAAGTATTAAGGATACAGCCATTGGTACACAGCAGTACCTCTCCTCAGCCAGCAGCCAAGTCTCTTTCTAGTCCTTTGCCTCTCAGCCACGGGATCCCTTGGCCTCTGCCTCAGGGGGCCAGGAAGCCAGCTCACTGCTCTGCCTCAGAGTCTCAGGAAATGGGACATAGAAAAAAGGCCGTCGTCTCCAGGCTCCTCCTTCGTTCTGTCTCATGGTCTTTTTGCCTCGGCCTCTGGTCTCAGACTTCACTGTTTCAGACAGTGTGTTCCACTTCGATGGTCTTGGGATCTCTGTTTCCTCTACAAGATAGCTAGCTCACCTTTAGAGTCAGGGGAGTGGCAATAAAACTGACCAGTCCCCTTTACTAATAATTACACGCACCCTATTTCCACAGACCCACCCAATCATTTGGTGGAAGTTATAGAGCCATATTAAGAAAATTTCATCCTATCTCAGCAGCCCGATGCTTAACACCCTGTGCCACCATATTCCAGTTGCTAGGGAGTGGATTCTGATTCACTGTGACTCCATGTGCATCGTAGTAGAATTGTGCTCCCCAGGGGGACTCTCAAGACCATGGCCCTTAGTCACCCTGCAGGTCTGCAACTGAGCTCACCTCCACGGCTCAATTTTCAGCCAAATAACAGACAAGCCTGTAAGGGGAACAGTAACAGTAATGAGATGCACACACCTTAGAGTAATCAACCATTTGAGATCTAACTGGCAGGATTTACCCAAGAATACAGTTCCAAAGGGTTAGGAAAGGAAGCAGGAAGCACAGGGAGAAGTGGGTCCATGGAAGGGGTCTCAGTGAACGAGGAGAAAGAGTGTGTATGTATTGCTGCGTGTAAAGCTGATGATCTGGTCCATAGCCCTTCACCGAATTCACAATAAGATTTTGTTTAAAGAATCGTGCTCCCCAGGGTTACCCAAGGCTGGTTCTTCAGAATTCAATCAGCAGGCCTTTCTTTGAGATGCTGTGGATATGTTCAGTTAGCACCTGAGTACATTCACCTCTCTGGGACTCCGATGTAGCTTTCAGGCAACAATAAGTGGAAGGAAGATAATATGAGGCCTGGATTCACGAGGGACCAGGATGAGGATGGCTGGAATAGAGGGTGTTAGATCAGGGTGTAGGCAAGGCTTCTTTGAGCAAGCGACAATTGAGGAGAGACATGGAAAGGGGAGAGAGGAAGCGAGGAGAGAAAGAACTCCATGCCCAAGGAGAGAAGGAATCTCAGGTAGAGGTTGCGGAGAGGCCAGTTTGATTGGAATCGAGCAGGGGTTGGCAAACCTTTGGAGATGGAAGAACCAATCCTGTCCCTCAAAATTTAAACATTATTTGAGAGCCATAAATATATTTTTATAATTCAGGGAAATTTAAAGTAATACTCTAAATGAAACCTTGATAGTTTTCTCTTCATGTTCAGTTTTACTTCAGAACCATACATACTTACCCAAAGAGCCTCATGTGGCTCGAAAGCCACAGGCTGCCGACCCCTGGAGTAGAGGAAGTGAGGGAAAGCAAGGCACTAAGGCATGCTCTAAGAGGAAGAGCTCGCCCGGGCCCACGAGAGTTTGTAAGCCACTGTAAATACTTGGCTTTTTATCTGAATTTTTTTGAAAGTCCCTGAAAGGAAAGATGAGATATGATCTGATTCACATTTTAAGTTAATTTTTAAAAATTTGAAACACCTCAGACTTAATAGATAAGTTAAAAGTACTTGTGTCATTTGAAACTAGGTTGTCAAAATAATGCCCTGTCACCCATAAATACTTTAGTGTGTAATTCCTAGAAAGGAGAATTTTCTCCAAAATACACCACACTATAGCCATCAGAATCAGAAAATTAACATTGATAGACCACTGTTGTCTCATCTTCAGTCCCATTGACATTGTGTCATTTGTTTTGTATAGCAAGAGGACCAAATCATGTGTTGATCTCTTTGAAGCCCCCTTGTATTCCTCAGGTCTCCTTTGTCTACCACACAAAGCATCAGTCCTCAGCTTTTCCTTGATCTTCATGGCCTTGACTTTGAAAGTCAGTTAGGCCAGGTGGGTTTGTTGGATTTCCTACATGACATTAAGGCTCTACATCTTTGGCAGGAAGGCCACAGAAATTATGTCATGTTCCCCTTTTTGCATTTTATGAAGGGGGCTTAGGGAATTCTGGTGTTGCAGTGGTTATGTGTTGGGATAATGAGAACAGCAGTTTGAAACCACCAGTCACTCCAAGGGAGAAAATGAGGCTTTCTACTCCCATAAGAGATACAGTCTCGGAAACCCAAAGGGGCAGTTCTACCCTGCCCATGAGTCAGAATTGACTCCAGAGCAATCAATTTGGTTTCTGGGGATTTTTTTCCTTTTTTTGCTGTTGGGCGAGTGTTGATTCATCCCCTTCCTGACTTGGTTTGCATTTTAAAACACTCATGTGGTTGCTGGGTGGAAAATAGAGAGGGAGCCAGCATAGAAGCAGGCAGGTCAGTTGAGAGGCAGGAACTACGCTATGTAATGCGCTGGGCAGGAGGAGGAGGCTTTGGTTAGGGTGCTGGGGATGCAAGGAGTCAGAAATGGTCTGATTTGCGGTTGTATTTATCTGTTGCTCTGCAGCAGATTTTCCTAAATGTAGTGGTTTAAAACAGTAAACTTATCTCATAATCTCTTTAGGTCAGGAATGCAAGTGTAACTTAGCCTGGTCCCTCTGGTTCAAGGTCTCACACAGAGTTACGCTGAGGGTGCTGTCTGGGACACAGTCATTAAAAGACTTGACTTGGGGCAGATCTTCCAAACTCCTGTGGCTGCACTCAGCTCTCACAAGGTTTGCTTCTCAGCGCACTTACCTGAGTCTCTCCACAAAGATGCCTGAAGACATGGCAGCTGGCTTACCCTGGCGCGGGGGTCCTGTCCAGTCCTCACAACATTTGAAAAATTATCTGAGAGCCATAAATAGACTTGTACAAATGAACAGAGTCACCATTATCTGAATAACATCCTTTAAGATTTTTCCATTTTTCCTCAGAGCCACCTACATGTCCATACTGAAAGAGCCTCAAATGGGTCTCGAGCCGAAGTTTGCCAGCCCTGGCCTAGCACAGTCAGAGGAGAGCAGAGGGCATCCAAGATGAAAGCCACAGTCTTTTTTAATCGAACCTTGGCAATGGCATCCCATACTTCTGCTTCTGTATTCTATTTGTTAAAAGTGAGCCAGGAAGTCTAGCCCATACTCGAGGGAGAGAATTACAGTGAACCCTCGTTTATCGCGGTTAATCGGTTCTAGACCCTCCCATGATAAATGAAATTCCGCGAAGTAGGATTCCTTATTTGTAAATCAAATATTTTCGTAGTTAGAGCATAGAGGACATGAAAAAAACACCCTTTAGTCACCATTACACTCGTATTACCCAATTTATTAAACGAAAAAGGGAAAATACAGTAAAACATTTTGGATGTTACAATTATCATTTATTATTTATTATATTATTTATGGCATCAAGCGTGTACAGTATGAGCCAATCAGTGGCAGTAATGACAGAGCATGCGCTGTCACGCAAAAACCGCGATAGAGTGAAGCCGCGGAAGCCGAAGCGCGAAGTGGCGAGGGTTCACTGTATAGGTATTTGAATACAAAGAGGCGGGACCATCATAGGTCATCTTAGAGCAGCGGTTCTCAACCTGTGGGTCTCGGGCCCTTTGGGGGTCGAATGACCCTTTCACGGGAGTCACCTAAGACCATTAGAAAACAAGTTTCTGATGATTTTAGCAACCGAGACACCACTCCTCTATCCGTCTCCAGGCAGGTCCGCCCCCATTCAAATACTCTCATACAAGTACCCAGCATGGAGACTGTTACCTATGCTATACCATGCTTCAAGACAAAATTTCATTTATTTGTAATTAGAAATAAATATTTCACAATATATAATTACATATTGTTTTTGTGATTAATTATTATGTGCTTTAATTATGTTCCATTTGTAACAATGAAAATACATGCTACATATCACATATTTCCATTACAATTCATAACAGTAGCACATTACAGTTATGAAATAGCAACAAAAATAATTTATGGTTGGGGGTCACCACAACACGAGGAGCTGTATTAAAGGGTCACGGCATTAGGAAGGTTGAGAACCACTGTCTTAGAGGCTTCCCACCACAGGGGCTTGGTGGAGATTAAATGGAGCCAAAAGGGTTTGCTAATGGGTCAGATTTTGAGAAAACAGAGTCAGGGATGACTTCTAGATTTGAGGCCTGAATCCTGGTGGTACCTATACTGAGTTGGGGAAGATAGGGAGTCGGGTGAGAAGCAGGTATAGAAGGAGTAATCAAGAGTTGTTCTTTGTGTTGAGTATGAGATGCTTGTGAGACAACCAAGTGGGGACATTGGTTAGAGAGTTGCCACTATAGTCTGGAAGTCAGTGTAGAAGTTGGTGCTAGAGGGAGGATATCAGTGTGGTTTACCTAGTGTATTAGGTTCACTTATAAATTGTGGGAGAAACATTTAAAAGTGTCTTATGTTAGTTAAGTATCTCATTCTCTTACTCTGGAAACCAGATAAGTTGGTATTCATCAACTATATTGCTAGCTAAAATTCCCCCTGATTGGTAAATGGCATCCAATGTGCTAGAATTGCCCTGTTTGAGCTTCTCTGAGCATGGCTATCATCATGCCTGGCCTGTCTTGTAGGAATGGGAATCCTGGAAGGTATGCCCTCTATTAGAGATACTGGCTTTTGTGGAACATGGAGCTTTTCAGTTAAGGCAGCACCTGCCTGATGTGGTTCTCATTTCCCATGAGCCTGTGCCGTGTCACCTAAGGAGTCATAGCAGAGGGCTCTGGAGCCGTGCACCGATGAGTGCGTGATCTGCCCCCCCCCCCAATGAATTACCGCTAGGCTCCCATGAGAGGAACCCCTGGTGCTGCTCAGCTTCAAGCTGTGGTCCCTGTTCTCTATCTTGCTAGCTTTCCTAGTAGTCAGATGCTAGATGAGGCCTGTGCTGTGTTTTGTGAATCTGTTCAGCAGCTGCATAAATAACCACATTTCAAAAAGGATTCCTCTTTGATAGAATCCAGGAACTTGCTGCTTCGCTTCTGTCACTTCATGTTCCTTGATCTTGTCGGAGAATTTGTTCATTCTGTCTGTTTCATCTCAATGTCTCATTTCTTTAAAACCGTTATCAGTCAGTAAAATTGTTAGGCCTGCCAATAGATAAACTTGGTGGTACAAATGCCTTGGATGTGCAAGGGAACTACAAACACTTTGAAAACAAAGCTGCTGCCTAAAACCAGGATACTTCTGTGCTTACAAGTAGCCCTTTCACTCAAAGAGTAGCTATTGAGTACCCTGCTATGTGATGGGCACAGATGGATTTATAGATGCACAGAGTCGAGTGGGATATATATATATATATATATATATATATATCTTATTCTCTTGGGAATGTATAGTTACTTTTAATAAATACTAGAATAATACTATACCATGACTTAGTGTCTTTCTTTGTTTTTGTACCTTCATATCCTTAACTACGTTTTATTCTCTTATGAAATCAGTAGTGATTTTAATTTCTTCTGTTACTTATATATTGATTGAATTCAGTGGCCTTTATCTGTATGGCAATACAAGGAGCTCTGGTACTGGAATGAGTTATGAGTTGAACTGCTAATCCCGAGGCTGGCAGTTTAAACCCACCAATCATTCCATAGGAGAAGAATGAGACTGTCTGCTCCACAAAAGATGTACCATCTTAGAAACCTTACATTGAGTCATTATGAGTTGGAATCAACTCGGTGGCATTGAGTTTTTGGAAAGGGCAACACAAGGTGGCATTGTGGATTGCACAAAGTTAGTTGTTCAAACCCACCATCCACTCCTCAGGAGAGGCTCTCAGAAACTGTAAGGAATACTTCCACTCTATCCTATTGGGTTGCAGTGAGTGGGAGTTTAGTTTGTATAGTAATACATGAAAGTCTTTATTTTACTTCTTATGGTAGTTAGCTTTTGCTTAGTATTGTTGTTAGTTGCCTTTGTGTCAATCCCGATTCATAGAGACCATGTGTGTGCAGAACAGAACTGCTTTTATAGGGTTTTCAACGCTGTGACCTTTCAGAAGCTCACCAGGCTTGTCTTACGAGGTGTGCCTGGGTGAGTTCAGGTCACCAACCTTTCAGCCAGTAATAGACTTAACCATCTGTGCTACTGAGGGTCTTTATGTAGAACTGGTGATATAGAAACCATATAAATAATTTACATTTACATGAAACTTGACAAGGTAAAAATTTGGTGAGGGTAGAATATTTGGGTTATTTAATACATGACAACATAAAATTACTGGTTTTGCTTTTATCCAGAGAAATAAACATGTGCTTAGTGAACCTTTGTGGTGTATCGTTAGGACTTGGGCTGTGATCCTCATGGTAGTCAGTTCGAAACCACCCTGGGAGAAAGGTTGGACTTTCCACTTACATAAACAGTTAACAGACTTGAACTTCCAGCAAAATGGCCCCCAGGAAAACAGTTTGCATTGATTGCTCCATGGCGCTCAGTAAATTTACTACTTACGAGACCAAGTGAGGGATTCAGGTAAGTGAATTAACTCTGGTAGCAATCCAGAGTATTCCCAGGGAGGTGGCCTTCCCCCCAGCTAGCCATGCTCCAGAACTCCTAGGCACTACCCAAAGTTTGACTGCAACACTCATCACTGAGAGCAGCCACCTTCTCCCCATGCAGCACCCCGCCGCCGCTGCCACACCTGAGACCCTCCTGCTATCAGCCCATGACCTCAGTGGCCGGGGCTAGACCCCTTCCACAGGCCACCGGAGGCAAGCCCTGCAGCGAACAGCCCCACACACACCACCAGCCAATGGCTATACCTGCTGCGGTTGAAACCCACCCCACCTGTTACCCACATATAGCTCAAGTGCCTGCGCTCAGGTTTCAGTTACCTACCAACCACAGCCTGTGCCACTGCAGCCAGAATCTGCCAGCTATCTGTGCAAGGCTCCAACAGTCAACAACGAATCACTTCAATACCTACACGGAGTCCAACCGTGAACCTTTAACCTGTGGCTGGATCCCTCCACAGAGAGTGACCCCGGCTCGTAAAGCTAGTCAGAACCCATCTGCCATCCTCTGCAGATTGTCCTGCAGGGCCGACCTGGTGGACACCATGGCCCTCTGGTAAGCCCTCCTGGACTAGTGGGTTCTCTGCCGGGCCACCTCCAACCCAGAAGTTTTCCCACACAGCAGCTGCAACCCTGCAGCTTCTCTGTTGGGTCACTTTTGCCTCCAGGGGCCTACACGTGGTAACACTGTGACCAAGCAGCTTCTCTGCCAGCCTACCCTCAACACTAGGGCTTTCCTGCGGCACCACGGTAGCTCTGCAGACTCCGGCAGGTAGCAACTGACCCCAGGGATAACCCATGGTATCTCTGTATGCCCACGGCTTCTGGCCAAGATTCATGGTCCCATCCAGCTTAGGCATGCCCTGGCCTAGTCCAGAAGCATGTGCACAGGTGCCAGCTTCAGGCCATCTTCAAACACCCCTGCTGCTGCTGGTCACCAAACTGCTGTGGCACTTCCCTTATGTAGTAGCCCAATAGCCAAACATAGGCCACAGGCAGGCCCAATAATCACTCTTAGCAGCCCCAAAGAGAGAAAGCTCAGGACCCCTGTGTCTTTCGGGAATATGGCACCAAGTGTCATCAAAATGACATGCAAACAGCAACCTACCTCAACACCCTCAACAAGAAATCAAGAGAAACAGAATGAAACGTTGGAGGTAGTTCTACACTTAACGATACTCATATAAGAAGCACACATTTATCTGCCACAAAAAGAAATCCTCAGATTGCTTCTTGGAGTCATACAGGATATAAGGGAAGCAATACAGAATAAGGATACAGTGATTGAGGAGATGAAGTCCATGATTGATGGAATGCAGTCCATGTACCACAGGGAAAAAACAAGAGTTAAGGGGTGAGGTAAAAGAAGCAAAAAACAAGATAACAGCCTACACCAACAGACTAGAGGAGGTGGAGAATCATACCAGTGATCTGGAGGACAGCCAGGTGAACTTCAATAAAGGGGAAAGACAGTCAAACAAGACAATCAAAGAGGCGGAAGAAAACCTGAGATCAATGGAATATGCTATGAATAGGAGCAATATTCAAATAATAGGAATACCAGAACAAGACACAACAAAGAAATCAACGGCTAAAGTAACAAGGAAATTCGTGGAAGAACATTTCCCCAACGTAATGAATAAGAATCAGACAATCATACAGGAAGCAGAGAGGACACCAATTAGACTAAACTCCAGGAAGAAATCACCAAGGCACATAATAGTTAAGTTATCCAACTTTGATGAAAAGGAAAAACTCATAAGAGCAGCAAGAGGGGGGGAAAAGGCAGTCACATACCGTGGTACTCGGTTAAGAATTTGCCCAGACCCATCAGCAGATACCTTGAAGAGGAGGAGAGAGTGGAGTAACATCTGCCAGAAGTTGAAAGAGAATACTGCCAATCCAAGAATCCTCTATCCCACCAAACTGTCTATCAAGATAGATGGAGAGGAAAGGTCTTCCCGGACAAGGAAAAACTCAAAAGAAAATGTTATAAAACACCAAATCTAGCTAAAACTTCTTGCCAACTCACTGTGGTCAGATCAACATTCATCAAGTACAAATAGGAGACCACCACATAGTGCAACCCCACCTGGAAGTCAATGTGCCAAAAACAACCACCAAGATAACATTGCCTCAATGGTGAAAAGAAAGCAAGAATGAAGCCACCCCCCTCCACCCCCCGCACACGCACACACATACTCAGCACAATGTTATATGAGGATAGGGAAACACCCAACACAAAAGGTATGGGTTGATAACAATGAATCCACAGTTGGTAATAACTGAAATGTCAACTGTCTGAATTCCCTCATTAAAAGACAAAGGCTTGCAGACTGGCTCAGAAAACATAACCCAATGTGGTAGTCACCTAATGTGGTGTCAGTTTAAGGACTGAGTGTAGGAGTGGAGTCTAGGCTGTCAATCTGGAGATAGCCAATGAAACTTCTGTGGGCATGGCCTTCCACTGAGAATTCTTGGAAATCTGGTACTTCCTCCTTGGAGGTGGAAGACATCTCTTTCTCTGCCACTCCCTGGGAGACATTGCAGAAGACAAGCCACATGGATGCAACCAGACACCTCTGAAGCCAGAGAAGCCACAGAGAGAGAGACCTTTTCCAGTGCTAAGATGCTTAGAATGCCACTGGACCCAAAGACTTTCTACCCACTGGCTTGTGATTGCCCTGCATTTGGCTTCGTGAGTTTGAAGAGGACTTTATAGATTGGTATTGGACATATGGGCTAATATCAGGCTTTTGGCCTTGGACTGGACTGGGTTAGGGTGTTTTCTCAATGTTCAATTCCTTTTATATATAAACCTCTCCCTTATACACATGTGTGTGTCCATGGACTTGTTTCTGTAGTCTAACCAGACTAATACACCCAATAATCTGTTGTCTGCAAGAGACACCTTAAGCTTGCAGACAAAGACAGGCTAAGGATAAAAGGCTGGTGAAAAAAATACCAAGCAACTGGCAACCAAAAAACGGGTTGTGGGGGAACCGATTGCAAGAATCTAAAAAAAAACCCCTCCCTGGGGGATGGAAAATGGAAGACTGGGTGAGGGGAGCCATCAGACAGTGTAAGACATGACAAAATAATAATTTATAAATTATAGGGGGTCGAGGATTGAGGGGGGGAAATGAGTTGTTGATACCAAGGGCTTGGGTAGAGGGCAGATGTTTTGAGAATGATGACAGCAGGTGTGCAAGTGTGCTTGACACAATGGATGGATGTATGGATTGTGATGAGTTGTATGAGCCCCTAATAAAACGATTGTTTTAAAACCGGTTGCAGTCGCAATGTTGGACAAAATTGATCTCAAAGTACAAATCATAACAAGAGATAAGGAAGTTCACTATATAATGCTAAAAGGATCAGTAGATCAATAACCCGTGACCATAATAAATATATACGCGCCTGACAAGAGACCCAATGCTATGTGTGAAATTTGTCAAACAAATCCTTCAAAAAATGAAAACAAAAATCACAGACTCAATAATCATAGTAGCTGACTTTAATACACCGCTATTGGAGTAATATAGGTCACCAGGATAGAAACTCAACAAGGAAATTACAGAGCTCAACACCATAATTATGCAACTCAACCTGATCAACATTTATAGAACTCTCCATCCAAATGCAAAAAAAAATTTGCCTTTTTAAGTGCACATGGCTTTTACTCAAAAATAGACCACATGCTGGGCCATAAGTCGAGCCTGAATAAATTCAAATAACATAGAGATCACTCGGACATCCCTCTCAGACCACCACACCATAGAGCTGGAAATAAACAAAAAGACAATTAAAAAAACAAGGACAAACAATTTGAAAATGAATAACGATCTTCTGCAGAATGCGTACAGGCTCAAATTAGAGAGGAAATTTGGAAGATTTTTAGAAACTAATGAGAATGAGGACATAATGTACCAAAACCTTTGGAACACAGCAAAAGCAGTTAGAGGTTGTGTGATAGCTACTAATGCACATATGAAAAAGGAAGAGAAACTACAGCAGTCAACAGAACAATCCCTCCAATAGCCAAATAAAACAAATAATGAAAATCAGAGCAGAGATAAAGGAGTAGGAAGACAAGTGAACAAGGCAGAATCATCAATGCAGCAAAAAAGTTGGTTCTTTGAAAGAAAATCGATAGACTGATGGTAAACCTAGCCAAGGATAGGAAGGAGCAAACATCAATAGCTCGGACTAGGGATGAATCAGGAAATCACAACAGACTCTAATGAGATTAAAAGGATAGTTACAAACTACTATGAAAATCTGTATGCCACTGAATTTAACAACCTGGAAGACATGGACAAATACTTGGAAAAACAATCCCTAGAATACCCCAGATAGAAGTCAAGAATCTCAATAGACCCATAGCAATAGAAGAAATAGATGTGGTTATCAAGAAACTACCAACAAAAAAACTCCTGGGCCAGACAGCTTCAAAGGAGAATTCTACCAAGCTTTTACGGAAGAACTGACACTGATCCTACACAAACTATTCCAGACCATAGAAAGAGGTAAACTCCCAAACTCATTTTACAAAACTAGTATAACACTGATACCCAAACTGGGTAAGGATCTCACAAGGATAGAGAACGACAGACCCAAATCTCTAATGAACATTGATGCAAAAATCCTTAACAAAATATTGGCCAGTGAATACTAAAGTGTATTAAATAAATACATTAAGATGAGTTGGCTTTCATTCCAAGGATGCAGGGATGGTTCAACATTCGAAAGTCCATCAACATCATCCATCACATTCAGAGAAAATGGATAAGAACCATATGATAATATCCGTAGACAAAGGAAAAGCATTTGTCAACATCCAATACCCACTCCTAATTAAGACTTTCAAGAAGATAGGAATGGAAGGAGAATTCCTCAAGCTATACACATTATCTATGAAAAAACAACAGCCAACGTTATAGTCAATGGAGAAGAGACTAAAAACAATCACACTGAAAAAGAGGACCAGACAACAATGCCCTTTGTCTTTCTTTTTTCTTTCTTTCTTTTTTTTTCTTTCTCTCTTTCTTTCTTTCAAGTCATTTTACTAGGGGCTCATACAATGCTTATCACAATCCATACATACATCAATTGTGTAAAGCACATTTGTACATTCATTGCCCTCATCCTCAAAACATTTGCTTTCCACCTAAGCCCCTGGCATCAGCTCCTCATATTATCCTCTCCCCCCTCCCTCATGAACCTTGATAATTTATAAGTTATTATTTTGTCATATCTTGCCCTGTCTGACGTCTCCCTTCCCCAAATTTTCTGTTGTGTGTCCCCCAGGGAGGAGGTCACATAGATCCTTGTAAATGGTTACCCCTTTCCAACCTACTTTCCCTCTACCCTCCCAGTATCACCATTCACACCACTGGTCCTGAAGGGATCATCTGCCCTGGATTCCCTGCGTTTCCAGTTCCTATCTGTACCAGTGTACATCCTCTGGTCTAGCCAGATTGCAAGGTAGAATTGGGATTATGATAGTGGGAGAGGAGGAAGCATTTAGGAACTAGAGGAAAGTTGTAGGTTTCATCGTTGCTACATCGCACCCTGACTGGCTCGTCTCCTCCTCAAGACCCTTCTGTAAGGGGATGTCCAGTGGGCTACTAATGGGCTTTGGGTCTCCACTCCATATTCCCCCCCCTCATTCACTATCATAAGATTTTTTTGTTCTGATGATGCCTGATGCCTGATCCCTTCAACACAGGCTGGTGTGCTTCTTCCGTGTGGGCTTTGTTGTTTCTGAGCTAGATGGCCGCTTGTTTACCTTCAAGCCTTTAAGACCCCAGACGCTTTATCTTTTGATAGCCGGGCACCATCAGCTTTCTTCACCACATTTGCTTATTGACCCGCTTTGTCTTCAGTGTTTGTGTTGGGAAGGTGAGCATCATAGAATGCCAATTTAATAGAAGAAAGTATTCTTGCATTGAGGGAATGCTTGAGTGGAGGCCCAATGTCCTTCTGCTACCTTAATACTAAACCCACAAATGTGTGCACCTAGATCTATTTCCCCATCCTCATGTATAAATATGCTTGCATATGTACATGCCTTTATTTAGACCTCTATAGATGCCCCTTGCCTCTAGCTCTTTCCTCTATTTCCTTTGACTTTCCTCTTGTCCCACTATCATGCTTAGTCTTCATTTGGGTTTCAGTAATTCCTCTTGGTTACATTACCCTTGATCACACCCTACCAGGCCTCCTACACCCTCACCACAGATTTGGATCACTTGTTCTCTTGTTCCTGGATTTGTTAATACCACTACCTTCCCCTCTCCCGTGTCTCCCCGTTAACTGTCAGTCCCGTTGTTTTCTTCTCCAGATTATTCATCCAGCCTTATTTAGATAGACCTGCGGAGAAAATAACATGCACAAAAACAAGACACAGCAAAACCAAGCAACAATATACAACAAAACAACAAAAACAATAAACCAGTGACAAAAAACAAAACAAAACATAACAAGAAGCTTGTAGTTACTTCAAGGACTGTTTGTTGGCCTTTAGGAGTGATTTCCAGTCCACTCTGTTGGGGACCACGCCCTGGCCCCAAAGTCCACCTTCAGCATTCCCTGGGGACCTCACCGCTTGGTTCCCTTGCTGTTCTGTTGTACCCCTTAGTGTTTTGCCTCCGTGTGGTGGGATAAGATTGCGCACAATTCCCACATTGTGTCTTGGTGTTGTCCCCTGTAGGGCTATGTTTCAGTGAGGAACGTCATGTCTCATTGTGGGGCTGGCCATGTGATCCTCTTTGTGGACTGGCTGCTCTAATCAGGAACATTGTCCTCAAGGCCTGGTGGGCCAGGATGTACTCCACTCTCTCCTCCTCCCCCTTCATCTGTTCCCTTGTGCTCCATTCAGATATGTCCCGCTCCTGGAGCTCCAGCAGATTCAATGCTGTCCTTTGAAATAAATTCTTCTTGGGAGGTGGGGGCGGGGGGTGTCCACGTAGTAGTTGGGATTGGGCCCGGCCCCTCAGACCTCTCCAATGGTTCCTTACTCCACGCTGGCTTGTTACATTCACTTCTTGGAGCACTAGGTTGAGTGCTGGTCCCTCTTTCCCTGTGAAGGTATAAACAATACCTTCCCCTTGGGTGGATTAGTGCCCTGTGCCCGAGCTACCTATTTATTTTTTCCTTTCCCCACCTCATTTTTAGTTGTCTACCATATCTATCCCTGTATTTGGCCTGGTCCCTGCCATCTTGCCTGGTCCTCACCCCAGGAATGTTTGTATACAGTAGCTTTTTCCCTATGCACCTTTTGCATTTTTTAAAAAAGCTTACCTTAGCGGACTCATGTACTTGTTCTTTTGTGCTTGGCTTACTTCGCTTAGCATGATTTCCTCCAGTTTTTCCCATGCAGCAATGTGCTTTATGTGTTCACTGATTTTTAGCAATGCATAGTACTCTAGTGTATGTATATACCACAGCTTTTTAATCCACTCATCAGTTGATGGAAATTTGGGCTGTTTCCAACTGCTTGCAATTGTGAACTGTGCCACAATGAACATTGGAGCACAGATGTCTGGCCTTGGTTTGTTTCTTGCCTCTTCTGGGTATATGCCCAGTAGGGGGATTTCGGGGTCGTATAGTAACTCGATTTCCATCTGTTTAGATATCACCAGATCAATTTCCATAGTGGCTGTATAGCAGTGGATGAGAGTTCCTGTTTCCCCACAGCCCCTCCAACAACTTGTTGCTTTCTGATTTTTGGAATTGGGCTATCTTTGAGGGTGTTAGCTGGTACCTCATTGTTGTTTTAATTTACATTTCTCTTATGGCTAAAGATCAGGAACATTTTCTTATGTTTGTTGGCCATTCAGATTTCTGCCCCTGTGAAACTTCTGTTCAGGTCCTTTGCCCACCTCCTCAGTGGGCAATTAGTTTTTCTTTTTGGAAGCTAGCAAAGTATTGTAGATTTTAGCAATAAGGCCTTTGTCTGATGTATCATTGCAAAATATGTTTTCCCAGTCTGTGGA
>NW_022103898.1:33100136-33101874 GCF_000313985.2 Echinops telfairi
TTTTTTGGGCCCTTATCAAAGATCAGTTGTCTGTATGCTGATGATTTTATTTCTGGGTTTTCAGTTCTTTTCCATTGGTCTGAGTATCACGGTTTTGACAACTGTGGCTGTATAGTATGTGCTAAAGTCAAGTAAAGCAAGCCCTCCCACTGTGTCCTTCTTGAGGATTTCTCTGCTAATTCCTGGCTTCTTCCCTCTCCATATGAAGATGGTAATCGGTTTTTCCATTTCCTTGAGAAAAGATGAGGGTAATTGTATCGGGATTGCATTAAATTTATATAGTGCCTTTGGCAGAACTGACATCTTGACTATATTGCGTCTTTCAATCCACAAGCATGGGATATTCTTCCATTTGTCGAGGTCACTCTTGGTTTCTTGTAGTAGGGTTCCGTAGTTTTCCCCTTATAGGTCTTTTGTTCTTTTACTTAGGTATATCCCCAGATATTTCGATTTGTATTTGTCCATTGTGAAGGGTACCACCTTTCTGATCTCCTCTTCTATGGTCTTAACTGATGTGTATAACAGTCTGATAGACTTCTGTTTGTTGATTTTGTATCCTACCACTCTGCCAAACTCCTCTATTGCTTCCAGTACTCCCCTTGTCTAGCTTTTGGGATTTTCCATATATAAAATCATATCATCTGCAGATAACAATAGTTTCACCTCTTCCTTCCCCAGACGAATACCTATGATGTCTTTTCTTTGTTTTATACTGTTAGCTAAAACCTCCAGCACGATATTAAATGAGTGGGACAAGGGGCATCCTTGTCTGGTCCCCTTTTTCAGTGGGATTGTGTTAGTTTTTTCTCCATTGACCACCACGGTGTCTCTTGGTTTTTCATATATAGCTTGTATTATCTTGCGGAATTTTCCTTCCATTCCTATCTTCTCAAGTGTCTTAAATAGGAATTGGTGTTGGATGTTGTCCAATGGTTTTTCTGCATCTATCGATATTATCATGTTGTTCTTATAGTTTTTCATGTCAATGTGATAAATAATACTAATGATCTTTCATATGTTGAACCATCCCTGCATCCCTGGTATGAATCCCACTTGGTCATGGTGAATTACTTCTTTTATATACTTTTGTATTCTGTTGGCTAGTATTTTGTTAAGGACGTTTGCGTCAATGTTCATTAGGGATATTGGTCTATAGTTCTCGATTCTTGTGGGATCCTGGCCCGGTTTTTGTATCAGAGTTGTACTAGCTTCATAGAAAGTCGGGAGTTTGCTGTCTTTTTCTATGTTCTGGAAGAGTTTGTGTAGGATTGTTGTTCTTCACTAAATTCTTGGTAGAATTCTCCAGTGAAGCCATCTGGTCCAGGGGATTTTTTTGTTGGTAATCCTTTGATAACCTTGTCTGTTTCTTCTATTGCTATGGATCTGTTGAGATTCTTGACACCCATCGAGGATAGTCTAGAAGGGGATTGTTTTTCCAAGTATTTGTCCATGTCTTCCAAGTTGTTTATTTCATTGGAGTACAATCCTCCATAGTACTGTGTAATTTTCCTTTTGATTTCCTTAGGGTCTGTTGTAATGTTCCTTGTTTCATCCCTTATTCTTGCTATTGAAATTTGTTCCCTCCTTTCTTTGGTTAGGTTTAACAGCGGTCTGTCAATTTTGTTTATCCTTTCAAAGAACCAACTTTTTTTAATTTATTATTATTATTTTTTTTTTAACATTTTATTAGGGGCTCATACAACTCTTATCACAATCCATACACACATCAATTGTGTAA
>NW_022103898.1:33102318-33104386 GCF_000313985.2 Echinops telfairi
AAAACCTTGTGGGTCTGTGTCTACTTATCTTTATGGTGCTCCTCGTCCATTCCAGCAGTGTTGAATTTCCCTCTAAGCAACTCTCCTGGGCTGAATTCTGCGGAGTCCCTCTGGTATGTGTTACTCCATTGCCATCATCTCGGAAGTCCCCTTGTCTTTTTTTTCTTCAGCATCGCACTGGAGGTCCTAGCTAACAACATAAGGCAACAAAAGGACATCAAGGTCATTCATCTGGGGGAAGAAGAGGTGAAACTATCGTTATAAACAACCTAATTCTATGCATTGAAAACCCCCAAAGCTCCGTAACAGGAGTGCTGGCAACAATAGAGGGATATAGAAGAGTTTCCAGATACAAGATCAACTGGATTTCTATATAGCTTGACAAGGTCACAGAAGCGATGAGGCAGTGTCCTTCACAATAGCCAAGCACAAATTGAAATACCTTGGGATATACCTAACCAAAATAACAAAAGACTTGTACAAGCAAAACTGCAGAATTCTACTACAAGAAACTAAAATTACCTCCACAAATGGAAGAATATCCCATGCTTATGGATTGGAAGACTCGATATAGTAAAGATGCCAATTCTGTCTAAGGCACTATATAAGTTTAACGTTATACCGATACAAATACCAACAATCCTTCTTCAAAGAAATGGAAAAACTTCATATGAATGGGGAAGAAGCCCAGAATTAGCAGAGAACTACTCAAGAAGTAAGACAAGGTTGGAGGGCTTTCTTTACCCGACTTTAAAACAGACTACAGAGCCATAGTGGTCAAAGCAGTGTGGTACTGGTATTATGACTGATACCCAGGCCAATGTAAAAGAACAGAAACCCAGAAATAAAACCATCAGCATTTAGACAACTGATCTTCAATAAAGGCATAAAAAAACATCACTTCAAGAAGTGTTGCAGGGAAAAATGAATATTTACATGCAGAAAAATTAAGAAAATTAAAAATGAATATTTACATGCAGAAAAATTACCTCACCCCATGCACATGAACAAACTCAAGGTGGATCACAGACCTTGAAGTAAAACCCCAGACTTTTAGGGCCATCAACAAAAAAATAGGGACAAACCTGAGAACCTTGACACAGGGAATATATAGGCTAATTGAAATAGGAAAGGACACACATACACACAAACAGAGAACTTGAAATTGTCAAATGGGATATACTAAGAATAAAACACTTGTGTGCATGAAAAGACTACACCAAGAGAGTAATAGGAAAACCCATAGACTGGGAGAAGATCCTTAGCAATGACATATCAGCCAAAGGGCTTATTACTAAAATATGCAATACCCGAATATCCTGCAACAAGAAAAAGGCAGAGCCCTCTGAGGAGGTGGGCAAAGGACCTGAACAGAAGTTTCACCAGGGAGGAAAACCTAATGGCCAATAAACCTATGAGAAAATATTCACGATCATTAGCCATCAGAGAAATGGAAATTAAAACAGCTATGAGATACCACCTAACACCCCCGAGGATAGCCCTGTTCAAAAAAATCAGAGAGCAACAAATGTTGGAGGGGACGTGGCAAGATAGGAACTCTCATCCACTGCTGGTGGTGGTCTTGTAGATACGTACAGCCACTGTGGAAAGCAATCCGGTGATATCTAAAGCAAATGGAAATTGAGCTACCTTACGACCTAGGAATCTCCCTATTGGGCATATACTCAGATCGGAATGATTGATGTACACATACACAAACACACACACACACGGGGACGAACAACAGAAAAGTGGGTGAAAGGAGAAGGGACAATGTAAGATACGAAAAGAACTAATTTATAATGTATCAAGGGGTCACAAGGGTGCGAGGGAAAGGAAAAAGAGGAGCTGCTACCAAGGGCTCAAGTAGAAAGAAAAATATTTTGGAAATGATGATGGCAACATATGTACAAAAGTGCTTGATACCATTGATGTATGGATTGCTATAAGAGTTGTAAGAGCCCCCAATTAAAAAAGAATTGACATGATGGGGGAAAAACAACCAGTTACAGTCTTAGGAAACCCACAGTGGATCGCACAAGTCAGCCCTGATTCCATCCATGGCAGT
>NW_022103898.1:33105115-33113864 GCF_000313985.2 Echinops telfairi
AGGACCTAATGTCGGGGGTTTAATTGGAGAGAAAATGTTTTGAGAATGATGTACAAATGCGCTTTACACAATTAATGTGTGTATGGATTGTGATAACAGTTATATGAGCCCCTAAAATGTTAAAAAAAAAATAAACAAAATTTAAAAAGTAGTTACAGTCTCAGAAAAAAAAAATGAAGTATTGGAACCAAGTTAAAAACAAAATAGTAATATGATATACTTAGATATTCCCTTGTATATATACTTTTTCTCCACTTGGGGGCACCTTGTGTTCATCTTAAAGTATAGCATGTTGGTTTTGGGGTGTTTTTTTTCTTCAGTGTAGTACTTGAAAATCTTTTTCTTATACATCAATTTTTCTTGTTAATGTTTAATCACCCAGTGATATATAAATACCTTCTTATAAATAATAGTATATGTTAAAGGTTTTTTTCTTTTTAATTAAAAAAATTTTGTCCCTGGAGCTAAGATTGTTAGCAAAGGATTTTACTCTTCTAAGCTAATTGATTTCAGATGCTTAACATCATTTTAGTCAGCTTCTTTCAGTTGCCATGATGTGTCCTGGAAGCCTTTGTTGGGCAGCATGTGAGGATGGGGTTGCATAGAGATGATACAGAAAAATAAAAATAAAAATGTGTCATCCTTTGGTCCAGAGATAAGTACGGTTAACTTTTCACTTACTGATTGAATAACTATGTGAGTACTTACCATGTATTAAGTTTTAGTCAAACAACTGGTAAACAGGGCAGATAAAGTTCCTACTCTAATGAAACTTAGATTCTTTTGATGGAAAATAGATAATGAGCAAATACAGTATAAGTTAGAAAAATTAAAAGGATTATGTAATAGTTAATGATTGGGTATCAATTTTAAACTTTTAGTAAGAATATGACTTAAAGAAATCAAGTACAAAGAACTGCCAACTGTCCTTCCCCTTAGACTCCCCAGTTTTTGACTGGGGTGCTGGATCACTTTTATATGGCTTTGGAGCCCTGGTCTGGTATAATGTCCACCAAATGATTAGGCTGAACTGTGCAAATAAGGTACTGATAATTCAGCAAGTAGCATCAACTTGATGGGAGTGGGTTTGTTTGTCCACCAAGGGGATTGGACAGCTTGCTAACAGCTTGCTAATGGTACAAATAAAGTTCATAACACCCTTGTGGGGGTGGAACCATAAAAATAAGATATATGGAACCCTACTGAGGGAATTTGTCAGTTTTATTACCAAGTGGCAGAAGGAGAGACTCTCACTATCACCAGGAATAATAAGAGCTGGGATCCCTGTGCTGTGCTCTTTCAAAAACTATGAGACAAGAGTCTAAAACACCAGGAACAGCACCAGATAGTGAAAAAGCAGGGGTGGTGAAGTGGTTCCTGCAGACCAGGACACTAGTGCAAGAAAATACATTGGGCAGGGCAAGGCAGTGACTGCAGATGTGCCAATCCATGGAACAAGAGAGCTGAGTGCATTCTAGGCTTGGGCTTACTTGTGGAGAGGGTGCCCGAGGCACTTACTGGCTGAGCTAAAGAGGTTTGTAACATTTGCCTGCGCAGGGCAGAGTCCATGCAGGTCTAAGAGACCTCCCACATGCACAGTTGAGCTGTCCTGACTGAAGAACTATCCTGAATTGCTCCTGATCCTGAATAATACCTTGTTTCTTTTCTAATAAGCCCCATAATCATGAGTATTGTCTCTGAGTCCCTTGTGCACATTGCAACAAGTTACTGAGCCTAGCCAGAGAAAAGCCCTGGGAGGGGTGTCAGAGTTGGCAGAAAGGTTGGGGGAGGGCAGTGGGTTTGGCCTCGGCCTCATCAAAATCAGCCTTGAACCCTCCTTTTTCTTTCTTCCCCTTTGGAATGTTGAAGAGGTTAGACACCCTCTTACATGGACATTTTATTCCATTTGCTTGCTAATTTCTGTATTTTATATGTATACTTTTTATCACTAACCATTTACAAGTGTGCACACCTAATACCCTGTTTGCCTTAAATACTTTTGTGTGTTGATTACTGTGAACAACTCTTCCACATGTATGCATATGTACACACACTACTAAATATAACCATAATACTATGGTCAAAATCAGGAAATTATCATTACTAGATTATTACCATCTAGTTCATATACTTTTTCCATTTCACCAGTTGTCCTAACACAAAAGAATTCTAGCCGGGATTACAGATCACCACTCGCTGTCAACTCTAGTTCACTTCAGTCTAGGAGAGATCTTCTATTTTCAATTAACTTTCTCTCAAGACATTTTGTAAGACTATAGGACAGTTGGCTGACCTTTCCCCACAGATATAAATTTGTCTCTGTATTGGCCTTAATCACCTTAGCCAATTGAGTAAGGTTTTTTTTGGCCAACTCACTCTTATCCTGTTGTAATTAGTATGTGTTGAGAGATATTTTCACCCACCAATTTTAATATACACCAGTTGTGGGGGGAGGTCAGATGCACAGGCATTCCCTCCCTGAGGGTGATCAGTTGCCAGACTGCACTGGGCCTGCTCCCTGCTGCTGGAGACAATGGACTACTTCTCTCTGAAGCTTGGGACTATTAGCTTGGTTCCTGTAGGAGGGGTTTATACCCTACTGATAATGGTTTCTATGGAGACCCAGGAACAGGTCAAAGTTAATCTGCCATCCTAAATCTAGGATCCACCCATTTTGTCACGTGTATGCCCCAATCCCTCCTCTTCCTATTGCATGTATGTCCCTAGACCACCCTTTCTCATTACTGTGTAACCTATAGTGCAACCCCTCCCTGTGATGTATGTCTCTACCTGTAATAAGTGGGCTGTAATAAGCACAATTGTGCTTATTGAACCCATGGGTATTAGTAGTGGAGGGGGGGGCTGGCCCCCTACCTACCCCATAACTTAATACTACACACCAGTGAATCTTGCGTGAACAGATTACTATTTTGATGATCAAACTGTGGTTTCCTAGTTCCATCATTCCTTCTACTGGTATTATCGGTTGGTATTGTACTGTAAAGACCTTCCTTTTCTAGCCTTTTATTCATTTTTTTCTATCAGTACGGACTCGCAAATTCATTTTTCATCCAGTGGGCCATAATCTATTACTTTTGTTTATTTTGTTGCTATGAATATCCTGAACTTGGCAGTGAGGCCCCCTTCAAATTGTCTTCTATGTTCTTCAGTTTGTCCTTTGAGCACTTTTTTAGACCCTACCACCACAAGATATTCCAAACTCATGCATTTCTTGCCTCAAACCTGAATTCAACCATTTCTCCAAGGAGAAACATTATAAATAAGTAAAGTATATAGTCTGTTCGGAGCCCTGGTGGCATAGTGGTAACACATTGGACTGCAATCCGAAAGGTTGGCAGTTTGAAACCACTAGCTGCTCTTTGGGTGAAAGACGGGCCTTTCTACTCTCGTTAACAGTTCTTCTTGGAAACTCACGGGTGCACTTCTCCCCTGTCCTATAGAGCGTCTGTGAGTCAGCATTGACTCAATGGCAGTTGAGTTTCAGATTTTGATAGTCTGTTAAGTGAGCATAGGCCCTTGAATGGAATAAAACCGTGAAAGGGGATAAGAAGTTGCTTGGGAAATGGAAGAGGAAGGCTCAGTAATGAGGTGACCATTGAACAAAGGCCTTAAAGATTAAGAACCAACTAGGAGTTAACCTACTAGGAGAACCAGCTAAACAAAATCAAACTAAAAATTCACTGACACTGAATCTGTTCTGACTCCTGTTCTGACCCTATGGGACACAGTAGAACTACTTCCGTGAGTTTCCCGGACTGTGAATCTTTATGGGATAGAGAGCCTTGTCTTTTCCATCAGAACGGCTGGTGGTTTTGAACTGCCAAGCTTTCGCTTAGCGGCCCAACAAGTCACCCACTTACTACCAGGGTTATTAGTACAAAGACCCTGTGGCAAAGGTGTGTGCCTAAGGAGGAGGAAAGAGACTAGCGAGGCTAGAGTGGATTGAGGGATACTGTTCTCAAACTACACCAAAGGGTGTCAGATCAGGCAGGGATTGCTGGTCCTCATTGTTAAGGTTGTCTTTGGCTTTGAGATATGAACTAAGTGGAAAAATGGGGCAGAGAACTGTAGTATTAAGTTAAATTTGGAGGGGTGGGTGAGGGGCCAGCCCCCCCCCTTCTGCTACTACTACCTACGGGTTCAGTAATGCACAATTGTACACTTGAGATATATAAGTATTATAGTAAAGTCATCGAGAGCATGAGAGATATTACAATAATACAGTCAGACACGTTACATGGTAGCAATGCTCACCTCAGCCCCGCTTGGTGGTCATCATGTGGGGAACCCGGCTACAAGAGCAGGAGCAGCCTCGGGGACTGAGAACCAGGAAGCCTCTCCTGGTCCGAGAGCCAGACAGGGCCCCAGGAATCAGGGAGAGCCTCTCGGGCTCCGGAGCTCTCTCTCCTCTTTATTGCTAACCACACCTTATATCACTTTAGGGGGACATGATTATAGAATCACACGTCACAGAAAGGGGCAATACAATTCACAACAACCTACGTCATATGGAGGGGTTGCAACATAATAGGAGGGGAATGATCTAGGGGTGAACATGCAATAATAAAGGGAGGGAATAGGGGAGCATGTGTGGCAAGATGGGTGGACCTTGGACTCGATCCTAGAGTGGTCCCGGGCTTGCCTTCAGGAACTCCTTCAAGGGAACAATGTTAGAAGGGAATGGGCCCTATTTGTTGTGCGATAAACAGTGGTGTCTGCTTGATCTAGACAGCTGATACCTTTCAGGGAGAATGACTCCCAATCCACTCTTGATGACCTCAAAGTGTACAGTCATTCTCAAGCAGCTAAGTCTGGCATACATTTGGGGGAGACAGCTGGAGAGAAACCCTTCTGTATCCCACAGAGAACAAATGTTTTTAAGGAACAGAGTATAGAGAATAGATTGTAGTTAATTGTATATATCCTCTTTAGAAGCTTTGTGATTACATGCATTATGCATATATGTATATTTGTATTATTACCTGAATGGCTTTTGTATGTAGAAAGGATGAATGGCAGTTTGGTTTAAAGTTAATATTCTTGGCGGCAACTGTAAATATTAAAACCTAGTTCTTAAGATTTGAGGTATTTATTAGTATAACAAGATTAGTAAGTGGAGTATTTTTTACATAACATTAAGAACAATTATTTTCTCTTGTTCTTTGATGAATATTTGATAAACCATTATAATTTGATTATGTACTAAACAGGTATGTCCATTTACAAATTTGGTAAATTATATTCAATATGTCAAATGCCCATTGGATAGGTAGACTAACGATGCCATCAAATAAAATGCCCCCGGGCCCTTTATTCACTTGATCCGTCAGCATATCTTCCTCTAGAAGACTTGCTGCTCTTGCTGGCATCAGTTCTGACTCATCGTGACCGTCTGGACAACAGAACCAAACTGCCTGGGCCTGCCCCAGCCTCACAATTGTTCCTATGTTTTCTTTTTTTTTTTTTTCCAGCAGTTTTATTGGCATACAATTTACATATCATACAATTCAATAGTTCATTCACATCCAGAAGAGTTTTACAGTCGTCATCATAATCAGTTTTAGAACATTTTCTTCATTATTGTACTCGTTATTAGCTCCTCTTTCCCCGATCTCTTCTGCCATAGCCCCAACGAATCAGTAATCCAGTTGCTGTCTCTGTAGATATACCGATCCTGAGGTTCATATACAGAATAACAATTCTTCTTATATTTGAGCCCATTATTGCAGCCACTGTGTCAATCCATCTTATCAGGAACCTTCCTCTTTTTTGCTGCCCCTCTATTTAATTAAACATAATGGCCTCTAGGGACTGGTGTCTCCTGAGAACATGTTCAAAGTATGTGAGATGAAAAGTTACTATCCTTATCTCTAAGGAGTTCTCGGGCTGTACTTCTGAGGAAAAGTTGTTAGTCTTTTTGGCAGTCCAAAAAGACTGCAATATTCTTCTCCAGCACCACGATTCAAATCCATTGATTCTTCTTTGTTCTTCCTAATTCAGTGTTCAGTTTTCACAAGCATATGAGGTGGTTGAAAAAACACTGTATCAGGTATTGTTCCATTGCTCTTCATAAGGTGGTGTCAGTTGATCGCCAGGTCCTCCTTCCTCGGCTTAGTCTGGAAAATCCACTGATACTTGCCCATTAGGAGGAACCCTGTTGGTATTTGAAATGCTGATGGCATAGCTCTCAGCCTAACAGTGACATATGAGACACCACAAGTGGCACTGACAGCAGAGTGCAGTTCATAGCGCTTAGCCTGACATTAGAGATTACTGAACTATTGCTTCCCCAATTGCCATGCCTCTTGATGGCTAGGACTTGCTTTTGTGCATTGCTCTGTTGCTAAAACCCAGGACAGTGCCTAGCACACGGTAGTTGGTCATTAAGTAATTGTGAATGGATGATGCAGGATTATTGTGTTGTTTATATTTTCCCTGAAAAGTGTGCTATTCATACACAGTAATCGCTGAGTCAGAATCAGACAGCATTGGGTTTGCTTTTGTTTCATATGCAATAATCGGTTTTCTTTTGTTTTATATGCAATAACTGATTTATCTGGCTGCTTTAAAATGGGCCTTCTTGTCATTCCTCTTATAGCTTTAATTTGAATCTGCAGCCAGATTTACCTCTAAATGCCATTTAGGCAACAGCCTTTCCTTTAGTATCTAGTCTCTTATAAACCTCACTGAATCATTTATATAGCGTTTGAAAATACTATTATTCCCTTCAATAAACTGCTGGCTGTGAGTGGCAGTGGATATTTTCCTCACTCTCCTATTGCACGCACTAATTCTAGCTCATATGGTAGATGTTGGATAAAATATTCTTTGAAACGAGTGCTACTCATATCAATGAATAAGTTGCAAGATTCTTGTAAAACACAGATCCTTTCTCATGTTTACTTTTGTTTTAGTCTCCCACAAGGAAAATATTAAAAGACTGTATACTAGAAGAGTACAGTATTTTTGTAGATTTTCCTATATTACAGAATATTGCTTTTTAAAATAAAGTCACTATATTAAAATGTATTATAAGCAAGAAGATAAGATTGGTTTGGTAATTCAGCTTTTGTGTTAGACGTTTCACTTACTACTTGTTGCTTCACTTAAGATAAATTCTTTTTTTAAATTTTTTTATAAATTCTAACTTTTAACAAAGATGAGTTGTTAGAAAATTTCGCACCTGTGGAAATAAACTACTTAATGGGGGGTGGGGTGGGGGCATTTACTTTGTTTTTTCATTGTGATTTGGGTGAAAATGTACAGAGCAAATTGGTTTTCCATTTTCTTGTATGTATTTTGGTCTGTGATCGTGATGGTGGTTATTATGACAGCACAGCTCTCTTCCCACAGCGCTCTGGTTTCCATTGTTCCTGTTGCCCTTTCCTGCTCCTCCCTGCCTTCTCAGCTTCATCCCCAGGCAATGCTGCCCTCTGGATTGTTCTAATGAGTTTGTACCTCCCTGGTGTTTCTGTTCACCTGATAACACCTGTATCGTTTGGCTGAAATTTGGGGGTGGGAGGGTTAGTTCCAGGATTGATGGGTGGGCATAGTCTGAACAGCCTACCAGACCAGTAAGCCTAGTCTTTTTTATGATTTTGAGGTTTGTTCTATATTAAAATCCTTAGCTACTCTTAGTGAGCCAGGAACGGCTCCTAATTCCAATTTACAGAGTAAGTTTTTATTGTGCTCGCAAGTTATCAGTCACAGGTGGAAATTTTTCTGGTCTAGATAAAAAGACAGTCTGAGTCTCTCCCACCATTGGTGAATCATGTTGCACTGTGGAATTGATTTAGCAAAACTTTGCATTAAGGCAGACCAAGCAAGCCAGGCCATCTGCCACTGAAGACATTTGAGTTTTCCTAGAAAGTGCTTTTATCTGTTTATTTTTGTGGTAATTTAAGTGGGCTGAACTAGGGGTAGAAGTAAAAGGAACCTATTGGTAGTCTTAAATGACAGATGACACGGACAGAATTTAACACTTGTCTCTAGAATTGGTTTGAATTAAAAGAAGCATTTTTCTGTTTTAATCTCTTAGTACCTTCTAATTAAATAGTGCGTGTGGATTATAGAAAGTAATGAATGGTATAAAAAATAACCTGCTATCCCTGCGCACAAAGACAATCCTGTGAACATTTTGAAATTATACTTTTCTAACCTTTTATTTCCCATGTGTAGGTATCTTTTTTGTTGTGATGGTGGTGAGGTTTTCCCAAATCACAAAATATCATTATGACAATTTTAAATGATGCTTTTATCTTCTGTCATATAGATCTGCTATGACTTACTTAACTATTCCGTATTGTTCTTTGTTTTGTTTTCAAGTTTTTCGATATTATAAGGAAAGCTGAGATCAGCATCATTGTGCGTATGCTCACAGCATTCTTATTTCTTTAAGGCAGATTCCAACAGGTCACATAGTTGTATCCACGAGGGCACCTATTTTTTGAGTTCTTTGATTGACTTCAAATTATAAGGAAGCTACAAAAAGTTTGTGGAAAAATTCCGTAATTATTTTAATTTTCTTTTTTCATGAACGTTTTGCAGCCTCCTTGTACATATTGTCAGGAAACCTGTACCAATTTTCTTTTTTTGATCATTTTATTGGGGGCTTATACAACTCTATCACAATCCATATATCCATCCATTGTGTCAAGCACATTTGTGCATTTGTTGCCATCATCATTCTAAAAACATTTTTTTTCTACTTGAGCCCTTGGTATCAGCT
>NW_022103898.1:33115174-33119149 GCF_000313985.2 Echinops telfairi
CTTATCTAGATAGATCTGCAGAGATAATAATATGCACACAAAAAACCAAGACAGAACAAAACAAAGCAACAAAAGAAACAAAATGACAACAACAATAAAAGAAAAAGAAAAGTTCAAGGTCTGGTGTTGACCTGTAGGAGTGTTTTTCCAGTTGAGTCTAATGGGGTGCCATGCCTTGACCCCAAAGTTTATTTTTGGTATTCCCTGGGGACTTCATTGTTCTGTTCCCCTTGCTCTGTTGCACACCCTTAGTGTTTCGTCTCAGTTTGGTAGGATCAGATCGGGCACAATTCCCGCACTGTCTCTCCAGTGTTGTCCCCTGTAAGACTATGGGTTAGTAAGGGAATTGTGTCTCTTAGTGGGGCCGGCCCTATGGTTTTCTCTGTATTTTGGCTGCTCTGAGTGGGATAATCGTCCACAGGGCTTGGTGGGCCAGGATGTGTTCCACACTCTCTTCCTCTCCCTTCATTTGCTCCTGTGGGCTCTGATCTGTCGTGTCCCTCTCCCTGAGCTGTAGCTTCAGTGCTGTCCTCTGAAGTGAATTCTTCTGCAGGGAGGGGGTGCTGTCCACGTAGTTGGGATTGGGGCTGGCCCCCAGTTTTCAGTCTCAGTGAATATATTCAGTTAGCTGCATACGGATGTTGGTTTGTCTGTAACCTCACCAATACCGGTGTGTTAGTCTGGGTTAACTAGAGAAACAAATTCATAAATACTCTTGTGTATAAGAGGGAAGTTTATATAAAACGTAATTGAATATTGAGGAAAACATCCCAGTCTAGTCCAGAACAAGTCCATTAGTCCGATTTTAGCCCATATATCCGATACCAATCTATAAAGTCCTCCTCAGACTCACGCAACACATGCAATGATGCTTAATGCAGGAAGATCACAGGCCAGTGGGTGGGAAGTCTTGTGGATCCAGTGGTAGTGGAAGCATCTTAGTGCTGACATTGGTCTCCACGTGGCTTCTCTGGCTCAGCCTCTCTCCATGTGCCTTCTCTACAGGGATGTCCCACAGGGAGTAAGCAGAGAGAGTGTCTCCCACCTCCAAGGAGAAAATACAGGAAGGAGTTCCCAGAATCCTCAGGAGAAAGCCATGCCCATACAGAGGCCTCATTGGCTATATCCCGATTAACAGGCTAAACTCCACCCCTACACTCTTGATCCTCAAATTGATACCAGATTATGTAACTACCACACCGGGTGTTATTGATTCTAAACAATCTTTCACAGTTTAGCAGGTAAAAAACTGTAACTTGTTGTAATTTGTTATTTCCCTTGGTTAAAACTGCAGGGCGCTGTGGGATAAGTATTAGGTCAGCGGTTCAAAACCACCTCTTGGTAGAAAGATGAGGCTGCCTTCTCCCATAACAATGTCTGGAACCTTATGTAGGGTCGCTCTGAGCTAGAATCAACTCGTTTAGGTTTGGGTGGTTAAACTGTGGACATTTAAATTTTTTTCTTTTACAACTTGCCTTCCATAGTTTTTGCCCATTTTTCTCTTAAGCATTTGACTTTTTCTTTCTGATTTATAATTATAGATGAACCCCATTTCTGTATAGTAGTAATATTTTCCTCTGTTTATTTTACTCTTTAATCTTTTTTAAATCTTATTAAATAGTGTTTCCGGGCAAAGAAGTTTAATTTTTATTTAATAAAGTCTATCGTAAGTCCTCCCCCCACCACCGTTATTGCTTTGTGGGGCTTTTATGTTAAGTTTAGCAATATATTATTCTATATTGTATGAGTACAAAACATTCATCTGTGCTTTACCTGAGTTTTACTAACCTATCTGAAATCTATTTTGGTGTATAACTTGGTGAACTTTACTTGATCTTTTTCTAGCAAAATTAATTATCCTTGCATAATTCATTAAGAAAATTTTAATCTTCCCCAGGGAGTTAGAATGCCCACCTTATTGTACATGAAATACTTATTACATACTTTGTTTCAGGGAATTTAGCTTTTCCACTTTTATGTCAATCTTATACCATTTTAATGTTTGAGGCTTTAATAGGGTGTCTGGTAATGCTAGCCTTTTTTATTATTCTGAGTTTTCAAAATTGTCTCGAGATACTTCCAGCTGATTCTAGAATAATATTGTTCAGTTCTAAGAAGCGCCCCATTGGGGTTTTAATTCATATTAGACTTCACACATACAAAGAAATTTCTAATGATTCCTAGTTTTGGAATTTTCTATGTTGGCTTTTGCCTTGGAGGAAGCTTTACAATAGAAAGTGGGGCGCAAAAGCTTCTGTTGCACTACTTATGTCAGGATCATTGGAGGGCTTTAAGCTAAGACACGGCATGTCTGGTTAAGGTTTTGGCTACTGGGTGGAGACTGGAATTTTGTAAAGGGGCAGGGTCAAGATAATGATCATTTAGGCCTAGCTCCTCAGCTGTACAGGTGAGAGATGTTGATGACTCTGATTAGAGTGGTGGCCAGAGAGAGGAAAGTAGACAGATTTGGAATATAGTTTTATGCATATTGGAACTACCAACTGTGCTGAGGTGGAAAGTGAAGGAAAGAGGAATCAGTAATTCCTACATGTGGGGTTTGAACAACTGAATGGACTTCAATTCAGGATGGAGCAGATTCAGAGGGGAAATACAAGTATTATTCTGACCTGAACCAGAGTTGTCTAATACACAATAGATAAACATTTTGTGTTTTAATTTATATTTTCTTCAAAAAATCAAAACCAAACTCTGCCATTGAGGCAATTTTTGACTCATAGCAACACGATAGGACAGAGTCCAACTGCCCCTTTTGGTTTACAAGACTGTTTAACTCTTTACAGTAGTAGATAAGCCTTATCTTTCTCCCATGGAGCAGCTGCTGGTTTTGAACTGCTGACCTTGTGGTTAGCAGCCCTGCTCATAACCCACTATACCACCAGAGCATTTCCCCATAGTTAGTTGTAATACATTGATCTAAATGGGAACTCTTACAGCTTTTGAATTCTAACTTTCATCTACTGGTCCTTATTTACCCCTATAACACCGAGCATGACATTTTCATAACATTTAATTAAATGTATATATTAATGTATATATACTGATAACTATGAAAGTGAAAAATAAAAACAAATATTCTTTTTCCTGAAATTAAAAATTCAGGCGTTATAGGGTTAAAAGCCTCACAATTGGTAGGATTCCTTTTTCAGGGACCTGATTATCTTCCTAAAAATGTCGCAGTTGGAATGGTTTTCTCTTCTTCATAAACTATGACAGAAGGTTGGGACACAGAACACTAGGTTTAATTGTTGGGCATTAATAATTTGCTCATTTCACATCTGGATTATCATCAGTTTACATTTCAGTCTCAAATCCAATCTCTCTCCCCCCTGGTCTTTCAGTCATGTAGCTACTGGGACTGTTCATCAGGTCTCCATTATGCACGGGGTGACCATAAGTCAGAGTGCTCAAATGTCATCTTTTTTACAAAATAGGAAAAGAAGTGCTGTTTCTCTCATTTATGTTTCCATGTACAAATCGCCTAGAGAACATTCTAGTAGTTCCAGCCCAGTTTCATCTGTTGATTGGAGTTTAAGGTTTTGATCAGAGATTCTCCTCAGCCAGTGGGAAGCCTTGCTCAAACCTCAGCTCTTTCTACTCTCACATATGTAATATGTGAAAAATTGAAAAATGTTATTTCAGCCTCAATGATAGTAGATGGAAACGCCTTCGCCAATAAGCTTTATGGCCAGAAGATAGTTTTTATTCCCAAGATTGATGTTTATTATCTAAAGAAAAGAGAGATTCAAAGCTGCCTGCACGTTTTATTGTTAATATTGATTGTTGATTGGTAATTGTTATAGGGATTTTTCTTTTTTTTGTTGTTGTTGCTAACTTTTTTTTTTTTTTTAGAGCTGATATTTTATTTTATTTTATTTTTTTTTCTTTAAAAAAAATCATTTTATTTGGGGCTCATACAACTGTTATCCCAATCCATACACACATCAATTGTGTAAA
>NW_022103898.1:33120591-33126354 GCF_000313985.2 Echinops telfairi
CCTGTCCTATCCAGACAGGCCTATAGGGATTTTTCTGGAAGGAAAAACTAAGCTTTCATCCCGTTGCTATTCATACCTATTATAAAGACTGTTTTCATTGGCAGTGATTTTTAAAAGAATGATTGTATATGTTACATACGTTTATTTGTTAAACCTGTCAGGCTGGTTTACTCCTTCATCACGATTAACTTGGCATGGCTGACATCTCTGGCAGTCTGGTTTTGAAGAAGAGGAGGTCTCTCTCTCTCCTTGTTTCCTGGCTAACTTCCCCTCTGATATAACAGAAAATAAGGTCAACCAGTTATGAGATTTATTTTGCTTGGGTTGTGCTGCAAATTTAGTCTTCTACAAATAGAAACAATTTGATGGGATGGGGAGGGGAGTTATTACTGCGATTTTACTTTCCAATTATTTTGTTACAACTTAAGTATATTTGAGTACTGAGCTTTCCCCAAATTACGTCTTCATTTTAAGTTGTTTTTCTTGGTTTTGTTTGTTTGTTTGTGTGAGGGGCTTCCAAAAGTTCACAGGGAAAATTCTTATTATCTTTTCTTTTGCGTTTCCATGAACTTTTTGAATCCCCCTCATATTTTTCCCCTCTAATACCTGGCTCTTTATTTGCCACCTCACTGACTTTATCAAGTTTGAGTTACTTTATATTTTGCTCTTTGAGATAATAACAATGCTATAATGTTGAGGTGGTTCTGATGCCAACTGCAAAACCGTTTTTCCGGGCAATGCTGTGAGTTCACGCACATCTTTGGTTAGCTGGGATAACAATGACCCCGGCAGAAATGTATTTTCCAGATAAACTGTGGGATGGAAATGTAAAAGGTGTGATTTCTCTGTTGTTGCTCGTTGCTGGCTCTAACTGGAAGGCAGCCCTGTGTGTAATAGAAAGAAACAGCCCTCCCAGTGCAGGATTGTTCATTGGCTGGATTGGGAGTAGAGGGTCAAACCTTTCTTCCTAGTCCATTTCTCTGTAGGGAAGCTCTTTCGAACAACGCAAACCCCGACTGGGAGACTGCTGGTGGCAACCGAGGAGGTACATTGGCAGGAGAACTAGCCTGGGCCTCCTTCAGGAAGGCGATTTTCTACCACTTTTCTTAATAACAACAGAAGGAACATAGGAGCCTAATTGGCTCTAAATATTTTTTGTCTCATAGTTCTTTATGCTGCAAATGACTATAGATTATCTTTTTACTCATTCTCTGGTCTCACTAGGCTAAACATTTTCAGTTTTTATCTACTATGGTAGATATGGTATCTTTTCCGATTTCTGATAGTTTTTATTACCCCATGAGCTCATCAGTCCTTCACCTAAGTGACTACTGAGTGGGTCTATATGTAAGCCGTGTACTCTGTGTGCGTCCTCAAATAACCTTCAGGAGTCTAGACAGCACTTCTTTGAGTGAAATCGTTCTCTCGTTATTAAGCTGACTGTATAAGGTAAACGTTAAATACTTCTGCTGTGACTTAAGCTCACATAAGTCCTTCGGTAAGTGGCAGCCCTGGTTCTGACAGCTAACCCCTTCTTTGAGTGACTGGGGCAGCCTGTCTCAGCAGGCGTCTCGGAGCACTAGTTAATAGCGCAGTCTCAGGGCCCAGGCTGCTCTCACAAATTCCCATTCCCTGTAGAAGACGTGAGAAAGACGGCAGCCCACCTGAAATGTGTGTTCTTCATGAATCGTGTCTGCAGCCTGGTCACGATACAGTTATTTTTAGAAACGAAGCTAGCAACAGGATGGATTGACACAGTGGCTGCAACAATTGGCCAAACAGGCCCTACTTTATCCTGTAGGGTCACTGTGAGTCCGAATTGATTCAGTGGCACATAAAAAAGAGCCAGCGTTTTATCTTTTTTCCAGTTGGTTGCAGCCAGTTACCTACCTATAGCATTAGTGCTTACAGATACTCTTTAGCTTACCTACCATCAGAAAATGTTCTCATTAACTTTGGTCTGTTATCCAACTGGGTCATCACTTCCCTACCCTCTCCCGTTTCTACAGCTGCAATGTTTTGCCTGTTCCTCATCCCCTTCTTCCATAGCTGCCATCTCTGTTTTGTGAGCTCTGGGCCAGGCCAGTGGGGTGGAGGTAGGGGGTGGGGAGCTCATGCTGTAACTCTCTCTTTTGAGCTCCCGTGTAAGCCCTCGGTTTGCTGTCCTGACTCGCTCTGCTCTCTGTCCCTCAGAATTTGAGTCCTCTTTTTCTCTGACTGATGGCATCATCACTCCATGTACCTACCCAATGTCCTCCTTTAGGTCCCAAATCTGGCACCTCTCATCAGATAGATACCCCTTGAAATGAAATTCTTAACCTTTCATATCAGCAATACTTGTCAGTGCTGGGCTGTGATTGGACGCTGTAAATGTAAGGAACTGTATTTTCTGTAGGACTCAGCTTTAATATGCCTTCAGAGACCATTTTCTTTCTTTTTTCTTAAAATCATTTTATTGGGGGCTCTTATAACATTCCATACATCAATTGTATCAAGCATATTTGTACATATTTTGTCATCATTTTCTAAACATTACTTTCTGTTTGAGCCTTTGGTATCAGCTCTTGATAAATTATAAATCCCCCTCATGATCCCTTGATAAATTATGAATTATTATTATTTTCATATCTTACACCAACCGCTGTCTCCCCACAGTTTCTGTTGTTCCTCCCCCTGGGGGTGGTGGTGGTGGTTATGGGTCTATCATTGTGATTGGTTTCCCCTTCCTCCCCTCCTCTCCCCACCTTCCCTTTACTCTCCTGGTATTGATACTCCCATTTCTGTACCTGAGGGGTTTATCTGACCTGGATTCCATGTGTCCCAAGCGCTTATCTACCAGTGTACACACTCTGGCCTAGTAGCCCAAAGTGAGAGGCAGGACTGGGTTCGTGATAGTGAGGGGTGAGGAAGCCTCAAGGAACCAAAGGAATGTGTTTCATCGGAGCTATACTGCACCCTGATTGACTCATCCCTTCCTTGTGACCCTTCTGTGAGAGGATGACCTATTGTCTACAGATGGGTTTGGGGTCTCTGCTCCGACCCCCACCCCTCGTTCTCAACAATATGTTTTTTGTTTGAGTCTTCTGATGCCTGTTACCTCATCCCATCAACACCTCATCATCTCATAGACTGGTGTGCTTCTTCCATGTGGACATGCTACTTCTCAGATAAATGGCCACTTGTTTAACTTCAAGTCTTTAAGACCCCAGACGCTGTATCTTTTGATAGCCGGAGACCATCAGCTTTCTTTACCACATTTGCTTGTGCACCCATTTTGTCTTCAGTGATCATGTCAGGAGAGTGAGCATCACTTAATGCAAGGTGGTTAGAACAAAGTGTTCTTGCATTGAGGGAGGGCTTGAGCAGAGGCCCAAAGTTGGTCCACTACCTCAATGTATTGCCATATAAATATATGCACCTGTGCCAATATCTCTATCTTTATGAATTAATATATTTACATAAGTGCACACCTATGGTTATACCTCTATCCATAGCTTTGCTTCCTAAGATCTTTCCTGTTTCCTTTTATCTTCCTCCTTTCCCACCATCACACCCGCTCTGCCTCTTAGTCATTCCTCAGCTAGATTGCTGTTGTTCCACCACCAGAATCTCTATGTCCTCCTCGTTGTAAATTTTCATCCCTTAGTTCTTCCCTGTCTATGGTGTTGTTTGATCATTGCTCCCGTCCTCCTCCCACCAAAGTCCCTCCGGAGCCTGCAGTCCCATTGCTGTCTCCTTGGGCTTGCTTCCCATGCCTGTCTTATATATGCAGGCAAACAACAACAATGGAGGCAAAACAAGAAGATTGAATAAAGGGGGTGGGGGGCGGTGGAGAATAAATAAATAGCAAAAATAAGCACACAAAAAAGCATACATGGTTCCAGGTCTGTCCACTAACCTTTATGACTATCTCCCCACTGGTCCTGGGGTGTTCTGAGAACTAGCCCCTCCTAGTCTGAAGTCTATTTTTGAGGCTTCTCAGGGGCTTTGTGGCTTTGCTTTGTTACTATTGCTGGTCTGTTACATTACCTTCTTGGCTCACCCCATTGGGTGGGGTGCGGGTGGGGGTTCAGACCGGATTCACTCCCCGCCTTGTGTCCCCAGTATTGTCCACAGTCGCGGTGCTCCAGTGAGGGGACATCATGTCTTGAGCTTTTGTCAGCCCTGCAGTCCCCTCCGTGCCTTAGCAGCTCTGAGCGCGTCGTCCTCAGGGCTCCGTGTGCTGGTATGGGGTCTCGTCCCTCACTCTCTTCCTTCTTGGTTTGTTTCCATGTGGGTGTGGCGGGCTGTCCCCTCTCCACAACCTGTAGGTTTAGTGTTGCCCTCTGTACAGAGACCCCCTTCAGTATTGGCCCCACTGGCTCCAATCTCGAGCTTCCTGAGCCCACTGGACATGAGTACACTGAGCATCCAGAGCTAGCCTCCTGCATGGTGCAACCAGCGTGTAGCCTACCACTTCTATCAGGTGCTTTTACATCAGAAACAGGATGCAGATAGTAATCAAGAGTGGACCATAATTTAATTGGGAGCACTGTTTTCTTTTGTCACTGCCACTAGGTCAGGGTAGAAGTACTCCTGTGGGTTTCCAGGACTGTGACACTTTACTGGAGTAGGAGGCTCTGTCTTTCTCCATCCGAGTGACTGGGGGCTTCGTACTGCTGACCAACGTACAACCATTACACCATCAAGGCTCCATTTTCTTTCTTAAAGGTACCTAAAATAATGGGTATTTTAAAGTAGATAATGTCCTCACGAAAACAACTTACTGCCTCGGAGTCAGACTCCTCGGGACCATATAGGACAGGGTAGAAATGGAGACTTTAACTCTATGGGAGCAAAAAGCCTCATCTTTCTCCTGTGGAGCAGTTGGTGATTTTGAACTGCTAACCTTGCTGTTAGAAGCCTAATTCGTAACCCATTACACCACCAGGGCTCCTAACACTCTTAGATGTGATGAGAGACAGTAATAACAATAGTATTTGCTACCGTTTGTTGACTACCTACTCTGCAGTTTTCTGTATCATTGGGCATTTAATCCGATACCACCCCTAGAAGATTGGAATGTACAAATAAAAGCACTAAAGCAAAGCAACATTTCCATTACTAAATGAAAACGCTGAGATTTGAACCCAGCCAGCAGAACAGCTCCAGACCTGCCCCGATAGCCCCTCTTCCTCCCCGCTACGCTTCCTCTTCATAATGGTTTCTTTGTGTTGTTTCCCCTTAAGGCACCGCTGGCTTCACTGTATGACTGATGATCCTCCGACCACAAGGCCACCTACTGCTCGTCCGTTCATTTGGACGAACCATAAATTCAACGTGAGTGGCACTCCAGAACAGTATGTTCCTTATTCCACCACCAGGAAGAAGATTCAGGAGTGGGTCCCGCCCTCAACACCTTATAAGTAGCACCTGTGAAAAACACCTTATACATGTGGGGGGGAAATCAGCTCTTCTTGTAATTGCACTTTATTGCTAGCAACTTGATTAAAATTGTTGGATTAAAGTGTGTCTTTTGTACCTTTTTGCCCTTGATTATGCCACTCATCCACTGCAAAATAAAAGTGTACCAGCATGGGTAGTTCAGTTGACGTTGATTGGAATGGCTGCCAAGTGTACAGTTCCCCCTTGCCTGGGAACAGTGTCTGCTTTGTGAGTGCCTAACTGCCACCGCTGATTGATAAGGGGGCTGACACCCACCCGGGCAAGCATCCTTTCTCGTGGGATTTCAAACTGGAGTGGAGCAACCCAGAGGCTGAGACT
>NW_022103898.1:33127539-33129189 GCF_000313985.2 Echinops telfairi
GGCTTTGTCCACAAGGAAAAATCAACCAACAAATAGAAAAATGCCATCTGATTGAGATTTTGCTAAAAAATAGATAGAAATCTTTTGATCAGTCCCGTGTTTTGCATTTCTGTGCTTATATAGCCCTTGCCAGAGAATCTCAGAAGAAAAAGAAAACGCTGTTGAATTTGGAAGCATCTTGCCATATGGGCTCACCTGAATTTTCTGAGAACTGAGGTGACCATCAATATTTGTCATATAACTGGACTTGCCCCAGTTCCTTTACTGAACACACTCATGTCCTCCACAACCCTAATTTATAACCCTTACATAATTTTCCACCGAGGAAGATGAAACCCAAGCCAATTCCAACTCGTAGCTTCCCTACAAGATGGGGCAGGACTCCCTGGGTTTCCGAGGCTGTCAGTCTTTATGGAAGCAGACTGCCCTGCCTTATCTTTCATCTACAGAATGGTTGGTAGGCTTGAACTGCTTGCTTGCTTGGTAGCCCTATCTATGCTTAACCCACTGAGCTAACATGCCCCTTCTGAGGAAGTGATAAGATTTTATTCTCAAGTGTTCCCTCATGGTCAGAGTGCCATTGTTTGCTTACTTCTGACCAAATAATGGATGCTTTGCCCTCGTTTCTGGTTTATGTACATTTAATAGTTGGGTTTGATGAGTTTTTTTGGGTTTTTTTAAGGGTCCCTCTAGGGTTGCTAAGAGCCCTGGTTGTGTAGTGGTTTTGAGTTGGGCTATAATCCGAATGGTTGGTAGTTTGAAACCACCACCAACTCCGAGGGAAAAATACTGGGCTTTCTATTCCCATCGACAATTACGGTCTCAGAAACCCAGGGTTGTGATGAGTCAGCATTGATTTAATAGCAGTTATAGGATTGCTATGTGTTGGAATCAACTCCATGCAGTGAGTAGAAATGTGTACACATTTTACACATCGCAAATGTGTCTACCCTGGCTTTGGAAAGCATTTTAAAGTCTAACAAGTTAACTTGTTTGTCCAGTTATGGGACACTTTTATCCCAGTTTATAATGGAGTAATCCTCTAAGAGGAGCCCCGGTGGCAAGTGGTTCAATGTGGGTTTCCAAGGCTGTCAGTCTCTACGAGCAGAAAGCCTCATCTTTCTCCTAGAAGCACCTGGTGGTTTGGAAGCACCCAACCTTGTAGTTAGCAGCCCAACTGTAGCACACTACACCACTAGAGCTCCTTCCTCTGCAAAACCAAAGCCCAAACTCACTGCCATGGAGTTGATGTTAGCGCATAAATACCCTATAAGACAGTGTAGAACTGCCCTTGTGAGTTTCTGAGACTGACTTTCTTTTTCAATAGAAAACATGTATAATTTATTATGTGGGTCTAGAAATGATCACAAATCAGTTTTAGGCACTTACTGAGTACAGACTAAGGGGATTTTCTACCAAAGAACAGTATTTCTAGCAGGAAGCATGATAAAGATTTAAGGTTTTGTTTTTAGGACAATACACTGGGCTGGACAAGTTTTCAGAAATATTGCATAACTATCCCAGCTGTATTGTTACATGTCTTCACAATTCCACATAAAATTTTAGCATCCAGCAGCTGAGAATAACTTTTTCTTAAATCATTTTACTAGGGGCTCATACAACGCTTATCACAATCCATACATACATCAA
>NW_022103898.1:33131428-33132386 GCF_000313985.2 Echinops telfairi
CCCTGTGGAGATATAAACAAGACCCTCCCCTTGGGTGGGTTAGTGCCCTGCTACCCATTTCTTCCTTATTTTCATCTTTCCCTCCCACCCCCCTTTCCTTAACGATAGTAGAAACCCCGTTTTTCTCCTGAGGAGCCTCTGGTAATTTGAACTGCTGACCTTGCAGATCGCAGCCCAGTGCATAACCACTATGGCACCAGGACTCCTACTCTGCCCTCTAGCACAGCTAGCTATAAGTCTGAATTCACTCAAGGACAATGGGTTTGGTTTATTCCTTTTGTTGTTAGGGTCATTAATTCAGTTCTGATGCATAGGAATTCTCTGCACAACAGAACAAAACACTGCCCAGTCCCATGGCCTCCTCACAATTGTTCTGATGGTGAGTCCGTCCATTGTTGAGGCGCTGTGTCAGTCCATCTCATCTTCCTTTTTTCACTGCCCTTCTGTTTCCCCAGGTCTGAGGTTCTTTTCCAGGGACTGATGGGAGATGAAGTTTTTCCATTCTTCTAAAGAACATTTGGGCTGTACTCCTAAGACAGATTTGTTTGTTCTTTTGGAAGACCGTGGTACTTTATATATTCTTCCCCAGCACCACAATTCAAATGCATTATTGGATCTTTGATCTTCCTTATTCAGCGTCAAACTTTCACATGCTTGAGATGATTGAAAATACCACAGCTTGTGTCAGGTGCACCTTAGTCCTCTGAATGACATCCTTGGCGCTTTAAAGAGGTCCACGGCAGATTTACCCAATGCAGTGCATCCTTTGACTTGTCTTCTACTCCATGAGCATTAATCCTTTTAGAACACTCAACATTGTTAGATTCCTGTTTCTTCAACAAATATCCCACACAATTTGGCTTCTCTCTCCATCATTGTAGAATTAGAGAAGCAAAATGCTCAATTAAAAAGAATTGGATCTGATGGAGCACGGCTATCAAAAGATATAGCGTCTAGC
>NW_022103898.1:33132641-33143631 GCF_000313985.2 Echinops telfairi
AGTGTCTGGGGTCTTAAAGGCTTGAAGGTAAACAAGCAACCATCTAGCTCAGAAGCAACAAAGCCCACATGGAAGCAGCACCAGCCTGTACAATCACAAGGTGTCGAAGCGATCAGGTATCAGGCATCAAAGAACAAAAAACCATATTGTGAATGAGGGGAGTGCGGAGTGGGGCCCCAAAGCCCATCTGTAGGCAACTGGACTTCCCCTTACGGAAGGGTTGCGGGGAGGAGACAGACCAGCCAGGGTGCAGTGTAGCAACGATTAAACATACAATGTTCTAGGAACTGGAAACGGAATCCAGGGCAGATGAGGGAGGGTGGGGTAGAATGAGGAAACCGATTATAAGGATCTACATATAACCTCCTCCCTGGGGGGTGGACAACAGAAAAGGGTGAAGGGAGACATCGGACAATGTAAGATATGACAAAATAATAGTTTATAAATTATCAAGGGTTCATGAGGGAGGGGGGAAAATGAGGGGCTGATGCCAGGGGCTTATGTGGAGAGCAAATGTTTTGAGAATTAAGAGGGTAACGAATGTACCCTCTTATGTGTTTTGTACAATTGGTGTATGTATGGATTGTGATAAGAGTTGTATGAGCCTCCAATAAAATGATTAAATAAAAAAAGAATTGGATCTGGTGTTAGACTGTAACCCTGAATGGCTAGCATCACTCCTATCAACTCAGTTTTATCATCTAGAAACCCAAACCAAATTCACTGCCATTGAGTTGATTTTTGACCCATAATGACCCGATAGGACAGGCTAGCACGGCCCCTTTGGGTCTGAGACTAAAGCTTTCCAGTAGAAAGCCTTATCTTTTTGCCCAAGAAGCGGCTAGTGAATTTGAACTGCTGACCTTGTGGTTAGTGCCCCAAGGTGTAACCCACTACACCCCCAGGGCTTCTTCATCATCTGCAACACAGGGTTAATTTTTCTCACAGAGTTGTCAGTATCTGGTATATGATATTAGTCATACCGTAGTAATTATCTGAATAGACAAGCCACAAGGTCCAAAATATCTGTTGTTAGTGCCATGGAGTAGACTCCAACCCATAGTGATTGTGTGCACCACACACCAAAATACTGTGCGGTCCTGGCCATCCTCACATTGTTCCCATGCTGAACCCATTGATGCTGTCACTGTGCCATCTCATAGAGGGCCTTCCCTCTTTCACAGCACTGGCCCTCCGATTTGCCAAGCATGGTGTCCTTCTCCAGGGACTGGTCTCTCCAGACAGTATGTCCAAAGTATGTAAGAAGACGTCTTGTCACCCTTGCCTCGAAGGAGCACTCTGGCCACTTCTTCCAATACACATCAGTTCATCCTGTTAGCAGTCCATGGTACTTTCAGTGTTCTTTTCTAGCTCCACAATTCAAATGCACCAAGTCTTCTACGGTCTTCTTTATTCAATGTCGAACTTTCACATGCATGGGAGGCCATGGAGAATACCATGGCTTGGCGCAGGCCAACCTTGGTTCTAAAAATAGCATCTCTGTTCTTCAATACTCTAGAAGAGGTCTTGTGCAGCCGATTTACTTAATACAGTGTTTTTTGATGTCTTGACTGCTGCTTCCAAGAGCACTGATTGTGGATCTAAACAAGACACAATCCTTGATTTCATTTTTCATGATGCTATCTATTGGGCCAGCTGTGAGAATTTTCGTCTTCCTTACACTGAGTTGTAGTCCATGCTGAAGGTTGTACAATCCTTGATCTGCATCAGCAAGGGCTTCAAGTCCTCACTTTCAGCAAGCAAGGTTGTGTCATCTGTATATCGTGGGTTGTTAATAAGCCTCCAATCCTGATGCTACATTCTTTATATAATCCAGCCTCTCTCCTTCTTTGCTCAGCATACAGATTGAACAAGTATAATGAGAGAATACAACCCTGATGCACACCTCTCCTGATTTTTAACCATGTGCAGTTCACCCAAGTGCCCCTAGAAGCATGCTCAAATTTCTGATATGCTGAGTATGTTCTACCCTTCAGGTTTTCCAATTCTAGGTCTTTGCACATTTTGTTATAATATTTGGCTTTGTCTTCTTGAGCTGCCCTTTGAAAATTTCAATTCAGCTCCTTCACTTTCTTCTTTCTTCCATTTGCTTTAGCTAGTCCAAGATTAAGTTTCAGAGTCTCTTCTGACATCCACCTTGATCTTTTCTTTCTCTCCTGCCTTTTTTAATTACCTCTTTTCTCAAAAATGATAGATTTTATATCCTCCCACAGCTCATCAGGTCTCCTGTCATTAGTGTTCAGTGCATCAAATCTGTTACTGAGAGATGTTCTTGAAACTCAGGTGGGATAGACTCAAGGCTGTCTTTTGGCTCTCATGGACTTGCTTTCATTTTTTCCCACTTGCTCCTGAATTTACATACGAGCTTGTGATGGTCTGCCCCCAGTTGGTCCCTGTCGCATTTTAGCTGCTCATATTGAGCTTCTCCATCGTGTCTTCCTGCAGATGTAGTCAATTTGATTTCTAGGTATTCCCTCTGGGAAGTCCTTTAGTGTTGTTGAAAATTATATTTGCTGTGAACAAGTCGTTGCTTTTGCAAAATTCTGTCATGTGATCTCCAGCTTCATGTCTATCACCAAGTTCATGTTTTCCAACTACTGTTCCTTTCTCCTTGTTTCCAACTTTTGCTTTCCAATTACCGACAATTATCTTTGCTTCTGGACTGCATATTTGATCAATTTCCAATGGAAGTCATTGGTAGAATTCTTCAATTTCTTCACCACCGAATGTTGTGGTTGGTGCATAAATTTGAATAATAGTTGCATTGATTTGATTTCCTTGAAGGTGAATAGATATAATCTGATCACAGATAGCATTGTACTTCATGACGAATTTAGCACTATCCATTCTGACAATGAATGCCACACCATTCTTGATTGTGTTATTCCTGCAATAGTCAATCCTATTATTTTTTTGCTTCCAAATGGCCAATACCAGTCCATTTCAGCTCACTAATGCCTAGAATATTGCTCTTTACGTATCCCATTTTGTTTTTGGCGACTCTAATTTTCATAGAATCATACTTCATGCATTCCAAGTTGTGATCAATAGCAGATGTTTTGCAACTATTTCTCTTTATGTTGAGTCGTGCCTCATCAGCAAATGAAGATCCCAAAGACTCTACTCCCACAGGCGTGACCTGACTCCCCCCACCACGCTCGACTCCACTTTGAGAAATCAGCTCCTCCTCAGGCACAAGTCAAGTGCTCTCGGACCTGGGGGGCCAACCCTCCAGCACTATCGCCAACAATGCTCTGCTTGCCTTGTTCAGGCTGTCAGCATCTGACAGTGCTTCAAAGCTAAGCATAAGTTGTCAGCGGCTTCTTTATTTATTTTAGTAAATAGTAGTTCAACTAAGTCTTACATTAAATGTCAATAAAAATAGCTATGCAAAAATTATTTAGATATTTTATTTATTTGTTTTAGAGATCCTTTAAAAAATTATTTTCCGCAGTTTTCCTTTAAGTTTTATTAGGAACTGAGTTTTAAATTATTTACTGATTAAAAACATCCTAACTTGAAAACAAAGGTTGACATTTTAGCTACAATATTAGCTTGTACCTTTATATTATGCTTCTTTTAGTTATGGGGGAAAATAGGGCTTACTACTTTCAGAATTACATACTTAATATGCCGTCTTCTATGGTGGCTATAAAGCTAATGATTTGGGAAGACAAATAAAATCCACCGTACATTCCAGACAGCTGTGGATTCTGCAATGTTTTACCTTTATAAAGATGACTTAGACATGCTAATGATAAGAGCAGGTTATGAAATTCACTCGCATTCCCGATTCAATAAGTGTAATGGAGATTTATGGTTTGTCTGCTCAGCACCGGCTTTCTCCTTTCTGGAAAATATCATCCCTACCGTCGGGGAAGTTTTCCCCACCCAGCCTGTTCACCTGAGTACTCGCCATCCCATCCTTACTGTGGAGGTGAGTACCTGACCCAGGACTGGCCAATCCTAGCACCCATCTATCTTCCTGACTTTGATAAGTGGCATAGGAATAAGCATGTGACCCAAACCAGACCCATCAAATCTTTCCCTGGGAAATTTTCCTAACTGAAAGTAATAAGAAGCCACAAAAACGAAATAAAACTTCAGGATGATTATTATTTTATTATTACAGACATTCATTTTTCTCCCTTTTAACTTTTTATTTTGTATTGGGTGGAGATTTCCACTGCAGGTCATCCATTTTGCATTCAGCCATCTATACATATTTTATTTTATCCATTGCAATCCCTCCAGTGTAGCATCACTGACCCGGTTTTCTACCTGTTTCCTGTTTCTATTCCTTGCAATGGTTCTAAAAGTCTAAAATCGTGGGTCTTTAAAAGGAACTTTGGAAAGCATCAAATCACAGAGCCGAATATTATCTCTGCAGCATCTTGCTGTCGTGTTAACCCGTTTCTGTATTGAGATGGTTAAATTTAGGCACTGAGTACAACACAAACCAAACCCACTGCCGCTGAGTAGATTCTGACTCAATGCAACCCCGTTGGAAAGCATAGAACTGCTCCCTTGGGTTTCCAAGACGAAATCTACTCATCCTCTCCTGAGGAGTAGGCTAGGGACTTTGAACCATCAACCTTGTGATTGGCAGCCCAATCCTTGATCCACAGTACTCCAGGGCTCCTTAAGTGAGCCCTGGAATGAGACATTTTACTATCCTTATCGATTTTTTTCTCTAGTTGGTTGATGGACTGCTGAAAGTTAACCCTTTCCTTGAAGAATAGCCTAGCTCGGAGGCACCCTGTGGCTACCACATTTGGGGGAGATTACTTTAAACTGGGTCGTTTTCTCCTGCTTTGTTGGAGAAAGCCCTTTGTCCCCCATAACCAGTGTGAACCAGTTCGGTCATGGCTGACCCAGTGAAATTGGAACAGACCTAAATTTGCAAAATGTGGATGCATCAGAACCAACTCCAGTTGGAGCCGAAAACTGACGGGCCAATAAAGCCCTGGGGCGGGAGAGTTGGAGGCATCCTGGTGAGCCCTCTCAGGAGCCTGATGCTGTAGTGACACACATTCAAAGCAGGGTGCCCACCCACCAACTGAGCACGGTCTTTTCCGACTCTGCTGGTGAAGAGATGTGACGGTTGTGGGATGCACATGCTTGCCCTTGTTTCTGAGAGGGAAACTAAGTTTCTACAGGGCTCCAATGCTCAGCTCTGCCCCTGCTAGACATCACCCCTGACAGCCACACTTTACAAACACAAGTGTCACTTTGTCAGCCCTGCCCTATCCCAACCAGGAAGTAGGGGCAAGACAAAAGCCTCTCCCAAAGACGTCTGTCTTTCCTGTAGGAAACGCCACGGCCTCACCTCAGCCCAAGCTTTCCCTTCAGGTTTCTTGGCCAGAATGGAATCACCTGCCCGGTGGCTGGAGCAACCATTGATGACAGGCACGGGCTTGCCATGAATGATTAGGCCCATCACAATTACGCCCTTTGTTCTGGATCAGGACCCATCTCTAAGGACTCCTTAACATCAGGATTATTGTTGGCCATACTTCCAATCTCAGAGAAAAGTCTGAGGAAATAAATAAAATCCATATCTCTGGGCATTTCCTCAGAAATACCCAGGAAAAGAAGAGAGAGAGATTCTCAGATGTGTTGATTCCCGGCTGCCTCGCTCCCGAGATCCTCCGAACTGCCCTGATTTCTGGATGTCTTCCCTGGTTACTATGACGTCATTCAGAAAACCAAACATACTGCCACTGAGTCAGTTCTGACTCCTGACAATCCTGTAGGGCAGCGGCAGAGCTGCGCCGGTGGGTTTCCGAGACTGCTCTTTACAGGAGTAGAAAGTCTCATCTTCCTCCCACAGAGCAGCTGGTAGTTTCGAACTGCTGATTTTGTGGTTAGTATACCAACACGTAACCACTATGCCACTGGGACGCTCCTGTGACCTACTTCCAAGCTGGACCCCTCCACCCCACCCACCCCCATCTTCATCTTTTTAAATGTTTCAATTCAGGCTGGGATTTCTTTCCCCAATGGCAATAAAAACATTATTGACAAATATAATAGGACATTGGTATTCCTAGGTGGTGCAATCTATGAGCACACTGTCCATTAACCCAGAGGCTGGAGGTTGGAGACCACCCAGCTGCCTGAGAAGAAAGTCCTGGTGATCTATTCATGATAAGTCCGCCATGGAAAACTTGATGCAGCATAAGTCGACCCCAAGTCCCACGGGGCCACCAGGCATAGGATCCTCATGAAGACCCTGCTTAGTCTTCCGTCAGTACTTGGCTAACAATGGGGACTTCCCGATTTTTTGAAGAGGGTAATGGAAGGACTTGTTGATATTCTTAAGAATTTTATTATTAGTATCTTACTTAATACTCTGTGGCTTTTACAGGAACCAGTGTTTATTGTCATGTGATTGAGGGGTTTATTTGACACTCGTCCATGGACTCCCGTTGTCTACAAACAGAATGGTTTTCTGCGACTCCAGCCGGAGCTCTGAATCGTGCTTTTGATTGAGCGTTTGGTTCCTGTTGGTCGAGGCAGCTCTCTCATTTGAGAGCACCTGCATGCTTATCAGATGGCCTTCAGGTCACATTTATGACTCCCCTGTCAGCCTACCTCAGCCTTGTGCGCTTGCCCCATCTTTGACAGACCCCAAACAGCAAGGTCATCTTACAATGACAAGTTTTAGTCTATCAGCCAGTACCTAGGGCATGTTCCTTCTGATTGTGTTTCCGTGAATCGTTTGCTTCTACTCATCACGCTTGCATCGCTTGACTTTGATTTCATCTAGCTGTTGCTAGGATACCCCCTCAGGATCCATTCATCCTTTAGAATTACAGGCAGCTCCAGCTCCTCCTGCCTTCACTGTATTGCAAAAGCAGAGGCAATGTCAGAAGACTCCTTCTCAGCTTTGCAAAGGGTCACTAGATGTGTGCTTGGGGACAGGAGAAGGGAAATACCGACTTTGCAACTCAGAGACTGCGTGAGGTTTTCCTGCGCCCTTAGCTATAGACCGAATTGGCTCAGCCACCCGTTTCCCCTCTGAAAGCAGCCCATCTAGTCAGAGATTTGGGTGTCAGGGTGGGGGGGGGGGGGGAGGAGGAGAGGAGAGTCCACTCCAGATTCCCATTTTTGTTGAATTAGTTCAATTTTGAATAGATTGTTCACTGTTCTATATGAGCTGTCTGTTTCTGCTAGACATCAACTCAGATATACTCAGTCCCTTTCCATAATTTCCATGAGAAATTACTCACAATAGATATTTGTATTCCTACCCGAGTTTTTTAATGTACATCTATGTTTATTGCAGCAGTTTCCACACTAGCGAAAACACGGAAACAACCCAAACCCCAATAATAGAGAAATGGGTAAGGGAGCTCTGGCATATTCATGCTATGGAATTCTATACATCAATAAAAACAATGAGAGCTAGCTCTCTTAAACACCACATGCCACGAACAAAACATTGTGATTAGCAAACTCAATCTTGCAAAGATAAATATTTAATATCCATATTGTTAAAAGTAAAAACAAAGAAGAATAAATGTGGTTTATAGGCCAATAGACAAGACGTTGATGACTACAAGGAGGCCAGGGACAGGAGGGATTGTATGGGGAAAAAACAATGGAGAGTTTGACAAGAAAAATAAATAAATAAAATAAAATGTGCTTCATGAAAAAAAAAATCCCTCCAAATTCCTTACCCCTCAGATCAAAATCTTGGTCGGAGTAGCTAAAAAAAGAAAATGAGAATTTCCCCTTAGATACTGAGGTAGTTAGTTTATTGTGCGGACCTGGCCGATAAACACGTTGGGTTAATTGAAGGGCGGAGGGATAAATGGCTCGGTGAGCCTTGCCTTTCTAGTTCTCGAGTCTCTTGCTTTCTGATGGTTGGACCAGGGTGCAGCTGCTTTAGCCAGTTCCCTGCTTCAGCTGGCAAGGCTCACTTCCTGTAAGACATCCCTGAGGAGAAGCCACATGGACCTACCCCAATGCAGCCCTGGGTGTTGGAGCAGCCATGTGGAGACCCCTGCCAGCGCTGAGATGCTTACACATTCACTGACCTAGCTTTCCTCTTGCAGTCAGCATCATTGCGTCTGTTTTGTGAGATGGAGGAGGACTTTGTGGATTGGTGTTGGACATATGGGCTAATGTTGGACTTGTGGGCTTGGGCAGCACTGGGTTGGGATGTTTTCTTGATGTGCACTTAACCTTTATATAAAACTCTATCTTATACATATGGGTTTCTGTGGTTTTGTTTCTCTAATGTACTCAGACTAACACAGATACATTTACCCATACTCACTGACGTCGAGTAGATTCTGACTCACAGCAACCCTGCAGCACAGAGTAGAACTGACTCTCAGGGTAGACGAAAGGCTGCCGCTAATAGGCTGGTAGATTTGAACTGCCAGCGTTATGGTTAGCAGTTCCACTCTTACTGGACAGCACCACCAGGGCTCCTTGCCTACCAGATTTTAAACAGACATTTTAGAGTGACAGCATTTCAAAAAGCTTATCAACTCCTCAGTTAATATTAGATAATGCTTCTTTTCTTAAAAAGATAACCCTTTAATGCAATTCTCCATTCAATAATTCATATACTTTTTGTTTTGTGTCATTGATTGCAGTCCCCACAATGTAACATTTCTTATTCCACTTCCTTCCTGTCCTTCCTGTTTCCAAAGGATACTTATCCTTCCGGTGCTCGGGTGACCCAGTGGTGAAGCGCTCTGCTGCTAATCAAAAGATTGGCTGTATACACCCATCCACAGGCTCCCATAAAGATCACAGCCAAGGACCCCCAGGGACAATTCTCCTTCATCTCAAGGGGACACCCGGAGGCAGAATCGACTTGATGGCATCCAACAGCATGCTTATTCTTTTGTTCCTCCCAACATGTTATTGGCATATAATTCACATATCATACAAGTTACTCGTTCAATTCAAAATTCACCTCTTCAATCAAGGAGAGTTATACAATCATCACCACGATCAATTTTAGAACTGTTCCTCCAATCTTGTCTTCAATATTATTAGCTCCCCATTTCCCCCCTCACCTTGACTGCCATACCCTCAGGGACCATTGTTCTGGTTACTGTCTCTATCAATTTACCTAACATGCTTATTCTTAAATCTCTTCCTCTATCTTACTGTGTTGCTTGTTACTTGCCATTCTCTCTTACATTCTCTCTCTCTCTCTCTCTTTCTCTGATTCTGTCACTTCTCTTTCCTGCTCTAGAAAGGAAACAAATAATAGGAAAATTAATTCCTCCCATTTTTAAATGAAACCATTCAGCTCTCCTCTCTCTTAAGCCCAACTCTCTTTGCATAGCTAAGGATTTTGCTTTGACATCACAGTTTATAAGGCCCCAGTCCATTAAGTTTTCTATTTGAGATCATCAAAGGGTGGAGATGGGGGTTCGTTCTGTCACCATTTATCCTGTGCTTTGAGCAACAGCTTCTGGGCTAAGTGCTTTTATGTACAACATCATTACTTCTTCACAGCCACCCTGGGAGGCAGGTACTACGATTTTATTTCACAGGAGAGAAAACAGGCATAGAACATAAATGGTAGCCAGGGACTCTCTGCTAGTCCATCTGGGATTCAGATTCCAGCCCATTCTAGCAACTGCTGGAAAGAAATCCAAGCCAGGAGATTCCCTCTTGACCTCACAGAGCTGTGCACACCCCTGGACTGCCCACCTCTGGAACATCTTTGTGAAGAAAGAGGAATAAATCTTCATCTTAAATCGTATGATTTCTCATCTCTATTCCTAGCAGCTGAGTAGACTTCCTAACTGATACAGAACTATATCAGGATTTAAAAAAGAAAGACTTAGTTTCCAATGTCTAAAAATCAGGAGACTAAACCTCCAAGCCTACATTTCTGATTTATCTTGACTAAACACAAAACCTGATGATATTACCCCTGGCAACTCTCTGTTGCCGCTCAGCAACTCATTCACGTGCTCCCTCCCTGACCCTCTCAGCCTTTTGCGTTGTTGTGCCTCTGCCTTTGGCACCTTACAGCCCAGATCCATCAGGCTGCCAAGCAGGAAAAGGGAGGGCTGCTCTGGGGACCTTTCTGCAGAGCTGGACCTTTCAGGGTCTACCTTCTCCCCTAACTGGGGAGTTCAAAGCCCTGTCATGGGACCTCTATATTTCTCGAACCTGGAGGCTGTTAAGAGGGAGCTTGTGTCTTTGCTCAGGAGTAAGAAGGAAGTGGTGGCCTCTAACATCTCTGGCAGCATGGTGGCTCCGGTGATGGTTGCCACTGATGGCGTGGGTGGCAGTATTGGTGAAGAGGCGGAAAGAATGGGCATGGCCTGAAACCCTGGCCTATGTGTGGAAGCTGAGGAGTTCCTGAGGCTCAGCAGTGTCCGACACCCCCTCCGGGGCCACACTGTGATCCTCCTGGTGAGGCTGATGGGATTTAGAGACAGTGAGAAAAAAAATGCCCATGTGAGGTCCTGGGGTGGTGACTGGCCGCTGACTGGCTCTGTGAATCTAAACTCTTCAGGTGCCACCCATCTCCTGGGAGCAAGAGTGCTCCATCCCCAGTCCAAGAAAGACACAGAGGCCACCCAGGAAGGGAGCTGTCACCACGGAAACTGAGAAGAGGCTGTTCTAGAGTTGGGCTTCATGTGGATGTCAAGTCAGAGGAAGGGAAAGGAGGGTCGTGCTGGCATTTCCTCCGTTTCTTTGCTGCTCAAAGTGCTGTGTCTGTCCCTGCCCTGGTTTACACAGGAAACCGCATCTCCCCTGACCTATTCTGCATAGCACTTGAGGCTGCTTACAAGAAAAGTATCAAGCATCTTTTTTTTTTTTTAGGTTTGAACCATATGTTTAATAGTGAAATCAATGTCCTATGTTCTTACCTCTATGTGTCAAATTTATCCTCGGATTTTTTTTTTTAACATTTTATTAGGGGCTCATACAACTGTTATCCCAATCCATACACACATCAATTGTGTAAAGCGCATTT
>NW_022103898.1:33144474-33161750 GCF_000313985.2 Echinops telfairi
TTGACGTGGTCAAGGGTTCCATTTTGTTTGGATCCACAGTGACTGCTCAGGAAGCAGCAGTCAAAAAGCAAATGACACATGGCATTGGGTAAATCTGCTGCATAAAACTTCTTGAAAGTCCCTTTGAGGACTAAGGTGCTGCTGACCCAAGCCAGCAACTTCTCAAGCTCCTCATATACTGACGAAAGCAGGGCAATGAAAATGGAAATTCACAGAACCAAGGCTTTAAATTATAGCATTGGCAAAGAATATCGAAAGTTCCATGGACTGGCGGAAGAACAAACAAATCTGTCTTGGAAGAAGTACAACAAGAATGCTCCTTAGAAGCAAGGGTGGTGTGTTAGTCTGGGTAGACTAGAGAAAAAATCCAATTCAGATAAGGTTCATAAGTCCATAAATTCCCCCTTTAGACTCATGCAGCCATGCAGCGATGCTGAATGCAGGAAGGTCACAGGTTAGTGGGTGGAAAGTCTTGTGGATCGAGTGGGGGTGAAAGCATCTCAGCGCTGGGTCTCCATGTGGCTCCTCCCGTTCCAGGTTTCTGGTTCCATCGGGGTCCCCATATGGCTTGTCAGCAGGAAGACAAGCAGAGAGTGTCTCCTGCCTCCAGGGAGGAGTACTGGAGAACCCAGAATCCTCAGGTGAAGGCCATGTCCACACATCAGGCTGTGACCTGATTGACAGGCTAGACTCCACCCCTTCCCAGTTGACAGATTGGACAGCTGTCAGGATAGAACCTGGAAAAGACACCATGCTGGGTGGGGAGTCAGCAAAAGAAGAGGAAGCCCTTTAGTGAGATGGCCCGACACGGTGGCTGCAACTATGGGCTCGAACAGGACCGCGCTGGGGAGGCTGGCGCAGGCCCGGCAGTGTTTCGTTCAGTGGTACATAAGGTTGCCATGAGTCAGCGCTGACTCACTGGCACCTAACAACAATAAGAGTTGGTAATTAAACACACAAAAATAGTTTTTATACTACAAAAGCCAGATGTTCATTTTCGAGAAATTCGGAAGTCTAAGCAAGAAAAATATTGTAAAAGAAGATTCACAACCCCATGTCTTTTCATTTTTTTCCTGTGCAAAGCTGCAAATATCTTTGTATTTTCTAAAAATAGGATAGAAACTGCTGTGTTGTTTCGTAACCTACGTTCTTTGCTCAGCAATATATTGTGAACATCATGCAACCTAAATACATTGTCATCTACAGCATCATTTTCAATGACTAGATAGAATTCGGAGAGAAAGACAAGATTCTCCTCCTGTAAAGAGTTAGTTCTGGAAACGCACAGGGGCAGTTCTGCAGGGTCCTATAGAGCTCCTAGGAGTTGGCATGAACTTGATGGCAGTGAGTTTGTGTGGCAGTTACATAATCTCCTGTCAACTTGAGCAAATGGAGTGGAGTCTAGACTGTCAATCAGGTCATAACCAATGATGCCTCTGTGTGGGCATGGCTTTCTCCTGAGGATTCTGAGAACTCCTGTCTCCCTCCCTGGAGGTGGGATACACACTCTCTCTGCCTTCCCTTCCCTGCTCAAAGAGCTGGAGGAGCACGTGGAAACTCATGCCAGCACTGAGATGCTTCCACCACCGCTGGATCCACAAGATTTTCCACCCACTGGCCTGTGATCTTCCTGCATTCAGCATCACTGAATGTGTTACGTGAGTCTGAAGGGGAATTTGTAGACTGGTATCAGACATATTGGCTAATATCAGACTTATGGAATTGATCTGGACTGGGCTGGGATGTTTTCTTAATGTATAATTACTCTTTGATATAATACTCTTTCTTTCTTTTTTAAAATCATTTTATTGGGGGCTCATATAACTCTTATCTCAATCCATACATCCATCCATTGTGTCAAGCACATTTGTACATTTGTTGCCCTCATAATTCTCAAAACATTTGCTTTCTGCTTGAGTCCTTGGTATCAGCTTAATACTCTTTCTTAAACACATGAGTGTCTATGAATTTGTTTCTCTTGTCAGTCCAGACTAACACTGTTTGGTTTTTGGAGACAGTATTCCATTGTAAGGCTACATCCAGGACTTTGAACTAGGTGATTGCATAATCAGAATCACCTGGGAGAGCTTGTTAAAACCTAGATTGTAATTCAGTCTATCTGGGGTGTAAAGGAAAATTATCTGCAGGAGGCTGACCAGAATGAACCGGTTCAAAACACTGGCTAGATCATAATTTATTTAAACAATCCCTTCACTGGGAGGCAAGCCTTTGGAATCTATTTATATTCTGACCCGCTGCCTGGAGAATTTTATTTCAAATAAATATCTGGGCTTTTAGCCTCATTCAGCCCTCACATGAATCAAGGATCAAAGTCTCAGGAGGCAGGGGGCGGGGGGGCTGGAGAGAAGAATCTTTTGAACAATTGTCATGCTACTACATCTATTTTACTAATCTCTGAAACGCACAAAAGTATGACTGTGGTCCTTACCTGTATGCTCACTCTTCTCATTAGTCTCGATCTTCTATGTGGTAGCTTGCTAGCATTTCCAGCTGGGCTACTCTAACATTATTAATTATATCTCTTCTTCAACTTGGGAAATTCTCCAGTGAATGAATAGCGATCCATCTTCCTATGACTTCCTTGAACCACAGTGACTTGCGGAATATTAATAGAGTGCTGGGTTTTCAGAGGAAGCCACCCTGGTGAATAAATAAAGCCAGAACTTAACACAACATTAATTCACTCTTCGAGGCATGCCCCATAAGTCCTTCCAAGTATGCTGGGTAAAGTCTATCTATCAAGACCCATCTTCCAAGATTATTCATCTGAGTGGGGTATCTTGTGTCTCGTTTCGCTTGAAGGCTCAGCTCCGCGCCAGCTGAGCGTGGTCATGATCCTGCTGTGGGGACCTTCGCTTCCAGTCACTCACTTTTGTTTCTAAGCAAAGGGCACTGCCAGGAGAGAGACAACCCCACTACTCAACCGCATCAGTACTGGACATAATAGGATTTCGACACAAAATGTCAAGAAAATTTTGCATCAGAGCTCGAACAAAGCATCGGAATCCCACCTGACACATGATTTTTTAAACAAGAGCAGTTCATGTTTTGGTCACTTGGCATTAGTTGGTGTACTAACAAGTACACGTTGCTTAAACCTTTTGCGGCTGTGTTCCAAGCTATAATTTTTGCTATAATTAGATTTTGTGGCATTTTGTACTGTTTTTAGATTAAAAACATGGATCCTAAGAAAGAGTCTTTTGAAAAGAATCATTATGATTATTATCTGTTTAGTATCGATATTGTTGATGATAATTTAGTAAACCCTTTTAGAAAACAGTTAAGGAAACACCAACAACCGACCACATTAGACAGATTTTTTTTTTTAGAGGAAGCCAGTCAGGTCCTAGTGAAAAAAGACAAAGAAGGGAAAAAATTCCTGAAAAGCAGCTACCAGTTGATTTGATGGAAGGGGATTCCCCTTCCAAACAATGACTCTCTCTCCACACCGCCTCTCCACATCCATGTCCACGGATCCAGAGCCTCATCCATTGGAAGGTATGGGCCATACTGTAGTTGTTAAAAACTTTTTTAATGTTGTGTTTCTTATTTAACTTATATTATTTAACTCTGAACTTATTTACTTTGAAATTTCTGTGTAATGTTTTGTATAAAAAGGCAAGGTTAAGGTAAAACTTGATGGTCGAGAATGGATTCATTCGTTTTCAGTTATTTCTTATGGGAAAAATTGATGCGGAACACAACTGCATCGCATCTCGATACTCCTTCTAGAACGGATTCGGATCGAGGTCCAGGGTTCTACTGAACCTTTGACTTAGATTGGAGTTTACCTACAGTCCACCGTCCCTAGTTCATCTCACACAAAGAGACGTTGTCAGCTGTCCAGCCTCCAATCCCCTTCCTTCAGAATCCACTAACACAAGGAACCAATGGAGTTGATTTCAACTTGACTCATGACACCTCTATGTGTTGCCCAGTAGAATTATGTTTCATGGGGTTTTCAAGATGACCATTTTTGTGAAATAAGTCACTAGGTCTTTCTTTCGAGGTGCCTCTGGCTGGGCCAAACCACCCACCTTTAGGTGAGTGGCCAAGTGCTTGGCCATCAGCGCCACCAGAAGAGCCTTCGTGATAACGTCCTGTTTCCTTTGGGAAGTCATTTCCCAATCCATTCCGAGCCATGTTGAGGGACTCCCCAGCCAACTCCTGGTTACCACCTGCTTTCCCATCCCACCCCCACCCGCCAGGGATTGGTTCAAAGACAGGCAGAAGGAGTAAGGGAGCCCAACTGGAGTTCGATTGCTGAGACACAGAACACCCCCCCCACCATCTGATCTTAATGAAGAAGCATATCTCTCAGGAGCTACTTGCGATCATGAGGGCAGCCAGCCTCAGGATGAAGGAAGAGAGTGGATAAATGGAAAGAAATGTAATGTGCTGTGGCGCTAGACCAAACCTGGCCCCGAATTCATCCTGCATCTGCCCCTTTCAGATATGGGAGCCATTAAGCCCTGTTTTCTGTGTTTGGGGAAGGCTCTCTCGGGTTCACTAGCCAATGCCACTTGCAAAGAAATGGTGGCAGCTCTCAGCTTTCTGTCCTTTGGTGGCTGCCTTCTTACTTACAGACTCTTCTTCCTCCTGAACCCACGAGCTTGCTGGCAATTAGGCCCACACAGCTGCCTCTCGGTCACTTTTCTTCTTTCCCAAAGGTCCCAACTATCCAACCTCCCTTCTTCCCAAAGCCATCCTGTCCTTCTCTGTCCCTGGGAGTTGTTCAGTCTCCGGGAATGACAGGGAAGTGGCACACAATCACCCAGCTTCCCTCTCAATTCCTTTCCTAGAAGGCGGGCACGTAGGTTCTTGATGAGTTCAGGAGATCGGCTTACCACGGTGGGGAAATAGGGACACCAACATTACAGATGTTTGTACGGGTTCCAGGTATTGCTTGCTGCTATTATCTTTGGACTGAAGGACCCATTTCCTTGCTCAGTTGATCCCAAGATGTTTCCCTTGTGTGTGGTAGAATGTTGGTCTAACATCCCAGCCCCAAATAAACTCAAGCTGGCATTCATCGTAGGCCTGCCGGCATTCAGAGTGGCAGCTTAAACTTGCCTCCTCGTTATTGTGCTTGTTATCGGTCAGCAGAGGAGGAAGGTGCCTCCTTTCTGGTCCCTAGAAGTCCTTTCCTTGTGCCCAGGGCCAGTCTGAAAAGACCTGGTGGCATCGTGGTTATGCATTGTGCTGGCAACTATAAGGCCAGCAGCTCAAAATCACTAACTGCTCTGAGGGCGAAAGACCAGGCTTTCTACTCCCATAACAGTTACAGTCTCAGAACCCCCCCAGGGAGCAGTTCTGTCCTGTCCTTATAGGGTTGCTATGAGTCGGCATCAACTGGATGGCAGGGCTAGGACTGCTCGGTGCCTGCTTTGTGGACAGCTCCTCTGCCCTTCCAGTAGAGCTGACTCACGTCCTGGGAACTCCTACCCTACTTTTACAAACATGTGCAGGTATTGATTATTCCTTAGCATTCATTCTCTTCCTTCTTGGTAGTAGGTAGGAACCTGCCAATTCCCGTTGGGGTCTCATCTCTCCCTTCATCTTAGTCCTGCGGTTTAGATGAGAATGACCTTAGTTGCATAGATGGGCTATGACTAAAGTAAGCCACTCAGCAGAGCCCACACATTTACTGACAGTGGCTGACTCAGGCTGGCTACTTGACCAAGTAAAGTCATCGAGACAGAAGAAACATGTGATGAAGTCTTTGTCTATCTGGACTACAGTCTGGCTGGTGTCATCTCCTGCAATTTCCTGGGGGCCTCTTTCCTTGGCTAGATTTCTCTGTTCTTTGCAGTGCTGTCCTAAGACAGCCATTAGTGTACACTTGACACCTGAATAAAGTTTGGCTCCTTGTTCTCTTGCTGTAAGCCATGGCATAAAAAATAGACTTCATCAAGTGAGTTAACTCTGATGAAGGATACATAGGAGATGGAGCTCGGTGCTGCCTCTGATCTCAGCAAGAACATCTTAGTCGTGTCTTCCATGGACATTTGATGAAGATTAACTATGCACCTCAGGCTTTTGACCTTACTGTCTTAGAGGAAAGGAGTCCCGGTGGTGCCATGGTTAAAACACTCAGCTGCTAAGTGAAAGGTTACTGATTCAAACCTACCAGCCGCTCGGCAGGAGAAAGATGTGGCAGTCCGCTTCTGTAACTATTTGTAGTTACAGACCTATGGGGGACAATTCTATTCTGCCCTGTTTCTCACTGCCATCAGCTGAGTTGATTCCAACTCATAGCGACCCTATAGGACAGGGTAGAACTGCCTCTGTGAGTTTCTGAGACTGTAACTCTTCATGGGAGTAGAGAGTCTTGTCTTGCTCCTTGTTAGGGAAGATTTTGAGCTTCTAATCCTCCTGTAGACCTGCACTGACTGCCAGGCCCGAGGGTAATGACTTACCAGGAGCACTTGCTGGTTTATTCTAGCCACCCTTCCCATCTACTACAGTCTCTGCTTATCCTTCTGTCCAAGGCGCCTTCCTCCTTCCTTCAGCTACAAAGTTCTTTTTCGAATCTTGGGCTTACATTATAATATTGGCTTAGCCATGAATATATGGGATTTCCACCAAGAGACAGGGCTGTTCGCCACACAGTCTTCACCCCTCCCAGCTCCACCCCCTGATTCATGACTAATGAAGTTTCATCCTTTTTATAGCCAAAAGCTGAGCCAGGCTTTATTTACGATTCTTTCCTCGAAATCACAGCAAATTCTTGGACACTCTAGAATTCTGATTCCTGAATGAAATCCATTTGCGTTGTGTTTGAATCCTGCAAATGTCTTCATTAATTTACCTCGTTTTTAATGAGACAGCATTCCGTTCTGAGGTCATCGGGGATTTCTTAGATTTGCACGGAGTGCAATGTGGAATCCGCGCCCACTTGCAGTGAGCACCCCAGCTTGGAGACAGGTCTGTCTCCGAGGTGAGCTCCCACTCACCTCGACCTCTAGTCCTTACCAGGGATTGGAGTAGTGTGGTGAACCCAAGATTGCATTGACACAGGATTTTCTAGTTCTGGTCTGGAGCCAGGGGAGTGAGAAGGGACCCCCAAGTCTCCAGGAAGGGTTGGGGAACCCCTTCAGAGCTTGACTTTGATGGATTTCTATAGTACCAGGTTCATTGGAATGTGATTCAGGAGACAAAGGCATCATTATGTTAGTCCTTCCCTGAGTCTGTGAGCAGGAGTCCTGATGGTAGAGTAGTTACAGTCTTGGAAACCAAGAGGGATAGATAGATCTGCCCTGTCTTCCAGGGTCACTGTCAGTCAGAATCCATCAAGAGTAGTGATTTCGAGTTTGAATTTGTTCCTGTAGGATCTCTGGTGGCATAGTGGGTTACATGGTGGGCCTTCTAACAGAAAGGTTTGTGGTTCAAACCTATCAGCTACTCCACAGGAGAAGGAGGATGCCTTCTGCTCCCTTAGAGATTTACAGACTCAGAAGCCCATTGAGTCCTACAGAGTCTCTGTGATTCCAGCTAGACGGTTAATGTGTTTGAGTGTAAGTAGTCCCTGTGCATCCGACTAGCAAAGAAAAGGAAGCCCCTCCATGAGCCCGACTGACACAGTGGCTGCAACGAAGGGCGCACTGGCAGCCACTGTGAGGATGGCGCAGGTAGGGTTTTGTTCTGTTATTTGTAGCATTGCCATGATGGCATCTAACAACAGCAACAACACTAACCGAAAGATTGGTGGTTTGAACCTACGGACCAGAAGAAAGACCTGTTGATCTGCGTACATGAAGATTAGGGCCAATCCCCCAACTCTGCAAAGCAACAGCAACAAAGTGGAGCACGAGATCACCTTAGTCTAGAATTGCCTCAACATAACAGGTTTGGGTTAGTTGGTGAGTGGTGCGGATGGCCTGTCCTTGGCGACTAGCTGAAAGGGTGACTGACTTCGCACGGCAGCGCCAGAGAAGAAAGGCTGAGTGACCCACGTCCCTCCGGTCACAGCCGTTGAGAAGTGCTGTGCGGTGCAGTTCTACTCCGACACGGAGGAGGTGGCCCTGATTCTATATTGACTCCATGGCGACAGGTTTTTGGTTTATTTCTACGCGAGCAGTGAAACAATTAACACACATGTATGGCTGCTAATCAAAAGTTTGGTGGTTGAGTCCACTCAGAGGTGCCTCAAAAGAAAGACCTGGTGCTCCACTTCCCCCCAAACTCAGCTACTGGAAACCTTCTGGAGCTACAGTCTACGCTGGCCCGCCTGGGGCCCCATGAGTGGGAATTGGCTTGAAAGCAACTAGTTATTCAATAAATGAAAGCGATTCATTCTTTAACCTTAAGTTGTCTATGGTATAAAAGAAAATAATCACAAAAGATATGAATTCAAAATGATTTTGTAAAGACTGTTCTAATCTGGGCTAAAAATGATAGGGGTTGGGGTGAATGTTTCAGATTCAAATTTCTGTCCCCATATGTGTTCCACTTGGTTTTACAACATCCGAGATGTAAGTATTATTGAATCTCTAGCGTGTTGTTGCATGTTCTTTATGTTCTTGTGAATTTAAATGGATTTTACTCCTTCCAGTCATGTTTTTGGAATTTCAGAAGGAACAAGCAATAAAAGCCTGTATTCAACTCACTTTATCCAATCATAAAGTCTTTCCAGATGGTCTTGGAGGAATCAAAGCAGCTTTGCCAGAAAACAGCCTAATAGCATTGCCTTGGGTGGTCCACAGTTTATAAGTCTCTGAACGATGCCAACTTATATCGAAATGAAATCCCCAAACTCTAAGAACAATGTTTTGAGGAGCCATGAACCCTCGCAGTTAGAGTAAAATGTCTTCATTCTGACAGAGATAATAAATGGCATGCTGAGAAGCAACTCCCAGGCTCTGTGCCCTGAGGAGCGGCATGGTCTACAGGCTGTCGTCTCACCAACGAGAGCAACTTTTCTCCCCCCAGCCTGAGCCCCAGCCCCTCTCTTGCTCTGCTTCCGCCATCTGTCCTTGGAGCTCCCACGCAGACGCCAGCTCTTTGTCAGCACTGACGTGCGCTCTGATAGGCTGCTGGGGGTGTTGTTGCTGCTGCTTTACCATTATCTTCGTCCCTCTCTACAGTGAGGTGGCTGTGGAGTCACAGCAAACCAGTGAGTGATCCACCGCCCTCGGCCAGTGATCACTCCTATTATCAGCTGCCGCCACGATTGCGGTCCAGAACCCAGACACGCTGGACATAATTCAGTCGTCGGAAAATGGCATGCAGGAAATGTCAACTCTGACTCATTTACCTTGAAATAACACATCTTGACATCTTGGAGGTCAGGATGGGCTGCCCATTCTGATAATCTTATTTTCCAGCAATTTCCTGAGACATTGTCCCCAGTCACCTCCCACTTCATCTCTCTCCACATCCAAACTCACATAATAAATTATGATGCATATTTTGTGGCGGCTGTCCTTTGTACAATTTGTAGGGGAGGCATCTTTCCTTAGGAAAAGAGTGAAAAATGAATACAAAATTAGCGTAAAATGGAATATTTATTTAAAATGGGAAACGAAATCATAGCAAATTACTGAATTTAAAACTTTGACAAATACTACAAAAAAATCCCCACCAACCATGCTTTTAGAATTCAGTGGCTTGACATCTCATCAATAGACTTTCTCAGTACTGGTTTTTGGCTCTGTATCTCTGGCACCCTTCTTCACATGACAATGGTTTAATAATATCTCCTCTAGAAAGATAGTATTTCCTCCAGTATTATTGAATAAAATTTCTTTTTTTAAAAAAAATCATCATGGATATATATTAGAAGAGTTTTTCAAACTCAGAACTGGTTATTGGTAAGTCATGTCGATTTTAAAAATCATTGTTATGCTTGGTAAATCCTATGTTAAGTTTCTTCCATCTGTGAACTGTGAGATTTCAAGAACATTTCAAATTGTCCTGCATAGGGACTAATCTTAAAAACTCTTTGAATTGATGACCCTCACTAACTAGCTTTTCATTGATGAACGCTAATGTATTGGTGGATTATGATGTCAGCATTCCATGTAAAATCAAGATGAAATAGATGATCAACCAATGGAAAAGTCTATTCTTCATTTCTATTCAAAACTCATCTCTTCCTTTTGATGAATTACTGCTTTAGCTTTGGATGTACCATATATATATCTATAATATATAATATATACATATATATACATATGTATACAATATATACATATACATATATTATAGATATATATTTGATTTTCAATTTGATTCTCAATGTCAGAATAATTTACCTTAATTTGAGTGCTTGCTTTTGATCCCCATTGTTTTTACGCGCGCGCACACACACACACACACACACACCTCCATTCTGTGCCAGGAGGAGCCTCTTTTACATGTGTGCATAGACACGTTCACTCATGAGCCTAAGCTTTACCCTAAACCTATAGCAATAAGACATCTCTTGGCCACTTGGAGAACTAGGGGGGTTCATAATCTACTTTTGGGAGGCTGAACTTAGAAGAGAGCTCCACATAAAGCAAACAGGATCATTTGGTCAGGGAATTCTGGAAGTCCCTGGGTGGGGCAAATGGTGAGTGCTCTTGGCTGCTGAGAGATTGTAGATTCTGCTCCACCCAGAGGTCTCTCACAAGAAAGACTTTATGGTCTGCTTCTGAAAAATCAGCCATTGGAAACCTTCAGTGCCAGAGTTCTACTTGGATCCATAAGGTGTCATGAGTCAGAACCCAATGGGTCGCCACAGATTATGAGGTCCTGGGTGCATGGACAATCCTTCTGCGGTACATTCAGCCAGGAACATGCCCTGGGCCCCGTGGACTTCTCACCGTGAGGCACAAGGTGCAGCCGGAGGAGAGCCAGAGTGACACCCCTGTTGTCCGCGCCCCATGGCACTGCTGACATCCGATGAGTTCCCTTCAATCCGATCTCCCAGACAACTATACCTACTCCAATTGTACCCAATCTCAGAGGAAGTGTAATGCCAACTTTACTATTTATTGTTAAGACCCCCTCAGGTCCTCCGAAGGACCCCATGTCACTGAGGGGCTGGGTTCATGGAAAGCCCGTCTCTGTAGCGTGTGGCCATTGTCTGCTTATCTGGCACATACATGGAGCACCAGTCCTCCGAGTTCAGTTTACTTCTTCACTCAGAACCAAGAATGTTAAGGGCACAGCACTGAGTCAGAACTGTACAAGGGTGCACACCTTGGATCTCGTCACACTCTGTTCTGGATGACTGAGGCTGACACCTCCCTCCAGGAGGCTTGCACGATAAGAGGGAAGCCGGGATCTTTCTCCCATGGCTCTGGCTCTGCATGAGTCTCTGTCCCCTAGTTCCAGCTTTTCCTGGTGAACTTGGTACCTGGATTTCAGGAACACATTAAAGCAAACAAACCCACTCATCGGCCTCGAGTCGGTTATGACTTGTGTCGGTTCTATAGGATGGGCGAGGAGAACTGCCTTTGTGCCTATAGGGTGGGCTAGGAGAACTGCCTTTGTGCGTTTCCGAGACGGTAACTTACAACAGCGAGCAGCCCAACACGGAACCACAATGCCACCAGGGCCCCAGAAACCCTACATCCCCCTTTCGTTCCTCCAGCCCTAGGATTCCCAGTTGGGCATGATTCTGTCTTTTTACTACATTTAACAATGCCTAGATGCATTTTTGGCTGTCACAAGGTATACCAACTAACCATCCGAGGATACAAAGGGCAGCTCCCTCCACGTCTGTGACCAACAGATAGTCCACATTGACTAGATGGGTTGCGGAATCCATCTCTTGCCTAAAATTTGCCTCATTGTCCCTTAGGGCTTACAGTAGGTGTAACCAATTCCCTGCATTAAATCCTCTCTGTTTAAACACTTAAGGTTGTTTCTGTTTTCCAGGGTAGGCTGACTAACAGCTCCCCAAATATCAGCTTCTTTCCTTTGTGCTCTACCCAAACAGTCAATGGTAATTTCTCCGGTGCTTCCCATGAATTCTGGAAATTCCTGCCTTCCACCTCACTGATTTCAGTCCAGGTCTTGACAGTTTTCACAGAGAGCTTTGAATTAATAGACTATTTTATTTTATAACAGGGCTCATCCAGGGTTATAAAATGAGCAGAGGAAAATGCATAACTTTCTTTAATAAAAAGAGAGCACTCGAATTAATACAATCCAATTTCCACCCTTCACAACACACCATCTATTATTGCAAAAATGCATTTTGTTAATTTCATATCACTGTAAATAGAAAATGTACATTATTATAAACCTGATCAGAGTGAGGTCTTATGAAGTTCTTCTTAATTCCCTATTAGCCAAAATTAATGACAGTAGTATTTGAATTTCCTGTTTATTTTCTTCATTCGTTCACCATAAAGAGTTGAGTTAAATTAATGGTATGACAAAGTCACAAGGCAAAGAAAATGGGCCTTCTCTGTGCTGGGTGATGTTAGAAATTTTGTACCTTTTAGGATGGCTTTTTGACTGAGAGAAATTTGTGTGTCTATTCAGGCTCAAAAGTTGTATTTAAACTTGGCTTTTCCTTTAAGTTTGTTGAGAAGTTATATTCAAAAGAATAGGATTTTATTGGCTGTAGCCAGCCGTGAACTATTTAGCACCTACTGTGAGTTAGGTGAAGGAGCTTTTGTGGCACAGTCAGCAGTTCAAACCCACCAGACATTCCTCGGGAGAGAGTGGAGGCTGTCTGCTCCCAGAAGATTTACAGCCTTGGAGACCCTGCCCCGGGCGCTAGGAGTCAGAACGGACCCCACTGCAGTGGGTCAGTGGGCAAGTTGGGTGAAGGACATCTGGTGATGCCACAGTTAAACATCCCACTGTTTACTGAAAGGTTGGGGGTTCAAAGCCAACCAGTGGGTAGTTCTACTCTGTCACATTAAATCCCTATGTGTCCGCAATGATTTACTGGCCACGAACTACAAGAACAGCATGGATTAGGTGGGGGTAGTGGTGGCTCGGTGGCAGAATCCCTGTCACCTGTGTGGGAGACCTGGCTTTGATTTCTGGCCAGGCACCTCGTGCACAGCCACCAGCTGCCTGTCCGTAGAGCCTTGCATGTGACTGGGATATAAAACCACTTTCAGTCACGCTTTCAGCGAAGACTTACTAGGAACAAAGACCTGCTGATGTACTTCCCAAACTCAGTCAATGAAATCCCTAAGTATCCCACTTGTCTGATCCATTATGGATCAAGGAGACAGCTGAGGACTGGGCACGATTTTGTTTCACTGTACCTGAGGGAGGGCCCATCCATGGCAGTGAGCTCGCATACTGGGCACTCACTATCATAAGGGGCCGTCATAGGGGGTTGTAGTCTAGTGCACTGGATGAACATGCCAAAACTTCACCACAATGCCACATGGCAAGAACTGTATTGGAGAGCCAAGCAGGAGACTGTGGGTTCTGGAGAATGGCTCAGAAACACCAGTGGGATTGCAGTAAAGAGTCCTGCTGACATGTAGGTTAAGCTTTAGACTGTTAACTGAAAGGCCAGCAGTTCACACCCACCAGCCTTCTCCGGGAGAAAGATGAGCCTCCAACTTCCGTAAAGCTGTCACGCTGTGGTAACCCTTTGGAGCAGTTTACTGTCTTACAGAATGAATATGAGTTTAAATGCACTCAACAGCAAGGAGATTTTTGGTTGGTTTGTTTGTGTGGGGTTAGAATCAGAGGAAACTTCATCTAGGAAATGGCTTCTGAGCTGGGTTAGGGGAGTCCTGCACCAGCAGCCAGGGAAGGGCAGTGCTGGCAGAAGAAACCATGTGTTTGCCAGGAGAACAGGGGTGATGAATGAGGGCGAGGTGGCCAGGGTCATTGCTCCTTGGAAGCGTGGGCAGCAGTGTGGAATGATGGCAGATGGAGGCCACACTGGGCAGGTTTCAATATGCCCTGCTAGGGAGTTGGTTGCGAGCCACTGGATTTTTTAATCAAGGGAATAACAGGATCCAATTCGTTTTAGCAGGGCTGCCGCTGAAAAGGATGGATTTCCTCACCCCCACCCCCAAATCAAAAGGTCATTTCTTTGTCCTCATTTCACCAGTCTCTCCACAGCTGTCACCACAGTTGGCCACCTCTTTCTGTTCGAAGGACCTTCCTCTTTGGGGCTCTATTACCCCAACTCTATTACCACATCTTTTCTTTCTTCCTTTACCAGCTGTGACCCCGAGGCTTTATGTCAATGTGGGTGGACAGGCTTCTCCCACGATAGGATCAAACACAGTGGTCAGCTCCATGCTGGGACCTTCTGTTTGGGGAAGGACCCAGTGGAGAACACCTCCCTAATCTGGTCTCAGTTTTGAGACAAGGGAGGGAGGTTGCATGTGGGGTGTGGCCTACTTTTGGTACAGATTGACTCTGTACAGAAGCTAGCTCATTTCTACTGTTGGATTTGGACCATGAATTTGGTTCATTGACACCTCCACCTCCTTATATCGCCTGCCAATCCCAGAAGCCACCAGTGGACTGCCAATCTTGGATTCATTGGCTAACCTCGGATTCATTCGGTCCAGGATCTACTAGCTTGTGGTCTTCCTGCTTCACCTTCCTGCTTCCTGTTCATCAGCCCCTGCCGCTAAGTGAATCAGGAGAAGCCTCCAGCTTACATCTGAACCATGGTTAGGGACTACGGGGAATTTAACCCACTTCTGCAGCCGTGTGAGCCATGCCTTGATATAAATGTTCTTCTAGATACATATGCATCTATAAACCTCACTGGTTTTACTTATCTACAGAGCCCATCCTAACACGCCAACCCTTGCTCTGTGAGTCTTAAGGCTTATGGGGGAGAGACTTCTGGACCTTCTCCCCACTTTTTCAATCCATCGGAGACCTTTGGTGCCCTGGCTCCTCCAAATCAAACCAAACTCCCTTCCACTGAATAGATTCAGACTCATAGGGGCCCACTGCTCCTGTGGGCTTCCTGAGATTGTCACTCTACGGGAGTAAGTAGAAAGCCTCCCCTTTCGGGCTGGAGCCCTCCAGTGGCTGGCCTTGTGGGGAGTAGCCCAACGTGTAACTCACTATGCCACCAGGGCTGTCAACGCTGACATTCCAGCGCCTGCCCTCCCTCTGCTCCTTGACTATGCCAGCCCTTCCCTGGGGTGGAGTCTCTGCACTTGCCCTTCCCTGGTCTGGAATGCTCCCCTCCCCATGGAGATCATGTTGTCATCTCTCAGGTCTCAAGTCACCTTTGCAAAGAGGACTTCCCATTCTACCTTATCTAAAGGAGGCCCCACCCCTATACTGTAGGATGCTACCTTTTTTATGTCTGTCAAAGCACTCATCAGAATATGAGACTTTTGGGGAAATGGGGAGTTAATAATGATGGATACAAGAACTAAGAAAATGCTCTGAAACTGATTGTAGTGATGATTGTACAACTCTTCTTGATGTGATCGTACTATTATGGGAATTATATGCCAATAAAACTATTGGGGAAAAAAGGATATGAAACGATGCCCGTGTGTATGCTTACATTCTCTTTCTTTCTCTTGCCTGGGGGTGCCACTCACTTGCCCACTCGCCCTGTTACCAGCTCCCACCGTCCTTCTAGCACCTCCAGTGCTCCTCACACCGGACTTCTTCCTTTAGATGCGATCGTGGAGTCTCTCCAACGACCCTAGGAGGTGGACTGTTCATCCCCAGGCCACCGGTCAGGACACTGTCTTAGAGTTCGACTAGTGATGGAGGTGGACGCCAAGTCCCCTCCAGTGAGGCTCTGATGGCCTCTCACTCTGCTGTGCTGTTGGTCTCAGTCCCTGGGCCTTGGCCGACTCAGAAGACCCGACGAGGAAGACAGAACTTACAACGTTCCTTCTCCTGTCACTTGACCAACTCAAAACAGCACCCCTCTGACACTTTGAACCCCCTCCCTGTCTTTTCATTTGGGAAACCACCCTCCCCAGGCCATAGGAACCCTACTGGGTCAACTAACACCCCCCTCCCCAGTTCTCTCACTCTAAGAGTACACACGTGAGCCAGGTTGGCCAATCCGATTGTTTCTTCCCCAAGCCTTCTTTCTGGGTCCAGGAGCAGAGACAGCCCTGCTGGTTTGTTGCTGGACTTCCAGTCTTTCCTGGGGCCCTCCTTTATCCTACAGTAGTCAGGAACTGCAGGCGGCCACCTCAGTCACACAGAGAGCTTGCTGGGAAAGGATGCCAAATAGAAGGTGGGTGGGTAGAGAGGTGGCAACAGAGACCTAGTAATATAATCCCAGCACTCCAACATAGCCATTCGTTCTTGGGTCACTTCTCTCTCCCTCCTACAGTAACTCCACAAGAGTAAAGATTGTGTTGCGTTGGTTCAGCTTTGTATCCTCTGGGCCCAAGGTGGTGCCTGCCGGGTAGCAGGTGCCCTGTGCATCCAGGCGTGATGGAGAGTGCGTGTCTACTAGCAGTGTCTGAGCCCACAGCATCATGTCCTGTGACATATATTCAAGAGAAGGCATTTCTCTCTCTGGCTTCTGGAGTGAGCTGCCTGGGCACATTGACTCAATTAAAAGAAGAGGAAATTTAGTTCATCTTCCAGCCTTGTTTGCCCTTATGATGTGGGGTGCATCTTTTTAAAAAAATCTGGTTTATAATTAGTGTGGAGTGAAGCCGGGCAGGGATGGATGACGCCTTCCAGTTACGTTCTTTAGAAATGTGGGCGACGTCTGAAGCACCGTAATTTAATTCAACTCTAATATGTCTTTAAGTACCCTGTCAGATTATGACCTGATTCATCACTTACTCAGAGGCTAAAAATAGAGGATGAGACAAGAGGTTAATGTCCCTGCACATTGAGCACTTTCTTGGAGGGATGGGCATCAATCAGAGGAGGCACGTCAGTCACCCTGAGCCAAAGCCACAGGCCAGATGTGCCTGCTGCTTCAAAATCATTTCAGGATTCAGTGAGTCTTGAGCTGAAACTGCCGTCCTTCACAGAGGCCGTTTGAGAAGGTTTCAGACAAAGATGTGACGATCGAAAGCCCCAGCCGAGCAGTTCCTGTGGACGGACCGTGCCATGTCCCTAAAGTGCTTTTGGCCTGTGCCGTTGCCACGGGAGCTCTTTAAGCAGGGGCCTTCTCTCTGTCTTTCCATCAAAATCTCCTCTTGCTCTGCCTCGTGGGCAGGAGGCAGGAGTAGGAGAAAGGGGTTTGGAAACTAGACAGATGCACTTAGCTCTGTTGTTGATTCCTTTGGCTGGTTAACCCCACTAAGCCTCCTCTGGTTAGACACTATGTGATGATTGGAAGTAAGTGCTTAAAGCACCCAGCTAAGACACACCTG
>NW_022103898.1:33164018-33185463 GCF_000313985.2 Echinops telfairi
ACAATTGTACAATGTACAAGGTAAAAAAGAATGTACAAATGCGCTTTACACAATTGATGTGTGTATGGAATGTGATAAGAGTTGTATGAGCCCCTAATAAAATGATTAAAAAAATAAAATAAAATAAAACCGTTGGCATGCCCTGGAAACCTTCACCTAATTCACTATAAAACTTTAAAAGAAAAAGAATGGAAAATACTGTTCTCATAGAGCTTACACATTGCCAAGTCCATGTTAATTTACAGCAACCCCAGAGGACAGGGTAGAACTGCCCCTATGGGGTTCTGAGACTGTAACTCTACAGGAGTAGAACGTCTCATCTTTCTCCTAAGGAGCTGCTGGTGGTCTCAAACTGCTGACCTTGTGGTTAGCAACGCAATGCACAACACACATGCTCCCTTAATTTATCAAGGAATTCTTGTTTTCTAATTTATAGGAAATATTCTTTCCTAACCGCAGCTTACCTTTTTATTTTGCTTAATGTTAGTTTTTCTTTTCCCCTGATGGAGAGAAGATTTACTTTTTGTTATTGCTGATCATTTTACTTTTGCCTTGATGATTTTTCTCCCTTCTTTCCAGGCTTAAAAAAAAAAAAGCCATTCTCCTTTGAGAATGATGAGGCATATTCAGTTCCGTTTTCTTTCAGTTTTCCATATTTTTAGTCTAATATTTACTCTTTCACATTGTTAATAATTGTTGCCTGTGGCTGCAGAAAAATAAAGATTCATGTTCACATGGAAATTGGGATCTGCCAGAGGAATTTGTTTCAAACAGCTCTAATTGAAGAAAGGGAATAGCAAGCGCGTTCCTGATCGGGAGCTTCTTTAATGCGAGGCTACTTAGTCTACTCACAGCTCAGGGGAGTGCTGCGGGTTTCCTGGCCAGATCCTCTTTTTTGGGGGGGTGAAGTTATAGATATATTTTTAATTGTGAAAAATTACAAGTGGCCTGAAATACAAGTCTATGATAATCACCATTTTCTCACCGAGAAGACCCTCTCTGGCCAAGCTTTTCCCCCACGCTGCATTTACGTAGTTGCTGTGCTATAGAGAGGTGGTAGCAAATCTGACAATCATATTTAGCTTCCTCTTTACACTTATGTTTTAAGACAGAGATGGGTTGGAGTTTCAAAATCAGATTTCTTTTAACACTCACTTCAAGAAACAATTTCATTCAAGCTTTTTATAAGCATCTTCGACATGATTTTCTTTGGCATGGGAGCACCTTACCTTTCGAAATTTTCCAAAGTATACTAGTTTTCCTTTCATCCAATCTACTGGGAATATAGCAATTAAAAAAATTTTATTGGGGGCTCGTACAACTCTTATCACAATCCATACATACATCCATTGTCTCAAGCACATTTGTACATATGTTGCCATCATCGTTTTCAAAGAATTTTCTTTCTATTTTTGAGCCTTTGGTATCAGCTCCTCATTTTTCCCCTCCCTCCCTCATGAACCCTAGATAACTTATAAATTATTATTATTTTTTCACGTCTTGCACTGTCCAATGTCTCCACCCACCCCCTTGTCTGTTGTCCATCCCCCTGGGAGGGGGTTATAGATAAGGTCATTGTGATCAGTTCCCCCTTTCTTCCCCTACCTTACCCTTACCCTCCGGGTATAGCCACTGTCAATATTGGTCCTGAGGAGTTTATCTGTCCTGTATTCTCTGTGTTTCCGGCTCTTATCTGTACCCATGTACATGCTCTGGTCTAGCCAGATTTGTAAGGTAGAATTCGGATCATGATAGTGGGGGGGGGGGGGGAAGCATTAAAGAACCAGAGGAAAGCTGTATGTTTCATTGGGGCTACACTGCACCCTGACTGGCCCATCTTTTCCCCAGTCTTTTCCCCACGACCCTTCTGTAAGGGAAGGTCCAATTGCTTACAGATTGGCTTTGGGCCCCCACTCTGCACTCCTCCCCACATTCACATTATGATTTTTTGCTCTGGATCTTTGATGCCTGATACCTGATCCTATCGAGACCTCATGATCACACGAGCTGGTGTGCTTCTTTCATGTGGGCTTTGTTGCTTCTGAGCTAGATGGCCGCTTGTTTATCTTCAAGCCTTTAAGACCCCAGATGCTTTATCTTTTGATAGCCAGGCACCACTAGCTTTCGGCCAGATCATCTTTACTGCGCTGGTGCACTCTTCCCCCAGAGCCCCTGGTGGTGTAAATGGTGAATCACTTGGCTGATAAACTGAAAGGCTCGAGGCTGAAGTCCTTAGAATAAAGCCCTGGTGAGCTACTTCCACAAAAGCAGCCATTGCAACCCCCCAGGGAACACAGTCCTACTCTGACCCCCATGGGATGGTCATGTGCCGCCACAGCAAGTGGTTCACTCCTATGTGGTGTGAGCTTTGACTGCTAATCCTTTACAGCTGCCCCCTTCTCCAGAGACTGGCTCAGTTCACAGGGAGATGCTTACTCAGGAAGTAACTTACCCCTACCCACCCACCCCACCCTCAACCAGCAGACAATGACTGATTGACAAGGGGATACAAAAGGATCACGTTCACATGAGACCAACTCTGTGATGCAGTTTCTGCTCTAGAGCAGTGGTTCTCAGCCTTCCTAATGTCGTGACCCTTCAATACAGTTCCTCATGTTGTGATGACCACCCAACCATAAAATTATTTTTGTTGCTACTTCATAACTAATTTTGCTACTGTTATGAATTGGGAGACCACTGTGAAAGGACCATTCGACCCCCAAAGGGGTCGTGACCCACAGGTTGAGAACCACTGCTGTAGAGCTTCCAGTGGCATCAGGCAGAGGCTCCTATTCACAACTTGTTGAGCTCTTTCCCCCGGCCCAGTCTGCTGCCCTCACTCCCTTTCTCCTTAGCACCCTTTTCCATAAATCATGTGCACCCCAATCCTTGTCTGGCTCGGCTTCTAGGTATAAATAACCAGATCTAGGATATGAGGACATCGGATTTCCTATAACAAGCATTCTAATAGATATGATGTATCATCTAATAACTCTAACAAACATGTTTTATGAACTTTACATATGTTATAGCCTCAAAGTTATAGTTATATATATTATGTATCTATTTCTTTTTTCAACAGTTTTATTGACATTATTTGCATACCATACAACTCAATGGTTTAAATATATTAAAGAGTTGTGCCTTCATCACCACAATCAATTTTAGAGCTTTTTTTGGCCATTCTTGTGTCCATTATTATTAGCTACTCATTTCCCCCATCACTCCTGTCATAACCCTAAGTCTGAAGCTAATAATCCAATTATTATCTCCTTAGATGTACCCATCGTGAGTTTCACATAGGAGCCCTGCGGGCTGTCGTGGCTGTGAGTTGGGCTGCTCACTACAAAGTCAGCAGTTTGAACCCACCAATGACTCTTGGGGAGAAAGATGAGGCTTTCTACTCCCATAACGAGTCATGGTCTTGGAAACCCACATATGCATTTCTACTCTAGGGTCACTGTGAGGCAGAGTTGACTCGATGGCAGTGATTTTTTTAAGGAGCCCTGATGGCGTAGTGGCCTGATCATTGCAAGGTCAGCAGTTCAAAGCCAACAACTGCTTTGAAAGATGATGAAGCTTTCTACTCCCATAAAGAAGTCCAGTCTCAGAAACACACAGGGACAATTATCTGTACTATTGAGTTGCTGTCGGAATGGACTCAGTAGCCATGAGTAGCGAGTAAATTTCATATCAAGAAATTCACACACAAAAAGATCCCAACAATAACAACAAAAACACAGCAAAACCCCAATCCAAAAGAAAGCAGAAAATAATAAAATATAGAGCAAGTTAAAAATGGGTCTAAAGGAGAAGCAAATGGGGGGACATGTTAAATTTTAACCTAACTGGATCTGCATTAATCTACTTTCCAATGCACTCTATCTTAGGACGCGATTATTCACATCTTTGGCTAATGAAATAAGATAATTCAATGTAGGCTTAATCCAAGTGTGGGTTCTGTAAATGGACTTTGTGTTTTCAGTCATCCGTACCCTTCTGAAAACTGGGTGCTCAGATTTTAAGCTCTAATGCTGTTATCCCCTCTGATCGTGGATTTTATTATGATAAAGGTTTTATTTCTGAAAGTTTAAATAAATGCATCTTAAACTGATAACTATCAGAGAATTTTGCTTCTGGCTTTGGTTTTCCATTGGGTGGTCTTTCAGAAACAGAACTCAGCCTTTCCTCCAAGGCACCTTTGGGCGCACACACACACCTCCAGCTTTTCAGTCAACAGTGGAGTGTATTCGCCCTTGGTATCACCCAGGAACTCCATCGGGAGAACTTTTTATCCCTAAACATCGGAACTGTCACTCAAGATTTTGAGAGTTTAGAATAGAAGATCTTTTTTTTTCCCCCAAAGATGATTGGGCGGAGACAATGGACGTCACCGGGTTCCAAAGTGGCGTGGGCAGAGATAAGCTGCGTCATGGGGGTTCCAAAGTGGAGTGGGCAGAGACTAGGGTCGTCATCGGGTTCCAAAGTGGAGTGGGTGGAGATAAGCGGCATCGTGGGGTTCCAAAGGGGAGTGGGCAGTGACAAGAGGAGTCATGGAAATCCGAAGATGAGTGGGCGGAGACAAGGGGCGTCATGGGGTTCCTAAGGGGAGTGAACAGAGACTAGGGGAGTCATGGGGATCCAAAGGGGAGTGGGTGAGGTCTAGAGGCATAATGGGGCTCCAAAGGGGAGTGGGCGGAGACAGGTGACCTCATGGAATTCCCAAGATGTTTGGGCGGAGACAATGGACGTCATGGGGTTCCAAAGTGGAGTGGGTAGTGACATGAGAAGTCGTAGAGATCCAAATGGGAGTGGGCAGAGCCAAGGGGTATCCAGGGTTTCCAAAGGGTAGAGAGCAGAGGCAAAGGGCTTCATGGAATTCCAACGATGTGTGGGCAGAGAGCAGCGATGTCATGGGTTTCCAAAGGGGAGCAGACGCAAACTAGGGGCATCATAGGGTTCCAAATTGGAGTGGGCCGAGACAGGTGGCATCATGGTGTTCCAAAGGGGAGTGGGCACAGCCAAGGGTCATCATGGTGTTCCAAAGGGGAGAAAGCAGAGACAAAGGGTGTCATGGAATTCCAAAGATGAGCAGGCAGAGACAAGGGACATCATGGGGTTCCAAAGATGAGTGGGCGGAGACAAGGGACGTCATGGGATTCCAAGGGTGAGTGCCTACTTGGATAATATCTATTGTTGCTCATTTTTCCGAGATTTTGTTATGTAAATATTCTCTAATCCCCTTTCCTCATTTTATTGAGAAGAGTAATAGAACTCCAGCATTTTGAATTCTCTGCGTTCCTTTGTCACAGAGATTGTCCCCTTCTCAAGACATCCCATTAAATACCAATGTATGTAACGACACTTCCTTTTTCATTTCAAAGCCAAGCCCAAACCTGTCTACAGTGACATGCATTGATTTTGTTTCAGATCCAATGATAAAAGAGTAGATGTCCCTTCTCCCATAATTACTACTTATCAGGTAATAATTGGAAACCAAAATTTGGATGCCAGCATTTCATTTATTTTCCATCCAAGTCTGGCCTCTAAGGATTTTGATTACTATTCTCGGCTTCATGCCGGAAGAAGCAGAGAGGCTGTGACTTGTTAAGGTGCGAGGGTGGAGTTTCATATTCAGAATCCCACCTTCCCAGTAGACTGTTGACCCTTCCCAGCCCAGAGCAGCACGCCGGTCTTCTGTACTTGCCCGTGTGCCAGATCTGCCATCTGTGTGGGCGCCACCGATTTACCAGGGGTGACCCTCCCCTCAAAATTGCGTCTCGCTCTGTTGTTATTAAGAATGAACGCCGTAAGCAGTGAAAATGAACACTCGCCCTCCGAGGACCTAGCTTCGGGTCCCTGTCGCTCTTCAAATAGGACAGCTAGAAGCTGGTTCAATAGTGATCGAGTATATTTTTCTTGATTTAGATGGATGCTTTTTTCCTGCGAGCTCGAGGGCATGATTTTCAAACCTTTTTTTTTTCCCCCCAAACCTTTTTGAGCATCACCCTGGAGGTATGTGTGAGGTGGGATTGAGCACACGGGAGAGCTGAGGAAGGAAAAGGTTAGTTGAGGAGAGGAAAGAAAGGAGGGAAGGCAAGGTTTTCTGGAGTTCTAATGGGAACTTTTCCAAGCGCTGCTGCATTTCCCTGAACCTAAGACTCTCATCCTTGTTGCTCATCCTTCAAACACAGGACGATGCCAAGAGAACTATGCAAAAGAAAGCATCCAATTAGGCATTGGTCCAAATCAGTTGACCCTAGCTTATTGATGGATCCTCAGAAAGCTACATAGATGAGCAATAGTGTTTGGCATTTGCAGCCAGACTGCCTGAGTTCAAATCCTAGTCATGTCAAGTACTCTCTGTGTGGTCTTGGGCAATGTTTTAACTTTGCTGTGCCTCTATATACGTCTATAAAGTGGGCATGCTGATATTGATAATTCTTTGAATATCTGTTACTTTTACTTGAGCCCCACAATGACCCTCTGAAGCTAGTGTGGGGCAGATGCCTTTGACAGGGTGACTTGTGATTTAGGTAAGATGATAAGATGATCTGTTTTGCCTCTAAAATAGGCAATGTAAGCCAAAGCAATCAATCATTAAGGAAAAACATCTTCCCCAAGGTCAAACTTAGGATAACCTCTTCAGCTGTGGCCGACTAGTAAAATAGAAACTAAAATTTATAGTATACTACAACAATAAAATAAAACAGTGGAAGTCATGATGCTCACCTCCCTGATATAATTGCTGAAGACAAAGTGGGTGCGTAAGCAAATGAGGTGAAGAAAGCTGATGGTGTCCAGCTATCAAAAGATATAGTGTCTGAGGTCTTAAAGACTTGAAGGTAAACAAGCAGCCATCTAGCTCAGAAGCAACAAAGCCCACATGGAAGAAGCACACCAGCCTGTGTGATCACGAGGTGTCGAAGGGATCAGGTATCAGGCATCAAAGAACAAAAAAATCATGTCATTGTGAATGATGGGGAGTACGGAGTGAGGACCCAAAGCCCATTTGTAGACAACTGGACATCCCCTTAGGGAAGGGCCTCAGGGAGGAGATGAGCCAGTCAGGGTGCAGTGTAGCAATGATGAGACATACAACTTTCCTCTAGCTCCTAAATGCTTCCTCCCCCTGCACTATCATGATCCCAATTCTACCTTACAAATCTGGCTAGACCAGAGGATGGACACTCGTACACATAGGAACTGGAAACACAGGGAATCCAGGGTGGATATCCCTTCAGGACCAGTGGTGCGAGTGGTGATACCGAGAGGGTGGAGGAAGGGTGGGATAGAAAGGGGGAACCGATTACAACTATCTACATATAACCTCCTCCCTGGGGGACAGACTACAGAAAAGTGGGTGAAGGGAGATGTCAGACAGTGTAAGATATGACAAAATAATAATTTATAAATTATCAAGGGTTCATGAGGGAAGGGGGAGCGGGGAGGGAGAAGTAAAAGAAAACAAAAGAAAAAACAAAAAAAAACCGTGGAACTAAGTTTTGTCTTTTTAAAAGCAACATGTAGATTATTTTGCCTGTAAGAACTCTTCTTAGGGAGGCCCTGGGTGGCATGAGCAGTTGAACACTTAACTACTAGCCCAAAGGTCAGCAGTTCTAATCAACCCCCAGGAGCCTCAGAAGAAGCCCCTGTCGTTGAAAACCCAAAAGCATGCTGCTCTACTTTGAAACACATGGTATTGCCATGAGTCAGAATGAACTCAAATGGCAACTGGTTTTTAACTTTTTTTTCCTCACAGTATTTCTCCAAAAATGATATGAGAGCAGGATATATAATCATTCATACTTGGTTTTTATAACATGATCAGAATAAAGCGTCCTTTTGGCAAACTGATTTGAGAGCTTCATCAGTTTTCCCAAGGGCCTCTCTGATGTATTTGTTATTCAAATACTTTCCATTTGAAGTGCCTGTGCAATTGGTTTGAATGTGTTTGCATCAGAGACATCCACAATTAGCAAAAGGTCGTTTTGACAAAATGAGATGTGCAAGGAAACACACTAGCATTGAGAGGAGAAATGTTTATTTGAGTGGGAATTAATGTGATAATGTTAGCGAGTATTTTCATCTTAAAATGACCTCCCTTCTCTATGCATCCTAGCAATAGTGGGGACTTGCCAGCTCACAAGGTCCCTCTGGCATTTCAGAGAAATGAACTGTCCTGCCTTGCTTAGAGGATGACCACGGCTTAAGTGATTTGAGGAGTGTGTTTGGTGAATTATTGGGGCAGAAAGAGTCTAAGATGGCTCCCAATGATCTCTATCTCAGGTTCATGTGTACTCCCTTCCCCTTGAGTGTGGAGTGGAGGTAGGACCCATGTCTTGCTTCTAGCCAATAAGTGACCAATAAAGTATACTTGGTTACATGTATGTAGTATGTTGCACAAGAATCTAGTATCCATTTTGCGATCTGGTTTTCTTCCTTGCTGGCTTTAAGGAAGCAAGTTGCTATGTTGTGAGTTGCCTGAGGCAGAGATCCATGTGGAAGAAACTGAAGGTAACCTCCATCAGCCAGCCAGCAAGACACAGGATGAGTAACCCAGGCAGAACTGAATTCTGCTAATAATCCGATGGGCTTCCAGGGGATCCTTCCCCACTTTAACCTTGAGGTCAGAAGGCTGTTCTGGCCAACAGCTTGATTACAGATGAAGCCCCGAACCAGAGGAGACAGCAAAGCCAAGCTGGGCTTCTGACCCACAGAAACTGTGAGATAATAAACACAAGTGTTCTTTTAAGTCATTAAGTAACTTGTTGTATTAGTTAATATTGCAGCACTACTACTTATTGAGAGAATCCCACAGCTGGGCATTGCAGTAGTTTTGAAACACCATGGTAAACAGGACAGGAGACATCCTGACTTTAATAGACCTTACAATCTCATGCAATGAACAATATTAAATAATTATTATATGGATCCTGAAATTTAATACCACCATGAGAGCTGGGGCGGTCACTATGGTAACTGATTGGATAATTATCGTGGCATGTGTTAGTGAAGTGTCCGTGGAAATTCTGTCTCCAGTGATGTAAACTGAGATAAGGCCAGTGTCTCTTGTCAAAATGAGAACATGTTCACCACCTGACATGGAAACATGTGTACCCTCTCCCCGAAAGGAGAGACCCGACGTCTATGGAGTTCTTTCCTAAAGCTAGCTCTAAGTCTGAACTTCTGGGTGACGGTCATTTCTCCTTAAAGTCAATAACAAGCCCATCTTGCTATTCTACAGCCTCTTATTATAGTGAGGGGTCTTCACATGGTGAGTAGAGGCAGAGGAAGCTATGAGTAGACTTGCCATCAACTCGATGAAGGTACTGAAGGATCTTTGGCCAAGACAAGGCCAGTCTCATTAGGCTAGGAAGAAGACTACTTTGGTTGGCCAGAAGATTCTCTGACTTTTAGATTCTCGATTTTAGATCTGACATCTCAATATATCTCAGTTTCAATACTCAGAGGTACCGTGTTTGTTTTTCTCTCTCCATTGAATGCCCTACAGACCTGGCGTGCCTGTGAAATCAATCTGCTTTGTGATTTATCATGATCCATCTTTGCATCCGATTTTTAGCTTCATCAACCCTGCGCTTACATGAGATAAAATTATATCCCAGTGAAGTCAGAGAAACGTCCTCAGTCACTGACTGTACTGTGAAGCAAGAATTTAAATCCCCGAGCCTATCCTGTTTTTCTTTCTTTAAACTTTCTTGTGCAGCTAGCTGAAACTGCTCACATCACAGGCTTCCGGTTCTTTCTGCTCCAGGCCACCAGAGCCTTGCTTTCAATAGGCACTTCGTTGTGGGTGATCCTTTTCTCCTATCTTGCCTCTGGGTGTCATAGACAGTGATAGTACAACCCATAATGTAATCAAAAGGCAACTTTATATTTATCTCCCAACCCCCACTGACATCGTGCCCATTCAGACTCATAGCAATCTCATCTGACAAAGGAGAACTATCCCTTTGTGTTTCTGAGGCTGTAAAGCTTTAGGAGAGCAAAAGGCCTCATCTTTTCCTCACAGAATGGCTGGTGGAGTTGAATTGCTGACCTTGTAGTTGGAGCCCAATGCCTAACTCAGTGTACTACCAGGACTCCTTATCTTTGTCTCCCACTGACCCTCACAGGCTGGTGTGCTTTTTCTGTGTGCACTTGTTGCTTCTCTGCTAGATGGCTGCTTGCTTAACTTCAAGCCTTTAAGACCCTAGATGCATATATCTTTTGATAACCGGGCACCATCCACTTTCTTCACCACATTTGCTTATGCACCCATTTTGCCTTCAGTGATTATGCCAGGAGGGTGAGCATCAGAGAATGCCAGTTTGTTAGAATAAAGTGTTCTTGCAGTGAGGGGAGGGTATGAGCAGAGGCCTGAAGTCCGTTCATTACTTCAGTGTATTGCCATATAAATAAATGTACCTAGGTCAATACCTCTATTTTTATGAATGAATGTATTTACATATGTACACACCTATGTTTGTACCTCTATCCATAGCTTTGCTTCCTAGATCTTGCCTCTGTTTTCTTTTACCTTTCTCCTGTCTCACCATCACGCTTGCCTTACTTCCACCTCTTAGTAATTCCTCTCAGCTAGATTGCTGTTGCTCCAACACCCCCAGGATCTCTACGTCCTCCTCTTCGTTGGTTTTAATTCCCTAGTTGTTCCCCTGCCTATGGCATTGTTTGCTCACCGTTCCCTTCCCCTGACCCCCCTCCCCCCAAGTCTCTCCAGAACCGTTGGTCCTGTTGCTTTCTCCCCAGGCCAAATTATCATTTTTATATTAGAAAGTTCACATACCTTTTATTTCAACTCATTCATTGCAATTCCCCTAAAGAAAAATCACTTACTCTAATTCCTTTTTGTGTTTTCAGCTTGCCTTCTTTCCCAACCTTCTGAACTTTGTCCTTGGGTAAATGCTACCCTTTTGATTTTACATGGCTGATTATTCTAACATGGAATATAGTTGTAGACCTGAAAGTCTACTAAAGGTTATAATCTTGGGGGCCCCAGTAGTCTTTATCTGACCAGTAAGCTTAGTCTCTTATCTATTAATTATTTTTAAACAGTTTTACTGGCATATAATTCACAGATATAATTCAATAGTTCAAGCACATCAAGAAGTGTACAATCATCAGCACAATCAGTTCGGCCTAGTCTTTTTTATGCTTTTGAGTTCTGTTCCACATTTTCTACCCACTCTCTCCAGGATCATCTAATGTGATTTTTATCATAGTAATTGATAGTGGTAGCAGGGCACCATCAATTTTTCTGGCCTCAGAGTTGGAGAGACGGATGATGTTCTTGGGATGTTCGTGTGGTCCATTAATTCACTGGGCTAACTGTTTACATGCGTCTCTCTATTTTCATCCTCCTCCTTTTCTCCTGACGGGAGAGGTCAAGAGTTGCACCTCAGATGACTGCACAAGCTTTAAGCCCCTCTCACTAATCACGGAAGTAGGATGTATGTGATACAGGTCACATTATCTTTGTGAACTCCTGTTAGGCCATTTGACCTGGACATCTCCCGAGACTAGGACCTTGATCTTTCAGGATGAGGAACTCATTCCCTCGATGTGTTTGGTTATGTCTTCCACCATAGTTATGGTTATATTGGCAGTAAAGGTAGATACACATATCCTTTGTCAAACTTGTATATAGTCGTAGGCACACTCCCACACCTGCTCAGCGAAAACATGTCTATCCAATGATTTACAGGTAGATCACCACTATTACAGAATTGAATATATCACACTATTTGCTTCTGTTTTCTTTAGCTCTTGCAAACTTCCTCTGCCTCTGGTTGTTTTTTGGGGAGTTGGGTGGGGGGTTGGGGGGCAGCCTCCTACTTACTGTATTTGTCTTTGTCTTCAACCAAGTGAAACCTCATCTACCCTCTAGACAGTGACTGCCTCTCCTTCCCTTCCTCTCTCATATCTGGTAAACCATTAGAGGATGTTTCTTTTACTGTAACAATCTTTTTTTGACTTTTAATAATAGAGGTCTCCTATAATATTTGCCCTTCTGAGATCGACTAATTTCACCCAGGCTCATCTCTGTCAGGTTCATCCACAGGTATTTCACAGCTTCCTCATTCTTCTTGAATGCTGTGTACACTTCCATTCCATGTAAAAACCAAAGTTTAGTTACCAGTTTCTTCAAACGATGGGCATTTTCATTGTTTCCGTCTTCTTGCTGTTGTGAAGTGTTATGATGAACGTGGGTATATATAATAGCTCTTATTTCTCTAGTATGTGTACCAAGTAGAGGGTTGTGGAGTCACATAGAATTACGATTCACAGTTTTATAAGGAAGTGTCAGACTGCTTCCCAGAGTGCTTGCACCATTCGACAGCCCCATCTGTGAGGTAGGAGAGTTCCAGTCGCTCCACACCCTCATCTTCATTTATTGTCATCAGCGTTTTTAAATTTTGTGTTAACGTTAGGGTAGAAACCTTATTTTGTTGCATCCAAAAATTCTGTGGGTGTCGTCTTATTCCAATGTAGTAGCCCCCCCCCCCCCCCAGACACCTTCATTTTCAAAGCACTAAGCCAGCCCTTAGCATTCTGTGTTTCTTTGGTGGAGTTGAACTTCAGTTCATGGTCTGCAGCAGCTTTCTGGGTTATTAGGCCCCGGTCTTCGATATCTTCCAGCTGGAAAGGACCCAGTTCAAAGTTCCACCAGGAGCCTAATGAAAGTCTGCTCACTAGGCTACGGTTAGGAGATAACCTCCCTTTCACTCCTCAAATGGGGAAGACACACAGCAATGTAAAAGCCTCTTCAAAAGAATCCTCAACCATCTTTCCCAAATCCTCTCCAGTGTCAGGCTGGGTTCTGTAGAGAAGCAAAATCAGTTCACTTGTGAACGTCTAAGAAGAAAACTTTATAGTCCCAGTCCAATCATTCTGATGATGTAAAATGACAAAAAGTCTTTAAAAGGTCTGCATTTTTATCATTGTGTATAATGTCGATGCAAAATATGTTGTTGTTAGGTGCCATGGAGTTATTGCCAACTCATAGTGACCTTGTGTACAACAGAATGAAATTCCACCCAGTCCCGTGCCAGCCTCACAAGTGTTCATCTGTTTGAGCTCATTGTTGCAGCCGCTGTCAGTTCACCTTGTCGAGGGTTTTCTTCTTTATAATATCTTTTTACTTTTCTATGTTCCAAATATCGATTGAGGAACATTTTAACTACTGTCCATACCTCCTTAGACCCCTGGAGTCTTGTAACGCATGGAGTTGTCATTATTCCTCAACATTGGCGCTTGTTTTGCTCGACCCTGTGACAATCTGTGGTCTCCATAGTCCTTACGTTGTTACAAAGACAAACGAGATTGCGTATTTATAACACCTAGCATAGTGCCTGGCACATATTTAGTCATCAAATCTTGTTAGTTTCCCTACCGTTTCTCTTCCTGTACGACTCAGTAAAGCATTCCAGTCTGAGAAACCCACAGGGGCAGTTGTACCTAGTCCTACAGGGTTGCTACGAATTGGAATTAGCTCCTTGGCAGTGAATGTTTGGTTTTATTGACTATAAAGCATTCATTGAGATGTAGTTGGATGCATTTGAGGAAACTCTTGGCCCATGTACCAACAACTTAAGTGTGAACACTAAAGTAAGACTTTCTAGAGAAGATGTTGGGTACTTGAATGATGAGATCACATTCAGATGGTACCAGAGTTGATTCCAAAGCAAGCCAGATCATGGGCAGAAGCCCCCGAAGGAAAGCAGTATGCCTGGGAGGCTACAGACATCCTGGCCATCATCTGTGGGCTCTGTTGTCAGTTTGCCTTAAATCCCTGCCCTGCTGTTTCTTGGCTCTGGGATCTTAGACAAATTCCTTAACCTCTTCATACTTCCAATTTAAAAAACAGTTTTATTGGCGTACAGTTCACATGTCATATAACTCAATTGTTCAGTCACATCAATATCGTTGAACAGTCATCACCACAATCAGTTTTAGAACATTTTCTTCATTTTCCTACTCATCATTATTAGCTCTCCAGTTCCCTCAACCTCCCCAGACATACCCCTAAGGGACCATTCATACAGTTACAGTGTCTAGAGTTAACCTATCCTGGATTTCATAGACAGAGAAGCGTTTTTTAAAAAGTAAAACAGATAAAAATCTCAATAGAAAAAAAGCAGAAAATATTAAAAACTAGAACAAATTTAAATGGATCATAAGGGAGATAAAATGATAGGGTGCTAAATTTTAACCTAACTGTGTCTTTACCAATCCACTTTCCAATGTGTTCTGCATGACGTCAAGGCTATTTGCATGCCTGGTCTATGGTCAGAGGGGATTCCCCAGGGCCTTAGTCCACGTGCATTTCCCCTTCACTTAAAAAAAATAAATGGAAACCCATGCTTCAATTTATTGATCTATGTAACAGGGATAATAACAGTATTTATCCTATAAGGTTTCATGAGTTGTTTTTATGTGTAACAGAACAAAGTGCTGCCCACTCCTATACCACCTTCATGATGGATTATAATTTTTAATCCAAGGTTTCATAAGAATCTCTATAAAAATAGTGAAGGTGTTTAAAAAAAGGACTTAAAAAAAAAGACTTTTTAAAACAAGCAATCACTGTAATTTAAAGCTCAACATTCCATCACTAGATCACCAGTAATAAGGAAAAAGAACTGAATACATGGAAGGTGCATGGGTGTCAAGCTGAATTTAGTTCAGAGTTTACTTCTGAAAGACAGTTTGTCTTTACGGCCTGTGGGTTGAAATAGGACGTGTGATAACCTCCATTTTACTAAATCTGCCTTACAACTTCCAGAACCTTGAGTGCCCCCATTCAAGCCTCATCTGGTTATTTTTTGGGGTCACCAGAGGGTGGGTCACAAACAAGTCTGTCCAGCACAGTTGCCAAGTGACCATCAGGAGGGCTTCCCCATCACACACACACACACACACACACACACACACACTCACACACGCTGCATAGTGGTGAAGAGTTGGGCTGCTAATTACAAGGTCAGCGGTTCGAAATCACCAACCACTTCGAGGGGGAAAGACAAGGCTCTCTATTCCCATAAATAGTTAACAGTCTTGCAAGCCTACAGGGACAGTTCTACCCTAGCTCCTGGGTTTGCCGAGTCGGCATCAATTCAATGGTTTTTTGGTCGACCACCTCCACCCCTGTCTCTGTCCCCACCCCAGTAATGTCTATGCCCAGTGAATCATTTGATGATTCCAAGTGTTCCCAGCAGTCACATCAAGACTGTGCCTAAGGTCCATCTTGAATGCCCAACAGATAGTACCAACCTTGAGTGTTGTGCCAAGACCCCACATTTAATGGATGCCCAAACAAATAGCACTTGAGAAACCAGAGAAGATCTATGTTCCTTGCAACACCGAATGTTCAAAGCCAGACTGTATCCCTCACGGCAGAGGGAGAAGGCCCCGCTCCGTGTGGCACTTTGCCACTTGGGCACACAGCTGTGCTTCTTCGAGAGGGAGTCTGTGAAATAGAAGCTTCCCTGTCTATTTGCAGCTTGTTGCCACACTGCTCAGATGCAAACCTCTGGGCCTTTTCTTTCCGTTCATCAGTGCATTTGTTAGACGCTTTCAGTTACAAGTAAGAGGCATCGGCTCAAGCCAGCAGAGGGAAATCAGAGGGTTGCACGATTACGCTCTGGGAGTGTTTGATGAACTCAAAAGGCGGGACTGCAGCTGCGCCTCAGTGAAAACTGCGCTAAGAAACTGAAAAACCTTGTCCAATGGTTTCCCTGATCCCTAATCCACAAGGTGAAAAACATGGGTCTGAAGGGACTTTGCTGGGGAAATGGAACAAACTGCCTCTTCTGCATAAGGAGGCAGTGGAGATAGGGCCTGGGCAAAAGGTTTAATAATTACTTTAAAGGGCTGAGATTTTATCCTGAGAGCCATCAAAGATGGAGAGACTGAAGAGAAAAGAGCAAAGGAGAGGAATAAACAGAGTCATGTTACCTTTAGATCATGCTGGTGATGGTCAGAGAATGTATTTGAGGGTGTAAGACCGGGGTTGGGTAGAGGGGTTAGGGACTATAGTAATATACAGTCTTCAGGGCAGGAATAGAGAACGAGCTGGATTGGAGAACTAATTAAGAGGTAAAATATACAGGGAGTGGCCACAGATTGGCTATGGAGAGAGATGAGGAAACGCTAAAATGACTGCCACGCTGATGGTCTTGAGACTGGGTAAATGCTGATGATGTTGACTGAGATGCAGAATATGGGAGAAGGAACAGAGTTTGCTTGGGGGAAGATGATAATATCAAGGTTGTGCTTGTTGACTTTGGGATGGCTGATGGGTACTCAAGTGGTGATGTCCATGAAGGCATTCGTTACTTTGGGAAAGTCAGTGCTAGAGATTTATGGTAGATCTGGGACTGGTCAGTATATAATACTAATATAAAATGGAATAATATTGCCCAATGAGAGAACATAGTGAAACTAGTATGGAAGTTTGGAGCAGCCATGCATTTAAAGGGAACAGGGCCCAAAGAGGAGACGTTCAGGAAGGAGACGGAGAAAGACCTCATTAAGCACCTGTATGCTTAATCCACGCCATGGTATATTCACTTGCCTCAGCTGCATGTGAAATTGGACCGTGAATAAGGAAGACCGAAGAAGAAGGGTCACCTTAGAATTCTGATGCTTCAAAATGCCGTGGACTGCCAGAGGTCCAACCACATCTGTCTCGGAAGAAGTACAACCCGAATGCTGAGGCTGGAGAGGCTTTGTTTCGTGTAATTTGGGCATGTTATCATATCCCTGGCAAAGAACATGATTTCCAGTCTCTGGAAAAAGATATCACACTTGGTACAGTAGAAGATCCACAACATAGAGGAAGAGTCTTAATGAGATGGATTGACCCAGTGGCCGCAGCCATGGCTTCAAAGCTAGCGATTGTGAGAATGGCTCAGGCCAGGCCAGTATTCATAGGGTCGCTATGAATTGGAACCAACTTGGCAGCACCTCCCAAGAGCAACAACAACAACAAGACGTTGGGCAAATCATTATCCTCTTTGGGCCTCTATTTCCTTGTGTGACAAATGACAATGATAATCAAAATCAAACCAAACCCATTGCCCCTGAGTTGATTCTGGCTCACAGTGCCCCTGTAGGACAGAGTGGAATTGCCCCATACAGTTTTCAGGAATCAAACTACCTCATCCTTCTTCCATGGAACAGCTGGTGGGTTTGAATCGCTGACCTTTCTGTTACCAGCCAAGAACTTTCCCCACTGCACCATCAGGGTGCCTGTAATGATAATCGTAAATACTGTATAAGAATAGCACGAAGATTAAACAAGAGCTGGCACATGGTAATTATACAATAAAGACTTATGATCATGTATCGGCCATTTTCTCGGCTCTCAGGCTAACATTAAACGAGACAAAGCCCTTGCTCTTATGGAATTTAGGTTCTGTTTTTGGTGTTGAAAGGAATATTGATCATAAAAAGATAAATAAATAATCAAACACCAGCAAGTACTATCAAGAAGTCCAAAAAGGTCATGAGTTAGAAAGCTGGAAGGAAGACGGGACACTCTAAATGGGATGGTCAGGAAGGCCTCTCTGAACAGGGGACATTTAAGCTGGAACCCGAATGACAAGTAGAAATGAATCATGAAGAGATATATATGGTCTGAGCGTTTCTTTACCTGGCACAAATATGCTGTGTGCAAATAGAGAAAATATTCACATCTGTGATCTTTCTGACGGCAGTGTTGTGGAAGTGTTGGCCTGCTAACAGTAAGGTTGGCAGTTCAAACCCACCAGCCGATACTCAGGAGAAAGATCAGACTAGCTGTTCCTGTAAGGAGTCCTAGTGGTGCAGTGCTTATTCGAAAGGTTGCTAACCGCACAGTCAGCCATTTGAAACCACGAGCCACATTCTGTGGGAGAAGGATACAGGTTTTTATTCCCGTACAAAGTTGCGGTCTTGGAAACCCACAAGTGCAGTTCTACCCTGACCTACTGGGTCACTATGAGTAGGTAGGTATCCACCAGATGGCGATGAGTGTGAATGGTCTGATGCCTTGGAAACTGTCTAGGGTCACCATGAGTCACAATTGACACCATGGCAGTGGGTGTGGCTTTTGGGGGTGGTCTTTCTGACACATTAATAAAACTACAGCAAAAAATAAAGCCTTAAAACTCCTGTAGCAGATGCAGTAAATTGGTTCATCCCACATGCATTCTAACCTCGTTTCTATCAGAAAGCTAAGAACTGCCTGCCTAGACTCCCTCGCAGCTAGATGGAGACTTGCAGCATAATTTCCACCATCTTGTGAGGCAGAGAAACGCAGTGGCAGCTGAGCACAGAAGAACAGAGTTTCTTCTAAGCTTGATGATGGGAGAGGTCGGTGCTCCTGGCCATTCACTAAAATAGCCTCCTACTGCTGCTGCTGTTGTTAATTGCTATTGAGTGGCCTCTGACTCATGGAACTTTTATGCATGTGCATGTAACAGAAAGCAGTGTGTCAGCCCAGTCTTGCGTCAGCTTCACGATTACTGGTAGGTTCGAAGCCATTTCATCCATGCGTGTGGTGGGGCCGTTTTCCTAAGTGAGGACCATGCAAGCCTGGCTTCTGATCCAACTAACGATGCTGGATGCTGTGGGAGCATTGACTCCCTTCACGTATTTCTTTCCGCTTAAACTTGCCAGAGTAGCTACTGTTGTTTTGACCTATATAATCCTCTACCAACTCAAATGCTCACCAGATTGCCACCTCTCTTCGCTCTTCTTCTTATCCTCAGGGAGAAAACACATTCACTCCAGACTTGGATTCCTTCAGCTGAAGGGTCCAACAGGATTTTACAGCCATCTCAACCTGTGGATACTCTAAGGATCTATAAACATGACTCTTCATGTTTATGGGGATGTGAGATCTCAAGATGTAGCGTTAAAACAATTGACACAAGCCAATATAAAAGTGTAAAATGACTGGTAACAATCAGAGAATAATAATAAAACAGTCCTTTGTTTATCGAGTGCTAACTAGGTGTTGGGTAATCAAAGTATTACATGTATACTGTAATTTTATTTTCAAAGTTCTCTGAGGCATGCACTCTTATCCTCCACTTTTACAGTGAGAGGATGAGACTCAGAGAGGTTAAACAGCTTTCTCAGAGACACACCATGGTGAAGGCAGGATTTGAATGCCCGGTCTAACTGCAGGCCATAGCTTTAATAACTTGCTGTGCTAGACATGAAAACAGATATTTGTTATTTAATTTCCTCAATGACTATGGGAGATAGACATGTTTTCCTTCCAAATGAACAGATTTTCAACTCAAGGAGACCAGTTGATTTGTTCAAGGTTTCATATTCGCAACTGGAACAGCCACAGTATGAAGCGGTATATCTGCTATCAGGCCTTGGGCTCTTTCTATTAGATCACACGTAGGGTTGAATCCAGCAGCATACTGCCAACATTGAGTGGCTTATAAAATAAGAATCAGAAGCAGGTAGTTAAGGTTGGCATGGAGGCTTTATAAAGGTAGGGACCCAAGCTCCTTCAAACTTTCCATTCCACCATCCTAAAATACAACTTTCCTTCTCATGGTCACTGTCCTGTTCCAAGAAGAAGGAAGAAGGAAGGAACACAGAAGAAAAAGGGACTGTGATATGAAATAGCTAAATCTTTTAAAGTTCAGAAAGTTTTTTTTATAACTGCTACCTTTTACTTTTGCTTACATCTTATTGATCAAACGTAAGTCACACAGTCACTAGTTGCAAAACAGCTTGTGAAAATAGCTCATACTTAAAGTCTTGAGGTGTCAATGGGATCAGGTACCAGGTATCAAAGACTCAGAACAAAAAAATCATATCAATGTGAATGAGGGCGAGTGTGGAGTGGAGACCCAAAGGCCATCTATAGACAATTGGACATTCCCTTACAGAAGGGTCACAAGGAAGAGACGAGCCAGTCAGGGTACAGTAAGCACCCATGAAACATACAACTTTCCTCTAGTTCTTTAATGCTTCCCCCACACTATCATGACCCCATTTCTACCTTACAAATCAGGCTAGACCAGCATGTACATGAGTACAGATAAGAGCTGGACACACAGGGAATCCAGGACAGATCAACCCCTCAGGACCAATAATGAGAGTAGCCATACCAGGAGGGGGAGGGGAAGGTGGGGGGAGAAGTTGGGAACCGATTACAATGATCTACATCTGACCCCCTCCCAGGGGGACAGACAACAGAAAAGTGGGTGAAGGGAGACATTGGTCAGTGAAAAAATAATAATAATTTATAAATTATAGAGGGAGGGAGAAAAAAATGAGGGTCGAAACCAAGGCCTCAAGTAGAAAGAAAATGTTTTGGAAATGATGATAGCAACCTATGTACAAATGTGCTTGACACATGGATGGATGGATGGATTGTGATAAGAGCTGTATGAGTCCCCAATAAAATGACTTAAAAAAAAGAAAGAAAAGAAAATACCTCATAATTAAGAGTGGGCATGTGTCCATCTAAGAATGAAGGATTTTCATCAGGGAGCAAAGGGTGAATAGATTTGGGGGTTAAGCAGCAGGCAGTCTTTGTGTACTCCTGGGTCTTTGAAGGCGATTTAGCTATCAGGGGCCTATAGTAATTATGTTCAACAGGTGCAAACATCACCACTATTTGATTCCAAAGTTTTCAGCACCCTAACAGAAACTCAGTGCCTGCCCCCACGCCCCAACTGGCCAAACTGGCCCTGGGGTGTTGTTTAGGGCCTCAAGTCAGTTACAAGGCACAGTCCCCTCTGTACAACAAAACACAACTGCCCAGTCCTGCACCATTCTCACAAGCATTGCTGGGTTTGAGCTCCTTCTTGCAGCCGCTGTGTTAATCCATCTCTTGGGCAGGGGTGGGTTGTGTGTGGGGAAGGGTGTGTGGGTCTTCCTATTTGTTTGTTTTGTAATTGACCCCCTTCTTTACTAACATGATGTCCTTCTCCATGTGTAAAATACACGAGACAAAATCTTCCTATCTTTGTTTCTGAGGAGCATTCTGGCTGGACTTCCCCGGGTAACCATTGACGAACTTTGGTGTCTATGTGTTTGACCATCCGAGAGACTTCACTTACGTGGGGCAATACAATACTTGTCCGTGGAAGGGCAAGAATAGGAGCAGAAGCATTGTCAGAATCTGACTCCAAGGGGGAGAAGGACCAGGATGTGGTCAAGGCCGACCTCTAGGAGGTAGAGGTCAGACATACCTCTACCCTCCAAATTTTTCTTTTTAACCAATTATGACATCAACTGCCTCTCCTAACCATTCTCTGCTGCTCTTCCGGGCTTCATAACACATTGCAGTGGTCCCACAGAACTCACAAGCTGCCCTTACAATGAAGTGGCTTATTAATACAGCAATGGGTACACGTCAGAGCAGGGCCCACAGGCTGCCGCTCGGGAGCAGGAAACATGCTCT
>NW_022103898.1:33185777-33192706 GCF_000313985.2 Echinops telfairi
GAGACCCTGTAGGGTTTCCAAGACTATGCATCTTCTCAGGGGCAGATGGCCTCTTCTGTCTCCTTCCGAGTGACTGGTAGGTTTGAATTGCAGACCTTGTGAGTAGCAGCTCAACACCTAACAGTATATATATAGAGAGAGATAGCTAGATAGACATACATATATGATAAACAACATATAGTGTATAATATAGGATATGTAGCATATAACACATAGCATATAACATATATCATCTCTAATATGGATATCTGGTGGTGTAGTACTTATAGTTAGCCTGCTAACTGCAAGGTCAGCCATTTGAAATCATGAGTCACGCCGCGGGAAAAAGACGGGCTTTCCACTCCTGTAAAGTTACAATTTTGGAAACTCACAGGACACCTACCCTGTTCTAGAGGGTTGCTATGGGTCAGAATCAACTTGATGGCATTGAGTTTGGAGTTTAAAAATTATATATAATATATAGCATATGACATATAATAAAACATAATAATAATATATGATGTTTGATATAACATATAACATATATACCCTTGATCCCTCTTTTCAGGGGTCACAAACTGACCAATTCTCTCTCGGTAGACCAGATGTGGCAGTGAATTTGTGACTCTACTTGGCTACTTATTTGCGGTTTCTGCATTTGTACAATGAGAATAATATTCTCTATCTCACAGAGCTCCTTTTAAGGTTAAGTGGAATACTGAGAGAAGCAAGCAATTATCCCAGTGCCTGTCATGTAGTAAGTGCTCAATAAAAGTTAGCTATTTTATTATAAGGTGGTCAAAAATACTTGCCAGCTGATTTCTACTTTCCCCCCCCTTTAAGTAAAAGTGAGATTTGTATAAAGTTGAATGTTAAAGTAGAAAGGCTCTTTAGCAATCAGTTTAGTGTTTCTCTCTCTTTTCATAGATGAGAAATTAGCGATAAACCCAGAAGATGACCACTGCTGAGAGAAGTTGGAATGGGGTGATGAGAGATAAAGTGAATTTGCGAGTGAATGTGAGGTCTTAGAATGAAAGTCATTTTCCTACATTACTTGCTCAAGTGCACCCTGCTGAGGCAGCAACACCAACACCCCTGTGACCCTTTTTGTAAGAAGAGCAAGCAGGAAGAGCAATTCCCTATTTCATTTTCATGTTCAAGAAATCAGTGTATGCTCACCAGCACCAAAAATAGAAACAACTTAAAAAAAGAAGAAACAACCTCATCCAGTTGACAATTTGAAAAAAATATTCTTTAAAAATTATCTTTGTAAAATAAATAAAACATAAAATTATGTATGTAGATTTTTAAAATACAGTAGTTATTTTTATTTATCTGAGAAATGGCAAGAATATGAAACATTAAAACTTCTCCAAACCACATGCTTTGTACAATTACAAGTCTAAGCTGCAAACCTTTTTACAATGAACGTCTCTGACCAGGACATATTATGTAACCAATGGCTTGTTCTAATATAATGGATGGCATGATTGGCTTTCTAGTTTTTCCTAAACTAACAACGCATCTTAAAAATCGATGACAAATTCAACCAAATATGTGTATTTTTTGTATGTGTGGATATGCTGTTGCTGTGTGCTGCGGATCCAATTCTGACTCATAGCAGTTCCTACAGGACAGAGCTGAACTGCCCCATAGGGCTTCCCAGGCTGTAATCTTGATGGAAGCCGATTGCCAAGTCTTTTCTCCCAGAGAACTGCTGGTAAGTTCCAACCACTGCCCTTTCGGTTAGTAAACAAGTGCTTAACCAGAAATTGCACCAGCAGAGATGTGTGTGTGTGTGTGTGTGTGTGTCTGTGTATAGACATTCACCTTGATTGGAATGTTCAGGAGCCAGAAAGAAGCCTGAGGTGACATGAATGCAGGAAAACCCACAGGTCAGGCACCTCCGCTGTTGATGCAGCTGGACCAGGCATCCTTGAACCTAATCCACCACTAGACACTTGGACCTTATTGCTGGTTTTGCTAATAATAGTTCTGGAGATGAAGATTAACCACTGCCACTGTTGACTGCATGTACCTCGACCTTTTGGTGTGCCTGGAGAGAGCTGAAGCTTAGCGAGGGTTTGACGCTTAGAACGCTAGGGTTCTGTAGGCAACAGTTCAACAGTAGGAGTTGAAGAAGCCAGAGGATCAGTGGAGGCTCCCACGTGAGTCAGCCAAGCCTTTCTCTACTGAAACCCAACTAATGACCACGGAGTCAGTTCCACTCCTGTGGACCTTAAGAGTGTCAGTTGAACTTTGATCCAGATGGTTCTCGTGGCTGACTTTTGGAAAGTAGATTGCCAGGACTCTCCGCTAAGGTTCCTTGGGTTAAACTGGAACCTACAATCTTTTGGTTAGCTGTCAAATGCATTCACAGTTTGCACCACTCAGAGAGAGGCTTGACTCCCTGGCAACTGGTTGTTTCTTGAAAAATCTTGTTCCTTTTAGGAGTGAAAGGATGTTTGCTGCAGAAAGTTTAAACATTTGGGCGAGGTGGAGGGAGTCAAGCAATGTGGTAAAGGCTCTAAGTGGCAAATTATTCACATCAAAATCACCACTTAGATGCTGCTGAAGATTCCGTTCAAAATGCTCCCTCCTCTCAGTGTGTGCCTATAAACACAACCCACTGAAAGAGAACAGAAGTTTCAAGAATAGCCACCACTGGCCTTTTGAACCTCATGTGGTGTTTCCATGGAAGTAGGTATCCAAGTGGATTCATTTGCTTTCTTCTCCTCTTGAACAATGAGGGTTCAGCATGTGTTGGTTGGTTTGGAGCCTTTACAGCAGTCTCCCAGCACATCACAGAGGCCCCTGGAAGACCAAGACAACATGGGGGGGGGACTTGGACATGGGTGTTGCTCACAAGCCTCTTGAGCCAAGTCAAGCTGAGCTGAGAAACAAATGCAAGCTGGCCAGGAAAAAAAAAAAGCTTGTGTTTCGGATCACTCTGGAGCTTCATTCCTAAGGCATGAAGAAGTGCAGAATGGCAAGGCTGCCAGAGTTTGATTTAGGAGCGGGCAATAGAAAAGCTGTCAGGAGAGGCAGGCTCAGTTCAGCTGGCACGTTAGTGTTTAGAAGGCTCTTTCCACTCACTCATTCCTCAAAAGCTTATGGAACACCAATTATATAGAGACACTTGTCTAGGCACTGAGCACACAGCAGACAAAAAGCACAACATCCCCCTTCAAGAGAGCGGAGACAGTAAATACAAAGATCCCATCTGGTCAGCGCTGGGAAAAGAATCAGACAGATTAGGGAGGAGGGAGTATCCATATGAAGGGGATGTGCTGCTGTTTCACATGCACAGAGAGGGAAGTGCTCTCTGATAAGGTGACTTTATTTGAGCAGAGGCCCAAGGACACTAGGGACATTGTGGTAGGTTAGGTTCAGTAGAAAGAAGAATACGTGCAAAGGCCCATCAGCAAAGAGAACCTCATCAGCACACCCAAGTGTGAAGGCCACTGTGGCTGGAGCAGCCGGAGCAACTGGAGATGAGAGAGTGGTGGGAGGGCCGGGGAGGATTCCAGATCATAGGAACCTTTGGGGGGATTTGAGCAGAGGAGTGAAGCGACTGGAAATAAGTTTTAACAGCAGTTCTCTGACTACTGCTAAAGCAGAGTTTGTGAAAAGAAGACCATGTGAAGTAGAGGCCATGTAGTAGTCAAGGACAGAAGTGGGGAGACCCATTAGGAGCTGTTGCCCAGTACAGGGGAGGGGAGGTGAGACCAGGAGAGGAGAGGAGGTGGTCTGGCTCTGGGTGTTTGGAAGGAACAACCAGAAGGGTGAGCTGATGGATTGGATGTAAGAGGTGTGACAAAGAGAGGCATGAAGTCATTGCATCTCCGCCAATGGAAGAATGGAGTGACTGCATGTTGGGAGAGAGGAGACTAGAAGTAAAGGACGCTTTTAGCACAAAATCTTGTTGGCCATGTGAAGTCTGAGATATTTATTAGATGTGCAAGTGAGATGGTAGGTAGGAAGTTATGAGTCTGAGTTCACAGGAATCGTCTGATGTAAATTTGATGGCCTTCAAAAAATACCCCCAAAAGCAAAACACAAACTCACTGACATTGAGTCAATTATGACTCATAGCGACCCTATAGGACAGGGTAGCACTGCCCCTGTGTGCGTTTTCAGGACAAAAACTCATCTTTCTCCCACAGAGTAGCTGTTGGTTTTGAATGATGCACAAGGAGCAACTTAAGTCTAAGACTGTCCCAGGCACTATTGGGTTAGCAGCCCAATGTTTAACCACTATCCCACCATGACATTAAAGGGATCAAATGAGATTATCCAGAGCAAACGTATAATAGAGAAGAGAATGGAGGATAGAGTCTTGGGGCTGCTGCTAGAACCTGCTTAACGCTGGTGAATGAGCACTGCCTTCTATTTCCTTATTGTCGCGAGACCAGCAGAGTCCAAGACCAGGGTCTTCCATCTCCTGAGTGCTTATACAAGTTGGGTTAACAGGTTGTGTTAATCTGGGTTGACTAGAGAAACAAATTCATAGACACTCATATGTGTATAAGAAAGAACTTTATCTAAAAGAGCAATTGTAAAAAAAAAAAAAGCAATTGTATATTATATATTGAGAAAACATCCCAGCCCAGTCCAGATCAAGTTCATAAGTCCAATATTAGCCCATATGTCTAATACCCATCTATAAATTCCTCTTCAGACTCACACAACACATGCAATGATGCCAAATGCAGGAAGTTGGTGGGAAGTCTTGTGGATCCAATGGTGGTGGAAGCAGCGCAACGGTGGCCAGGGTCTCCACGTGGCTCGTCCAGCTCCAGGGCTCTAGCTTAGGTCCTTGTGTCTTGTCAGCAGGAAGATGAAGCAGAGAGTGTGTGAGTCTGGCCTCCAGTGAGCTATTTATCTGCTTTGCGCCTCCAGATGAGGTCATCAAACTGTGACCTGATTGACAGGCAAGACTCCACCCCTTCCCATGTCGATTGGAGATTATGTAACCACCACCCAGGTGTTTGGGTGAGGTCTATAACAAGTGGCCTCTACGCTCCACTGAAAGCACCAGTGCAAGCCACTCCTGATGGGCAATCCTGACCCCACTGAAGCAATGAGTTAGGGGAACTGCTATTCCTTCCTGCCACCCATGCGCCCCCCCCCTCTCTTATCATCTCACCATGGGGGGAGGGGAATGATGGTTTTGGGTTTTTTTAGTTGTTACTGTATATGTCCTTTTTTTAAAAAAAAAGAATAAATTTATTGGGGACTTGTACAACTCTTATCACAATCCATACATCCATTGTGTCAAGCACATTTGTACATTTGTGCCATCATCATGCTCAAAACATTTGCTTTCTACTTGAGCCCTTGGTATCAGCTCCTCATTTTTCCCCCTCCCTCCCTGACACCCTCTCTCATGAAACCTTAATAATTTATAAATTATTATTATTTTTCATGTCTTACACTGTCCGATGTTCCCTTCACCCACTTTTTTGTTGTCCGTCCCCTAGGGAGGGGGATATATGTAGATCCTTATAATCGGTTGCCCCTTTCTACCCCATCCTCTCTCCACCCTCCCAGTATCACCACTCTCACCACCTGTTCTGAAGGGTTCATTTGTCCTGGATTCCCTGTGTTTCCAGTTCCTGTCTGCACCAGTGTACATCCTCTGGTCTAGCCAGATTTGTAAGGTAGAATTGGGATCATGATAGTGCGGTGTGTGTCTGAGGAAGGAAGCATTAAAAAACTAGAGAAAAGTTGTATATTTCATCATTGCTACACTGCACCCTGACTGGCTCATCTTCTCCCCGCAACCCTTCTGTAAGGGGATGTCCAGGTACATACAGATGGGCTTTGGGGCCCCACTCTGCACTCCCCCTCATTCACAATGATTTAATTTTTTTGTTCTTTGATGCCTGATACCTCATCCCTTCGACACCTCGTGATCACACAGGCTGGTGTGCTTCTTCCACATGGGCTTTCTTGCTTCTGAGCTAGGTGGATGCTTGTTTACCTTCAGGGATGAGCTTTTTTATACTGAGATTGGTTCCAGTAACCTGACTTTGCTGCTTGCTGCCTGTGTGACCTTGGGCAATTCTCTTAACCTCTCTGATTCTCAGTTTCCCCATGTCTACAACCTCACAGCCTTGTTTTGGGAATTGAATGGGATAATACAAGTGAAGAGGCAAATACTGTGTTTGGCAAATTAGAGGTAATTTTAACAACAAACACTCTGTGTTAAACTCTTTAAAATGTCGGTGGAAGTTTTTAAAGCCCCGTCATACATCCTTTCTCTATTTACTTCATCTATCAGCACAGCAGCCCTATGAGGCAGGCAAGGCACAGTGCTACTCACAGACCAGTCTAAGCAACTTGCCCAGCCAGTAATTCCAGTAGCCTGCCCCTAGGACCGTTCCTCTCATTACTTTGCTCCACTGCTTCTTGAGAATGTCGAAACCTTCTCCTCTCGCGCTCATTTTCAAGTGGCTTTGTTCTCTAGCTCACATTCAAAATCCACAGTTTTGAGTTTTCCCTGGTGAGTAAGTTGTCGGGGGCCATGGTCCCCAACAGCAAGATCTCATAAACAGGCTTTACTCAGCCTCAGGCCTCCGGCCGGGATGGAGGCTTTCCATTTCCTTTTGCTGCCTTACAGAAGAATGGCCTTCACCTTTTCCCTTATTTGTATTGGCTAACAAGCACCCTGTTAGCACAGGTGCTGTTTCACCTAATTAGCATAAGGTAATGGCATTCCTGCGGACCTGATTGAAAACTGCTGGCGCTAGGCGCGTTTTTTGTAGCTTTCTGATTGGGCGTTATCAGTAGTAGCCTGATTTGCATGTCCCGCGGGCACTCCCTTCCTTTTTGCCTTTATAAGCTGCGGCTTGTGGAAAAATAAAAAGAACTCAGAGAAAGAGAACTGGGGGAGCTAAAGGAGAAAGGAGAGAGAAGTAAAGAGAACAAGAGCTGCCCAGCCTGCC
>NW_022103898.1:33193332-33198163 GCF_000313985.2 Echinops telfairi
GGGAATTTCAGATACACAATGAACCTTAAAAAAAAAAGTATAAGTATGTCCCATGCAATATGTGGGACATACTTGTATCCCCAAATTTTATCTGAGATTGAATTTATCTGACATTAAAATTTGACTGAACATCCTTTTTTTCATCCACCAACCCCACTATGGAAGGGAATGGTTGTAAATGCCTTAAGTCCACAGACCCCTTTTGGACTAGCAAAGTCCACTGTTTCTGGCTGAGCTATCAATTCATTCTGTTGGCTTTCAGGAAATCCCTTAATGACTTGGAAATGGGGAAATAATCTCGATGAGCATGCGATCTTGTATACTCAGGGGACACGCCTGTAGAATTTCATTCATTCTCCAAACAACGCTGGCGTGCGCATGTGCCAGGATCCGTGGTTCCGGCCCACGCTGTACACCAGGGCGCCACATCCATTCTGTTGGCATGCCTGGGCAACAGGCGTCGGTCACCTGCTGCGGAAGCCATTTCAGAAAGCGTGCAATCAATTCGAACCAAAAGATAAGTGGAGAATAAACCAGAAACCCTTCTGATTTTTGAGTGCAAATTTGCATGGCAAGCGTGGTGTCTACAGCATATAAACTTAAAATGTGGACAGTGTTGCTCAGTATTCAAGACAAACTAAGATAACTCGCCACCACCATGGGTGTGGACTTATCTGGAAAACATGGACTCAATGCGTCACCACCACGGACAGACTTAGAAACACAAACGTAACTGAGGAAACATGAATGAAACCACTCCTTCTATGAGCCATAAAAACCCCAGAGCAACCAGAGCGTTCAGCACCCCTCATGCTCCACGCTCTATGCCCTTGCTCTGGGTAAGCGTTCCCCTTTTTCTTACTATATTGTTATTTGCTGTGTTAACTAACACTTGTGTATAGAATATAGATCATCAGCAATTTATACCTGTCTTGTGTATTCTTTCCTGCGTCGAACTCAGCCCCTCGAGACACATGGTGTCCCTGTGAATCATGTTGCCCCGAGAGACCCCTGCCAGCATTGAGATGCTTCCACCACCACTGGATCCACAAGATTTTCCACACACTGGCCTGTGATCTTCCTGCATTGGCATCATTGCATGTTTTGTGTGAGTCTGAAGAGGAATTTATAAATGAGTATTGGGCATATGGGCTAATAGTGGACTTATGGACTTGATCTGCACTAGGCTGGGATGTTTTCTCAATATACAATATACAATTGCTCTTTTAGATAAAGTTCTTTCTTATACACATATGAGTGTCTATGAATTTGTTTCTCTAGTCAACCCAGGGCAAGTGTATAATAGAGAAGAGAATGGAGGATAGAGTCCTGGGGCTGCTGCTAGACTTGCTTAATGCTGGTGAATGAGCACTGCCTTCTATTTTCTTATTGTCGTGAGACCGACAGAATCCAGGACCAGGGCCTTCCATCTCCTGGGTATTTATACAAGTTGGGTCTTCACGTGGCTCGTCCAGCTCCAGGGCTCTAGCTTAGGTCCTTGTGTCTTGTCAGCAAGAAGATGAAGCAGAGAGTGTGGGTCTGGCCTCCAGTGAGCTATTTATCTGCTTTGTGCCTCCAAATGAGATCATCAAGCTGTGTCCTGATTGACAGGTGAACCTCCACTCCTTCACGAGTCAACTGGAGATTATGTAACCGCCACCCAGGTGTTTGGTTGAGGTCTATAACAAATGTCCTCTATGCACCACTGAACGCACCAGTGATTTTTTGTTCTGGGTCTTTGATGCCTGATACCTGATCCCATTGACACCATATCACACAGGCTTCTTCCATGTGGACTTTGTTGCTTCTCAGCTAGATGGCTGCTTGTTTATCTTCAAGCCTTTAAGGCACCAGATGCTGTATCTTTTGATAGCTGGGCACCATCAGCTTTCTTCACCACATTTGCTTATGGACCCATTTTTTCTGGAAATTGAGCGTCACGGAATGCCAGGTTATTAGAACAAAGTTTTCTTGTGTTGAGGAAGTACTTGAATAGAGGCCCAATGAACTGACAAGGTTTTAACAATTCATGTCAAGCTTATTATTTTGATCTTCTATCATCATATCTCCCATGCACTCTGTCTGGTCACCAGTTCCTTCTGATCCCTCTATTATGGATCGAGGGAAATCACTGGAGGCTTATTTCCTTCATAAATCTCACAATGTCTCTTGGGCTTCCACTGTTACCAATAGCCTTCTGCAAACCAGAATCTCAGAATGTAGGCTCTGATACTATCCCTTCCTTTGGCTTCAGAGTATATGATTTACAATCCTTTGATCACTGATGTTGGTGTTTCTCACTTAGACCTCTCACTTAGATAGATGGCTGCGTGCTTGGAGACATGCCTTTAACACCTCGGATGCTATTTTATCGGATAGCCAGCACCATCTAATTTCTTCAACACACTGCTATGGCACCCATATCTCCTGTGTTATGAGGGTGAGTATCCAGCAGGGCCGTGATATAAGAACTAGTTGTTCTTCAATTGGAGCGAGGATTTAGTGTGAGTCCAAAACCCATTCCTGGATCTATGTGTGTTCTTTTAACTTGCCTTTGGCTCCTTTTGGAGACCTCCTTGTTAATTTTTGGTGGAGAGTCTTGTCAATTATCCCCCTGGAGCATAATGATCTTCCATTAATATTGTCTTTTGTTAGCCCCTGGTACTAATTTTTTTAAAGCACTGTTGAATTTTCAGCCTTAAGTCCTCAGGTGACAGGTGTGATTGAGGTAGAGTCCAGTTCACCCAGTGGAGTTTCTGCATTGGATCTCGGGTGCAGTCATTGGAGCATGTTGTGAGCCTTTAATTTCCCAGTGTCCTTTTGCACTTGGCCTGGGTCTCCAGGATGTGCCAGAAACAGAGGCCAATGTGGCTTGTTTGGTGCATATTACCAGGGATATCCCCCCTGAAGGTCTTTAAAACTATTTTTAGTCACTTTCCCCCTCACTTGGAGGTCAGTCTTCCACATTTCCTACTAATAGTCATGCACGTGCACTCCCCCAGACGTATCTACACCCTTCCCCTCCCTGACTTGACTTTCCCATCAGTGTCCCTCGTTCCTCTGATAGAGCTAGCTACCTGTTTGGGGAGGCCCTCATCATAATGTTGCATGACAGCCACTCAGTAGTCAACATCCCCTACCCATCCCTTAACAATTTAATCCCAACTAACTTGAGGTGCCCTCCGGGACACTGACCTTCAAGATACACAGCTAGAGAGGGTGGTGTATGGTTCATTGGCACCAGTTAGACTCTCTACCAGGCTGTAAGACCACCCAGCCAGCAGACTGGATGCCATGCAAACCTGAGCTTGTGCCCGTCCTGTTGCTTGTTCCTACAGCAGTGGAAAAAAACAGTATTTGTCCTTTTGTGCTTGACTAACTTCACTCAGTATGAGGTCTTCCAGATCTCTCCATGTCATATGGTGTTTCATGGTTTCACCACTGTTTTTTAGGGATGCATAGTATTCCATTGTGCGTATATACCAGAGGGTTTTGTTTTGTTTTGTTTTACCATATCTTCTACTGATGGGAATTTAGGCTGTTTCCAACTTCTTGGTATTGTGAACTGTGCTGAAATGAACATAGGGGGAGCATATGTCTGTTCATGATCTGTTTCTTATTTCTTTGGGGTATATGCCCAGTAATGGTATTGCAGGATCACATGGTATTTCTATTGCCATCTGTTTTTGTTATTGCCATATTGTTTTCCACAGTGGTTTACAATCCCACCAGCAGCGTATAAGAATTCCAATCTCTCCACACCCTCCCCAGCATTTGTTGTTCTCATTTTTTAAAAAAAAACCTGGGCTACAGTTATGGGTGTGAGATGGTATCTCATGGTCGTTTTGACTTGCATTTAGTGAATGAGAGTATTTCCTCATGTGTTTATTTAGCCATTCAAGTCGTTCTTTGTGAATCGTCTGATCAGGTCCTTTGCCCACCTTCTCAGAGGGTTATTTGTTATGTTCTTGCTATAGGTTTGTAGTATACTGTAGATTTTAGTAATTCGTCCTGTGTCCATTATGTCATTGCTAAAAATCTTTTCCCAATCTGTGGGCTCTCATTTTACTCTTTTAATGTACACATGCTTTTTGTTTTAAATAGGTCCCATTCATCTATTTTGTCTTCCCCACTGTGTGCCTTCTTTATTCTATCTGGTAGCCCATGTATGCCCTGTACTAGGACACTTAGATTTATCCCAATTTTCTCATTGATGATCCTGATAGCTTTGGGTTTTATATTCATGACGTATAATTTCTTCCCTGAAAAACAATTTTAGATGGAAATCAGTTGTGATTGGTATAAGAATAAGTAAAAATAACTTGATTTGGTTTATGGGATATATTAATTAAATCTTCTCAAATTAGTTGAACCTCCCACTTTATCCTTGTTGTAAGCAAAGTAGTGAAGCAGAAAAATAGAAAAGTTTGTTTGTGCTTTGTAGCAGTGTCATTTTCTGATGTCTGGCAGGTACTAATCTAAGGACTGCCTTTACTTGGATATGCTTAATTATGATGATAGTACATAAGGTCAAGGCCAACAATCAGGCCAATTGATACTTTTAAATAGTCTGCTCTACCTCTCCAATAAGTTACATGAATATGTTAATGAAGGACAAGCATCCTCTATTTGCCTATAAACTACCTCTCACCTTTTTATCTCAGGGTCTCTTATTGAATAACATTCCCCAACCATAGGAGCTTATAGATGAGGTCTTTTTTTTTCAAAAAAATCATTTTATTGGGGGCTCGTACAATTCTTATCACAATCCATACATCCATCCATTGTGTCAAGCACACTTGTACATTTGTTGCCATCATCATTCTCAAAA
>NW_022103898.1:33200740-33205983 GCF_000313985.2 Echinops telfairi
CTGGACCACACAGGACTTGTAGCAGGAAGTGCCTTTCTTACTCCATTTACCAGTACAAAGTGGGATGTGGTGGTGAAGTCTCAGGTTCTGAATTAACAGAGTCCCTTGGTGGTACAAATGGTTATCCAACTGCTGTTAACCAAAAGGTTGGTGGTTCAAGGTCACCCAAAGGCACCCTGGAAGAGAGGCTTGGGAACAACTAGCCATTGATCACTCGGTGGAGTACATTCTACTCTAACATGGCTGGAGGACACCAGTAGTCCATTTGATGGCAGCTGTTAAAGGCCTCAAGTAACAGTCTCTGAATTACACTCTGTTTGAGCTAGAACCTCATTGATCTCTGGTTTTCTCCTCCGTAAAGTGACTAAAAGATCATCAGCATCTATGTCTTAATCAAACTATCTGGTACACAGGACACAATAAATATTCTCAACTCCATTCCCTGCCATTGAGTTGAGTCTGACTCCTAGTGACCCCATGGGACATGATAGAACGGTCCCTGTCAGTTTCTGAGACTGTAACTCTTTATAGGGGGAAAAAGACGCATCTTTCTTGCTTGGAACAACTGGTGGTTTTGAAGTATTAACCTTTAGCACCCCAATGCATAACCACTACCCCACCAGGGCTCCAGCTGTTTTCAGGTGCCATGGAATCAGTGCCAACCCTACGCACAACAGAATGAAACACTGCCTGGTCCTGTGCCCCGCTCACAGATTGGTCCTGCGCCTGAGCTCTTTGTGGCAGCCACGGTGTCAGTTCATCTCTTTGTAGGCCTTCCTCTTCGTCGTTGCCCTCTACTTTACGAAGCAGGATGGCCTTCTCCAGGGACTGGTCTCTCCTGATACTACGTCTAAAGTATGTAAGACAAAGTCTCGACATCCTTGTCCCTAAGGAGCACTCTGGCTGTACTTCTTCCAAGAGAGATTGGTTTGTCCTTTTGGCAGTCCATGGTACTTGTAATGTTCTTCTCCAGATTGTGCCCTAGGATTACTTTTCCTAACAAGTTCTGTCACCATTTTTATTGACACGCTTTTCTGATGGCAGATGGAATGCAGGTTCACAGAAAATGAGAAATATGTGAAAATATAAAAATATGCCCAGTCCAACCCAATCCACATGAGAGGGTGTAAATCATGCCATTGTGATCCACAGCATTCTCATCGGCTGGTTTCTGATAGTAGCTTTCTATGGTTTTCTTCCTAATCCATCTTTGTCTGGAAGCTCTCTGAAAACTGTTCAATGTGATCACAACATGGAAGCCTTCCCGGACAGACTGGTGGTGGGTGGACCTGAGGAGCAGTGACTGGGAATCAAACCCAAGTCTGTCTCAAAAGAGGCCAGGAGTCTACCAGTGCCCTACCACTGTTCCCCGACCAGACTGACCTCCGCACCACTACCTCTGGCCTTTGACTCCCCTCAACACCACCAGGGCACCAGAACCACCTAGGATGGGGGCAGGTTTCAAAATACAGATTGCTTGGGTCCCTCTCCAAACTCAAAAACCAAACTCAATGCCAACGAGTCAATGCTGTCTCCTAGCAACAGGGTAAAACTACCCCTGTGAATATCCAAGACTGTAACGCTTTGTGGGAGTAGAAAGCCCCATCTTTCTCTCAATGAGCGGCTGGTGGTTTCAACTGGCTAATCTTGTGGCTCGCAACCCAACATATAACCACTAAGCCAGGCCTCAATCCAGGCCAAATTGATTGTTACCCAGACATCCATATTAAAAACAACAACAACAACAACAACATGCACTTGACATGCTGATGCAAAACTAGGCTTAAGGACCCTGGCACTCTCCCCTGTGCCCTCTCTCACATAGTTTTAAAACAGTGGATAACATTGTCCATTCGGCTTGGGGTCCTGCTTTTGTCAAGCTGCTCTTATCATGAACATGAACATGACTCTCATCATGATTCTTCCACAATATCTTATTTTTCCGTAAGGCTTTAGCCGTGCTTTGCCAGTCCGCGTCCACCACTTCTCACTCAGCAGTTGCCTCACACTGTGACTCCATTTTAAGCAGCAATCACGCGTGCCTGCTCTCACCCTGCTGGGCTGTCACGGTTGATGGATGGAGACGTGCTCCCTGTCATGCTTTTCCTCACTCTCTGCAATTTCAGCCCCCACCTGATGCCAGGCCACACGTGGGGCTGGTCTCTCAGCCGTCAGGGCTTGACTTTGTGGCTCAGGAGCCAGCAGACGTGCCAGTGTGGGTTTGCACATTTTCTTCCCTAAACGATTAATTTGACACCTAACGCTATTTTTCACTTAGTGTTCAGTCGACCATGGTGGTGGTGATTTCAGCTCAAATCAAATTCCAAGGACTCGGGAGGGAGGGGGCGTGGGGTGGGAGGGAAGATTTCCTTGACGGACCAACTGACATTTTAGGAAAATAAAATGACGGGGAAGCACCATCAAACTCCCTCATCGTGGCCGCCTCCGGTCCCTGATGAATGAGATTGGACAGGGAGGGAGCACGAGCTCTAAATCAATTAAGGAGCAAGCGCCCCGTCATTTGTACCCACCTGCTGCCAGTCTCTGCAAAGAAATGCAGTCATCACTGGAGGACAAACACTGCCCTGCCTGTCTGTCCTCTGCCTGCCTAATGGATGCTCAAGGATGGTCCTTGGAAAACGTTTGGAATCCTTCTAAACCAGGGGTTTCTCAAGAAGCACCTTGACAGATGTGTGTGGTTGTCGGGGTGGGGGTGGGGGTGGGGGTGGTGGTGGTGGTGGTGGGGGCAGCCCCCCACCTCTAATCACAGGTTCAGCAAGCACAATTGTACAGTTGAGATATATAAAGATTACATTAAAGTCATCGAGAGCATGAGAGATAGAAGAGAGACTGAGATAATGGAGTCAAACACATTTCATGGTAGCATTGCTCACCTCAGGCCCGCTTGGTGGTCCTCGTGGAGAGAGGGGGAAGGGAAGGAGGACAAGGGGAAAGGGAACAGGGGAGTGAGGACGGGAGAGGTGAGGGGGAACCGACAAGAGGTCAAGGGAGGAGCTGAGAGAGAGAGAGAGAGAGAGAGAGAGAGAGAGAGAGAGAGAGAGAGAGAGATCTGTATTGCTAACCCAGGCCTATATACCTTTGGGGGACATGCAAGCCCACTATTTACAGGTAAAGACATACATCACAGGAAGGGGTTGCACTATGGGTTATGCAACAATGAAAGGGGGACAATCTAGGGATACACGTGACAAGATGGGCAGATCCTAGATTCACTGAGTGGGTTTGAGCTGTTCTCTGGATCTCCATAGGAACCATTATCAGTAGGGTGTAAACTCCATCTACAGGAACCAAGTCAATGACTGCAGGTCTTTAGGGAGTAGTCTATTGTCCTTAACGGCAGGTAGCAGGGCCCAGTGCAGTTTGGTGACTGACTGTCTTCAGGGAGGATGTCTGTAAGCATCTGACCTCCCCCCACAGATGTGCATTTGGGAGTCCACTATATGGAATGCCATGCAGCCTGAAGTACGTCATGCCACTACGTGGTCTTTGGGTGAAGAAAAGGAGGTGGTCTCCACTCCTAACCATTTCCCATTTACTTCTGTGTTTCTGGCTGGGCCTCCACCTGTGTGTCCGTTTGTCGTACTGTGGTGGCTTACTTGTTGCTGGGATACTGGAAGCGTTGCCACCAGTATTGCAAATACTGTGGACGCACTCATGGTGGGCAGGTATCAGCAAAGTTTCCAGACTAAGACGCACAAAGAAGAAAGGCTTGGGATCTACTTCCTCAAACTAGTCAATGAAAACCGTATGGGTCACAGCAGAACATTGTCTGATTGACTTGCTTTGGACATGTCATCAAGAAGGATGAATTGCTAGAGGAGGATATCATGTTTGGTTAGGTAAAGAGCCAATGAGGGCCTGAGAGATGGTGAGATGGATTGGCCCAGAGCTGCAGCGATGGACCATGCTGTCAATTGTGTGGATAATGCAGCACGTGCAATACTTATTCTCTTGTACATCAGGCTGGAGTTGTACACGAGGTGGAGTTGACTCCGTGGCAGTGAACAATAATATATTGAATGTAAATGGAGCGAAAGGCCCTGACCACCCCTGTCTGAGCAGTGTGCTTGCTCTTGTACCATTTATCATCACAGTTGTCGGGGTGATTGGGTACTACCATAAGCAAGCCCATGCCCTAGGTAGGGCAGCGGGTTGTGACCAACAACTCCACAAAAGTCGTATGGAATGGGGAAGAAGGAGCTTCCTGAAGCACATTGGGAGGCAGCACGGACAAACCAAGCGATAACCATAATTCTCGCGCTGAGACTGGGGTCCCTGAGTGAGGCAATGCTGATGCTGGTCCTTTGATACCCTGTAATTCCTCTAACTACAGTGCCTGCAACAATGGGCCCAAACATACCCACTCTTCTGGGATTGCACATTCTAGAGAACACGCAAGTTCTCTATGTTCTAATTTCAATCTTGCACCACTTCCAGGGCCATTGCCAAGTATATCCATTCTTTTAAAACATATTGTAGTATGAAACATTTTCTCACAGCCATTGACTTGATTCCAGCCCACAGGCACCTTACAACACAACCTAGCCCTGCTCCTGAGGGTTTCTGAGGCTGTCAGTCTTTCCTTAAGCAGGTAGCCTCATCTTCCTCCAGCCGAGTTTTCTTCTGTTAATCACGGTCAATGTGAACTGGAACCAATGCGACAGTATCACTAACAGCACTCACACTGAGCCTGACAATAACATGTGATAACATGGTGGTTTACGAAGCATTTTCGTATTCATCATTTCATGGTCTAGTCCCACAAACCTAAGGAGCTGGGAGTCAGCATTGTATTATAGACAGGAGATGGCAGCTCACTGAGAACAGGCCCCACGCTGCCCAATGCAGACCTTAGGGCTGGTGGTCTTCTACAAATACAACGCAGCTTCCTGGTTTCCAAGGAGCCCCGGCAATGTAGTGGTTCTGTGTTGGGCCGATAACTGCAAGGTCAGCAGTTTGGAACCACCAGCTGCTCTGCAGGAGAAAGATGAGGCTGTCTGTCTACTCCAGTAAATGCCGCGGTCCAGCCGCCGCGGGGTGAGGGGTCCCCTGTTCGGTGGGTAAGGCGTCGACGCGAGAGGGATGAGCAGAGTCAGGAGTCCGTGATCATCTGCTGCTTTATTACAATTTTAAGGTTCTATTTAAACAATATTTTCTGACAATCATACAATCAAAGCGGAAAGAAAAAATTCTAATAATAAAAGGTGCAAAGTATAGAGTTT
>NW_022103898.1:33207062-33221762 GCF_000313985.2 Echinops telfairi
CTGTCCTGGAGGGCCACTATGAGTCAGTATCACTAAGAGTCAGTATGCCTTGATGGCAGTGAGGTTTTTGTCAGTTCTGTTTTCTTGATCCTGGTTTCCAGGCTTGCTTCTTGCTTCTGCATGAACTGGACATTTTCACTTTTGAAAGAATGATTTTTCCTCCTTCAGCTTTTAAGAATGACCTTCATCGTTGTTGCTGGTTCACACATTGAGTCTGTTGTACCTGGTGGAGATCCCACCAATGAGAGAACAAAACACTGCCCAGCCCTGAACCACCTTCACAGTCACTGGTATGCGTGCATCCACTGTGAGGGTGATTGTGTCACTCGGTCTCATTAAGGGTACTTGTCATCTTTGTGGCCCTCCACTTTATCAAATCTGGTGTCCTTCTCTAACAATTGGCCTCTCCTGATGAGTCCAAAATAAGGGAGTCAAAGTCTTAGGTAATTTTTGGTGAATTCAGAGGGGTTTCCTGGCTAATTCTTAGAAGCAGGTCACCAGGCCTTTCTTCCTAGTTGGTGTCAGTCTGAAAGCTCTGCTATCACCACCAGCAGGTGACCCTGATGGTACTTAAAATAATCAAAGCAAACTGACTGCCATGGAGTCAATCCTGACTTGTAGCGACGCCCCTGTGGGTTTCTGAGGCTCCAAATTGCAGACCACACGGATCACAGCCCATTTTGTAACCACTACATCACCAGGGCTCCTCATCTTTAAAATACCAGTGGTGTAACTTCCTGCATCATGACAACACACAATTCACCACAGTACAAGAAAATGACAGATGGGTAGAGGTTTTAATGAGCAAGATTAGTGTGAGGAATCTTTTCATATTCAAAGTCATGATGTTAAATCAGGAGAGAATTATACCATTACATCTCTACTTCCACGGAAAAGCTCTGGGAAAACAGGAAGTTCTGCTTAAAACAATTAGGTAAATCTTCCCACAACATCATTTCCCTAGATGCTTTCTATACAGCACTAAGTTAAAATATTTTTATCTTTAAATTTGAAATTTGTTATTAAAGCAATATTATATCTTCGCTAGCCATGATAAAATGCATATACAATGCCATTAACCTCTTGATCTTGGCCCAGCAACTATTCATAGTCCTCTGTGGTCTCTAAGATTCCGACACACACACTGAGAAGCACTTTTTTTTTAATTTAAAATTTACTGTAATGGGAAGAAGGGACTGATAAGCATTTTTACAAGGCTGTACTTGGGGATCATAGAAAACACATACGTTCTCTATGTTCTAATTTCAATCTTGCTCCACTTCCGGGGCCATTTCCAAGTATGTCCATTCTTTTAAAACATATTGTTGTATGAAACATTTTCTCACTGCCATTGACTCAATTCCAGCTCACAGGGATCTTACAAGACAGCCTAGCCCTGCTCCTGAGAGCTTCTGAGGCTGTCAGTCTTTACTTGAGCAGATAGCCTCATCTTCCTCCCGCCGAGTGGCCTGTTGAGTTTGAACCGCTGACCTGGTGGTTATCAGCCGGATACTTAAACCTTCTCAACACCAGGGCTTTTTATGAAACATTCTAGACATTCCATGAAGATGGAAAAGGTATCATTTACTCATCCCAGCGCTTCACAAATCAAACAATACACAGACAATTGAAGTCCCTTGTATAACCCTGACTTCACCTAATTGCATTTTTGGGGTTCAATATTATATTTGTGAAACACTTCTATATTGATTGATGCAACTGTGGCTCATTTATTTTTCATACATTCATAGTGTTCCACAGTAGAAACTGCTTCCAGTTATGTATCCCCGCCTATATCAATTAACTTTTTCCCATTATGAATGTTGGCATTATGGGTGTTCCTATATCCATTCCTGATGTACACTGATGTCCTGTGTGATCACACACACACACACACACACACACACACACACACTTCCTCAAGTTGATTCTGATTAGTATTGTCAAATTTATTCATTTCCTTTTTTTTCCACGTGTGTGTGTGTGTGTGTGTGTGTGTGTGTGTGTGTGTGTGTGTGTTTCTTTTCAAAAGACCTTGAGGTCACAGGAGAAGCCCTAGTGGTGCTGTGAGCTATGCATTGGGCTGCTAACTGCAAGATTGGCATCTCAAACTCACCAGCTGCTCCATGGGAAACAGATGAGGCAGTCTGCGCCTGTGAAGATGCACAGTCTTGGAAATCCTCTGTAGAGATGCTGAATTGAAACTGATGGCAGTGTACTTGGTTTTTTTAAAACATTTTATTGGGAGCTCTTACAGATATTATTACATTACATAGTTCCATTAGCTCAAGCATAATTATACAATTGCTACCCTCATCATTTTCAATACATTTTATTTTCTTCTTCAACTCTTTGAGATTAGCTCCCTTTCTCCCCTCCCGCCCCCACTCTACCACCCCATCCCTCAATATATTATTATTATTATTGATTTTTCATTCATAACTTCCACCATCCCATTTATCCAATCACCTAATATTCTGATGTTCATTCCCTTTGAGTGGGGTTTACAGTCATCATTGCTTTCAGTCCCCCCTCCCCTTCCCGTATCCTGAGGGAGTCATTATTATTCTCCTTACTGTTTCTGAAGAGTTTACCTACTTGGATTCCATGCATTGAAACATCTTGATTGTACCAATGTACAAACGCAGGTCCAGCAAGATGAGTGAGGGAAAACTAAGGCCAGAATAAAGGGAGGAGGAATTGTTAAAGAACTAGAGGATAGTTGTGAGTTTCATCAGTGCACTGCTGCACCCTGGATATATCCTCCCTTTCATATGTCCTTTCTGTGAGGGACTGTCCCATTATTTTACAGGTGGGCTGTGGGTCTCCACCTGGCCTATGTTCACGTCAGTTTGATTACTTGTTTTTGAACTTCTGATACCTATTCCCATTGACACCTCATGATCACACAGGCTGGCATGCTTCTTCCATGTGTGCATTACTTCCTTGCTAGATGGCCGTTTGTTTGACTTCAAGCCTTTAAGACCCCAGCTGCTATCTCTTTTAATAGCTGGGCACCATCAGCTTTCTTCACCACATTAGTTTATGCACCCATCTTGTCCTCAGAGATTGTGTTGGGAAAATGAATGCCATACATTGCCACATTATTAGAACAAACCATTCTTATGCTGAGGTAGGATTTAAGTAGAAGCCCAAAGTCTGTCTGCTTACTTATTGTATTTACTTATCTATACATACATAGATATATGCACCTATATTTATATTTTTATATTTATACCTATACATAATGTTTACTCCCTAGTTGTTTTCTCTATTTCTTTTTCCTTTCCTCCTGCCCCACTATCGTGTTCGCCCTTAGGTCACCTCTCAGTAATTCCTCTCAGTGCATCTCACTTGATCAAATATCACCAGGGACACTATACCCTCCTCACTGTCCGTGGTGGGTCCCTTGCTATTCCCTGCTCCTGATGTGTTGGCTCATGGCTCCCTTCCCTTTTCTCACCCCCTCCCATGCCCCACCCCCTAACCACCAGTCCCATTGTTGCTGTCTCCTTGAGATTGCTTGCCTTGTCTAGATAGACATAAAAAATAACACCGAAAAAATCATATAGTTTATTTATATGCCTGCTGACCTTTGTGAATATCCCCCAACCAGTTCAGATGAGGTGCCAAGCGCTGCCTCCTGAGTCAGGAATCTACTTTTGGGATTCCTCTGAGACTTCGTGGCTTTGTTCCCATTGCTGATCTGTTGTGCTCCCCTCTTGGTTTGCCCCCATGTGGGATGGTCAGACCAGTTGCACTCCCCACGTTGTATCTATAGGGCTGATCTCTGTAGCGCTGTGATGTAGGGAGGAGGCGCCAATGTCTTCAGCTGGGGTCAGTTCGGCCATCCTGTCTGTGACCTAGCTGCTCTGAGCAGGAATGTCGTCCTCAGGGCCTGGTATGTCAGAATGAGGTCTACTCTCTCTCTTTCCCTCTTGGTTTATTCCCATGTGGACGGGACAGGCTGGCCCATCTCCCCGAACTGTATCTTCTGTACTGTCCGCTGTATCAATGCTATCTAGAGAGGGGGTGGCATAGCTGGGCCAGGCAGGGCATTAATCCACCCATGGGTAGGGTGTCGTTTATGTCTCCACAGGAAAGGGAGAGAGAGATTGGACACCTCCTGCTGGCGCACCAATCCTCAAGGGGGACGTACCTGCACGGAGCAGCCCATTAACGGAGAGGACTGCCAGCCGGTGCTTGATTTTCTCTAATTGAGCTCTTAGAAATAGTTCTCTTTTCTTCTGAAAGCTTAAAACAAAATTTTTTTTCTCATACATGTTTTTAATCCACTTAGAATCCATTTGCTTTTTATTTATGTAAAATTAGATCACTATGCTACAGTAATCTAAATAATCTTATGGTATGCTTCCCGCCCACCTCAATGTTTCTATCATTTACTAAGTAGTCCGTCTTTTCCCAGAGATCTGCAGAAGTTCCTCTGACTTACATCCAGTTTCTACACAGTTGAATTTCTTCCTCTCTTTTCTGTTCTATGGATCTATCTACCTATCTCTGTGAGAAGAACACACTGTCTCAATCACTACAGCTTTGTAACGTCATGATTCTGGTAAAAAACAAGCAAACAAAAAATCAAAACACAAAACCTCTTCCTCTTTATTTTCAAGAATGTCTTGACTACTTCTTTGCTCTTTTCATACATATGTTAGAATCATATGAGCGCCCATAAATAATCTTGTTAGTATTTTTATTTGAATCTATATGTTAATTAGGGGACATTAGCTAGCATTTTTTGATATTTAATATTCTTAGCTATGAACATGGCATTATATATATAATTTGTGATATTATTTTAGAAGTCATCTTTAGTATTTTTAACATGTGTGCTTCATAATGTCTAATGCTAATGAATAGCTCTATCTTCCTGAACCAAGGTTGTTAGAATGTTTTAATGCTGATTAGAACCTCTTGTTCAATATATTAATGCTGTCCAATATCTTCTTTTTTGTCCCTTTAACCCTAAATTAGACTTCATCTATATTATATATATTATTTATAATGACAACAATTTATATTACTCATCTTCTAATTAGATAAGTTTCTTTATATTTACCCAGGTGTTTACCAAATTATTTTCAGCCATTTATTGCTGCACCTAGGATAATTTTATTTTTTCTGAAGTAAACCCTCTAGAAGTTTCTTTCTTTAGGATCAATTGGGGATAAGTACTCTTACTATTTCTTTGTTTCTTTTTTTTTTACCTCTGAAAGCATTTTACGTTACGTTTATGTTGTGTCTGTTGGTTATGTGATGGTTTAGCTAAGTAGAGAGTTCCTGGGTGACAATTTTTCCTGTCAGCTCCATTAAATATGATTTTGTTGCCCTGTGGTTTCTGTAGTAGCTGTTCCACAATCCATTCTCAGTATGGTTAGCATTCTCTTGTGGGTCATGGTTTTTCTCGGGCTGCTTCTAAGTTCTCCTGGTTTTCAGTGGACACCTCTTCCAGTACCATGTGTCTAAATGTGAATTTTGTTCTGTCAAAGGAACAAGGCTCTTTATAATTCCCTGCAATCTGGATTTCGATGACTGCATCCCCTTATAGTGTCATTTAACAGGTTCCTCTGTCTCCTATAGGTTGGAATTAAATCTTGAAGCTTGATCAAATCATGTTCCATTTTTTGGCAGGAATATACCAGGGGACCTGGTAACCCACACTGAGAAGCACATGCCTCTCTTTTTGTCTAGATCCTCTACTCTGTTGGAGATTGCGGGGCAGGAATATTTCAATCTTCTTATTTCTTTTATCCGTCTGATAGATTTCAAGCAGTATGGTTTTGGAAGCCAGAGGGGAATTATTTTCCTAAGGTTTTCAAAACAAATGACCACAAGTTGTGTGGCTTATAACAGAAACCCATCCTCTCACAGTCCTCGAGGCTATGTATTTGAAAGCCCTTGGGAAGAATTCTTCCTTGCCCCTTCCAACTTCTAGCAGTTCTTGATGTTCCATAGCCGTGGCTGCATAAAGCCAGGCTCCTGCTCTGTACCATCGCCTAGCTCCCTCTCTGCTTCCTTTTCCTCTTCTTTTAAAGACCTCTCTGGTTGCATTTGGGGTCTACTCTAACCACCTTTGCTTCCATCTCAATCCCTCACGAAGCACACTCACAAAGACATTATTTCCAAATAAGGTCACAGTAAGAGATTCTGGGTAGAACTGAGTTGTGAAGGCACGCTGTTCAATTAATACAAAAGTTAAATTCATATGTAATCTTGTTCAGTATACCAAATTATCCTCCATGGTATCTGTAACATTTTCAATGTTGCAGTAATATGTGAGACTACCCCTTACTTACCCTTCCGTCTTGTCAACAGAACCTGTCCAATATTTGTGTTTCTGCCAATCTGATGGCTGGAAAATGGTGTTTTTATTTTAGTCTGCATTTCTCTTATCACAAACAAGGTTACAATATGTTTATTGATACCCCTAGTCTCTGTCCTTGAGAAGCCAGGAGCATCCTTTTGATCAAGGCTGGGGCATAAGGCTGAGGGAGAGTTCAAGAGGATAGAGGAAGTGAGACAAGATGGTTAAGACCTAATTATAGCTATTAAGGAAAGATAGCAGGTCTCCAACTACCAAGACAACCAGATTTACTCATGCCTAAACGTTAATTATACCCTGCATTGCATTATTACTCTTTTACCATAAAAATATAATATTAAATTAACCAGCATTTGTTATATATTGTACTTGATTCCCAGAGGCGGGGTGGGGAGGCTGTGGGGGGAGAAGAAAGGCTCTTTGCCAGGATGGAGAACTTGGCTCAGGCTCCAGCCACGCACAAAGTCAAGGCGAGGGCAAGGCGCCACAGGGAGCAGCACTCCCTTTCAGCCACGTCCTCAGGGCCCGAGGCGGCTCATCTGCCCAGTGCTGCTACTTGGTTCCCAGTTGGGAGAGAGACTTCACAGGGGAGAGAAGTTTCTTTGTAATAATCTTCAGCACAAAAGTCCTCTGGATCCCTATTCAGGAAGGTTAGTGGGAACTGGTACCAATGACAAGGTACATCAACGGGATCCTTAGAGCTCAAGGAAACTCCTTTGATTGATGGAAAGAGCAATCAAAGTCCTGTTGGGACCCAAGAGTTGCTTTTGAAATCCCAAGCTGAATAATGTCTTTGATGGCATTGGCCAAGGTTAATTTGGAGATTTAAATAAGTGCTCCATTGTTTTTAACAAATATTTGTTGAAAATCTAGCAGAGGCAAGGTGCCGGTCTTCACAATCTTTCGGCCTCATACATCCCATTGAAACTCCTATTAAGAATAGGAAATGTGGTGTTTCATGATGGTGAGTTTTTTATACTTACTATTCCATTTGCCTGATAATCTAGTCTTTCTAAAAAGAAAGATGTTAGTCATTTTTTAATATGGTTTATTGACATTTACTTTATGTATGATACAATTGAGTGGTATATATTTTGAAGCGTTGTGTAATAATTGCCACAATCAACTTTAGTAGCTAATTTTCTTCATTTTATATCCATTTTTATTAGCGCCTCCTTTTCCCTCAACCTCCCCTGTCATAGCCCTAAGAATCTATTAATCTAGTTACCAATCCTGGATTTCATATAAGGAAAATCATACAAAAAATAGCAACAAGAAAATACAATACAGGTAAACTTCAATCCAAATTAAAGTAGGAAATGATGTAAGCTAGAACAAGTTAAAAATGGGTCAAGAGGAAAAACAAATAGTAAGATGATAAATTTTAAGCTAATTATATCTGCAGGACTCCATTTTCTAATATACTCTGTCTGAGGAAAAAAATATTCACACAGCTGGTCAATGGCCCAAGGGAGTTCAACAGAGATTTAATCCAGGTGGGGATTCTACAAATGGATTCCATAGCCTTCGGCAAACTGGGTGCTTGGAATTTAAGTTCTGCTATGATTCCCTCCTTTTTAGTTAAATTTTATTATTTACTATCCTTGGATCACACAGGCTGGTGTGCTTCTATCATGATGCCTTAGCGAACATCTCACTTAGACAGCTGCCTTTAGGACCCCCTGTTTCCTAATAGCTGAGCAGCTGGGGTGAGATATTTATGGTGAGATTTTTTTTTAAGGAACATTGGATTCCCTGCACCAATTGAGATCTTAGTCAAGAAATTATAAGTTGTTGATAGGTGCAATAAAGTCCATTCCCTCCTATAGTGATCCCATTCGCAACAAAATGAAACACTCCCTGGTTCTGTGCCATCCCCACAACCACTCCTATGTTTGAGCCATTGTCGCAACCATGGTGTCAATCAGGCTCCTTGAGGGCCTTCCTCTTTTTTGCTGCCCCTCCACTTTACCAAACATTACTCCAGGGATGGGTCTCCCCTGACAACATGTCCAAAATATGTAAGATGAAGTCTTGCCATATTTGCCTATAAGGAGCACTCTGGACATACTACTTCTAAGACAAATCAACTTGTCCTTTTAGCAATCCATGATACTTTCAATATTCTTCACTAACACCACAATTCAAATGCATCGATTTTTCTTTGTTCTTCCTTATTCAATGTCCAACTTTCACATGCATATGAAGTGATTGAAAATATCATGGTTCAGGTTAGGTACACGTTAATCCTCAAAGTAACATCTTTGTGGCATATTTACCCAATGCAATGCGCTGTTTGATCTCTTGATTGCTTCTTCCAAGGGCATTGACTGTGGATCCAAACAAGACAAAATCCTTGACAACTTCAACTCTTTCTCCATTTATCATGATGCTACTTATTCGTCTAGTTGTGAGTATTTGGGTCTTCTTTACACTGAGCTGTAATCCACACTGAAGGCTATAGTCCTTGATCTTCATCAGCAAGTGCTTCAAGTCCTCCTTGATTTCATCAAGCAAGATTGTGTCCTCCACATAGTGCAAGTTGTTCCTAAGCCTTCCTTCAATCCCGTGCCACACTCTTCTTCATATAAGCCAGCTTCTCTGATGATTTGCTCAGCATACAGATTGAATAAGTATGGTGAGAGGGTACAATCCAAATGCACACCTTTCCTCATTTTAAACTATGCAGTGTTCCCTTGTTCCATTTGCACAATTGCCTCTTGATCCATAAACAAGTTCTGCATGAGCACAATGAAGTGTTTTGGTATTCTCATTGTCTTCAAAGTTATCCATAGTTTGTTATACTAAGTTTATATAACTAAATGCAGTTAAGAATAATAATGAAGGGGCTTCAAAAAGTTGGTGGGAAAATTTCATTTCATTTTTCTATGAACTCTTTGAAGCCCTCTAAGATATACTACTATTTTTTATCTTAGATAACTCTAATTCAGTCTTTCATTGTCTTGGGCCTTTATAATGGAGAGCTTTATATGCAGTGTGACTATAGATGTGTGTCTCTATTTTCTCTAATTCAGACTTTATCATTAAGGAAGTCCACCCAGATAGTTACTAGTTATTAACCCTTAGAACATTAGCCTGCTAATTTGTGGTTAGAATCTAAATTACGGGTGATAAGAGTTGTATGAGCCCCTAATAAAATGATTAAAAAAAGAATCTAAATGATGGAACAAGGTATACTGGATTGCCTTTTCCTTTGAAATTTTGCTTCCTGTGGCCAGTGTCATTCTGTTAAAACCCATATGCATTTGGCAGAGGCAAAAGACGAGAGTGAAACTTAGAGGGCTCTATTCTCACACTCAGGGAGGCGTCTGTTCTCAGATACTACTCCCCTGAAATCAATGTGATTTTCATCAGTATGGCAGGATCCCAGAGTTTTCTTGGATCTGTACATTTCTAAGTGATAGAGCTCACCTCGGTTACACAGAAATCTTTCATGCTTGAAAACATAGTTAGACATATTTCAAAGCCTGGATAAATGGAAAGCAAAAGGAAATAATTTGCATGGTCTCTAGGTCCGAAGCTCCGCGAGGACAGGGGCTTTGCTGCTTGGTCACTGTTGTACTTCACAGAGCATAGAGGCAGGTGCTGATCAACATTATTGGAATTAAGGGCAGGTAGCCCTTTCTACAAACATAATAAGACCAGTAGTCTTTGGGCCTATGATTATAGCATGCTTTCATAGGATCTCTGCTAAGAACAACACAGAAACCCTGGCAGCCCAAAGATAAGTATATAGCTGCTAAAACTAAAGTTGATCATTCAAACCCACCCGCCTTCTATGGGAGATGATAGCCTTGGAAACCCTCCGGGACATTTCTACTCCAACCTAAAGGGTCACTACGGGTCAAATGATTCCATGTAACTTAACAGTAGGCACACAATAGAGCAGTAGTTCTCAACCTTCCTACTGTCACCACCTTTTAATACAGTTCCTCATGTTGTGGTGACCTCCCCAACCATAACATTATTTTCGTTGCTACTTCATAACTGTTATTTTGCTACTGTTATGAATCGGTCAACCCTTGTGCAAGGGTCGTTTGACCCCCAAAGGGGTCCCGACCCACAGGTTGAGGACCGCTGCAATAGAGCCTCTGGATTGTGTTATCAATTCATGTGCTTGGCTATCAACCCAAAAGGTTGGAGCTTGAAGTCCCTTCAGAGGTGTCTCAAAAGAAAGACTGATAGCCTACTTCTGAAAAATCCGTCATCAAGAACCTCGTGATGCCCTCAGTACATACGGGGCTGCTATGAGCCAGTGTCAACGCAAAGACAACTGTGGTGCTGTTGTTGTTTTCAGAAACACAACGAGGGAGGCTAACAGGGTCTCTGTTACCACAAAATGTCGACTAGCCTGGGGTTCTTAAGAGGTGGCCAATGTCCCGTGGTTCCCCTCTCTTGCTGGATTTGGTTCGAGGATGATGGCTGCTAATTACAGCCCTGGTGTTCTGTACTTCCTCGGAAAAATCAAATTCCCCACTCACAAAATAAAAGCATTTAAAAATAAAAGATGGCCTATATAGATACACGCACCGGGATCCAGTAGTTAAAAACCGAATACAGAGTCGCCTTCTAGTGTTTTACAGGGGTTCCTCTATCTAGGGCAGTTTGCACAATTTCGTCTGGGCTTGTCTGTTGACCCTCCTTGCTGTGCTGTGTATTTCAGCGCCAGGGAGAATTTGCCTGCTGTGTAAAAGCCCGTGTGATTATGCCCTTACATCTCTAAGAAAAGAGACTATTCAGACTGGTTCAGAGCAGCGTGCAGGTCCACGTTACTTAGTGGCAGCTAACTCTGGAGAGCCGTGCCTGGATACCAGTTCTGCCTCCACTCTTTACCAGTTCTGTAACACTAGGCTTACAGTCTCAGAAACCCACAGGGAAAATTCTATTCTGCCCTGTAATGGCAAAGTCAGCAGTTCAAATGCCCCAGCAGCTCTAGGGGAGAGCGATGAGGCTAACTATTGACATAAGGATTTACAAAGCTCCTTCGAACCCAGACTCATGGTCATTGAGTCGATGCTGACTCATAGTGACCCCATAGGGCAGGCTATACCTGCCCCTGTGGGTTTCTGAGGCAGTAACTCATTACAGAAGTAGAAAAGCCAAACTTTCTCCCGTGGAGTGGCTGGTGGTTTTGAACTGCTGACCCTATGGTTCACCCACTATACTACCAGGGCTCCCCTGTAAGCTGTCTAAAATGGTAACTGTTAAAATTGTCTTTCTAATTTGCATATCACTCAATGCTTCAAATGTAGGGGTATAAAACAAATAATCAAATGATGTATTGCATTCACCCAATCTACTGCAAAAGATTGTTTTAAAGCGTTAAAAAGCACCGGTGTCACTTTGAGGACTCAGGTGTGCCTAACTCTGCCCCTGAATTTCCAAATGCCGCACAGAGGGGTGGACACTGGGAAATGAAGGGCGAGGAAGCTAGAAATGGACCGATACATTCCAATGACAGCGTTGGCAACGAATGTTGAAAATACCACGAACTTCCAGAACAACAACGGACTCCATCCTTGAGGAAATACAGCCAGAATGCGCCTTAGAAGTGGGCTGATGACCCCTTGTGCCCTGTACTTTGGACAGGAGGGACTAATCCCTGGGGAAGGCCACCATGCTTGGTCAAGTGTAGGGCGAGCAAAAACAGGAAAGACCCTTCTTGAGACGGCCGCCGCAATGGGCTTGTGTTAGGAGGGTTGACTAGAGAATGAAACGCTGGGGCAGGACCCTCGAGGTCTTGGGGACGGCAGGGCGGAGAGGATCGGCTCTCCCCGGCACACGTTCAGCAGCTCCTTCCCTTCTGTCTTTCTGGAATCTTCCGCATGCCCAGACTTGCGGCCTGATGGGGGGGAGGGGGAGGGGAGTGCTCACTCCGTCAGCGAGGGTGCCTAGCACGTGTGCCCGGCCACTACCCTACCGCCTGTTCTTCCCCTAACTCCAGGCTCAGTCATCTCGTCTCACCTGCCACCCCCCACCAGAGTGTGAGCTGAACAGGAAGGTGCCCCCTCATAGTCGCTGATGGCGTGCTCATTGCGATTGACGCTGATGAAAATGCAAGCATCCACAGGAGCCAAAATACTCCCGCGTCTATCCACCTGAATTGAGGACATCTCAAGAACATCGGACACAGTGAACACTAAGGACAGAAGCCGGGTGAGCTGAGGGATAAACAGCGAGCACATCCTACACACAGCAAACAAGAGTTCCTGAAACAGACAGGAGCGCAAGAGACGATCGGGATGGATGGCAGAAGGGACTTGGGCCATGTGAACAGAGACCAGTCCCCAGAGAAGGTAAAGCAGAAAAAAGGAGTAAGACCTTTGAGAAGACGGATGGACACGGGGATTTCACTGATGGACTCTAACATAAGAACAACTGTGAGGACGGCGCAGGGCCGGGCAGTGTTTCATTCTGCTGTTTGCAGGGTCGCTATGAGTTGGAATCCACTTGTCCTAACCATACAACAGCAATAAACAAAGGAGAGAGTCAGAGAAAAAGAGGAGGGCCTTAAGGCGATGGAGAGACAGTGGCTGCAGAAAGGGAAGCAAGCATCATAGTGGTCAGGCTCGGGCCGGACAGGGCAGTGCTTCCTTCTGTCCTACATGCGGTCTCTGTGAGCAGTCATGGGCATCGGGGGAAGCTGAGGACCGGGAAGATGTAGGTGGACAACTCCTCTCCTCTCATATTTAAGGCGTCTCAGAGGCATACTCTGGTGGAGGATGCCTTCACGCTCGTGAGTTGGAGATGTATCCGTGTTCCATTCTCCTAAACAATAGTTGTTCCCACAAGATCCCCCATAATAATTCCACTTTTTCTCTTTTTTTTCTCTTTTTAGTCTTGCTAATTTTAAGGTGCTGCTTGAAAGCACATTTCTACTGTACTCTTGAAGATTAACTGCTCGAAGGCTATTTGTCTGAAGGTTGTCTGTCACCAAGAGCACCCCACCCTAAGTACAGCCCACTCCCTTCTAATAAGAACCAGAGATTGGTCCCCTGGAGAAGAGCTCAGGGTCACTTAAGGTCAAGCTGGCTCAGAGACCACTAAGGTTAGGCTGCCATCTCAAATCTAGAACCTGCCCATCTTATTCAGTATGTACCTTCCTGTCACGTGTATACCCCTAGCTTGCCCCCTGCCTGTTATGTGTATGCCTGTAGTACAACCCCTTCCTGTTACATATGTGTACAAAGTGGCTTGCTAGCCCAAGTTTATATCAGCCTGTTAAGGGAATACATTGCTCACTCTCTGATTCCAGTCACCATGGAACAGGTGAGCCCTTGCAAACAAAGGAAATCCAGTGACACTCATTTTTGTGTAAGAAAGAACTTTATATTAAGACGTAGTTATATATCAGGAAAACATCCCAACTCAGTCCAACTCAAATCCATAAGTCCCCCTTCAGACTCACACAGCCGCATGCAATGATCCAGAATGCAGGAAGCTCACAGGCTGGTGGGTGCAAAGCCGTGTGGATCTGAGGTCAGTGGACACATGGCAGGGCTCCAGCAGTTCTCAGGGTGGTAAGCAAGCAGGAAGGTCAAGGCAGGGGGAGAGGGGTGGTTCCCTGGGCCCTCCTTACGAGAAGGTCATACATACAAGGAGGCACTATCAGGCTGTGACCTGATTGACACGTTGAGTGTCTCCCTACACCAGGGGTCCTCAAACTATGCTTTTGCCCCATTGTTTTTTTTTAACTTCAAAATAAGATATGTGCACTGTGCATAGGAATTTGTTCATAGTTTTTTTAAAACTATAGTGCGGCCCTCCAACGGTCTGAGGGACAGTGAACTGGCCCCCTGTTTAAAAAGTTTGAGGATCCCTGCCCTACACGTTCACATATCTTCAAGTTGACATGAAATTAGGTAACTACCACAGGGCTCAAGCATAACAATGATTGTGAGGTTGGCACAGGACTAAGCAGTGCCTCTTTCTGTTGTGCATCAGGTCGCAACCTTGCCCAGCGCTAGCAATGCAATTTCAATGAGGAAAGCTACCTGGTGTAGGGTAAGAGGAAATGGAGTGATTGCACTGCGGAAAGGGCAACTCACAGCCAGGGAGTCAATGCCGACTCACAGTGAACCCTGTGGTTTCCGAGACTGTCACTGTTGACCGAAGTAGACGCTCAGTCTTTCTCCTGAGGAGCTGCTGGTGGTTTTCAACTGCCGACCATGCAGATCGCAGCCAACGGGTCACCGCCACAGCCAAGTCCAACTCAAATTTCCTAACAGGAAGGAAAGACAAGAAGGAAGGAAAGGAAGGAGGGAGGAAGGCAACTGATACAGATTAGCTGCTGAATTTGGCCCCGGAGGCTCCAGTTTTCAATCTTTGTATTTAAAATG
>NW_022103898.1:33226219-33228362 GCF_000313985.2 Echinops telfairi
TAGTTTTTTAATACTTCCTCCCCCCACTATTGAGACCCCAATTCTATCTTACATATCTGGATAGACCAGAGCATGTACATGGGTACAGATAAGAGCTGGAAACACAGGGAATTCAGGACAGTTAAACTCCTCTGGACCAATATTGAGAGTAGCCATACCAGGATGGTAAGGGTAAGGAATTGCCCTTCTATTCCTATTTTGTTAAGTATTTTTATCAGTAATGGGTGTTGGATTTTGTCAAATGCCTTTTCTGCATCAATTAATATGATCATTAGTTCTTTTCCTTTGTTTCATTTACATGGTCGATTTGATTGATTACTTTTCTAAAGTTGAACCATCCTTGCATATGCTGTATAAATCCTACTTGATCATGATTGTGGTAGTCAGATGATTTTATGTCAACTAGACACCCCTGGTTAGGGAAGGAGTCAAACCTTTCAATCAGCTCACACCCTGATCCTGTGGGGTTTGTCCATTTCTTCTAGGCTTGCAAACTTAGTTCTGTTGTGATATTGCCCATTTTATGATATTTTCTTCTTCTCTCTCTTTTCCTTTATTGAGTTTGCCAGTGGTTTGTAGATTTTATTAATCCTTTCAAAGAGCCAACCTTTTTTATCTTCTTGGGTTTTTTTTCTCTGTCCCCCCACCCCCACCCCGATCTTTTATTTATGCTCTAATTTTTGTGATTTCTTTTATTCTGGTGGCTGGAGTGTACTTTGTTGCTCTTGCTCTCATTGTTGAAGACTTTGAGTTAAGGTACTGATTTTGGTTCTTCTCTTTCTTCTTTTTGATGTGTGTATTTATTGCTATAAATTGTCCCTTGAGCACTGCTTTTCCTGCATCTCAAAGGTTTTGGTATCTTGCATTTTCATTTTCAAAACTCCTAAAAAGTCAAGAAATTTTAAAAGATATTCCTTATTTCTTTAATGATACAGTTTTTAAGCAGAGTGTTGTTAAATTTCCATGTATTTTCCTATTGTTTATTTCTAATTTTATAGAGTATGATCTGAGAAAAATGTTTGTAGTATCTCAGTATTTTGAAATGTAAGACTTGTTTTGTGGCCTAAACTATGGTCTTTCCTGGAGAATGTTCCATGTTCCCTGGAAAAGAATGGGGTGCTGTTTTTGTGTGGAATGTTCTGTATGGATCTACGAAGTCAACTTGATGAATTGTGTTTAGTTCTTCAGCGACTTTATTGAGTTTCTTTTCAGTTATTCTGTCCTTCCTCAAGAATGGGGTATTGAAGTCTCCTACTCCTATTGTAGTATTGTCTATATGTCTTTTGAATTCTTTAAGAGTTTGCTTCATGCATTTCAAGGGTCTTTTGTGGGGTGTGTAGCAGTTAGGTTTTATGACAACTTGAACCTTTGTGAAAGTATAAGTGTAGTCAGCCTGGTGATGACTCCTTGAGGTCTTTTTATAAGAGAAACACTGGGAACTTGTGGTCTTTTTATAAGAGAAACACTGGGAACTTTCCTCCTATCCTTTGCCCCTTCGCTTTCCCCCTTGCTGGGACTCTGGTCTGCCTCCAGGGTTGCCTCCATGGGAGCTGGTGACCCTCAAAGCCAACGTCTGAGCTGTCAGAACCCTGCCATGTTCCCACTGACCTTGGATCCACATGCCTTTGCCCTCACCAGCCTGTGATCTCCCTGCATTCAGCCTCACCTTCCTGAGTCATCAGCATTAGTCTGTCTATGTGAGTCTGAAGAGGGCTCTGGCTGGCATCAGATCCATGGGCTTGAGTTGGACTGGGCTGGGACTCCTTTTTGATATAAAATTACTTCTTGATATAAAATTCTTTCTTATACATATGAGTATCATTTGTTTCTTTAGACAACCCAGACTAACATACAGTACACAGATGTTTATTATGATTATGTCTTCTTGTTTAATTATCTATTTTATTGTTTTGTAATGTACTTCTTTGTCTCTCATAGTATATTTTTTGCCTTGAAGTCTATTTTATCAGAAATTAATATTGCCACTACTGTTTCTTTTGGTTGCCATTAGCCTGATATGTTTTTTTCTATTCTTTAATTTTGTAATCTATTTTGGGTTTCATGTCTAAGGTGTGTTTCTTGTGAGCAAGTATTTTCTTAGCCAATCTGTTACTCTCTATCTCTTGACTGCGTTGTTATTCAT
>NW_022103898.1:33228462-33246682 GCF_000313985.2 Echinops telfairi
GAGAGAGAGAGAGAGAGAGTTGATTTCTTTGTTCCTTATAAATTCTGGTGCTTGGTATAAATTGCTTTTGCTAGTGGGGTTTCTTGCAACTTTTTCTCTGCTGTTATTTTACTATTTACTAGATTTTTATAATTTTCTTCCTATTTATTTTGATGAGGGTTTCTCATTATGTTTGAGGTTACCTTTTAAAACAATCTGTTCTCTGTTGTGAATTACTTGATTTCCTCTTCATTAAAATTTGTTTGTGTCTACACTTTCTGCTCTATTTTCTTTATAATTGTCTTCATTTCAGAATGGTATCTCTGGCTTCCTATTTTCTGTATCATACATTTGTTGTATTTTGAGTGTTGCTTTAAGTGGTTTGATTTCTGGGTGGTTGTGTCTTTTTATTGATTGCAAGTTGATGTCTGCTGTTATGGATTCTCTGTCCAAAGAACACCCCTTAGTATTTTTGTAAGTTTGGAGAAAATCCTTTACTTTTTCCTTATCTGGAAATACCCTTGTTTCTTTTTCATATTTGAGGAGTCATTTTTCTGGGTATAAGATTCTTGATTGGCATTGTTTTTCCTTTCAGGGTTTTATATATGTCATTCCATTGCAAGGTTTCTCTGAAAAATCTAAGATTATTCTTATTTGTTTCTCCTTGTAACTTTTCTTTTTTCCCAAGTTGCTAAGTTGGATTATGATATATTGTGGTAATTTCTTTTAGAGTCAATTCTGTATGAGGTTCTTTTAGCTTTTTGAAATGTTTATTTTCTCCTCTTTTATGGTGTTAGAGAAGTTTTCTTCCAGCAGTTCTTAGACTGTTTTTTTCTGTGTAATCTTTTTGTTTCTTCCTGTTCTGGGACATCAATCAGGTTTAAGTTATTCTTTTTAACATTGTTCCTTATAATTCTTAGACATTCTTTAGGGTTTTTTTTCTCCCTCTTTTTATTGATTGTTCTTTTCATAGGTTTGTATAGAGAGATTTGTCTTCAAGCTCACATATTTGGTTCTGCTGCTTTGCTCTTTCAAAATTCCCAAACCAAACTCACTGCCTTCACATCAGTTCAGACACAAAATGATCCTACAGGGCAGAGTCACACTGATCCTGAGCACATCTGAGGCTGCACATCTTTACTGATGCCGAAAGTCTCGTCCTTGTCCTGCAGGGCACTTGATGAGTTCAACCTGGTGGCGTTTTTGGCTGGCAGCCCAACTCATAACCCACTCTGCCACCAGGATCCTCTTGCTCCTCCAAAGTGCTAGCGAATTATATTGTTTTAGTATGAATCTGGGTTCCATCTCTCTCTCTCCCTCTTTGGTATGATTTCTCTCTTTTTATAAAATTTTTCCTGTAGCTTTCTCAATCCTTTTCTCCATCTGTTGAAAGTACCTGATTATTCTTCTGAATTCATTTTCCAGGACATTCAGGCCTTTTCATCCGCATAAAGGTCTTTCAGCTCTCAACATCGTTTTCATCAACTATATTGTTTGTTCTTGTGAACAGGGACTGTCTGTTGTCTCTGAGACATCCTGATGTCACTGTTCGAGGTGCAAGGGTGCCTGGGTTGGGGAGAGTTGGCTCCATCAGGATTTGTGAGAACTGAACAGGTTTTAGTGGAACGTCTACATTTTTAGATGGACTAGCAAGAAAGGCCCGGTGAACAGATCACTTCCAGATAGATCTGGATGGACTGATCATGGAAATGGCACAGGACCAGCCAGTGTTTTGTACCATGCTGGCCATCAGCCAGGGCAACGTAATGGAAGCTAACAACAATGCTGCCATGACCTGGGCTGGATCCATGTGGAGCATGTAGCCTGGTGGGGGGAACACAATGATACGGCATTTCTAGGGCTATTACAAAGAGGTGTTCATTCAACGTGCATTCTCCCTAGACTGTGCACAATGACTTGGGAAGGTAGAGGAATTATAAGGAGAGCTTCCTGGAAGAAGTGGCAGTGGACTGAATCCTAAGGAATACAGCAGAGGTAACAGTGAGGATGGAGGTGGAAATTACTTTGGATAGTGACCGAATCAGGACTTAGAAAGATCTTGGCAGATGGATGGGCAAAGTCCAACAAGATGAAGCCAAATAGAGATAAATAAAATACCTCATACCTGTGTTAAACAAAACAAACAAACCCAAACTGCAATATATCCAACCAAGTTAGGCAGAGGTTGGAAGTGGACAAATAAAATTCATTTATAGTTTACATTTTAGTCTAACCAAAAATCAAACTCATTGCTCTTGAATTGATGCCAACTCATAGTGACCCTGGAGAACAGGATAACACTATTCCTGTGGGTTTTCAAGACTGTAACTCTTTACAGGAGTAGAAAGCCCATCTTTCTCCCATGGAACAGCTGGTGGATTTGAACTTCCAATCTTGCAATTATTGCGTAACCACTGTGCCACCAGGGCTCTTATGTGTTGCTAAATCATGGGTCCATGAGCCAAAATCAACCAGCTACCTGTTTTTATAAATAAAATTTACATTTTTGTCTATAGTTGCTTTGTGCTACAATATGAAGGAATTGCACAAGAGCATATAAGCTGTAAAAGCTAAAATATTTACTAACTGGTCTTTTACAGAGAAATGTGTTGATCCCTGTTTCAGGCCAGTGCAAGGCTAGAGTGCTATATGCACACAACAAAGCAAACAACCCCCAAACTAGAAACAAACAAACAAAAAACCACTTCTCTCTTAGTTATCATTGACAAAATATAAACCAAATCTCCAAACTCACTGCTATCGAGTCAATACTCTTCTCATAGTGAACCCCAGTGGGTTTCCAAGACTGTAACTGTTTATGGGAGTAGAAATTCCAGTCTTTCTGCCACAGAGCTGCTGGTGATCTTACACTGTCCACCATGCTGTGCTAGTCTGGGTTGACTAGAGAAAAAAATCCAAAGGGTGCTCATATGACCATATAAGAAAGAGCTTTATATGGAAGAGTAATTGTATATTGAGAAAACATCCCTGTCCAGTATAGATCAAGTCCACAAGTCCAATACTAGTCCAAAAACTCCTCTTCAGACTCATATAGCCACTCACAATGATGCAAAATCCAGGAAGATCATAGGCCGGTGCATGAAAAGTCTTGTGGATCCAGTGGTGGTAGAAGCAGCTCAGCGCTGGCTTGAGTCTCTGCCACATGGCTCACTCAGGTCTCAGGGTTGCTCCACATGGCTTTTTCATGGGAAGATGAAGACAGAGAGAGACAGAGAGACCTACCTCGGGGTGGAATCCTCATGAGAAGGCCACGCCCACAAGGAGACATCATCAGGATGTGACCTGATTGACAGGCTAGATTCCACCCCTTCACCCTTAATATCCTCAAGTTGACACCAGATTATGAACTACTACACATGTGGATCTCAGCCCAATGCGTAACCACTACACCACCAGGCCTCCTATTGGCAAAATAGAGACACTTAATCATATGTGAACAAATCAAAGAATGAGCACACAAACAACGAAGCAGACGACCAATCCTGGTCTCTGTGGGCCAGAAGCCACCAGACCCCTGGGCTCAGTTATGAGAATATCTTTAATAAGAACCTTGATAACTAGAACTCACACAGAGGAGAGGAATGAGGGGTCTTGGAAACTGTTGCGTGAGGAACATGGGAAGGACATGTGGCTATTTATCTTGAATAAGCAAATAATTAAGGAGAGAACATCAATTGGATCGTCATCATCGATGGTGTTGATTGAGTCTTAAGTACTCGGCTTTTGAGACCGCTTTTGATCCTTCTAACAGTCCAATGGGATCAGTCATATTAGTATATATCTTCTGCAAATAAAAGATCTAGTCTTGAAAGCTGCCCCTGAAACTCCTAAGCTTAGTCATATTAGTTGTCCTGTCATTTAGCCCTGTTATTTACTATCCCAACAGACAAAGTAGCACTCAGGGACAATAGGGAAACAAAGTTCAGCTCAATGCAAGAAGACTTTTCAAACGTCCAGAGATGGAACAGGTGTTTTAGTGGATAGAAAGTGCCCTTATCATTAGGCTGTGTTCAGGTAGGGGTCAGATGACGTGGCTAAAATTCCAGACAGTTTTCAGAATTAGTAAGAGGAAATGACCACCAAGACTCCTTCCCGCCTCGATTCTTTCATGCCCAGAGGCTTGGGGAAATCTCTAGGATGATCAGTGTGACTCAGCCAGAAGTACAGCAGAATGGGATTCAGAAACAAGAAACACTTTTCTAAGTGCTTTATACAGATGAACTCATTTCATTCTCAAAACAGCTGTATGAAGAGAGTACTAACGTCTTTGTTCCCAAATGAGGAAGCTAAGGCTACATAATAAATCTGGAACCACCACACAAGTAGCACGTTTTAGATGTGAATTTAGGAGGTCTGACTGAATGTTGTGCTCTTACTCACTACTGTATCAAAATCTCTTATTATGGTGGGATGGGTAATTTGAAAATGCTCCATTTATTCCCCACCTCCACCCCGGCCCCGGCCCGCATGTTTCCCACCAAGGTCTTTTATACCTCCCCTTCCCCTGATGAGAGTCATTGTATTGCTGGAAGTGAATGTTAGCAGCTGCCAAGGAAGCATTCTCATTTTGTCAGAATATAATTTATAAGGCCCTGTCCTCGTGCTTCTGAAACAGGCTCTGAGACAGAGGGCTCCCAAATGCCCGGTAAAGTTCTACAGACTAATCATGCTGTGATGACTGTATTTCAGCTCAAAAGAGTCCCCTTTGGAGGGGCAGGCAGTCTCTGTACCATGAATGAGTTCCATTCCAAGTCTGTCAGTACACTGATTTTGTACATAAGTTGCATGGTTAGGTACAATTTGTGTCTAACAGTCAAATGTTTATGTTAGCGTATCATGTACATGTCTACGCATAGAAAATTAAATAAACACCTCCATATACACTAAAACCTCTTTACTATAATAGCACAGTGATAATGCTTGGGATACATATTGCAAAGTAGTGCCCATTTTGTTATTACCGACCACTGTGTGCACCTTGAATGCTCGATATGTTAGAGTCTCCAGGTGTTGGTTGTAACTAGGAGTTGCACACAAGTGGGTTTTGGAACCCACGGATTATCAGTGTAGACAATAATGTCCTGCTCACAATAGATGTCTGGTTCCTCTTCCGCATCATTTCTGCTGTGGGAACCACTGAATTACTAATCCTCTCTTGCACAGGGAGGCAAAGCCAAGCTTTCTGCCAATGATCTCTGCATGTTCATTTCTCCGATGGGTAGACTGGTATTTGGTCATATTAGGAACTAAAGATGGTAGACAATGCACTTATGCTGAGTAAATGTGATCACTCAGGACTTATTGACCTTGGGCATGCCCTTTTCCCGAGGTGCACTTTGGGTTTGGAGGAGGAGGAGCTACTCAGTAGCTGGGCAAACAAAAATCGGAGCATCTCCTCAAATGCCTCTGTTCCTGAGTATAAAATCCTTCAGAAGGAAACCTATTATTCTTATTTAGACAAACACCACACTTTCCCTCTGCTTTTCTTCCAGATACGTTTTTCCCATCCATTTTCAAGGAGTGCACTGTCAGTCCAATTAGGACATGGAACATGAATTATTAGATTAATTGAGTCGATCTTCAGATAAGCAGCCAGACTTTTGTGTCTAAGGAGACAGCTTGATTCATTGTGTACAGGGACAGATTGTTCCTGGCCCGGCTTATTTACCACATGTGTTAATTAGCTGCCAGGCTTCTCCCTGCAGCCACTGTTCTAAAGGTAGAGATTTGAGCTTGCTAAGGTGATGGTTTAAGTAAGCGTTTTGTCATTATATCTGAACTTTCCTCCCTCCTCTCATTTTCCACAGAGTTTGATCTCCATGGGCCACTATGACGAGACTAGCATTCTGCTAGCCAATAAGTGGTCCTACAGACAGGACGCTAGATTGTACGTTCCACAAAAGTAAGACTTTTGCTTCACTGTCTTTGTACCCATAATGCCTAGCATAGGAAGTACTTAGGAAATACAGACTGAGCTATTCAATTGAGGCTCATTTTGTGGACACCCACACTTGAGGTTATATTCAAGATATTTAACCATTAGGATGTATGACCATTGACCAATCAGTCATTGAGCCAGAGCAATATCCTGAGGACCCTCCTGTAATGGATACTAATTTTTTAGTTCCTATGTCATCCAGGGGGCCTCAGGGAAGGGGGGAATGGTGCCCTGGTTTGGAACAGTGGCTACATGCTATTTGTAATGGAAGTATTTAAACATTTAAACAATGGCACAGCTGGGCTAGCAGTGCTTACCAGCTGATTGTATCTGTTCAATTTTCTCAAAGGCATCTGATACAATGCAGCTAGATTTATCTTTGTAAAATGGGAATGTTATTGCTTCCCTCTGCCCCAGATAAACATGGTTATTGTAAAAATAAAAGAAAATGAAATGAACTGGGTAGATGATCGCTACAGCATCGTTTTACAATGTTGCTGAATACCTACATAAAAGCAGACAAAACAATCCAAAAAAACCCCATGGATCCATGACAACAAACTGGGTGACAAGACATCCCCACAAATCCCAAGTTACGAAGACCTGCCTTGCATTGGCATCTGTGCAGGAGAAGCAGAGGGAAGCGGCAGGAGGTCGGCTGAATCGGAAACAGGAGAATCACCACCCAGCTAACAGGCTTTCACTGGAGGGCAAGGCAGGCCAATTTGAGAACAGCAGCCAGCTGTAACTAGGAGGAGTGGAGGGGATTTGAACCAATCTGGTTAAGCCAAACCAGTACCGAAGTTTTTGTTGAGTTTGGCAAACCGGTTGTTAGAACGGCTCTTGTAATCAGAGTTCTCTCCATTGTGGGCAGCTGGACAGCCTCCCCATGTGGAAATCACAAATTGACCTTCCATCTTCTTTGTTACGGTTCATCTGAGCAACAGCGTATTCCAAGTGCCAGCAGTAATGTACACCCCATCCAGAGGTATAAAAAATTAAATGAAACGATGCTTATTGTATTTATTTATTTCATAAAACTCATTGTACTTTTGATGAAATATGACATTTTAATGGTCTTATACTTTTTAATTCAGTAAAAAACATAGAACATAAAGACAAAAAGTCCCACACAAACCAGAGGGTGACATGCTATCATTCCTTTCAGCTTTGTGTTATGCCCAAGTGCCCATGAACTATTAGGAGGGAATTATGAAATTCCCGAAAATGTTCAAAGAGCTGAAAATCTTGTCAGAACAATTACTGTAAGTTCAGCAGAAGAGGAAAGGAGTTTATCAAAGATGAACATAATATGTTTAGAGAAGAGAAGTTGCCTGTTTCTAATGGATCAAACACAATGACTATTGTCTAACTGGCCTACCTCTAAAGGAACGGGAGCCTACTCTCCCAGTGAAAAGATGGTGAAGAATAAATCACACAGCCAGTGGCATGCAGATAAAAGGGAAGACTTGCAAGTGAGGACACCAGTCAAGAAGCAATATGGAGCTATCTTAAATAACACTTTATTGCTTTGGGGTCAGGTATTAGTTAAAACATTTTTTAAAAATTATTTTAAACCTCTTTCATATAACAGAATCTAGATCTGTATACATATTTTATTGCTCTTATTTGAGCATTAACTGTATGAAATAATAAACTGCCTTTTGGCCTATCATTTTTAAATACTTAAAATGGTCATTAGGCAGTGGATCAATTATTAAACCACTGATTTGAAGTAAAACCTAAAAGAGTTAGAGGAATCTAATTCCTATGAGCCCTTGGGACTGACTATTCAGGGATCCCTATCAAGATAGAATTCAACCTTCTCCACTTGGGAATGTAATTTAACCTAAAATAAGTCAAGGGATTCTTTTTGGTTTGTTTGTTTGTTTTGAGAAATGGATGACTTCCAGAGAAATGATGGATTCTTTTCTTGGACAGGAAATGGCCTGGACATTTTGTCATCCCCAAATAGCAAGGAAAGATTCAAAGACTTCTAAAGTTGTGGTAAAAATCCTCAGACTGATTGAAGAGGTGCCTACTGGACAAAGAAAAGATAATTCGAGCTTTCAGAAAAGACAATAATTGCAACCAACTGAACTCTATCCAGCAGCCTCTGTTCCCATCTATCTTATTTAGAGTCTTACCCTTTTTTACTGACCCTCTGCTTTAAGAAGCATGATGTCCTGGGAACAAGGTATGTGACATGGAGTATCCCTGTCTTCACTTCTAAGGGCCTTGGTCATATTCTTCCAATACAGATTTGCTGTTCTTCTGATAGTCCATGGTATATTCAGTATTCTCCAAGGCTGTATTTCAAAGGCATCAGTTTTTAGTCTTTCTTTATTCCGTGTCCATTTTTGGTGTACATATGATGCAATTGGAAAAAACAAGGGGCACCTCAGTCCCCAAAGTACTATCTGTTTTCTAGGACCAATAATAGAAAGAGCAGGGGCAAAAAAAACAAAATCTATGGAAATAGAAAAGCACACTGCTTAAAACTACTAAGAAATTGATCAAATAAGGAATAAAGTTATTAAAAATTCTGGGAAGAAATGAGAATGAGAGACATTGAACAATATCCAACACCAACACACCCATTCCTGATAATGCAATTCTGATGCAGAGCCCATCTCCGTTCTTTAAATAAGTGGAAAAACTAATTATTAATGTTCTATGAGAGGAATGGAACCCAGCATAAGCAAAGAACTTCTTAAGAAGAACAAAGTAGTAGACACCTCATTTCCTGACCTCAAAACCTATTACAGGGCCACAGTGGTTAAAACAGCCTGGTGCTGGGAAAGTGATACATAGACCAGTGGAGCAGAAGAGAAAACACAGGAATAAATTCATCCTCCTACAGAAAACTGATCTTCCATCAAGGGCCCCCAAATATTAAATGGGATAGACATACTCTGCGACAAACAGTGCTGACAAATTTGGATCTTCAGCTGCAGAAGAATGTAACCATCCCCATGTACCAAACCAAACTCCAGAAGGATCAAAGACTCCAATGTAAATCCCAGAGCTGCAATGATCACCAATGAGAAAATATCGACAAACCTATGGGCCCGATAGGCATAGGCACACTGTCAAATATAATAAAAGCACACAGTAGATGACAAAGTAGATATCTGGGACCTACTGACAATAAGACACTGATGTGAAGGAAAAGATTCCATCAAAGGAGTAAAGATAGAATCCACAGACTGAGAAAACATTTTTAGTAATGACACAACAGACAAGGGACTTATCTTTAAAATCTATAGAGAAGTGCAACACTTCAATAAGAAAACATAAACAACCCAAATAAGAAGTAGGCAAAGGATATGAACAGACAGTTCACCAAGAAAGTCAACATACATATGAAGAAGTAAAATTATTAGCCAGCTGGGAGATGCCAATCAAAGCAACTATGAAACATCGCCACACACCAACAATGACAGCTGTGATCCAAGAAACAGAAAATAACAAGCACTGAAGAGGCTGCAGAGAGATCGAACCCTCATACACTACTGGTGGGACTGTAAATATGTACAACCACTGTGGAACATGACAAGGCATTACCTTAAACAATTGGAAATAGAAATTCCATATGATCCAACAATCCGTCTACTGGGTATATAGCCTAAAGAAGGAAGAAGATGGCAACAACCTAAATACCCATCAGCAGAAAAATAGATAAACTTTGGGGTTGGGGTGCAGTATAGCAACGATGAAACATATAACTTCCCTTTAGTTCTTTAATGCTTCCTCCCCCACACTATCATGACCCCAATTCTACCTTACAAATCAGATTAGACCAGAACATGTACACCGCTACAGATAAGAGCCTGAAACACAGGGAATACAGGACAGATAAACCCCTCAGGACCAATAATGAGAGTAGCAATACCAGGAGGGTAAAAAGAAGGTGGGTGGAGAAAGAGGGAACCAATCACAATGATCTACATATAGCCCCCTCCCAGAGGAATGCACAAAATAAAAGTGGGTGAAGGGAGACATCTGTCAGTATACTGTGGTAGGAGGTGGAGGGGGCCAGCCCCCTGCCACTAACCACGGGTTCAGTAAGCACAACTGTACGGTTGAGATGTATATATATTATATTAAAGTCATTGAGAGCATGAACGATAGAAGAGTCAAACAATGGAGTCAGACACGTTTCCTGGTAGCATTACTCACCTCAGCCCCGCTTGGTGGTCCATGTGGAGAGAGGGGGAAGGAAAGGAGGACAAGGGGAAAGGGACACAGGGGAGGAGAGGGAGCTGACGAGAGAGCTCTCTATTGCTAACCCAGGCCTATATACTTTGGGGCATGCAAGCCTACTAATTACAGGTAAAGACATATGTCACAGGAAGGGGTTGTACTATAGGTTATACAGTAAAGGAAGGGGGTGGTCTAGGAACATACACGCAATAGGAAGAGGAGGGATTGGGGGTATACATGTGACAAGATGGGCGGATCCTAGATTTAAGATGGCAGGTTAACTTTGGATGTCACAGAGCCGGTTTGACCTGTTCCTGGCTCGACTGATAGAGAACATTATCAGTAGGGTATGAACTCCACCTACAGGGCCTGTCCATTGTCCTTGAACAGCAGGGAGCGGGCCTATAGTCTGGAGACTAACTGCCTTCAGGGAGGATGTCTGTAAGCATCTGACTTCCCCCCCACAGTATACGACATGAAAAATAATAATTTATAAATTATCAAGGATTCATGAGAGAGGGAGGATGAGGGAGGCAGGGGGAAAAATGAGGAGCTGATACCAAGGGCTCAAGTAGAAAGAAAATGTTTTGAAAATGACGATGGCAACAAATGTGCTTGACACAATGGATATATGTATGGATTGTGATAAGAGCTGTATGAGCCCCCAAGAAATAATTGAAAAGAAAGAAAGAAACTTTTGGATAAGCACACAATGGAATACTATGCATATCTGAAAAACAACAATGAAACCAGGAAGCACCTTAATACTTAGTGAAGTTAGTCAATCACAGAAGGACAAATATTGCATGAGACCACTGTTATAAAAAGGGTGCAGCCAAGATCATGAGTTTCATAATGAAAAGGACAGACTTTGGAGTTGGTGGGGTCCTGTGGGGGCATGGGAGGGATGTTAATAAATAGACAAGACAGGAAAGGGGTGTTAACTTGGGTGAAGTAGAGAACGTGGTCAATCAAGGAACAGGGAAGGGGTAGACTCTTGGTGGGGTTGATTGGTGATTTCAACTGTTGAATACAAAGCTGATGATCTGAAATGCAAGCCCCACCTAATTTACAATAAAAAGGGTTATAGTGTGGTTGTTAGGTGCCATCAAGTCAGTTCTGACCCATAAAGACTCTATACAAAACAGAACAAAATACTGCCTGGTCCTGCATCATCCTCACAACCATTCCTATACTGGAGCCCATTGCAGCCACTGAGTCCATCCATCTCCTGGGGGCCTTCCTCTTTTTCACTGCCCCTCTACTTTGCCAAGCATGGTACAGTGCAAGTCCTTCTCCAGGGACTGGTCTCTTCTGACCACATGTCCTGCGTATGCATGAATCCTCGACATCCTTGATTCTAAGGGTCTTTCCTCTGGCCTCACTTCTTCCAAGACAGATCGGCCTGTCCTTTTAGCAATCCATGATTCTTTGATTATTCTTCTCTATTACCACAATTCAGACGCATCACTTCTTCTTCAGTCGGTCTTCCTTATGACAAACTGACAGACAAGATGTGGAAAAATTATAATGAACAAATAAACAACTTAAGTACCTTTATCAATATTTTACTATCCTGCCCCCCCCCCCCCTTTTTAAAAAGTCATGTCCTGATACAAGCTGGTTGGATTTTTTTTTTCAAAGAGGGACTGATGGGTCCTATATTTCCCTAGTTTTTCTGCTTGAAGCTATCTGTGCCTCCATGTAACATTCTTCAGTTGTACGTCTCTGTAAACACTGCTCTATTGTCTCCTGCACTGAGTGGTGTGAGGAAAGGTTTGTATCCCACTGATTTTACACCCAATGCACCTCCCCTTTCTCAGGTTATTTACCTATTGGCTTGGAAGTCTAAATAATTATTTCCTTTGAAGATGAATAAGCTAACCAAGTTCATTCAAAGCAATTTGCTTCTTGGCATAAAGGATGCATTTTCTTCTGCAGAATCAATTCTTCCTTTATATTAGGGGAAATGTTCCCATGTATTTTTGAACGCATATTTTGTTGCATTTATTGGATTCTCTACACCAATTAGGGACACCAATTATCCTTATGCTCAATTATTTCTTGGTTTTCTTATTATTGTCCTATTACCTTCTCTCTAATTGCTTGACTTTCTCTGTGTTCCCCCTTTGTATTTGTCACGATCATCTGAAGCCTTTTATCCATGCCAGTAATTCAATTTTCAATCATGTCTTTCCTATTCCTTGGAGTTTGTAATTTAAATTTTAGTATAATGGTGTTGTTCCAGCTCCTGATTCATTTCCTTCACTCTGAAACCTCCTTTTCACTCTTTCTCTGTCATTTTCTCATCTCAAGTCTGAGGTCTTGTTTTCTTGGGTTCACAGCATATTCTTATTAAGGTTTTTAGGGTGCAGAGCACCCCCTTGGGATCTTATGTTTCTTGGGATTGGTTTAGTCCAGACGGAACATAATTTATACACCAGCTCCCTCCTGTCTCATGACTTTTTGATTGTCTCACATTTACCTGGTTATCACAGAATGTCTTTCCATCTAATCCTTGTTAAAAGAGGCAGCTTCAACCAGACATTTTGTAGCTGCAATATAGTGTAATAAAGTCTCCGTGGTCCTCTTCCCACCTGATCTGTGACTAGTTTGTTGTCCTTTCTCTGAACTAAATGTTTTGCTTAGGATCTTGAGTGTTGTAAAGGAGAATCTTTACTCCTCTTTCCCTCTGATATTTTACCCTGAAAACTTAGGGTGATCTTTCTAAAATGCAAATTGCATCCTGTCACATCTTGCTTAAAGCTCTTTGGTGGTCTCTCTTAATTTTTAGAAACAACGTGTAAACTTTTTACCTTGCATCCTGGACCCTTCACTATTAGGCCCACCTCCTTCCTTCACCCCAGGCTTCCTGTCATTCTGTAACTAGTCTGCTGAATGATCGCAGGAGGATTTTTGCAGAGTGTGGTTCTGGCTTTGGGATGCTTCTGAACATAGGACTTCAGGCAGCCTACTGGCTAGCGAGGAGCCCAATGACATAGTGGTTACTCATTGGGCTGCTAACTTCAACACCAGCAGTTAGACACTAGTAGCTGAAGAAAGACAGGACGTTCTACTTCCATTAGTAGTTACAGTCTCAGAAACTCACAGGGTCACTTTTAGCCTGTTCTGTAGAGTTGCTATGAGTCAGCATTGACTCAGTGGCAATGCGTTTATTTATTTTTGTCTTATATTGGCTATTTGAACCTTAGTTATGTTAGCCTTTCCAAACTCAGTCTCACTGGTCTCTTCTCGGGGAAGCTGTGTTGGGTTGGGTTCTCTGGAGAAGCAAAGCCAGTGACACTTGTATGTGTTTTATATAGAAAGGGATTTATCTCAAGAAATGGCATCCATAGTTGTAGAAATAGGTTAGTACAGTCTGGTTCATGTCAGGCTTCTCTTGGCTAACGGAAGTGGACAAATAGGAAACAAAATGATGAAACAGAGACAGTGGGACACAGTAGAGGTATAATGAATCTACTGATGGCTCCTGAGAAGGGCAGACAACTCAACAAGAGATCAAGGACCAGATGCAAAATCCAGCCAAGGAGAGTAAGATTCTGGTCCCTCTCTTTTATACAAAAGGCCATAACCAAGGTGGTGTCATCAGGCTGTGGGCTCTGACCCAGGAGTGTCTAGTTGACATAATCCTTAACCATCACAGAACCTTTCCCTGAATACGCTTTCCTCCATACTTTTCCATCATACATTTCAGATACCTGTCTTTTGTGCTTTTCTGTCATTGTATTTATCATATTAAATCATAATGATCATTTAAAATGTGATGTAATGGGCTTTGGAGTCAGAAATCTGGGTTCAGAACCAGCCTCTACCATTGCTATTTGCTATGTATTTAAATTTGTTTACAAAACAACCTTATCACCTTCAAAGTACTCTCCATTGCACTTAATACATTTGTCAAAACTGTAATTACATTCTTGGAAACATTTTAAAAACTCATCTGTTGGATGGCTGACAGCAACTCACTCGTTTTTTTCTTTACCTCTTCTACATCATCAAATCCTTGTATGTCCCTCTTCATTCTCAAAAGCAAAAATAAGTTGCACAGAGCCATGTCAGGTGAGTAAGGTGTATAGGACAAGAGAAGCATGCTGTCTTTTGCCAAAAACTGACACACTGAGATGACTACATGAGCAGGTGCATTGTCATTGTCATGTTGTGTCAGGCCTTTTTTGTTATGCACACTGTTATGCTATCTTTTTAGAACCTCTAAATAGAATACTTGATTAACAGTCTGACCTTGTGGAACGAACTCCAAATGCACTGAGTTGACATTATCATCAATTTGGGAAGTTGATGGACATCCAGAATGAGGTTTGTCATCCATCAACCATTAACCTCTTTTGAAACGAGAAAACCACTCATACACTTGAGTTTTTCCCATACAGTTTCTGTAGCATTTTTCCCCAAGCAGGAGACAAAATTTCACATCACACGCTGTACTCTTAAATTGGGCATCACACAAAAAAAATGAGGTTTGAGCAAAATGGCTTTTAGGAAAAAACTCACTGTGACCAGTGAGAACCTTCCCAGGCCACGCCGCTGGGTGCACTAACTCAGAGTGAATTGCTTGATGCTCGCCTAATCAGGAAAAATGCATACAACAGAAGTTCCACTGAACCCACAATTCTGGTTTTTTGGGGTACCCCCCAGTATACCTGAGTAGAGAGGGGCATTATGTAACCTTTCTGTACTTGTTTCCTTATTGGCATAATTGAGATAATATTAGTAGTTCACAGGGTTATCAGAGTTAAGTAAGAGTTAATTCATGCAAAGATTTACTGAGCATATATGCAATGAATATTATTTAATATTTTTATTTAGGGAACAATTGCTGGCAGCCATAATAACTCCATACCACCCAGAGTCTCAACCTAATAACCAAGGAGCTATCTGTGATGCTGGGCTGTGCTCCCTGTTACAGGACCATGTGATGTATTACCTTCATACGGGGTAAATCTATGGCTATATCTTCCCAGCATTGGCAGTGAATGTAAAACCTGTCCACCTTCTTCCCTAGCCTAGTCATGGCTTTGATCACATCATCAACTCCAGTTTATGTGACTGAGGTCAACCTCCTAATTGGGCCTCCTGCCTCCAGGCTCTCCTGGCTTTGGACTGTTTCACTTACCATCTTCATGTTATTTTCCTCCAAATACTACTTTATATCAACTCAATACCCTGATTACTGACCTTCAACATACTTTTAAAGGAGTAGAAAGAATTCAAAGGGCAACAGGAATTGACAGTTCTATGACAATATAGCAATGAGATGTATATATGAAACAATCAATACAGAAAGTTATTGAGGCTGTATAAGGAACAGAAAACCACTTGATGAGGGAAAATAACATACTAAAAGATGATTTAAATACCACTCATTCACTGATTAAACATTTATTGAATACGTGATAAGAAACCCTGGTGGCTCACTGGTTGAGAGTTCGGTTGCTAACCCAAAGTTGTTGATTAGAACCCACTCTGCAGGAGAAAGACATGACAGCCCGCTTCCATCGTGACTTACAGCCTTGGAAGCCTATGGAGCAGTTCTACTCTCTCCTATCTACTCTCCTCTCCTATCGGGTCACCAGGAGTTGGAATTGATTTGGTAGCAGTGGGTTTGGGTTTTGTATTCTGTGATAGGCCCTAGAGATGTGGAAATTAACAGCACTTCTTCATTAAGGGAGTTCGCAGTCTAACAGGAGAGGTAGTCACATGAGCAGATGGTAAACATTCACTTGAGCAAAGATTAGAAAGAAGCAGAGACAGTGGGAGAATTTTTACTTTCTATGCAAGAGACCTAAGTTCGACTTGGGGGCTGGGGCATCACATGTACAGTCAATGCAGCCTTGCACTTTGCTTAATAGGTTTCAGTGGAGCTTCCAAGAACTAAAAGGATCAGGGAGAAAGGCCTGAAGGTCTACTTCTGAAAATCAGCTAGTGAACATCCTATGGATCACAGTAGTCTGATCACAACCAAGCTTGACAATAGTGCAACACTGGGCGGTATTTCATTTCATGGTGCATGGGGTCACCATGAGTCACACGGACTTGGTCACAGCAACATGGAGGAGTTTGGATATGTGTCAATACTATTTGGGTGGGAGTCTGGATTCATTTTGTCTTAATGACTATCCATTAGGGAATGAACCCTGGAAGAGAACCTCAGAAGAGGGAAAAACAAACAAACGAAAAACAAATCCGCCATCTAACAAAAGCTACTTGAATGATCAGGCCATAGAAAAATCGCTAGTGGAATACCTATCCTAAATATTGTGGCTCGGAAGAAAAATAAGCTCTGACAAGGGCAATGGGATAAGAAACAGCATCGCAATTGTCCATAATGAAAGCAAAATAAATGACCCAGAATATCATTTAGTATCTGTGATGTTGTGGTTGTTAGGTGCCTTCGAGTTTGTTCCAGCTCATAAAGGCCCTGTGGTCTTAGTCTGGGTTCTATAGCGAAACAAGACCAGTGGAGTTTATACATGTATGTCTGCAGAGAGGCTTATTCCAAAGAAATAGTCCACACCATTTTAGAGGCGGGCAAGTTCCAACTCCATGGTCAAATGTCAGCCTGGAGACGTCTCCTGACTCATGTAGCTGCCGGAACTGATGAACGCAAGATCAGCAGGTCAGGTAGCAGATTTCTACCTGCGGAGAGGAATGAATCCAAGGATGATAGATAAAGAGGGCAAACTACTGGCAACTCCTAGATTCAGCAAGGAATACAGCAGCAAATGGCTCAAGTTCAGAGAAATGGAGGTTGGATGAAGGGCCAGCTGCATGATCCAGACCCTGCAAAATGTAAGCAAGTTTTCAGCAGCATCCACTTATGTTGAAAGCAGGCCTAACCTCTGAGGAGATTGCATCACGAGGGGGTGACTATGTCTTAACAGCTGAATCATTTGGGATCCTGGCCCAGCCAAGTTGACACAAAACCCTAATTATCAAAGACTGCCTACAAGAACAAAACACTGCCCAGAGGAACTTGCCCATAATCCTCACAATTGTTGCTGTATTTCAACCCATTGTTGAAACCACGGTGTCAACCATCCCACTGAGGATTTACCTCTTTTTCACTGACTCTCTGCTTTTTCAATCATCACATTGTGGTCCCTTCTGATAACATGTCCAAAGTACATGAGATGAAGTTTCACTATCTTCACTTCTAAGGAGCATCTGGTTGTACTTGCAACACAGATTTATCCATTCCTCTGGCCACCTATAAAGTATATCCAACATGCTTTGCCAGCATCATAATTGAAAAGCATCAATTCTACTTTGGTCTTCCTTATTCACAGTCCAGCTTTCACATGCCTAGGAAGCAGTTGAAAATACCAGGCTTAGGTCAGGTGCCTTTTAGTCGTCAAAGTGGCATCTTTACTTTCTAACCCTTTAAAAAGCTTTTGCAGTGGATGTACCTAATGCAATATAAGGTTTTATTTCTTGCCTGTTGCTTCCATCAGTGTTGGCTGTGGATCCAAGTAAAATGTAATCATTGACAACTTCATTTTTCTCCTTTTTCAATATGATGTTGTTCATTGGTCCAGTTGTGAGGACTTTTCTTTATGTCCAGGTGTAATCCATACTGACGGCCATGCATTGCATCTTTATTAGTAACTGCTTTTAAGTTTTCTTGGCTTCCAGCAAGCAAAATTGTGCCATGTGCCTATCACAGGTTGTTAAGGAGATTTCCTCTAATCCTGATGCCACATTCTTCCTCATGTAGTCCAGTTTTTACAGATTACCTGCTCAACATTACAGATTGAATAAATATTGTGAAAGGATACAACCCTGATGAACACCTTTCCTGACATTGAACTATGCAGTAGACCCTTGTTCTGCTTGAATAACTGCCAGTTGGCCTATGTACATGTTCCATGTGAGCACATTTAAATTTTATGGAATTCCCATTCTTCACATTGTTGAGCATAATTTATTTATTTATTATTATTTTTTTTCTTTTTTAACATTTTATTAGGGGCTCATACAACTGTTATCCCAATCCATACACACATCAATTGTGTAAAGCGCATTTGTACATCGTTTCTC
>NW_022103898.1:33249980-33261882 GCF_000313985.2 Echinops telfairi
TTAATGTTGAACTTGTGGGCTTTGGCAGCACTGGGTTGGGAAGTTTTCTTGATGTGCACTTAACCTTTATACAAAACTCTTATACATATGAGTTTCTGTGGATTTTTCTCTCTACAATACCCAGACTAACACACTATTCATCAGCCCCTGTCACTAAATGAGCCAGGAGAAACTTTAGGTTATATCTGACCCATGGTCTTGAATCAGAATGAACTTACTTCTACAGTAGTGTGAGCCATTTCTTGAGATAAATCTCTTTCTACACACACACACACACACACACACACACACACACACAAGGGTCACTGGTTTTGCTTTGTTAGAGAAGCCAGTCTAACACAGAGGGATTGCAATGATCCCCTAATAAATAGCTCCATTTCCTCAATGTGTTAGATTGGGTTCTCTAGAAGAACAAAACCAGTAACATGTATGTGTTGTACATAGAAAGAGATTTTTAAATGTTTATTTTAATTAATCATTTTATAATTGGGAGTTCTTACAGATATTATAACAATTCATAATTCAATTAGATCAAGGATAATTGTACATTTACTACCACCATTAGTTACAACACATTTTTTTCTTCTTGAGCTCCTTGATATCAGCTTCTCTTTATCCCCTCTCTCCCTCATCCTAGCCCCCCAGGAACCCTTATTATTATATTATATGTTTTACACACACACAAACACATATTAGCTGTATCTTACACCATCCAATATATCCGTTCACCTACAATTCTGTTATTCATTCCCCACGAGTGGGGTTATACAGTCATCATTGCTATCAGCTCCCCCTACCCTCCCTGTTCACATACCCTCAGGGAATCATTACTCCTATTACTGTTTATGAACAAGGTTATCTATCTTGGCTTTCACACAGTGAACACTCTTAATTATACAAAGGAACATAGGCACGTCTAATAAGATTAATGAGGTAAAACAAAGATCATAATAGTAAGGGAGGAAGTATCAAAGAACTAGAGGATGGTTATGTGTTTCATTAGTGCCATAACACACTCTGAATATATCAATCATCCCTTCGGTGTGGCCCTACTGTGAAGGACTGTCCAATTATCTTGCAGGTGGGTTTTGGGTCTCCACTTTGTCCATCAAGAAATGGTTTACCCACATGGAAGAAGCATACCAGCCTCTGTGATCATCAGGTGTTGAAGGGATCAGGTATGAAGCATCAAAGAACAAAATATCATATCATTGTGAATGAGGAGGAGTGCAGATTGGGGGCCCAAGATCCATCTGTAGGCAACTGGACATCCCCTTATAGAAGGATTGCCGGGAGGAGATGAGCCAGTCAGGGTGCAGTGTAGCAACAACGAAACATACAACTTTCCTCTAGTTCCTAAATGCTTCCTCCCCACTCCCAATATCATGATCCCAATTCTGCCTTACAAATCTGGCTAGACCAGAGCATGTACACTGGTACAGATAGGAACTGGAAATCCAGGGAATCCAGGGTGGATGATCCCTTCAGGACCAGTGCTGAGATTGGCGATACGGGGAGGGTGGAGGGAAGGTGGGGTAGAAAGGGGGAACCAATTACAAGGATCTACATATAACCTCCGTGGAGGATGGGCAACAGAAAAGTGGGTGAAGGGAGACGTTGGACAGTGTAAGACATGACAAAATAATAATTTATAAATTATAAAGGGTTCATGAGGGAGGGGGAAGCAGGGAAGGGGAAGAAAAAATGAGCTGATACCGAGTGAGGACTCAAGTAGAAAGCAAATGTTTTAGGAATGATGATGGCAATAAATGTACAAATGTACTTGACACAGTGGATATATGTATGGATTTTGATAAGAGTTGTACGAACCCCCAATAAAATGATTTTAAAAATAAACAAAGAAAGAAAATTAAAAAAGAAATGATTTACACAGTTGTGGAACAAGGTAGGTCCAGTCTGGTTCAAGTTAGGCTTCTCCTGACTCATGGAAGCGGATAAACTGGAAGCAGGATGACAAAGCCAAGACAGCAGGGGGCCCAGGCTGGTGAATGCAGAGGTTTGATGTTGGCTGAGTGAATCCACTGATGGTAGTCCATTGATGTCTCCTGGGATCAGCAGGCAACACAGCAGGACATTGAGGAACCAGATGCAAGATCCAGTTCTGGCAGAAGGTGAAGGACCAAACAGGATCTGACCCTTCCTGGAGCTCTCTCTCATATACAAAAGGGCTTATGATGCCAAGGAGATGTCATCAGGCTGCGATACAATGGAGCGTCTAGTTGACATACAGTAATCCCTAACCAGGACTCTCACTCACAGCTCATCAGTTTTACCTCTCCAGACATGTGCCCTCGTATTCCACAGGGGTCTGATCTCTTTTCTGTAACCCTTTCCTGTCTTTGCTCATTTTGCTCTTCCTCTATCAAGAATATTCTTTACTATTGAATTTAAAATCTTAACGTTCTTTCAAGCTAGGAATTTATTTTCTTCAAGAACCATTTCTTTTAAAAAAATAACCATTGATTGCTGTTGCTGAAAACAGGGAGCTCTGGTGGTGTAGTGGGTTACTCATTAAGCTGCTAACCACATGGTCAGTGGTTCCAAACCACTCTCCACTCTGTAGGAGAATGATGGGGCATTCTACTCCTAAGAAGAGTTACAATCTCAGACGCCCCTGGTGGCAGTTCTTCCCTGTCCTATAGGTCACTATGCGTCAGAATCAACGTGATGGCAGTGAGATTTTTTGTTGTTGAAAATATATACACAGCAGACCATAAACCAATTCACTAATTTCTGCATACACAATTCAGTGACACTGAGATTAAGTCATATAACCCTTTTCATCCTCCCTTTCCAAATTGTTTTCATCATTAAACTTTAGTATCATCTCACTGCCTGACTACATTTCCTAACTAATCTTTCAAGTTGCTGTTGTCAATTTGATCTGTGAAATAAAACATTAAGTTTTGCTTTATGAAAAGAGAGGTTTTTTTTTTTTTTGCCCAGGACATTAAAGATCATCATATTAAATGTTAGAATACTATGCATTATAGAATCACATAAAAGCTTCAAAACTAGAAAAACACAAAATCAAACTCATTGCCATTTGATGATTATAAAGTCAAAATATTGATCAATTGATCAACCTGAACCTGGACCAGGTTTCTGAGGCTATAAATCTTTACAAACAGATATGCCTCATCTTCCTCTTATGAAGCAAGCAACTGGTGGGCTTTAAACCAAATAAGTACCCTGAAAATCTGAATTAGTCAGATTTACTTGATGTGCTGCCCAACTTTAAGGTTGTCTATTGCAGGGCTTCTAAAACTTTTTCCACTCAATGGCTCTTATCAACCAAGAAATTTTAATACAACCCCAGGTATATAAAATAAAACATTTACTAATAATAAATCATAAAGAAATGTATTTTAAAAACAATTATTTGGTATTCATACAAGTTTATCATTTACTAAAGACAAAGCTAAATTTCCATCCTACTGAGGTGTGGATGTGCTTGTTTATTTTTACTTGAAGAGTGAAATCTTGCAGCAATGTTTGATACTGCAGGGTGAAGAGCATCTTCAATATTTTTCAGAGTTGATCAATATTTTGACTTTGTAATCTTCAATGTTGAGGATTCTACTTTGCAGAAATACATAGTACAAAATTGCAGAAATATGTTTAGGGCTATTTCAGAAATTGTTGGAAATTCTGTCCTAATCCCAAACCAAAATTCATTTAATGTTACTTTTTTGGAAATTCTAATTTTAAACTTGTATCACTTGATAACTCAAAAAATTCTTTTTGAACTTTGATAGCAGATGGCTGGTGTTTTCCATTACAAATGAGTATGGTTTGTGAATCAAAATCTGAAGGGAAGGATTTCTGAAACTGTCTCCCCAGGAACTTCAGACAATCAATTATTTTTGAATTCCCATTCTTCTCCATGATATTCATATTTTATTATGTTCCACACAGTTGAATGCCTTTGCAGAGCCAATAAAAAGCACATAAACATCTTTTTGGCACTCCCTGCTTTCAGCGAAAACCCATCTACCATCAACAACTATATCCCTTGTGCCACATCTTCATTTGAATACAACTTGAATTTCTGACAGCTCCCTGTCAGTGAACTGTTAGTCATGACTGTTTCTTAATCTTCTTCAGCAAAATTGCACTTGCATGTGAAATTAATGATATTGTTCTAGAACCGCCACATTCTGTCAGATCACCTTTCTTTGAAATGAGCACAAACATGGATCTCTTCTATTGGTTATGTCTTCCAAAATTTTTGCCATAGGTCAATGATCTCCTCCAGCATCGCAACCGTTTGTTGAAATATTTTTCATTTGTATTACAATTCCTGTAACTTTGTATTTTGCCGATGCCTTTAGTGTAACTTGGACTTCTTTCTTCAGTACCATTGGTTCTTGATCATATGCTACATATGGTGTCAGGCTGGGCTTTCTAGAGAAACAAAACCAGGGACACTCATATGAATAGTAAAGAGTTTTATATCCAGAAGTAATTTTATATCAAGAAAGCATCCCAGCTCGGTCCAACTTAAGTCTATAAGTCAGATGCAATCAGCGCCGTCTTCAAATTCATGTAACTGCAGGCCGATGATGCCGAAAGGTGAAGTGGGATAAAGGAAGATCTGAGGCTGGTGGGCGCAGAGTCTTTTGGATCCAAAGTTGGTGGGAACATGGCAGGGTGCCGACAGCTCTCAGGGTCGGGTGGCCCCCATGGGGCTGCCCCTGGAGACAGGCAGAGTCCCAGCAGGCAGGGAGGTGAAGGGAGACAGAGGGTGAAGTTCCCAGTTTCTCTTTTATGAAAAGGCCACACCCCCTTGAGGGTTTTCTGTTTCGCTGAGTCATTTTTGTTGTTTGTTTGCTCCCTGTTTGTGTTTCATATGATTTTCTGTATATGAAACCCAGCATAGGTAGATCTATAGAAACGGTAACTGATAGGGGCCTGGCAGGGGAAGATGGGGGAGCTCATCACCATGAGTAAGAGAAGAAATTCTTCTGAAGTTGATTGTTACAATGATTGCCCGAATCTTCATGTGATAGAATGATAAAATTGTATGATATGGAAGTATACACCAATAGAACTAGTTAAAATAATTTTTTAAAGGCCATACCCCAGGAGGTGTCATCAGGCCTCATTCTATATTTTACTTACAGAATCCTCAACATTGCTACTGAAGCTTTCCTATTTCTTTTAGTTCTCTCAGCTTGAGAAATACCAAGCATATTCTTTTCCTTTTGTTTTCTAACTGCACATTTCATATTTTGTCTTCTTGAGGTCTCCTTTGAAATGTTCTGTTTAATTCTTTCACATCATAATTTCTTGCATTTCACTTCTCTACGTTCAAGAGCAAGTTTAGTCTCTTCCGAAATTCATTTTGGTCATTCCTTTCTTTCTTGTCTTCTTAATGGTCTATTGCTTTTTTCATGTGTGATGTTCTTAATTTCACTTCACAACTTGTTTGTTCTTGGATCATTAGTGTCCAGTGTGTCAAATCGGTTCTTCCAATGATCGCTACTCTGAGGATCGCTACTCCCAGTCATATTCTGAATGGTTTCCAACCTGAAATGGTCATCTTCTGGCACAATATCAGATAGTGTTCTGTTGCTAGGCGTAAGGTGTCCACTGGCCAACCTTTCAGAAGTGGTCCCCTCTCCTTCTTCTCTGTCTGTCTTGGTCTGGAAGCTCCACTGAACCCTGTCCACCATGGGTGATCCTCCTGGCATTTGACATCCCCGTGGCAGGGCTTCCAGTATCAAAGCACGCACGAGCCACAGTAGGACAAACTGACAGACAAGTGATGGACAACTCACCTATGGAGTCAACATTTCTCAAAGATTAAAATACTTCCAAAGACCCTGATGCTATCGGCATTGTCATGAAGACAGCATCACACTAATATTTATATAATAACAATTTACCCCACCTCAGCTTCTAGTCATGATTTTCAGTTTCTGTTTCTTAAAATGGACTGCATATGGATAATTCTTAAAAAGAGCCCAATGCCTAAGGCAAAGTGGTCTTGCTAAGTTTCTTTTTTTTAAGGGGGGGGGCATTATTAATTTTTAAATTCTATTTCTTCTAATCCACACACACGATATTTTTCTCTGATATATACACAGTTAAAAAGTATATTTGAGGTAAGTTTTAGTATATTCTACACATATATACAGAATTACATATCTTTAAAAAATTATTACTAATTGGGAGTTAGTACATATAGCATTCCATAGCTCAATCATGAGAGTTGTATATCTTAAGGATTGCTTGACCTTAGTAATTTACTGTAAAATGTATGTAAGCTTCAAAACTGCTGACAGATTCATTACTTTAGATAGGAAATCTAGCACTGCAAATATTTCAGATTTAGAGTCCTCCTGATCTGCAGGTGAGCTGAAATCGCCTTAGTGTTACCACTACATTCCATTTCCTGGGACAAGAAATCTCAAGGGAGGGCTTGAGCTGTGCCTTTATTTCATAATATACCAACTGAATCTGACTGTCATTAGAAATTAGAAGATGACCCAGCAAACCAGTATTGCTCTATCATACATAATGTATAATAATCAGCAGTTAAAAGATAGCATTCACATACAGAATTATGACATCAATGCAATGTGCTTATCTGCTTGTTTGACCCAAGGCCCACTTCATAAGACTGCTTGGGAGGATGAAGGTCAGGGAACCACGTCTTAAGAAAACACATTCTAAGACCATCAGCAGGGAACTCTCTGGAGGGGAATATAGCGGTAGGCAGAGTGTCACAATGCGTTTATGAACAATCTGCTCCAGTGTTTTGAAAATTGTACGGAGTCTCTCTCTTTAAATCGAGACAATTTTTGGTAACTCACTGTCTTTACTTTGACAGTCAGTTGTTGTTGGCTGCTTGGGAGTGGCCTCTGACTCATGGCGACTTTATGTACAGAATGAAGTATTGCCCGGTCCTGCATCGCCCTCACATGCACTCACCAGCATGTTCGAGTCCATGTCTGTGTTATGGGGTCAGTCCATCTCACCGAGCATCTTCCTCACTCTCTCGGCTCTGTGCTTCCCCAAACATATCTTTCTCTAGTGACTGTTGCTTCCTGATGATGTGGTCAGAGCAACTGAGTCAGACTGGGTTCTGCTGTAATCTGTAAGACTTTCCTTGGTTGTCTTTCAGAAAGTGGATCACCAAGGCTTCTTCCTAATTTGTCAGATACAAAAAAAGATGTCCCATCGACTAGATCTGTTCAATGAGAAGAAACAAAAGCTATGATGTGTACATTATTTTTCAAACGTTCCAAAATAATGCAGCTCAACTGTACAGGCAATTGCTTGCCTTCAAGGTGACTCTAGGAGAGCAGATTGCTGAAGTCTCAAAGTTCAAAAGATCTCACAGCCATGGCTAGGTGAGCCACCCTGACGCCATGGACTCCAGAAAGGGAATTTCAGGAGAACGGAAACTCAGTTTCTGGTCGCAGAAGAGGAAGGTCTGGTCCAGAGAAGAGACGGCACTACTCACATCTGTGACAAGAACCCAAGGGCTTATTTGAACAACAGCTTTCCACGACACCTTATGTAATGAAGTCGAGCATAGGAGCACAGTACAAAACAAAATAACAAACTGGTTGCCCTTGAGTCAATTCTGATTCACAGTCACCGTTTATAGGAGTGAGAAGCACACCGTCGGGTGTCCAAGGCTGCCATCTGTACGGAAGCAAGTTGCTACCACTCTGTCAGATGGAGTAGCCGGAGGGCTCAAACTTCCGATCTTTTTTGTTAGCAGCTGAGCACTTAGCCTCAGTGCCACCAGGCGTCCTTGAGGACAGGACAACATAAAGATGAATGAGCAGGAGTCAGACGGCCTGAGTTCAGATCCTGGCTGTGTCACGAATGAGCTGTGTGATTCTGGGCAAATTCTCTACCCTCTCTGAGTCTCATTCTCTTTCTCAGAAAAATCGTAGACTCAGTGCTCACCTCATAGGGTTGTGCTTAGTGAAAGCGATGACAGGGGCGATGATTACAGTCGCGTCTCCTCTGCTGCGCGGGGATCCCACGCGTGAAGAGGGCATCTGCTCCAAAGCCAGTCCCCAGGTCTGTTGTCTGACTCTTCACAAGGAAATGCACTTGCTAAAATTGTGATTTCATCAAAAGCAAAAACATCAAAGAATCCATCTGAAGGGATTCAGATTAAGGGGGGGGGGCTGCTCGCTATATGCAGACCATAATATTAAGCTGAAAAAAGGAAGGTAGTAGTTTAATTAATTAACTTCATTCCTGCCTTCCTACCCCCACCCTCATTCATCAGCCACATCTCCTCTGGGCTGATGGGCACCAAAGCAAAAACAAAATGTTTTTATTCATGCGATCATAAAGGCACCTTTAGTCTTTAATTTGAAGCTTTCTATAGTGCTGCTGACACATGTGTCCACGTGAGAAAATTATAGCAGTGTCTCTTTGACAGTGGCGGTAAGTGGCGAGCGGGCAGAATAATTGGCAGCCAGGCAATGCAGAAGCTGAAACAATTTCTCAGAAGTGTTTGCTTAGTACAAGCTGCTGTCTGCCTGCATACCTGTCATGGCCCGCTTTTAAATGCAAGTGTCTTTGTATGTTTTTCAAAGGATCCTTTGGTAAACACGGGCTATTTTTTCTACACTGAATGCAGGCTGCCTTGCATTCTCTGCTATTTGATTTACTTTGTTCAACTGCACTGAAGAAGCCAACAAGAGAAATGTCAGGTTTCACTCTGGGAGTGTCTCACACATCCTTCCATCCTCCCTCAGTTCTTCTGGACTTGCATCCTGCACTTTTCTGTCAGGGATGTGCAGTGTGTCCATGCTAAGAGGGAAAAGATTCCCCCACTTCCCCATCTCCCTCCTGCCCCAGCCCCCATTTCACTTTTCCTTAGAAGCATTAGCGTTTGGATGAGGTTCCCAGGTGGTTTCGAGAAGTTGAGGAGGTGGAGGTGGCGAGGTCCTTTTTGAAGGAAAAGCTTTATACCCAGGGGTTTCCCAGGGCAGACTTGTGGGTTCTGTGGTAATAATAGGAGATGGTCCCCTAATGCCCAAGGGGTTCCCTTCTTCTGCCAGGTTCCTTTGCATGGGTGAGGTGATAGCAGCGTGTCCCTGCTCCACGAGGTTGTCTTTCCTCCAGTTTGGGATTGATCTATTGTTTCCCATGCTTAAACCCCAGCAGTGTTTCCCAAAGGTTTATCAAGCTGTAAGGCTTACACCTTGTTAGTTGTCCTTTAGTGGCTTTGACTCTGGGTGACGCCGGTGTGCAGAGTAGAACTGACCCCCGGGGTTTTCAAGGCTGTTTTCTTTTGGAAGCCGATCACCAGGCCTGTTTTCTAGGCTAGTATGGGTAGGTGTAGATCACTTCGTTAGGCTGAGTTGACTAGAGAAACAAATCCAGTGACCCTCATATATGCATTTGAAAGAACTAGTGATGTATCAAGGAAGTGTCCTAACGCAGTCCAACTCAAGTTTATAAGTCCTATTCTAGTCCACAGAACCCTCTTCAGATTCACACAGCCACATACAATGACACAGAATGCAGGAAGATCACAGGACAGTGGGTGCACAGTCGTGTGGATTCAAGGTTTGTGGAAACCTGGCAAGGTCTGGCATCTCTCAGGGCAGCCAGCATGCGGGACAGTGAAGGGGGAAAAAGAGGGAAGGAAGTTCCCAGGGTCCTCCTTATGAGGAGGCCATACCTGCAAGGTAGCATCAGCAGGCTGTGATTGACAGGTTTGACTCCACCCCGACACTTTTATATTTCTCCAAGTTGGCATAAAATTATCTAACTCCCACAATCACCAACCTTTTAGTTAGTTATCCAGTGCTTCATAGCTTGCCTCAGCCAGGGAACCATAAAAGACAAAGATGTCCTTAGGTGCCTTTAGAGAATATATTCGGACTCACAGGTATCCCTTGTGTAAGGTGACCAGATTTTAACATTGGTAAAGTGGGACACCATTGATAAAACTCATATCCTGGTGAAATAGCCACATGGCAGCTGAAAACCGTATACCCTAGCTTGTTGTGCTTTCTTTCCAAAAATCGGGACTTTTTAAAAACGCCGCAGGACACGGGACACATTGTTAAAAATCAGGACTGTCCTGCCAAAAGCGAGACGTTTGGTCAACTTACCCTTGTGACAAAAGAGAATGATCCCATAGGGTTTTCTTGGTGGTAATCTTTACAGAAGCAAGTCCCAGGTTTCTCTTCTCCAGAGAGGATACTAACAGGTGAGTCCTTAACCTTGGGTGCCATGGGGGGAGGTTATAGAAGACAAAAGTAGAATCCAGGGCTCTGGATAGATTCCTTCTGGTTCAACCTTTTGCTAAGGATGCCCATTTCTAGCTCAGAAATAGCTGTCATCCAGGTGATTCTGACTTATAGAGATCTTTATGGGAGCAGACAGTCCCCCCTTTCTCTCAAGGGCAACTAACTTTTGGGATGAATTCCCAATTTGATAGTTAGCAACTCAATGCTTAAACACTTTGCCATCAGAGATCCCTATAAGAAATCTGAATCAATACCTAACAAGATTGCTAGGTGTGTGTGTGTGTGTGTGTGTGTGTTATTTGAATGAACGTTTACAGAGCAAATTGGGTTTCATTCAATAATTCATACAATGTTTCATCTCCTTGGCTGCAGTCCCCACAATGTGACAGCACCCTTTCCCCTTCCTTTTTGTAGTGTTAAGGTTGGTCTTCTATTCCTTCCGGCTCTGCAATCGATTCCTAAGCAAATGCTTCCCTTTTGATCTAGATTGTCCCGAAGAGCATGTACCTTCCTGGTGTTACTGTTCACCTTATATCCCTGTCTATTGTTTGGTTGATAACTGAGTTATGGGTGTTCAGTTCCAGGCCTGAGGTGGCTGAGGGTCATATATTCTAGGGTGTTCTATCAGACCACTAGCCTTGGTTTTCAGTTTTCTGTATTCGTCTCCCACTGAATCTAGGACTTCCTATGGGTACTTCTTGCAGTGGGTAGCAGTGATAGCCGGGCACCATCTAGTTCTTCTAGTCCCCGGGTTGGGGAGGCTAGGGTTTATGTGGTCCATGCGTCTTTTTGACTAATTGTTTCCTGGTGCCTTTGATTTTCTTTACTTTCATTTGATTCCAACAGGGAGAAACAGGTACGACAATTGGCTGTACCTTCGATGGCCTCTCACCAGCTTTTAAGACACCAAAGTATGATGTTGAACATTGTTCTGCCAGTTGACCTAGGGCGTTTCCCAAACCATGGTCTTGGGTCCCATCTGGGGATCTAGAAGAATTACCTGGGCATCTTGTTAAACTTAGAGCATCATTTAGTGTTTCTGGATGGACATGAAGATTCTCAGCTAAGGTTTGAACCAGAATGGATCCTATCCCAAGTCCTGCAGAATTTGAAACGTGGAAACAGACATTAGAGACTCGTCTCCTATGCAACAAGGAGAACAAAATCACTTTTTTGCCGTTAGCAGCCCAATGCATCACCACGATGCCACCAAGGGAGGCTAAAATCACTTTTAAAAATAGCGTTTGATTGCGTTTTAGGTGTTGGTTTATATTTCAGATAATCAATTTTGTGTGCAATAGCTTACACTACTTATCAACTCTCCCACAGCGTGCCCTGCCTCCCCCTCTCTTCGTGCTCTCGTAGATTACTGTCCCCTCTTTCACCCAGGTGAGCACCTGTCTGCTCTCTGGCCTGTTTTTAAGGGGCATGGTAATCCCCACTGCAGCTCTTCGCCAAAGTCCTCTAGTTCCTCCCACTTGGCTCCCTCTGAGCAGGATGGATCCAGGGTTCAGGTCAGACCTTGCCTCCTTCGCGCGGCAGGGGACAGGGACCTGCTCCTCTTGGGGTCCCCAGGAGTGGGGCGCCAAAGCAGCCCGAAGGGGGTGACGCGGCGACGGGAGGCCCCGAGGCCAGCCCTG
>NW_022103898.1:33262779-33266020 GCF_000313985.2 Echinops telfairi
GACGCGACCGATTCCGCAGTTATGAGGGGCGTCTGCTCGGGCTTTAGGAGTGTGGTCTCCCCCTTTGCCCTCCCAGTCAGAGCTCTCAGGGTTGTGGAAAACTAGAGAAGTTTGAGCTTTAGAATTTAAAACACCTGTTGGGACACTGGCCTGCCAGCTTCATCCCGTCTCTGGGGGGAAGACTTCAGTGCGTTGATGATCCACATGGAGCTGTTGTGACTTACAAAGTGACAAGTTCCAATGTGCAGTTAGAATGTTAGCCCGCGGGATGGAGGCTACCTTAATGAAATGCAGGATCGCTGCCCGGAGAGGAGGAGGAGGCAAGAATGGGTTTCGAAAAACTTCGTGGGAAAATCCCCTTCTCTCTTCATTGAGCTTTCTCAGGAACGTTTTGAAGCAAGGTACAGGAAACCTAAGGTATACGACCAAGTGCCCTTCACATTTCCCTAGACCTTCTATGGCCAAGCCTGATGAGGCGCTAAGAAAAAGGTCGGTGGGTGGAAGTGGTGGAGAACAGTAAGACTGCCACCATAGACCAAGCGTTTCTCCGGACTGGGGTTTGGGTTGCTTCCTTGCTGTGAGGTCTGCATGTACCTGTTATCTTGGACCCTGGCCTGGGGCTTTCAAAGAACTTCGCTGCTGAGTTGCTTCAAATGGAACTTTGATTTTTTTTTTTTTTTGGCATGTGATGCCTGAATTAGGGGGGGTAGGTGTTGTTGTTGTTGTTGTTGTTGTTGTTGTGTGTGTGTGTGTGTGTGTGTGTAAAGGGGAAGAGGTGTATATAGAGAACACTCAGCTTTCTCAGGAAAGTCTTGGTTGCAGGCTGACATGGAAATTTACCTGGTTTGCCTTTTGGAAGGAATCCAAACCCGTTCAGATGTTTCTGAGAATGTCAGTGTGGTTGGGCAGCTCGTTCTGCAAGCCTGGTGTTGGAGGAGGAACAGAAATAGAAACTGACCTGCTGGGGTTACTTGTTTGAACTTCAAATCCAGAGGTCAGCAACTTCTGTTTTCCTTTAGTTCCATCTGGGTAAGTAGGGAAAGCAGCTGGGGCCATCGTATGTCTACATGGCCTGTAGCAGCAGGAAAGTCAAGATTTAGAGACAGAGTTTGAGATTGAGGGCTAGTGTCCAGAGTCTTTTTAAAATGTGACTTGCATGCTTGAGAATAAAAAAAAAGTCCAAAGCTTGTTAAATTTGCAGATCCCTGGGCTCTTCCTGCAGACTTGTTGAACCAGAATCTCTGCATCTGGAGCTCACCTGTCTGCATTTTTGAGACCCACTACCACAAATAGCCTCAGGATCCCTGGTGGTATAGTCACTTTGCATTGGGCTGTTAACCACAAGTTTGAAACCACCAACCCCTCCTCGGGAGAAAGATGAGGCTTTCTATTTCCATAAAGAGTTACAGTCTCAGAAACCGACAGGGGCATGTCTACCCTGTCTTATAGGGTCACAATGAGGTAGAAATTGACTTGGTGTCAGTGATTTTGTTTGACCACCAAATACCATCTATTTGGGACGTGTCTTCCGGAGGGACCAGATCCCAGAGAAGAACATCATGCTTTGTGTTTGTCAGTGAAAAAGAGGAAGCCCCTCCAAGATGTGAATGCAACATGCAGGCATGGAGTAGGGAACCAGTGGAGAGGTCTAAGGGGTTGGTCCCTATCCCAACTACGTGGATACCTGCTCCTCCCCCCAGAAGAATTTATTTCAGAGGACAGCACTGAAGCTGCAGCTCAGGGAGAGGGGCATGTCTGATCAGAGTACTTGTGAGCAAATGAAGGGGGAGGAAGAGAGAGTGGAGCACATTCTGGCCCACCAAGCCTTGAGGACGATATTCCCGCTCAGAGCAGCCAGTCCACAGAGAAGACCATATGGCCGGCCCCACTATGAAACACTACATCCCTCACTGACCCATAGCCCTACAGAGGACAACACTGGAGACACAGTGTGGGAATTGCGCCCAATCTGATCCCATCACACCGAGGCAAAACACTAAGGGTGTACAACAGAACAGCAAGGGGAACAGAGCAACGAAGTCCCCAGGGAAGACCAAAAATAGACTTTGGGGCCCCGGGCTTAGCACCCCATTGGAATCGACCAGGAAACACTCTTAAAGGCCAACAAATAATCCTTGAACTAACTACAAGCTTTTCTTCTTCTTTTTTTTATCATTTTATTAGGGACTCATACTACTCATATCACAAAACACACATCAATTGTGTCAAGCACATCTGTACATATGTTGCCATCATCATTCCTAAAATACCCACTCTCTACTTGAGCTCTTGGCTTCAGCTCCTCATTTTTCCCCTCCCTCCCAGCTCCCCCCTCTCACCTGGACTCTTGATAATTTATTAATTATTATTAATAAATTATTATTATTATTAAATTTGTCATATATTATACCATTCGAAGTCTCCCTCACCCACTTCTCTACTGTCCATTCCCCAGGAAGGAGGCTATATGCAGACCATGTAATCTGTTCCCCCTTTCTCCCTCACCTTCCCTCCACACTCCCGATATCATCACTTTCACCACTGGTACCAAGGGGTCCATCTATCCTGGATTCCCTATATTTCCAGTTCCTATCTGTACCATTGTACATCCTCCGGGCCAGCCGGATATGTAAGGTAGGATTGGGATCATGATAGTGGGGGGAAGGAAGCATTCAAGAACCAGAGGAAAATTGTATATTTAATCGTTGCTACACTGAACCCCGACTGGCCGTCTCCTCCCCGCAGCCCTTCTGCAAGGGGATGTCCAGTTTCCCACAGATGGGCCCTGGGTCCCCACTCCGCACTCCTGAAGATAAACAAGCAGCCATCTAGCTGAGCTACAACAAAACCCACATGGAAGAAGCACACCAGCCTGTCCCGACTTGATTGCTGAGGACAAAGTGACTGCATAAGCAAAAGTGGTTAAGAAAGCTGATGATGCCCGACTATCAAATGATATAGCATCTGGGGTCTTAAAGGCTTGAAGATAAACAGGCGGCCATCTAATCAAGAAGCAATAAATCCCACATGGAAGAAGCACACATCCTACCCCGACACAAACACTGAAGACAAAGCGGGTGCATAGGCAAAGGCAGTGAAGAAAGATGATGGTGCCCGGCTGTCAAAATATATAGAATCTGGGGTCCCATAGGCTGGAAGATAAACAAGGGGCCATCTGACTGAGAAACAACAAAGTCCACATGGAAGATCACAAGGCATTGAAGGGATCAGGTATCAAAGA